>NC_083350.1:119854523-120479523 GCF_030254825.1 Meriones unguiculatus
TCGTTTCTAAGTCCCATCGGGCGAGAGTAAGACCACTACCACAGTTTTTGAGCCAAATTTGAAGCAAGCTTTATTACATAGTGGGTAGGATGGTGGACACTGGCCAGGTCCACATCTAGGATTCCCGCTGTACTGGCCACAAATTACATTGGTCAGAGGCTTATAAAGGCAAAACCCATAGGGCTATGCACATCGTACCTTTCCGCCTATGCGTGATCAAGTACATCCTGTTCAGCTGGGACCACCAAGCTTGTTTACCGAAGCAGAAGCACGGGGCTTGTTATCCAACGAACAACAGCTCCCAGCATTCCAGGAAGTTAGCTGTCCTTAGGCAAGTGGGGCTCACAGGTGAGAGGGATCTTTGTTTTACAGATCTCTTCAGCACAGTAATTTAAACTTAAAACAACGTTAGCCATCGCATATGCTACCTGAGGCAGACAGATGCAGGATTGCCCAGCCAACGGATGAGGGGAGCCTGTGCACCTACGTGGGCAGAAGGAGCTAGGAGTCTCAGCAGTGGCATGAGGACTAAAGAGTTCGCTCACTTCCTACTCTCCTGAGGCCAGCCTTGTCTATACAGCAAGCTTCGTCCAGCCAGTGCCAGAGCTCTCCCCAAGGTGGTGGCTACATTCTGACTCCACTGCCCCTGGGGAGGAGACTTACTCCCAGGGCAGATACTGTGCCGAGACCCGGGGTTGGACCAGTAGAAGGGTACTGGTGCCTCTCCTCCCCACCCCAGCTTTTCTCTTCCTTTTTTCCAGAGACTGCAGGCAGAGCCTTCACACTCCCTCCGAGTCAGCAGAAAGAGAGCTCCAGAAGGCCGTGGCTGTGTTCAGGTCAGAAGGACAATCCCTTTCCATAAGGGAGTCCTCTACTTCTAAGTTAGGGACTTTTAAGCATGAGCAGTGGGTGAGAGAGCATGGGTAGGGGCGCTTTCCTGGGAGGATTAATGTTCTACGGAGCGGTGTGGAAGGTAGAGATGCTGAAAGCAGAACAGGGTACAGACTCCCGAAAAGCGGGAAGCAAAAGCAGGTGATTGTTTTACAAGTTGATTAGAAAGACATGAACCGGAAGAGTAAGGAAGTACTCTCACTGCTGGGTCCTATCTGGGCTCCCTGGAGGTTGGGTGCTGCTGCCTGGCAGGGAACATTCTGGAGCTTCACCCTTGCTGGTAGACAGTCTACTGTGTTAGGCAAGACCTTTATCTTTGATTTTTGTTTAGTGCCTGGGTCTTGCCCTTACCTATGTCAGGGTCCAGTCAGCTCTCCATGAGCATCTGACCCATGGTATGAGAGTCCCCTTTGTAGAAGGAAACCTCCCTGGTAGAAGGCCTGGGACATGAGCAGGCCAGCACGGAGGGATGGAGTGGCTCTGTGGCTGTGTAGACTCTAAAGTGGCCTGAGCAGTGGCATGTGCCCATCAAAGAAAGTAGAGACGAGGATCCAGTGGGGAGGCAGAATTCAGCTAAGGAAAGATGGTTGCCATGCAGGGGTCGCAGGAAAGTCAAGGATGGCAGGAAATGGATGGAGCGACTGTTGTCTTCACTAATGTCATAGTTGTCATTAAGAATCCCTCTGCAGCAGCCTTACCTGGGCTGATCCTTCTATCTACCTTGACTTTTCCAGAGGGTCTAAGCAGTTTGTCAGTCTTCTCTTTGTTTCTTTCTTTCTTGTACTGAAAATAGATTATTTTTCATGCAATATATAATTTGATTATGTTTTCCCCTTCCCCCACTTCTCCTAGTTCCCCCCACCTCCCCTCCATCTGGCTCCATGCCCTTTCTCTTGTTAGAAAACAACCAGGAATCTAAGGAATAATAACAAAATAAAATAAAACAGAAACAAACAAATCAGAATAGGACAGAACAACCAAATAAGAAAAAGAACCAAAGAAAAAACACAAGAAACCCAAATAAATGCAGAGACACATCCATTTGCACAAACCATAAAAACATAAAACCTGAAGCTGTAAAAGGACCTATAGGTTTATTTAAAAAATATCCAGACTTAACATTACTGTATAAACTGACAACATGGCCTCTCCATGTGGTTAAGGGGAAGATTTTTATTATAGATATGGGAGAGAGAAAGAACGAGAGAGAAATAGAGCATAAGCTGAAATAGTGGGGTTATAAGGAGAATGAGTAGCTGCAGGGAGGGAGAGCTGGGGAACTTTAGGGTAAGAGAGGAGGTGAGGAGAGCCAGGATGCTAGCATGCCTTCTGAAAAGTGTAACAGGTTCTTGTGATACTGAGGGAGCCAGACCAGCATGAGCTTTGGTATGATAATAGACACCAGAGCCATCTGTCCCTTCTTCCTTTTGGAATTTGGGGAAATGGAGTTTCCCTTTGATCAGACAATTAGGAGACAAAGAACCTCCGAAGCTGCTGGGTTTATTTTGTGTTGGCTGTCTACTGCGGGGCATGGGGTCTGCTCTTAAGAGTGGTTCGTTTCCTTAGGGAGACTCCCTCGGAGAAAGCGAATTTGAAGACTGTTTTTATTTTCAAGTGGCTCTCAGTTGGAGATAGCTTCTGGCCCAGGGATGGGGGCATGTATTCACTTCTCCTTTCAGCTCTAGGCCCCCATGTGATGTAGACTCATACAGGCCCTGTACATGCCGCCACAGTCTCTGTGAGTCTATATGTACCCCAACCTTGTTCTGTCTAGAAGGTCTTGATTCTTTGGTGCCTCCTTCCTCTCTGGCTGGTTCCACCTCCTCTTCAGCAGAGTGCCTGGAGCCCCGAGGGGAGGGGTTTGATGAAGACATGCCTTTTAGGTCTGAGCGTTCCAAGGACTCTGACACCCTTTATATCATCTGGCCATGGGTCTCAGGATTTGTTCCTGTCTGCTGCAGGAGGAAGCTTCTCTGATGATGGCTGAACAAGGCACTGATCTATCTATGAGTATAGCAGAATGTCATTAGCAGAATAATAGTGTTTGTTTCTCTCCTAGGCCCTGGACTATCTAGTCTCTGGTTCTTAGCCACCCAAGTGGCGCTGGGTAAGGGTTCCATCTCATGGAATGGGTCGCCACAAACATCAGATATTGGTTGGCTATTCCCGCAGCCTTTGTGCTGCTATTGCACCATTGTATCTTGCAGGCAGGTCACCATTGTAGATTTAAGGGTCTGTAGCTGTGTTGATGTTTAGCTTTCTCTCTTGGTAGTGTGCCAAACACCTTCCAGCACCATAGATGAGCAGTCCATAGGGGTGAACTCTAGGCGAGCACTAGCTCTACCTCTCCATTTCCAATGAGGTGTGCATGCTCTGTCTTCAGCATGCCATCGGTTTGTGGAGAGCCACCAATAGCCTTGGTAAAAAACGGGTTGTTTAAAGGTTCCCATGGGACCTCCTTGGCAAAATAATTGATTATTTGTAACCTAATTCTTTATACCGGAAGATTCATTTGCTGAGTTGGGGCTCTGTCTTCCCTGTTATTTGGTGATTTCATTCAGGTCACCTTCATCTATGACTACATTTTAAGAGGCTTCTACCCTATTGGGTTTTCATACGACCCCTCAACTGCCCCTTTGTTTTAGCTCTTCCTTCCCATATTCTCTTCCTCTACATTCTCTTCTCTTCCTCTTTATGATTGATCCTCTTGTCTTTTAATTAAAGCTTTTTATCAACCCTGGCTGCTGCTATGTACAGATAGAGATGTCTATTTGACCCTCTGTGGAAATCCACAGAGGTGAATTTGGCTTTTAAAGGTCACAGTGTTAACCCTGAAGCTTTCTTGGGCCTGGATCATATTTGCTGAGATCCAGGACCCACTCTCCACTGCTCTTGCCTTGGGTACTGCAATAATTAATGTGTGTTCTTTCTCACCTCCTGTTTTGAGAGGACAGGAGTTGCCTCGTCTTGACTCATCAGTGATAATCCTAGTCTTTCCTGTGTGTCCCTTTTGCTATTTTTCCTCAGAGGCTTACAGGCTCCTCAGATAGAGGAATCTTACTACCCTACCCCATTTCCCAGAGTTTCCAAAATAGGCACAAGATTAGTTGCATACTCTGACATATAATTTGAAAAGTAAGAAGCAAAATAAATCTTTATGAGTAGCTTGTAGAAACCAGGCCAGACTTGTGTTTTTAAGCAAAATCAGACATTGTTTCAGTGAGGTCTTGCTAAGCCCTGGGTTATTTTTGAGGTTGGTTGCTGGGAATTCTTTTGAGGATAAAGGCAAAGTCCCTTTGGGCACATCAGACCACCCCCAGCGATACAGAGTGGATCTCAGAGGCATTCCAGAGGGGCTGGGAAAAAACTTCACAGGAAGTATTCCCAGAGCATTCTACTCCCAAAGTCCCTGCTGGCTAATGACTAGGGCACAACTGTAAATAAAGCAGATCAACTTCAAAGGCTAGCCATCTACAGACATGAGCATCAGCCTCAGCAAGTAGGAAAATGCCCTCCTGGCTTTTGGCAATGCACAGCATCTCTTGTGCCAGGGTCTTGCAAGTTGAACCAAGAAAATGCACATGTTTTGTCACCCAGGGCCATTTCCTGAATCCCAACCAGAGCCCCAGAGAGTTGTGACTCTCCATCATGACTGTTTTCTCTCCCTCAGCTATGTTATGTGGGGTTGGAGAGAAGGGAGGTGCAGGGATGGGAGGAAAGGGGGCAAAGCTGTGACGAGGTAAAGACGGCCAGGTTACAGGTCTGCTTTAACATCTGGAGGAGGCAGATCCCTGGTGCGCAGGGTCTTGATGCAGTCTGGCGAAGTTCTCTGTTAATCCAGGTTAGCATAGCCTGGCCTCCCAGGGCAAGACAACTGTGAACGTTGGCATTAGATAGCCCAAGTTCCAGCTGCTCATCTCTCTGGTTTGATGCACTGGACTTGATACTGATATGCTGGACTTGATCACACGTTTCCTCCTCTCTAAAATGGAAACAACAAATTCTGTTTGGTGGCCAACCCTTAATTGGACATTATAGATGCACGGGAATGCCTGGCACACGGAAGCGCAGCTACCCCTTCTAGTACTTCTGAAACCCATAGCTAGCTCCAGGCTGCTGAGTGCTTGCCACAAGGTTGGTATTGGGTTAACATTTTGTGTTCACGACTTCTCGTATGAAATCAGTTTGTTTTTAAAGTCACAGTTTATGACACAGTGGAGCATTACACTACTTCAATCGAGTTAAAGAAGAATCGTACCTCGGAAGGGATTTTTGAACAGACTGACAGTTCTGTTTGCATTTGCTTACCTGAAATCGCTCATTATATTTCACAAGCAAACTATTCTTGTGCCAAGCAACTGTATCGTATTTTGGCAGGTGTTAATCCTGATTTGTCTATACTTCTAAAGGTGTATTAAGAATTGAGATAGTTGGCTTTATAGCCTAGATTTAAAATAACTTTAAGGTGATTGCCAAGTAATTGAAGTCTAATAATAGGAACTGTTTTAATTATTTTGTTATCAGACACAATCATTTCTTGGCTGATTCCAGACACACACACGCACATACACACGTGCACACACACACACTGAAACCTTGCCCTTTTCTGTTTTTTCACTGTTGGGACTAAATTCAAGGCCTCAAGGATACTAGAGAAGCATTGTATCAGTATGTTGTACATATCATGTCTAGCCCTAGATACAACTTCTTATTTTTATTTATTTATTTATTTTTGAGACAGTGTTTTCTTTATTATAGCCTTGGGCAGCCTGGACTTCACTATGTAAAGCAGGAGTGCCTAAAATTCATGGAGATCTGCCTGCCTCTGCCTCTCCAGTAATTACTGAGATTAAAGGCATGTTCCATTGCATTTGTTTATACAGGGCATTTTAATACTGTTTTTGTTGGTAGTGGTTTTCATTGTTGTTTTGTTTTTTTGAGACAGGGTTTTTCTGTAGCTCTGACTATCCTGGAACTCACTTTGTAGACCAGGCTGGCCTTGAATTCACAGAGATCTGAATTCACAGAGATCCTCCCAAGTGCAGGAATTAAACGTATGCACCACCACTGCTTGGCTTAATATTGTTTTCAAATAATGTTGTGTGTAAATGTTCTCTGTTCTCTCTCTCTCTCTGTCAAGGCAGGATATCTTTGTGGATCTCTGGCCAACCTTGAACTCTTTCAGTAGCCCAAGCTGGTCTTGAATTCAAGATCTTTTGGCCTCAGCCTTGTGGATGCACGGGTTACCGGCATGAGCCACAAAGGCCCAACTTAGAATCCTGCGCTGTATTAAGCAGAAAGGAAACAGTTGCTGTTCTGGACCACGTCTGTAAGGAGCCAAGGATCATGAGCCTTCAACATACCATATGCCAATTATGGTCTGTGCAGCGTGTCTCCAATCTGAGCAAGAAGAGGAGGGCTGACAGGCTGAGTGAGAGCCTGTTGTGGGGTGCCACTGGGCAACATGGAGGGGGCAGTCTGGGCAGACATACTACATGCTGAACTCCAGCTTTTCTGTAGTGGGCCTGGTGACAGTTGTCTCGCTGGTATGGCTCTGAGATGGAAATGTCTTGCTTTGTTTTAAAATGGGTGCGATCTGATCGGCAGGTTGAGTCTTCTTTTCTTGGGACACAGCTGTGAATTTATTGCATTTTTGTCTGACATCTCATTAATGGATAAAGGTTACAGTGTGTGGGGAACATATTGACATCTTTGGGGTATTGGACACTATGGTAGTAGGAAACTTTATATATCTAACTATTTTAATTCCTAGAATGCATCTGCAAATTAGTTACTGTTATTTGAGTTTTAAAAATGGACATGATAGGTTAAGTGACTTTCCTGGCATGGTTTGTGGTAAGAAGAGGTGTCACAGGGCCTTTGGAATCCAGTACTTCACTCTACCAGGTAATAGCCAATATATTCAAGAGAGCTGGTGTATCGGTAGTATGTGTATTGGCTTTCAGATTTCATAGATTTTCGGTGCCAGCTTGCCTATTGTGTGACCCTGAGTAATTTAACATCCCCAGACCGTTTGTTACCTATAACAAAGGCCCTATACTAACAATGCTTAGCCTAATGAATTGTTGCAGGGAGTAAAGACTTGACACCTGGTAAGGGCCCAATATACCACCTGTTACTGTTCTGTTTTTATTGACTTGGGACACACTGTTTTTATTGTGACAGATGCTGCTGTGCCCAGTTAATTACAGTGTCTTTGCATATCCTGCCAGAGATCCCCCCTTCACCGGAGGTGAGGCTAGACAGGGTAAGGGTATTTTATCTAAGATGAAAGGCTAGGGCGCTCGGCAGTGAGGGAGGGGAACGGAATTGCTGCGGAAACACAAGATGTGTGCCTGAGTGTCTAGAGCAGCATGCAGGCTGGTGGGGACATCTGGAAACCACTCCTTCCTACCAGGGTCAGTGGGAGATGCTGTAGGGAGAACTCAGGGACCAGGGCTAGCAGCCTGTGACCACTTATCTCAAGATATTCCTGAGCTGGGCCCCAGTAAGATGTGAGGGGTGTGTGTGTGTGCTCATGTGTAGGGGGTTTGCTATATGTGTGTAGTATCTGTGAGTATGCGTGCACTTCCATTTGTGTGTTCATGTGGTGATGGATGTGTGTGATGTGTGCATATAGTTTCTGTGTTTATCCATGCGCGCATGTGTATGGTGTTGACTATATGTGTATTTTTTAGTGAGTGTGTGTGTGTGTATGTGCACACATATGTGAGTGTATGGTGTCTGTTGGAAGATCTGTGTATCCATGCACTGTGTGTGCATGTGTATGGGCACAGATGCATGTCTGGATGGTATCTGTGTGGATGCACGTAGCTGTATATGTGTACATATGAATGTGTGAGTGTTTGGGAGGCTGGAAATCACTGTGTATATTCTAGACTGCCTGTCACCTTTCTCCTCTTTCAGTTATGCATTCCATTCAACAAACATTTATTGAATAATTTCTACTTTTCATGAATTTTGATAAGACCCATGATTAAAAGCTTGAGTAAGACAGCCAATGCCCTGATGAATAATTAATAAGCTAATAAATATGACTGGCTATGTCTTGCCGAGGCTTTTTCAATTATTAGCTCCCGACCTGTTAGGGGACTACACGGAATTCAATTACTAGGTTGCTTTCAAATCGGACACGATAAAAGCTTTAAAAGACAAACTCTTGCGGCAATGCACCCATCAGCATGGCTGGAAGTGGCTCAGCTTCATCTAATTCAGGCAGAAGACACCGGGAGGATGTAGGCAGAGAGCGGCAGCTGCTGACACTGACGGTATAGAGAAGGTACGGAAAACAGATCAGACAGGGCGTGGCGGTCCACTCCTGCAGTACCAGCACTCAGGGAGGAAGAGGTAGGTGGATCTATGTGAGCTTGAGAACAGCCAAGGCTACACAGAGAAACCCTGTCTCAAACAAACAAACAAACAACAACAAAACAAAAAGAAAAACACAAGGAAGAAAGAAAGAAAGAAAGAAAGAAAGAGAGAGAAAGAAAGGAAGGAAGGAGGGAAGGAAGGAAGAAAGTAAGAAAGAAAACAAAGAGAAAAAAGAGAAAAAGAAAACAGATCAGGATATGCTCAGAACTCCTGTGCTCAGTGCCTCCTCCATGGAGCGGCAGCTGTTGAAGGAATGTTTCAATGTCTCTTTGTGCCACTGGTGCTTATTTTCTTTGAAATAGAAAAAGGGGCAATGGATTAGAAAGTTGTTTCTTAAAATGTCCATCAACCAAGCCAGCAGTTAATTCACTGCTGTGAGAAGGCCTCCGACTTGATCATAGCCGTTCTCAGGAAGGAAGCTAAATGCAGCCGTGGGTGCCCTCAGGAGGAGAAGCACTGTGGGATTCTCGCACACCGGTGAATCCAAGCAGTGTTTATTTAGTTGAAGAGCACTAGCTTAAATGAGCATTGGCAACGTGGATTAACCCACTTCCTTGTTCGCGCCGACTATAACTTTGCAGGGAGACTCCCTTCTCCACCTAGAAGCTCTGCTCTCCACCTGCTGAGGAAGAAAGCTATGTCCTTATGAAATCATGGTGGATTGAGTGCAAAATGGCGTAATAAAGACTAGCTTCGAGGATATTGGACCAGGAGGATGGACAGTGCTGTGCAGGTCTTCTCTGAGTTCAGATCCCCTTCTCCACACAGTGTATTAGAATAGTGCAGACTTCACAAGTTATCCTGGAGGTTACATGAGGTTGTTAAAGGGTCTGGCATGTGGGTACCCATCAGTATTAGATGAATCAAGATCTGAAGCAAATGAATGGAGAGTTTAGTGAGAGGAAACTGAATATCTGAACATGATACTTTTTAAAAATTTATTTATTTATTTTTTAATTTTATTTTTCTTATTAGTTACATTTTGTTGACTCTGTGTCCCAGCTGTATCCTGCTCCCTCATTCCCTCCCCAACCCCACACTCCCTCCCTGGTCTCCTCCCTGCCCCTTTCCAAGTCCACTGAAAGGGGAGGACCTCCTCCTCTTTAATTTGAACATGTTTTATCAGGTATCTTCAACACATGCTGGAGAGGTTGTGGAGAAAGGGGAACCCTCCTCCATTGCTGGTGGGAATGTAAACTGGTACAACCACTTTGGAAGTCAATCTGGCACTTTCTCAGACAATTAGGAGTAGTGCTACCTCAAAATCCAGCTATACCACTCCTAGGTATATACCCAAAATTTGCTCAAGTACACAACAAGGACATTTGTTCAACCATGTTTGTAGCAGCTTTATTCATAATAGCCAGAACCTGGAAACAACCCAGATGTCCATCAACGGAGGAATGGATACAGAAATTGTGGTATTTTTACACAATGGAATACTACTCAGCAATCAAAAAGAAGGAAATCACAAAATTTGCAGGCAAATGGTGGGATCTAGAAAAGATCATTCTGAGTGAAGTATCCCAGAAGGAGAAAGACAAACATGGTATATACTTGCTTATATAGACCTATAAGATATGATAAACATAATGAAATCTATACACCTAAAGAAGATAATCAAGAGAGGGGTAAGATGATCAATCCTCATTTAGAAAAACAGATGGGATGTGCGTTGAACATATGACAGGAGTCTACTGCAGAAGGAATCTGGAAGACTCTACCTAGCAGCGTTTCAAAGCAGACACTAAGACTCATAACCAAACCCTCGGCAGAGTGCAGGGAATCATATGAAAGAAGGGGAGTTAGTATGATATGGAAAGGATAGGAACCCCACAAGGACCAAATATATCCAGGCACAGGGTCTTTTCTGAGACTGACACTCAACCAAGGACCATCTATGGATATAACCTAGAACTTCTGCTCGGATGTGGCCCATGGTAGCTCAGTAACCAAGTAGTTTCCCAAAGTAAGGGGAAAAATTTATTTTTATAGCCAGGCAGTGATGGTGTACACCTTTGATCCCAACATTTGAGAGACAGTGGCAGGTGAACCTCTGTGAGTTCCAGGACAGCCAGGACTATAGAGAGAGAGAGAGAAAAAAAAACAAACCTGTCTCAAACAACAATATTTTTATTTTATGTGTAAGGATGTTTGTCTGCATATGTGTCTGTTTACCACATGCATGAATGGTAGCCAAGGACATGAGAAGAAGGTATCAGATTCTTTGGGACTGGAGGTACAGATGGTGGTAGGCTGCCATCTGCGTGCTAGAAACTGAACCTGCGTTCTCTGTTCTCCACAAGAACAGCAAGTGCTCCTAACCACTGAACCACCTCTCTAACCCTGAACATGACACTTTGGTTGGGCAAGGAGATGGCACCAACAGAGCAAAGGATTTGCATTTGTAACTTCCCATGTGTGGAAATGCTAGCCCCCTGGCTGCTGAAAGGGTCTCAGCCCCATTCTCTAGGTCCTGAAGCTACTGAAGAACTCCACATTCTCATAGCCCAAGAATTAAAATAGAAAAACAACATGGCCTTGCCTGACCTTGGCCCCAAGGGACAGTGGTGAGTTGTTTTTTTTTTTTTTTGCTTTTGTTGTCTTCCCCCCTGTGGGTGTTCTTAATATTTAATGATATTTATGACTAAATAAGTGGTTACAAATGTTGAGAGACCATGGTGTGCCCAACTCCCTCACAGCTCCGAGGGCTGCCTCATTTTGACTATTGATTTAGAGGCAGTCAGGTTTGCCTATGCAGCTGTGCATCCTTTGTTTTTCCAGAACAACCATGGCCATAGACACCAGCATCATTAGGACTAGAAAAAAAAAATGCCAGGAAACATTTTTTTTTTTTTCAAAATCCTGTAATGAACTGAGAATGTCTTTCTTCAAATTCTTGGATTTGCATAGCTTTTATCATTAAAAATAATTTTTGAACATCTACCATGTGTTGGTTGCTTTAAATATTACTGCACCTATGTGTATATACTATGTTTCTCTCTTTCTCTTGTTCTAATTGTATTAATGTAAAGACAGGCTGACTCTAGAATTCTTCAGAGTCAGAGACAATGATAATAGTGCCAGAAACAGTAAAGCATATACAGTGCATGGATAGAGTGCTATCGAGGGAAAGCTGACAGGCATGACCAGCTGGGTGCTGCTTCATTGCCCCAAATTCTGTTAGAACAGTCTGGACTCTCATATATTACCTGATTTCTGAGGCACACACACCAAACTGTCTTTACCTTTTGTATGATGTCATGGAATTCAGTAGGCTACAAATTTCTTTGAAGTAGATTTAAGCTGAGTTAACGGTTTGCTGATGATAAATCTGGAGAGAGGCTTTCGTGGGTGAAGACCTGAAGTGTGACAGCTTCTCTTGATGTCTGATGACCCCGTTTCTTTCTCCTTTCAATACCGCCCCACCATTTTTCTGGCATTAAGCATGGATACCAATTTAAAAATTTTCCTTGACAGCCAGGCATGGTACCGCACACATGCATTCCTGGAACTTTGAAGGTGGAGGCAGAAGGACCAGGAATTCCAGGTCATCCCTGGATACATGATGAATTTGAGAATAACTTGAGCTACATGAGACCCTGTCTTAAAAACAACAACAACAAATTTTACTTAATGATTTACTTAACTAATAAGTTGGGTTTATTTGGCAAATGAACAAATTCATTGTGTAGACTTCTCTTCTATTGATTAGTGGATTAGTGTCCCCTTGCTTTCTGAACGGTAGGGGACATGCCCACATGCTAACAGATGGCCTGGCTAAGGGATTGGCATCAGCAGTCCAGGCTCAATCTTGCCTACAACCTGTCCGTCCACTTTCTTGTCTATGGCTACTTCTGCACTTTAGTGGCGTAGCCAGTTGCAGCACGCAGGATCTGTGGGGTCTACAGACTGAGAGTTTCAAAAGGTCCATTCTTTGTGTAACATTACCTTTCTCTCTCTCCCCCCTTTTTTTTAGGTTTTTTGAGACAAAGTTTCGCTGTGGAGCCTTGGTTGTCCTGGCCTCCCTTTGTAGACAAGGCTGGCCTGAACTCACAGAGATCCGTCTGCCTCTGCCTCCTGAGTGCTGGGATTAAAGGTGTGTACCATCATGCCTGGCTCCTTCCTTCCTTCCTCCTTCTTTCTTTGCATTGGGCCCTTCAAATTCTCTTGGTGACAGAAACAAGAGCCCACAATATTAGACATTGGGTTCTTAACAGTCGTCACCCAGTTCCTGACTGCCCCAACCTTCTGTTCTCTTGTGGGTACAGTTCAGCATTCCATACCCATATTTATTGATTCAAGTAGTTGTGGCTTGAAAACAATTGTAATAAGGGGCCTGTTCTGACAATGTACATGTTTTTCCCGTCATTGTTTCTGAACAATGCAATGTAACACAGCATTCACACCATGTTATGAATTATAAGGAGAGCAGAGTTGATGTTGGAGGTTATGGGTACGCTATGTGTAGATGTAACATACTCTTAGATAAGGAACTTGAGATCTTGTGATGACACTTCACATCGTACCCTTATGGACACTGAGACCCGATTACTCTTAATGTGCTGAGTGAGGCAGGAAATACGGTCAAAATATAAATACTTGAACCTGAATGCAGGGATTCTGGGACATTGGAGGTCTAGTATAACACAAATATCTACTTTTTAAACACTCCAGTGTTGGTCCAGTGTCTGTTACCTTGGCTACACCTGGAAGAAAACGCCCCCATTAGCTCATATTTGCACTGTCTCATTAGAGTCTGACTGGTTTCCTCCCCACTAGCTGTTCCCTTTCAAGCCCATTTTTAAATTGGTGGCCAGGTTAATCACCTCCAAACATTGCTTTCGAATTCTTAATCCCTGGCTCATGATCTTTTAAATAATTACCTGATTCCCACAGAATAAGAGCCCTAACCTGTCTGTCTGACATTGCAAGGCCTCCCACGCTCGCTTCCACAAAATCCCATTCAAAATGTTTTCTTGTCTGCTCCAGTGCAAAGCCAGGGAACGGTGGAGTCAAAGGCAAACTTGATTCCTCATGCGAGTGGTGCCACTCACTCACTGTGTAGCCTCTTATGAACTTAGAATCTTCATCTTGAAAACAGAGCCGCAGGTAGTGGCGGCACATGCCTTTCAATCCCAGCCAGGACTACACCGAGAAACCTTGTCTCAATACCCCCCCACCCCCATAAGAAGAAGAAAGAGAAAAAGAAAATGGGGTCAGTGTAACACAGAGAACGACATGCCCCCGCTGTGTGTCTCCCCCAACATATGCTAGTTCTAGCCAGAGGGAAACAGGAAAGCCTAACCAGATGAACATCTGACAGAATAACAGTGCTATTCAAGCGTCAGGGTCAGAAAAGCAGGGGACACTGAGAGACAGTCACAGGAGGAGACATGGCAAATGCAATGTGGGATCCTGGGTTGGACAGAAGGACGTCTGTAGGAAACTGTGAAATCTGAAAGGCCTGCTTTGTAATTAATAATGGTGCATCGGTATTAGGTCCCTGTCTTTGGTGACTGCACTGTGCTATGTGCCTTAGGGGAGGAAAGGTGAGGGATATAAGGACATTAGTAACTTTTGTGACTTACATCAGTCTAAAATGAGTTCAAAAGAAAAGGTTCAATTGAAATAGTTATGTCTACAATGTAAGAAAAATGGCAAAGCAATGGCTAGAATCCTGAGGACATTTACCTGGTACTAGAGACAGGAAGTTTGGTTTCATGCAATTGATCATTGCAGTGAGACTGATGATGTAGGCAATGCTTTCTCAAACACAGCAACCTCACACTTAGAATCCACGGACTCCAACAACAAAAAAGTTTGACTCGGCCTATTTTCTGTTGCTATAACAGGATGCCAGAAACCAAGGCTTGTTGCTCAGTGGTAGAGCACGCTTAGCAGCAAATAGCTCCTGGAAGGCACTAACCAGTCAAGCCGTAGCACAGGTGCTCTTAAATACTTGTACTTCCTGGAGTCTACGTGAAGCCTTCTGGGCCCTCTTTGTCTATGGTGTGCTTGTTCGCCACAAATTTTGTCCAACTGAAGGGTGTTCATTTTCTTGCCTCGCTGTCCCAGCTAGGAATGAACTTCTGGAAGCTGAGAATAAGGTTTCATAGACACCTGGATACCTCTTGCTTTGCACCAAAACTTAGGCTGTGGCCCACTGCTTGCGCCTGTCTCACACATGCCACAGTACTCCACAGCAATAATCTTGACTCTCACCATACGCTTCACCAAGAATTTCTCAGATATCCCATCACCCTTGAGAACTTCAAGAGTAACTTACGTTAGCCGTGCTGGGAACAGGTTCTCTGCCCTTACTAGAGATGGAGATGTTTGTCCCTGATGCGTGAAGAAATATTAGCAGCTGGCTTTCTGGGATGATTTCCTGGAAAAGCACCAGTTGTTGTGATCTGACTCACAGAGTGAAATCCAGTATTGAAATATGTATTTTAAATATTGTGGTTAAAAACCTTACAATATAAATGTCACAGTGAACCACATTATTTTGGAAAATTTGGAAGAAACAAATGGATATAAGGTGGAGAGAAAAGAAGAAAAAGAAATACAAAGCAAACAAAATTACCATCCTGTTTTTACAAGTGTGCAGTTCAGTAGTATCAAGTATAATTCCACTGTTGTAAAACAAATCACAGACACACATTTTTTTTAACCTCAAAAAATAATTTAGGAATGTTGACCTAGCTCAGGAATAAAAATACTTGCTATGCAAGCCTGGTGGCCTGGGTTTAATCCCTGAAACCTATGTAACAGTAAAAAGAGAGAACTAACTCCGCAGAGTTGTCCTCTGCCCTCTGCCGCATCTGTCCCATGGCACATGCTCAGCAGCTACACATATATCATACCTCCCACACTAAAGCAGTAGAAGAGGACAAAGCATAAACCACTCAATAACACATAGATTAAAGGCTTAAGCTAACATTTACCTATGAAGATTTACAGTCATCAGGTAAATAGCCGAAGAGATAGTCAACCTCATTAGTCATATGCATTGGGAAGGCTGAAGCACCTGGGATGCCTGTTAGGCCGGATTGAAAGCGCCGGCAAGAACACAGAGTTAGGGACAAGAACGTTAATACTGTTGCTTGCTTACCTTGAAGTCCTGCTCAGTAGTTTCTTATAATCCAGGCATTCCAGATAGCGCAGAGCTTTCAAGACCTACTTACTCAAGAGAAATGATGAGATCTGCTTAGGCAATTATGTGTCTGTTCATACTTATCCTCAGTCTCTGGCAAGTGGAGAGGCTCATGTTTATCTGTGGTGAAGAGACGAACAGAGAGCAGGTTTTGTCTATAGTATTGAAATTGCTTCTCAAGTGGACTGCGGATCCATGTGGCAGTATGGATGAAGCTAGTGTATTATGCCAACTGACAGGAACCTGAGTCAGATCCCACAGATTTAATTCCTCTTGCAGAGCATTTGGGAGAAGTAAACTGAAGGGACAGACCCAGATCTGGAACAAGATAAACTAAATACAGCATCTTCTTTCCTTTCCTTTCCTTTCCTTTCCTTTCCTTTCCTTTCCTTTCCTTTCCTTTCCTTTCCTTTCCTTTCCTTTCCTTTTCTTTTTTTTCTTGGTGACAAAATATTGAATATCTTGATTTTATTGGAGGAAACACAACCCTTTGTAATCATTCAAATGTGTAGGACTGTGTATCTAAAGTTAACATTTTGTACCTGAAATTATAACTCAACCGGCCTAGCTGTGGAGAACCCCACAGCCATCCAGTTCTTCAAATGGGTGGCCACTTAGCTGAAAGCTTTGCTACCAGACATACTGGAAGTAGGATGGAGCAACTGATTTGTTGCCTTGGTCGGCCCAGTTTGTCACTATTTTCCTGGTGACCCAGTTGGTTCAGTGGTTGTTACGAACAATAGAAACATGATTTGAATAAGTAATATAACTGTGTCCCTGTTGTGTGGTATTTCTCATGTGCACGCTGTCGGGCTGCAGGGGGTTGGGCTGCCTCTCAGCTTTTCCCCATATGTCTTAGTTAGGGTTACTATTGCTGTAAGGAAATGCCATGGTACACTTCCACAACACCGTTCATCACTGAAGGAAGTCAGGACAGGAACTCAAACAGGCCATGGAACCTGGAGTTAGGAGCTGATGATGCAGAGGCCATGGAGGAGTGTTGCTTACTGGCTGGCTCCCTCCAGCTTGCTCAGTCAGGACCACTATCCTGGGGATGGCACCACCCACAATGGGCTGGGCCCTTTCACATCAATCACTAATTAAGAAAAATGCCCTATAGAAGTGGTTCTCGAAGGTTTGGTTATGAGTCTTAATATCTGATTTGATACACTGCTAGGTAGAGTCTTTGAGGGGCCCTCTGTGATAGGCTCCTGTCCTGTTTCTTGTTTTCTCCTACTTCCAATGTTTAGCCCATTTGTCTTTCTAAGTGAGGCTTGGTCTTCTTACCCGGAGTCCTCTTTCTTGTTTATCTTCTTTAGGTGTATAGATTTCATTATGTTTATCCTATCTTATAGGTCTATATAAGTGAGTATATACCATGTGTGTCTTTGTCCTTCTGGGATACCTCACTCAGGATGATCATTTCTAGATCCCACCATTTGCCTGCAAATTTCATAATTTTCTTGTTTTTAATTGCCGAGTAGTATTCCATTGTGTAAAAGTACCACAATTTCTGTATCCATTCCTCCATTGAGGGACATTCGGGTTGTTTCCAGGTTCTGGCTATTACGAATAAAGCTGCTATAAACATGGTCGAGCAAATGTCTTTGTTATGTACTTGAGCATCTTTTGGATGTATGCCTAGGAGACTCATAACCAAACCTTCAGCAGAGTGCAGGGAATCATATGAAAGAAGGGGGAGTTAGTAAGACCTGGAGAGTACAGGAGCACCACAAGGACCAAATATATCAGGGCACAGGGGTCTTTCATGAGACTGTTTCTCCAACCAAGGACCATGTAGGGATATAACCTAGAACCCCTGCTCGGATATAGCTCATGGTAGTTCAGTGTCCAAATGGGTTCCCTAGTAAGGGGAACAGGGACTATTTCTGACATGAACTCAATGTCAAGCTCTTTGACTCCCCCCTAACCCCCCAAGGGAGGAGCAGCCTTGCTAGGCCACAGAAGAGGACATTGTAGCCAGGCCTGAAGAGACTTGATAAGCTAGGGTCAAATGGAAGGGGAGGAGGTCCTCCTCCTCTATTAGTGGACTTGGAAAGGGGCAGGGAGAAGATGAAGAAGGGAGGGTGGGATTGGGAGGGAATTAGGAAGGAGGCTACAGCTGGGATACAAAGTAAATAACCTGCGATTACTACAAAAAAATAAATAAATTAAAAAAAAAAAAAAAGAAGTGGTTCTCAAACTGTGGGTCCGAACCCCTTCAGGGGTCACATATCAGATATCCCACATATCAGATATTTACATTATAATTCATAACTAACAAAAGTACAGTTACGAAGTAGCAATGAAATAGTTTTATGGCTGGGGGTCACCACAACATGAGGTATTGAAGGGTCTCAGTACTTTAGTATTTTGTTCCACGTGGCTTCTGAAGTTCAATTCTCCATACCAACTGTGAGTTCATTAACATCCTATTTCTCCACCAAAGCTGAGCTGGACACAGTCAGTGTGGCTGGTATTTAAAATGGCATTCATTTAATTGTGGGCAGATGCAAGATTGATCAGAATGACAGATAACTGGGGGAGGGAAAGAGAATACTCTTCAACATTTAAAAAGGCCCATTCATGAGCATTCAATGGCAAGCTGCTATGGAAACTTCTGAACATTTTGTTTTGTTTTGTTTTGTTTTAATAAATGATGGGAATTCTGTCTGACTCCTAGGGAGATGGGAAGCAGAGGGTTATTGAGAAGGAACTTCAAAGGGCAAATGAATTCCTCTTTTTGATAATTTGCCTCAAAGTTGCTTTCTTAAAGTAAAAAGAAAAGACAAGGAATGGAGACCAAAGAAAAGCGTGCAAGCCTGTTGAACATTCACAGCTCCCATATTCTTTCAACCCAAAGCCTAAGGTTCTGAGGCCAGATCAGAATTCTTGGCAAGGTTTTGTTTTTACCATCTCTTGGGAACACATGAGTGAAATTAACAATTACTTACAAACAGTTCAGTATCACCCGACGGGGGTAGAGCATGCCTTTAACTCCAGCACTTGGGAGGCAGAGCAGGCAAATCTGAATTTGAGGCTGTTGTGGTCTACAGAGCGAGTTCCAGGACAGCCAGGGCCGGACAGAGAAACTCTCTCTCGAAAAACCAAAACCACCAGCACTGCTACCACCACCACTACCAACAGTGACAACAAAAATACCCAAATGAAAAAATAGTAAACTCTTGAATCAGAGCTCATGCTTTAAAATCTTTGTCTTTCTAGAATCTAAAATATGTGCACTGTTAGTAAAAATGTGACATAGCTCAGCCACTGTGGAAAAAAATAAGCATGCCAATCTCTTTAAAAATTAAACACAGAGTCACTATATGATCCAGCAGTTCTTTAGAATTGAAAGCAGGGACTAGAATGGATATTCACACACTAACCTTCCCAGTAATATTATTGACAATAGGCAAATGGTAAGGGCCACTCAACTGTGGCAGATGAATGAGTACACAGAATATGGTTTTCATATACGTCAGGATATTATTCAGGCTTAAGCAGAAGTGAGATTTCTGACATATGTTACAATATGGATAAACCCTCAAGATGTACAAAGCGAAATCAGCCAGATAAAAGGACAAAAATTGTACGAATCCTTTTATGTGAGGTTCCTGGGGTAACCAAAGCCACAGAGCTGAGCAGCTAGATAGTGGGGGCCAGAAGCTGGGAGGAGTTGTGGGGTAGTCAACAGGTACAAATTTTAGTTGGTGAGGGTGGAAAGTTCTGGAGACAGTGTGATAGTTGCACAGATATGATTAAGTGTAAGGCCACTAAGCTGCACGTTCAAAAATGGCCAAAATATGCATATAATCACAAAAACCCCAGACATTTTAAAAATATGCTGGTGAAAGTATTACTCTCTTAGAGTAAAGAGCTTCCCTGCTTACAGAGCATAAGAAGGAGAAAGTTTATTCTAATTTGGTCAAGCTTTCAGTCAGTAATTCTAGAAAATTATATTTCAGTGACATCTGAGGCATTGGTTGCTGTGGCTAAATGATAAAGGAATAAATGATAAATGATAAAGTGGATAAAGGAACGCTGGGAACCACAGCGTGACAGACAAACACAAACCTAGAGGTGCTGAGGGGAAACACACTCCCTGGTGTATTCATTAATGGGCTCGTGGAGGTTTGAAGGATTCCAGGTGGGCAGGAAAACAATGGGTAAAGGCACTCAGGCAGGGGTAAGTGTGTGGTGGTGGTGGCAGTGGAGGGGATAAGAGTGGATGCCATAGCCCTGATGGCTAGGGGTGTTAGATGAGGAGTAGTGAGATAAAGGGTGCATTGTGTGAGGTCAGGGTGTAGAGGGAGTTTAAACCTCTCTATAAGGATCAGGGATCCATAAAGATTCTTATTCTGGTTTTCTGTGCATTCGAGATTTCAAAACACATCCCCCTCGCCCCAACCCAGTGGCCATTGCTGTTTTCAGAGAAGTCCTTTAGCTTTCAAATCCTTAATGTCATTGTATCAGAGGTCTGCTATGTGCAGAATTTCTTTAAAATGCAAAGCACACAACGTGGAGAATGGAGCCATTGTACAGACAGAAACTTGTGTTTGCACAGCACACAGTGACTGCACTTCAGTGAGTTTGGTGAAATGACAAAACTGATAACTGGGTCCTTGAAATCCATTCTGTACTGAACTCGACACCATTTCTGGTTATTTGCTTTGCTCTCCTGGAAGCTGAGGTGAGGGTCACCATGTACTGCCTCATGGCATAAATATGATGTTTCCTTCACTTACCTCTGCTGACCCACTACCTGGAAAACATGGAGACTTCTGTTTGATTTGGAGAAGGTGGTGTATTTACCAGTGGCTGAAGGTGATTAAGAAATAATGTAACTTCAAAGAGTATGTGGAGAGAGGGGCAGATAAAGACTGGCTGGATTGCCTCCCCATATTAAGGGAAGTTGACTTTAGCTCAATTTGAACATGTCCTGTTGAATAGGTCATTGAAAGAAGAGTACAAGCTCAAGTGTTGCTCTTGATGTAAGGTCAGTGTCTGCAATGGTGGCCTTTGCACAGCTTAGGAGACTGCCAATTCTGTTCAGACCTTGTCTGACGCTGGGATCGCACATCCGAGCATCATGAGCTCATGCTCCAAGGCTTCTTTTCCATGTGTGTGAAGCAGGGGCTTGCATTTTCCCAAATACTGCGATTAACAAAGGGAGCACGAGTCACGTTAGTCTGGCCAACAAATGCCTCTGGTAAAAGCAAAGTATTTCCACAGGGGTAGCTTACACGTTGGTTCCCACTGCCATTAACCTCCAGGGTGCACTGCGAAGGCTGATTCTTTCATTTGGGCTGACGTGAATTAAGCTCTGTGAATTACGGCAATGCAGAAAAAGGCCGAGCTGTAATTTGCCCTTCCAGCTAAGCCACAGAAGCAAACGTGAAAGGGTCGAAAGTCCTCAGTATGTGTCGTTTGTTATGAAGTGCAGGCTCTGTGTAGCACACAGCTGGAAAACCTTTGCCAGAAAATGAAGAGGCCTTTGGGATTGTGCTCACCTGAGAGTCCAGAGGCTGTTGGCATTGTATACCTGGGCAGTGCCATTTGTGACTTCGAGAATTTGGAAGCGAAATGAGCTATGAGTCTAAACTGTGTGCCAGATTTTGAAGACTTAGTACCAAAAAGTGGGGGGAGGGGTGCTTGCTGCAGCAAACAGGAGGCTGAGGCAAAGTGATCTTGAGCTTGAGGCTGGTCAGCCTGAGCCTCATAGTGATATCGCACCTTAGCAAACCAAAATAAAACAAAATGGCCAGATGGCTGGCTCCTCAGGTAAAAGCACTTACCATCAAAACGTTACAACCTAAATTCAATCCTGGAAACCACGGTGGAAGGAGACAGCTGACTCCCAACTCCTGAAAGTTGTCCTCTGACCTCCACAGTCATGCTGTAGAATGCCCATGCTTGCCTGCATGTGTGCGTGCGTGTATACACACACACACACACACACACACACACACACACACACACTGACTTTTTAAAGAATAGAAATCAGCCCCTTTAACCCCCAAATTACTGTCTTTAAAATGAATTGTTTTATCTTAAGAGTGGTTTTGAAAAATGTCCAAGGCAATTATCCTTCATATAATTTCTTCAGCATTTGTTTAATTATTTTAGTTCAGTGTTGTTGTCATAATGATAACTTTCTATTGTTTGGGGAAAAAATTAGATCAAATGATTAAATCCCCCTCCAAGCATTCAGTGGTGGTGGTGGTGGAGGGGGACGTCAAAGAAAGCTGATTTGAATACAGAGAATAAATAGTAATTAAACTGTAAATGTTGATTTTTTTTTCCTTTGAAGCCTACTGGTGTGTTTGGTGTGAATAAAGCACACATTGTCGCTTATTATTTCTGCTGCAGCGATGGCTCGTGAGAATCACTGCAAGGCTGCATTAAATTGGGGACTTTCCCAGCGCAGCTGAACTGAAACTCCCTTTGTTTATATTAAAGCCAGGATTATTTTTCTTTCTTCCCTTAAACAGTACACATTGGCTTTAGATAAAATCTAAGAGACTCCCTCCAACTCCTTCAGAGTCATCTACTTCACTGCATTGTGGAGAGGAGATCTGTTTTAAAACCTAGAAGCAGAAAGAAAGGGGCATGCTTATTTCCCTTTGCATTTTTGATTTTAGGCTTTAAAACAGCAGTTTCAGTCTGGGCTGTTCATGAGATTCATCTGGGAGCTTTAAAAGTAACCTGGGGTCTGGACAACCTTCCTAAATCAGTTGTATTGGAAGCTGATCCACAAATGGCTCAGAAATCATCACCACCCAGGTGATTCCAGTGTGAGGCTGAGAGTCCCCTCTGCGTTAGGTCGAAGGCGCAGCTGTGTTCAGCAGTTTTCCCCAGGAGTGTCCACACACTCCGGCTTACGGAATGAGGATGACTTAAGTGTCTGAATAACTTTTTCCCCATATGACGGGAGATGAGGCCTGTTTCTCATTCTGAACGCGTTCCTTGTGCCTTGATATACACACCTAAGAGAAATGCACACTTTCGTGCTTTGATATATACACTCCAGAGCCCATTGATCATAGACATCGGTTCAGTAATTGGGTTTGCTTTAAGCTGTGGTACAGGGAGTCTGTCTCTTAAAATCATGTGTACCCAATAGGCACTCATGTACACACATGATGACATGCTATTATCCTCTGCAGACCAATTTCACAGGCTGTTTATTACAGTACCAACCATCTCAGCAGGATGCTAAAGAGAACGTTCTGAGCAAGGTAGAACTCCTATGAATTTTAGTTAATTATTTTGAGCTGGGCATTGCTGTCTTCACAAATAGAATTGTCATCACAGGACCCATATTTTCCCATTGTGAAACTAGTTGTTCGCCTTGGATCCGATTTTGTGACATACAAGGCCTTCACACGGACTCATGCAGTGAAAGCATTTTGTATATAAAAGGCATTAAAGTAAGTTAATTATATGCCTCATATAAAGTTTGGGGATCAAAATGTTTAAAATTAGTATCAAATGAGATAATTCTTATTGTCAGTAATCAAAAAGAGTGATTTATCTGGAGCTACGCTGCTGTGAAGTAATTGCAAAATGGTTGGAGAATGCAGATTAGAATCATTGAATCAGGGCAATTGTTATTGGAGATTTAACCAAAAGCTCTAGGAGGCTTGCACATTCATTCATTAATTCATTCAACAATCTTTTTTTTTTTTTATGGTTTGCTAGTATCACAGTGTCCTCTAGGTGCTGGGCTTATAGCAACATGCATAGCAGATGGACAGAAACCCAATCCTGACCTTGTGGAGTCTACTCTCACAAGGCTGGCCAACTCCAGAACACTTATGTAATTTATGTTTCGAAAAACATATTTAGAGAGGGGGTAAGGTCTGATTTTAGTCTTTTACCAAGAAAGTAATATTTGAGCTGGTGATTTAAGTAGATGAGAGAGTAGATCATGTAACTAAAGAAGGGTGTTCCACGTAGAAGAAACAGGTCTAGTGTAAAAGGGTCAGAGGTGAGCGAAGGCAAGGACTTGCCCGATAAAATACAGGGTGCCCAGTTAAAGAGGAATTTCACATAAACAATATAGAATTGTTAATGTTAATATTTAGATCATGCGTATACTATAAATTTACATCTTGTATTCTTATCCACTAAATCTGACCAAGTTAGATACATCCAGCAGAGTTAGGGGATCAAGAGAAGGCCAGTGGCTGGGCCAGAGGAAGTAAGCAGGAGTTAGAGATGAGGCAGGAGAGGTCCAGAGGGGTGGAGCAAATGTGGAGATGTGGGGGGACTTTTAGGCCATTATAAGAACTTGAGAGCTGGAGCTGCTCAGTGGTAAAGATGCTTACCACCAAGTCTGATGATCTGGTTTCAATTCCTACAATCCACATGATAGAAAAAAGAACTAATTCTGGAAAATTATCTCTGGCAAATGACCTCTACCTGTATGCTGGTGCATGTGCACAGACACACAAAATGAAGAAGTTGAATTAAAAATTTAAAAAGGACTTTAACTCTTTCTCTGGCTGGTATCACTGGAGAGTTTGAGCTGAAACTTCATTGAAGTTTGGAAGTACCAGTAAGTCTGTTTGTGTTGTATGGAGGACAACACGAACAGAAGCAAAAAGACCAGGTGTTAGGCTATTGGAACGATTCAAGTGAGAGATGGTGACGTGCTAGGCCATGATGGCTGAGGTGTGTGCTAAATGGACACCAGTGGCATTTTCTGGTGGGCTGAGTGTGGGCTGTAAGCCGAGTTGAGTTTGGAGATGCACTTCAGAGTGAGTGGGGGTATTGTTGCTGTTTTTTCAATTTGGTAGTGGTGGGAGAGTACCAGAAGAATGCACGTTACATTTGACATAAGTCAGAGATATTTAATAGCTAACTGGAAACATCAAGTTGGAAATTTATGTTTGTTTGGGTTTTTTTTCCAAGTAGGAAAGCCAGGGATTGCATCATTGTATCCATGTGCAAAAGGAAAGGGAAGTAATGATGAGGGAGGGGAGGTAAGCCTGGAGGTAAGCCTGTGGGAAGGAAGTGAGGTTCTTTATCCAGTGTTGGGAGCCGGAGGACTGAGACCATCTTAGGAGGAAATGAAGGGCAGCTCTTGGCTCTGAGGACGGACAGGTCTCTAGAGCTCTCCATGTGTGGAAGAGCCGAGCTGGATGTCACTCTCCAGGCTCTCAGGTGTCAGGGCTGGCTGAGTCACCCCCTGTCACCGCTGCCGTCCCTGCCAGTCCCCTTCCCTCAGTCTTCTATGGTGTGGCAAGGTTTAACTGTACTTGCTTTGTCTCCTCATAAAATGAGGGCACGTGGGAGTCACATCTGCTACAGATTACCTCAGAAGAAAATAAAGTCTTCGCAAGGAGGAGTGAAATAAATCCTTAACGTTGTGTTATGGTGCACAATCACCACCAGTGGCTCAGAGCGTGATGTCAGTGAGGCTGGTCCTTCCTGAGCCTGCCAGGTCCAGGAGGCCTCCCTTTTCCTCAGAGTCTGAAAAAACTCTTGGTTCTTCCACTCAGAGCTCAGCTGGCAGGATGTTAGCAAGGCATCTCTGCCACCCACTGAAACCTGGCTCCTCCTCAAGGCACTTTCAAAGTTTCCCACAGTTTCCTTCTTGATTCCGTTTCCTGTCAGCTTCTGTGTTCTCTCCTCCCATCCTCTGTAGGTTCTGTGTGGGCTGTTTGCTCCCTGGCCTTCTCTTGCTGCCTTATTTCCCTTACAGCTCCGCCGTTTTTATTTCTTGTGACTTGTTCTATGATGAAATCTGTTTTCCGTTTTAGTGTGACTCTTATTGCTAAGGCTCAGAATAGGTTGTTGTTCAACACTCACTATGTTCCTGGTGAGTTTTCAGTTTCATTCAGGAAGCAATTGTAAACATTTTTAATAATGAAACTTCATCTGGACAAGTCACGGTGCCATTCTGTGTCATCTATGAGCTCTGGTGGGAGTGAGATTGGTAATAGTTGCCGTTAGGGATAATAAAATGTTTCATTGGTGTTGGTGTGAAATGAGATCATTTGATTCAGCAATCTGGATGTGGGAAGCCTATAGGGTTCAACTTGGTTCAAGTTTGGTAATGATTCCGAGTCAGACAGTAACATGCCTGTCACTATGAATACCCTTAGCATGTTGCCCCTGAGCGCCCGGTGAAGGGGCTTGCTCTGCTCTTCATTTCCTGATATCTCAGTGATTTTTTTTCCCTTTTCTTGTGTGTGGGAATGTGATAAGGGTGAACTTCCTTGCAAAGATGTGCCGTACCCCGCACTGGCTGCTCAGATATGAACACAATGACATCTTGACTAAAACACCGACTGTACTTCACAGCATCAGGCCGTGGGGAGCAGACTTGTCTAATGCATTGGGATTTCTAGATGGCGACCGTCAAAATCCTAATAGTCTTAGGGGTCACTCTGAACACTGTTCATTGGTTGTTCAGATTAAAGCACAGGTGGAAGATGGGATGATTGTCTTGACTGTTGCTCATAACTGAAGGTCAGAAGATGAACTCTAAATGAGAACCAGAACTCAACTGGCCCCTTTCAATGTGTGCTTGATGAGGTGTTTCAGTTGGAGCTCTTACTGGCCAACCTTGAAAAGTCAGTCTGCTCTCAAAGGTCACATTCCCCACACTGGGGAACAAGGAAATAGGCTAGCAGCTGCTAGAATGTTTGCCGCTGTCTTTATTCCTTTCCCATTTCTTATGCAAAGGAAAGAAATGTTGAGATGACACACAGGAATAGGACTTTCCTATTTTTCCCATATGCATCCTTCTATGATTATTATGTACTCAGACAGAAGGAAGAAGGACAGATTTCCATTACCAGTGATAAATGCTGAGGGTGAAGATCAATGAATGCCACCCATCTAACTGGAAATGGCTGTCTCCTCCCTCTAACTTAAGGGAGTAGATTGCTGCTGGGGGAGTAAGAAGAAGAACCCTGGAAGTGTTCTAAGTGGGGAGTGGGGATGGGAGAGAGCAACACATCTCAGGTCTGTCCCAGGCTTCCTTCCTGAGAAATGGTCGGAGCAGCCTCCACTATCCAGAGCCCACATATCAAGCATAGAAGACGGCTGTGGGCTGAGCTGTGGGGCTTAGGAATGCCCAGCTCCCACTTTTGTAATGAAGAGGAGCATTTTTTCCCCTAGTGAAGTGAAGGGCTGTATGCTGATTTCTGAAGGATGGTGTCTTACTGGTAAGGAGTTTAGGAAGCCAAGTCTGTAATTTCTCCCCTCATCTCTGTCTCGGTCTAGAGATGAGGGGAGAAATTACTTTAGAAACCTCCCTTGGCCTGAGGAAGTCCTTTTGAACTCTAACACGTAGTAACCATTCTCTAAGTTGGGGTGTGAGCAGGGATGATGAATATGCTGTCAGCTCCACACACCAGACTCAAATGCAGGCACTGAGGAGCACAAAGCGGTTAGGTGGCAGCTCATAGACTGGCCTTCTATTCTTCACTGAGTATTTACTCTCTGGCTCCTGCTCTGATTTTGAGAGAGCTGTATTTAGCGTCCAGAAGGCCCTCACTCTGCTTTTATTTCAGACTTCAATCACCTCCCACACATGTTGAATTCCTTTTGAGATGACATTAAGGCTCCTGGTGACTGGAAGCTCTGCTCCTCCTCAGAGGAGAGGCGCTGGGATTCCATCTTTTGACCCTGTGAGTCACTCTGGCCTTCCCGCATGCACACTGGCATTAGTTCAGTGGACTTCCTCTAAGCAAGCCAAGCAAATTCTCTGGATGCCAGATGTAAAATGGAAACTCAAAGGTCACTGGTCTCCTCTGTGCTGCCCCCATGCCCACCCACCCCAGCTACTAGTGTGAGAAGTTCAGACTACTGCAAGGCACCACTGGGCACTGCTCACTGTCGTCTGTGCCAGGGCACAGGCTGTTTTCTGTATCATAAAATGAGTGTTTGTATTTGCAACCCCTAAACTCATTTCTCCTGACCTGAGTCTCCAGCTCTCCCAGCCAATGAATTTACATCGTTTCTCTGTGCGCCTTGTTTGACAACCCCTTCTCCAGCACTGTTGAGCTGGTCTGTGGGTGGTTCCTCCCATCCCCCACCCCCATGAAGAATGACAAGGGCAAAGGTCAGAAACTACCATGATTCATTTCCTCTTTGCTGCACGCAGTGGATAGCTTTCTGGATGAGTCACTGAGATGCCAAATATGGGGGGTTGGGGGCTTCTTTATGTGAGCCCCAAGGTTCTGCTATGCCCTCCACATTGGAAGAGAAGAGTTCTTAAGAGCCCCTTACAATTTTTGCATTTTCCTTCTGTGGTTTCATAAGGTCATCTGTGCCCCGTCTCTTTGATGGATTTGTAAAGGCAGCCTGCCTGCCTGCTTGGAGAACTTTATTGTCTAGTGTTGTCTCTTTGCATTCTGACTCCAGAATTGTCAGACACAATAGACCTCAAATATACTCTCATATTAAAAATATTTTCCAGGAGTTATGGGAGTACCTCTGTGAGTGAATTACATGTCACACAAGCATGAAAACCTGCGTTCAATCCCCAGAACCTAGATAAAAAAAACAAAACAAAACAAACACACACACACACACACAACAGATGTGAATGAGATTTAAGCATCCTCCCTTGTTGTTTAGCTTCTTTAGGTCTGTAGATTTTAGTATGGCTAACTTATCTTATATGGCTAATATCTGCTTATATGTGAGTGTATGCCATGCCTGCTTTCTGTTTCTGGGTTACCTCACTCAGGATGATCTATTCTAGTTCTATCCATTTGCCTGCAAATTTCATGATTTCCTTGTTTTTAATAGCTGAGTAGTATTCCACAATTCCCTCTGCTGAGGAACATCTAAGTTGCAGATTCTGGCTATTACAAATAAAGCTGCTACTCTTTGATGATGATGCAGTCACAGAGGCCACAGAGGAAGAGGATCCAGGCAGTCCTGATGAGACTTGATAAACTATGGGCAGATGGCAGAGGAGGAGAACTCCCCCTTTCAGTGGACTAGAGGAAGAGGATGGAGCGAAAAGCAAGGGAGGGTGGGGCTGGGAAGAGATGAGAGAAAGGGGGGTTCAGTCGGGATATGTGATGAATAAATTATAAATATATGAATTATATATATATATATATATATATATATATATATATGTATATCCAGATGTGACTGGGCTGTGGTAGTGGTGGGATATACCTTTAATCCCAGCTCTCAGGAGGCAGAGACAGGTAGATCTCTGAGTTTGAGGCCAGCCTGGTGAAAAAAGTGAGTTCAGGACAGCAAAGGGTACATAGAGAAATCCTGTTTGGAAAACCCAAAACAAATAAAAAGCCAGATGTGCTGGCTGGCTCATGCTTGTAATCTCAGTGCCAAGAGACAGAGAAAGAGAGACCCCTGGGGTAAGCGTCAGGCCAATGTAAAACTTTGTCTTATAAAACAGGATGGGGCTGAGGGGTGGCTCAGTGGTTATGAGCAAGCACTGCTCTTGCAGAGGACATTAAGTTTGATTCCCAGCACTGACTTGGGGAGGTTCATAATTGCTTCTAACTTCGGTTACAGGGGATCTGATACCCTATGCTGGTCTCTCCAGGAACGAGCCCACATATGAACATACCCACACAGAGATACACACTCACACAATTAAAAGTAAAATAAACTGCTGGGCAGTAGTGGTGCATACTTTTCACCCTGTACTCAGGGAGGCAGAGGCAGGTGAATCTCTGAGTTCAAGGCCAGCCTGGTTTACAGATCAAGTTCCCAGGAGAGTTAAAACTACACAGAGTAACCCTACCTCAACAAATAAAAAAATAAAAATAAAAAAACCGAAAAAGAAAACAAAAACCAGAAAAAATGAAATAAAATAAATCTTGGCAAACAACAACGAGGTGGAAGACATCTGAGGAATGATACCTGGGAATGACATGGCTCTGGCACACATGCACATATGCACACATGCACATATGAATGGGGGGACACACATGTGAACATTCAAATGTGGACACATATGCACGTATATGGATACACATACATACACAAAATAAAATAAAATAGTCTCTAAGATGTTGCATTGACTAGACTATTCAGAGCAGTTTAGTAATGGCTACTCAAAAAAAAAAAATTCACCTTGCAGAATAACAATGTATGGGCAGACAGTAGACATCCTCTAAGGAAGATGGCATTTGAATACCTAGCATTAAGATCTATATCACGGTGTTGTTTTCACAACAAAGGGAGGTTGTTTTTTGTTTTTGTTTTTTAAAAATTATGAAATTGAATATACAAATAGAGAGCATAAATGCACAGTATAAGAAATAATTGCCAAGTGCACACCCTCCATCAAGAAACGAAACAGGTCCAGCCCAGAAGCCCCTCCTTTGTTTGCCTTCCAGACCACTCCCTTGGCACCCCTCGGGGTACCCCTGTTTGTGGTAGTTACTTCCTTGCTTGTTATTATTTTTAGAACGTCACCTTTGTCCTCTGCATGTGGCACTGTGTAATTCATTTGTGGTTAAGCAATGACCACAGGGGACATTGGGATAGCACTGTGTGTTTGTAGTCTTCTTTCCTCATCTCGGAAGGGCACAGAACTGCTAACCCACGTCTCCAGTCATGAACTAACAGCACTCCTGCTCAGTCATACACTTAGAATGATGGCACTGAGGAGGTGAGGCAAGCAGGACACTTGTAAGCGATCTTAGTGCTCTGCAGTTCCTGAGCTGCAGGTATCCTTATTCTAGGCTTTGCTCTTTAACTTCAGTGGGAAATAGGCCAGCATTTTCTAAAATCTGCAGAATTCATGAAAAGGGCATTTACTAGTTCCAGGCTCCCCCCAACTTCCCACTTGCTGTTTCTGTGTATTTCTTCCTCACTGGAGCTCACTGAACAGGCTTTTAGATCTTCTTTGGTCTGGCATATTCTCTGCTGACCTTGAAGAGGGTAATCGGGATGGGACATAGAACCTGCCTCTTAGCCACTGTTACTTCTGTGATTTCTTTTGTCATTGGGTTTTGCAGACTTGTTAAGTGGAAGACAGCTAACAGTGCATTTATAGGTGCCAGCAATACTTACTGTCTCTACTGTGTAAGAGAGGCCACTGCCACTCAGGGAGCTTCAGAAACTATCAAAGGCTGACCAAAGCAGACACAAGAATTCAAAGGTTTAGCTCAAAACTAAGCTCTTTCTGTTTGTTTGTTTTCCTGAGACAGGGTTTCTCTATGTACTACCTGTCCTGGAAACTTGGTCTGTAACCAGGCTGGCCTAGAACTCAAAGAAGCTCCTAGGCTATGCCTCCGGAGTGCAGGAACTAAAGGCCACCACACCCTGGCTAGCTAAATTCTTCTTAAGCAAGCCCCATCTGTGTTCATGGGGCTGGGGATCCTGGACTTCCTTCACAACCACTTTAATGTTGTGTTTGTTTGTTTGTTTTCTTTTTTAGGAGCTCTTATTTCTATTAGAAAATATACTCACGTTTCTCTGTCAAAATGAGCCCTAGGACTCACTTGTTTTTGTGCTTAAAACACTGGCCTTGTCTTGGGGGGGATCTTTAGAATAAAAGGCCTTAGGGTATGGCGTTCCCTTTCCCTCCTCCCCTACACCTATGGGGGAGTCAGGGGCCCAGACCATCAGTCTTTGAAGCTCCTGTTTGATCACAGGCCAGTTTCTCTGTTTTCTGACAGGTCTGGCTGCCTCTGACCTGGCGCCCACAGTCTGTAGTCCAGCATTTTGAGCAGAAAGAAAATCTAACTAGAAAATGAGGAAGGGAGTTTGAAGTGCCATCACTGTGCTTACAACCATAGTGCTCTAATGGCGTTTCAGTGTGGAGTTCAAGTTGGCAAGACACCTGTCTACCTCGGACCTTATCCAAATGTGTAAGAGTGCCCTGTGTGGTGGTCTTGCCTACAGGGCAGTCCCCCATGTGGTTCCTGTGCAGCAGTTGCTCCACTGAGGAGCAGGTGTTCAGAAAACAAATGAGGCGGGGATTTAATTTTGGAGCATGTCTGGAGGTGGTATTTATGGAGCACGTAGAAGATATTTTCAGAGGTGATTATGAATTGTCCCAATCTGTGTCCTTGAAGACATCTGCGTCACACTAAATGCGGAACCTGGATGAGACTCAGAGCCTGTCACAAGAGCCAGGGTCCTGGGCCAGCAGTTTTCATTCATCAAGTGAGCTTGGCTACACAGTGCTGAAGGGCATTTTCAGAGGAGCAAGCCAGGGAGGGTGGTCTGTAGCAGCCCTGCCACACAACCTCAGGGGCTCTGAATCCGCAGAGATGAGGACAGTTCTCTGTTGCCTCCTCACTCCAGGCTGGACGGCACAGCTTCTCTGAAGTGAGGGGATGACTGTATTATTGTTGTCTTTCTAGGAAATACCCCTTCAACCTGCCTTCTTAAGAAAACAGTTCCTGTGGCTATCCATTTAGTAAATATTTCTTAAAGCCCACATTCTCAGGCACTGTCTTAGACCCTGACAACATTTAACAGTACAGACCAATAGCGCAATTTATTTCATGTATGAAGACTTTTTTTTAAAGAGTTACGTTTATTTATTTATTTCTCTCTCTCTCTCTCTCTCTCTCTCTCTCTCTCTCTCTGTGTGTGTGTGTGTAATATATGCATGCACACATGGTGCACACTTGGAGGTCAGAGGACCACTTTGGGGAGTCAGTTATCTCCTTCTACCATGTGCATTCCAGAGAATGAACTCAGGTCATCAGTCTTGGTGGCAAGCATCTTTACCTGCTGAGCCATCTTGCCAGCACCCACTATGTAATAGTAAGTGCTACGAAAAAAGTTGCCTGTGCTGAACATCAATAGAAATAGTAATGATCAAGGTTACATTTAAAGCTTGACAATAAGAAAATCATGTGGATTTTGCTAAGTGAGGGAACCCAACCAGAGATGGGTTGCCTCTGTCATCTTCTTTGTTCTCACAGCTGTATCAACACTGGAAGCAAATTAACTTTTTGAGATGTTAGTTTTGTATCCAAGTTGCTGGAAGAACATTGTGATTTTGTTTCTTGACTCTGCAAGAGCTATGCGCTATTTCTGTAGATCTAAGATAGCATTGCATCCTCCATTAGAAAATGGAAGTAGCCCCCAGTCTCCATGCCGGTGGGAACCAAGCTCTAGAGGAGAAGGTGGTTTGTCTAATGTCAGTGCCTGGTTACCAGCAGAACTAGCCTTGTCCTTTCTGTTTCCAAATGTAATTCCTGACTGGTCTGTCTTCTCAGCTGTGTCAGTGAATGGCCATCCTTCCCTGAGCCACATCCCATCTTAGAATCTGACACCTGTATTTCTGTCCTAGTTCTCATGGCAACATAGCAGTATATGTTGAGAATCTGCAATAAGCAATGGGTTGAAGCCTATTAAATAGGATATTTGAGGTTAAACACAATAAAAGAATAGTTGTACTTTATTCTGTTCTTTTAAGTATCAGATAAGTAGAGTTAGGGATTGAACTGAGCCCCATACTGAATTCTGTATTTCCTTTCTTTCCTTTTTTTTGGGGGGGGGGGTTGTTGAAACAAGGTTTTTCTGTGTAGCCTTGGCTGTCCTGGACTTACTTTGTTGACCATGCTGGCCTTGAGCTCACAGAGATCTGCCTGCCTCTGCCTCCCTGAGGGCTGGGATCACAGGCATCACATCCTACCTAACTGTATTTTCCACTGCACATTCTCTATGTTAAGTAAATAGAGGTGGTGTTACTACCCCAGCCAACACCCTGTGTTCAAGTATAAAGGCGATGCTAGCCCTATTGTTGCTACAGAGAAACCTCAAAGGACAACTGCAAGGGTGGCTACTGTAAAATAAAACAAAGTCTCAGGAATCAAATAATGAACACGCTCTGAGCTAAATAATAAGAGTGAAATCACATTCTATCATCCAATCGTGGTAAAAAGGCAAGGCCTATTTAGTGTCTTCTTTCTCATTTGGCAGAGTCCACTGTCAGATTGCTTCAGGGTCTGGCAGTAAGCTCGTAACAGGCTGGAAATACCCACACTTGGCAGGGGGAGGGGCAGATTGCTTGCCAAAGGTGTGGCTAGGCAGGCTGTCAAGAGAGGTCTGTGGCCAAGACCTCTTTTTTTTTTTTTCCTCAGTGAGTTTTGTGCCAGGCACCACACCAATGCCTAGCTAGAAAGATGGATATGGCAACCAGCACTGATTTCTGGAGACTCCCAGTTCATTTGAGTGGAGGTCTTCTGTGTGGCTCCAAGTTGGAGGCTGGACTAATTAAAAAAGGAAGGAAGATTGCTGTGGAAACAGTAACTCATTACTCTCCCAGCACACCAGATAACAATTTACCCAGGTGTGACTGGCACTTTGATTTAGAGTGTGTTAAACAAAGTCCTCTTTGATGACTAATGGGTTTCTTCTCTCCCATGGGTAGAGCTTGGACTGAAAAGGAGAATAATGCTTTCTGCTCTGAATTAAAAAGTACCAGAAATTGGGAACCTCAGAGGTAGTCAGGACCAAGAAGGAGTAAAGAGGCTGAAAACAGCCTTCAGCATTTCAAGAGAGGTACTTTTTCCAAGTTTCTCTGCATCTGTCATGTTAAGGAACACCTCTGAAAGCATATGGATACTCCACCACAAATGGAGATGGAGAGTTATAACATGACCCAAGAGGGTGGTACAATTACAGGAGTTGGGACCCCTGGGATCTACCTAAATTTGACTGTGCTGAGAGGGAGCTTGGAGCTATGAGTATCACAGAATATATCATGTAGGGTGCAGAATATCCAAAGAAACAGGTAGGAATTCATTCAGTGTTTAAGAAAGTGCTTTTATGATTTCCTTGTTTTTATTAGCTGAGTTTGCAGACAAATGGTGGAAATTAGAAAAGATCATCTTGAGAGAGGTTAACCCAGAAGCAGAAAGACACACATGGTATATACTCATTCATAAGTGGTTATTAGACAGATAGCATAGTATAAACACACTAAAATCTATAGTTTTAAAGAAGCTAAACAACAAGGCTCAATCCTCATTCAGAAGGGCAAATGAGATAGACATTGGAAACAGGAGAAGACAGGAAACAGGACAGAAGCCTATCACAGACAGCCCCTAAATACTCCACTGACTGAGGTATCGAAGCAGAGGCTGAGACTCTTAGCCAAACTTTGGGGCAGAAGCCATAGAATTTTATGAAAGAAGGGGGAGATAGAAAGACCTGGAGGGGACAGGAGCTCCAAAATGATACCAACAGAGCCAAAAAAACTGGGCCCTGGGGTCCCTGCAGAGACGAATACTCCAACCAAGGACCATGCATGGAGAGGACCTGAAACCCTTGCTCAGATATAACCCATAGACTCAGTCTCCAAGTGAGTTCCCTAGTAAGGGGAGCAGGGGCTGACTCTGGCATGAACTCAGTAGCTGGCTCTTTGATCACCTCTCCTTGGAGGGTGCAGCCTTGCCAGGCCATAGAGGAAGACAATGCAGCCAGTCCTGATGAGACCTAATAGGCTAGGGTCAGATAGAAGGGGAGGAGGTCCTCCACTTTCAGTGGACTAGGGGAGGGGCATAGGGGGAGAAGAGGGAGGGAGGGTGGGATTGGGCAGAAGCAAGGGAGGGGGCCACAGCTGGGATACAAAGTGAATAAATTATAATAAATAATAATAATTAATAAAAAAGAAAGAAAAAAGAAAAGGGCTTTCTAGAGAAAGTCCTCATTCTTTGCCACCTCTGTTATTCTCTCTTTTAGTGTTTTTTCTTTGAGTTATATATATTGTACCCACATATGGCTCCTGCAGAAATACAAGTAAGTTTCTGGCAGTGTATCAAAGACTTCTGGTATATGTTTCAGAGAAACACCCTGGCTGAGATTTATAAAAGAAAAGAAAAGAAAAGGCATGTAATATGGCTCCTATGCCTACCACTATTTTTGGTGTCTTGTATAGCTAGAATGCTACAGTAGAGTGAAGCTTAATGGTGTGTGTGTGTGTATACACACATGCGCTTGTGAATATCAAAATGGGAAACAGAGTAAAAAAACAGACATGGAAGACAAACATTGCATCTGGAATCTGCTTTTTAACAAAATGGATTTTGTCACCCTGTTTTGTTGATAGATGATTACTAACTGGACCATTTTAGATAACTGCTACATTTAAAGTGAGCAATATATAGAGAAAAAATAAACCCACAATGGAAATGGCCAGTAGTTATTCAAAGCTCATCAGACAGTCTCTATCTATACACTCTCTTATTTAAATCTTCTGCTGTGTATCAAATAGACACCATTATTCACATCTCACTACAGAGGAGGAAGCAGAGAAGGGGACTAACCTCCCAGGTCAGGGAAATGGTAGGCTGTATCCTGAATCCCCATCCAGGCTTGTAGCTCCTGGCTAACTATGTCTCCGCTGCCAGAAAATTTAAGCTGATATTTGAGAATAATCTTTGTGATTGTATCTATCAGCAGTAAATATCTCCAGTGAGTTTCTTTCTGGGCATGTTGAGTGAGACCGTTTGTTGTTTTTAAACAAAATCTCAAGCATTCCATTTTACAAATAAAGACTCAGGAGTCAGATGCAGGGGTGAAAACCTGCTAGCTCAGACAGATAGAGAAAGAACCCAGCTGACCTTCCTACTCCACCGTCATCCCAGAAGGAAAAGCCCCTTCTTCTCCACACTGTCTTAAATACCCTTCAACTCAAAGTCCCTCTTATGTTCTCTCCCTGTCAACTGGTTGCTTGCTCCACCTCTTGACCTATGGTTGACTTTATTTAATCCTGTTTACAATAAACAGAAAGCTTTTGGATTAAAGGTGTGTGCTAGGACTGAGCCGCACCACAACTAGAAACAATTTTTTCCAGTTCACAGTAGGATCAAATATTCTGCAACAACGGTTCTTTATCACGTCGGACTGTCCTGTACAGAGGCACTAGGCATTGCTCCTTGGTGGATTGAGCAGACACCGTGACTGCCCAGTGTGTCTACCCAGGTCTCTTTCATAATGACTGCTGGGTAAGACCTAAGGTACCATCAACAAAGCATGACCGGGATAAATCAAACCTGCAAAGCTGATCACAGTTAAGAACTTCAGTAATTTCCCCTTGAAATTAGTTCTCCACTTGAGATGCTTGTTAAAACTCCAGGCAAGTTTTCCAGTTTTTCTAGGACAGTTTTCCTGAGCAGAAGAATAAAGTTTTTTTTTTTTTCTCTGATCTCATTGGATTATGGGAAGGAGTCTAAGACTCCTCTTATTTTGGGAACACTTTTAACATAAGATTTGAGGCCAGATACAAAGAACAATATGAAAGAAGATTGGCCCACAGAGAACTCAGAGTATACTTATCATCCAACAAAGTGATGGAAAGCTTTACTCTACTCCAAGTTGGTGCATGGCCAGAACACTAGCACCTCTGGCCCGTTAATATCATCAGCGTCTCAGGCTCCACCCCAGCCTGTGCATCACCTTGCATCATGGGTAGAGCCTCAGGTAGCTCCCAAGCACAGGAGGTGGAAGGCCTCTGGTAAGCACATAAGAGGGAATATTGCAGTTGCTCAGTGAAAGGGGGTGGAGAGAGAGAGAAATGATCATACCAGAGCTTAGAGCTTTACCCCTTGGATTAGTATCTTGGTTTGTGATGCTGCAAATGTTGTGTCTTCTCAAAGAGAAAGGATATAAATGTGATCAGAGAACCAAGAAGGTCCTCTTGTATTGTATCAACAATAAATATCTCCAGTGAGTTTCTTTCTGGGCATTTTGAGTGAGACCGTTTGTTGTTTTTAAACAAAATCTCAAACATTCGATTCGAGCATTCACATTCCTGTCTGGTTATATTATCACTTCAGTTGGACAAATATTACCAAAAAACAGGTTTTTTTTTAAATATTATTTAATACAAGGAGGTAAGTGATCAAACCAGTTGTATTTTTTCTAAGTTCTGACTGTAGAAGACCCCAGACTATGTGGAAAAACACTTATCAGCTCTCTAAACTTGGGATGTAATTTGGCTTCTCCAGTCTTCTGTTTCTTTGCCTGGTACCCAATTGGCTGGATTTCTTGCTTTTATTCTGTTTGTGTTGTTGCTTGTTTGGTTTTTTTTAAAACAGTTTCAAGTAGTCCAGGTTGATTTTGAACGTAGGGCCCTTGAGTATACTGAGGCAAGCAATCTACAACTGGGCTAAAAATCTCGCCCATCTCTGGGTCACTGTGAACATTACATGAGCATGTTGAACACTCAGAGCTGTTTATTAAACACTTTAATAAAATTAGTGATTTTATTAAATTTTAGTGTGGGCTGAGTAACTAAGACTTTGTAATAAATAAAATGTTTTTAACTTTTAAATATAACTTTAAGTTACCATAGAGAATAAAGAGCTTCATTATGACTTTTTTCACTTGGGCAAATATTGGATGACAAACTTTTCCTAGGAAGACACAGCACACATGTCCACTCTTCCTAGATAGATATCCCACCACACACCAAAGGAACAGGGGTGGAGGGCTACTTACAGGAGGGGAAATGACTCGGACAGCTGCATCACCAAAGCCAATCCCAGCACGGGTGACAGCTCACAAAAGCTGGGGACCTGGAGCACACTGCACAGTTACAGGGAGCTCAACAAGTCAAAGAGTATTCTTCCCAGGTGGCTCTGTTGTTCTGAACCTCTCATAGACAGCTCTGCTGGTCTCTGCTTCTTCCAGGGGCACTGTCTTGCCTGAGGGTGAATCTCAGCCGGCTTCATTGTTTACTATTGGGAGGGAGGGGGGCCTAGTGAGTCTGGTCAGTTTCAGGGACTTCCTAATGCTATTTGTAGTTGTTTGTTTTCTGTTTTAAGGAGCTTTCCCTATAGGATGGAATGGAATGTGTCAATCTTGGAGGAAACTGCTACATAATAATTTTTTTTTAAAAGATCGATTCAGGGTGGGATTACCTCATTGTGTGTGATGAGGGCTCTGATCTTGCTTTCCGCTGTCTGGCTACAGAAGACATTAGCAGGAGGGTGGATGCCACCTTCCACCACTCTTTTTCAAGCTGCCCTGTTCCTGGCTGAAGATGTGCCCTTGAGCCCGTTGTAACTCCCCAGGCTTCGGTGGTCTCACCCACACAGTAGCGACCATTGTTGTAGCCTCTATGACGCTGCGGTCAGGATTAAGCAAACATGCTTAGAACTGAGGAAATGGGAAAAAAAAAATCTTAGCTACCATCATTTATTTTTTGAGACAGGTATCAGGTAGCCCATACTGGCCTCAAACTCACTATGGTGGCTGACTATAACCTTGACCCTCTTCTGATTCTCCTTCCTCCTCCTCTAGTTTTGTACCACCACATCTGGCCTATGCTATGCTGAGGATTGTGCTTTGCTCATTCTGTCAACTGAGCTACACCCCCAGCTCCCCATCACTCTCACTTTTACCAGTTCCCTAAGTAAAAAGAGAAACTAAGGCTGGATAGGGAAGGCATTACCCACTGTTAGATCTGGACTGGCTTGGATTGATGCCAATTCCTGGATTATTTTGACCCTTCGTGATTGGTTGGTTATTAGGCCACAGAGACTGTCGAAGCTCCAATACCTACCACATGAGCAAGAAAGAAAATGGAGTGTGCATCCTAGAAATAATTCCTTCATTAAAAACACCCATTTTCTTGTCCCGAAGCTTTTTCACTCGTATTCTTGGCAATTCAAATTTCCAATCTTTCTTGAGTTTCTGTTAGTCACACTGGTGATTTCTTTAAAAGGGACAGAGAGTAAGTGCAGGTACAGACATGTGCATATATCTTTAAACCCCTACAGCTGTTTTGAAACTGCCCAGCACCCCAAATCTCTGATTTTTTTTTTTTTGTCTGTCATGCTGGTTACTGTACTACCTCTTTTTCTTTTTCATTCCATTTTCATTACTGCACATTCTACTATTTCACCATGAGATGAAAATAGAACACCTGCTGGAAATCTTGGAGGATTTTGTTCTGTGTTTTCTTGAAGCAGTCCCTACCAGCAAAGCCAGCTGTGTCTTGTACTTAAACACAAACTAAAAGATGTCAAGGGAGAGGGCAAGTGACTTAGTCAACGAAAACATTATACTTGATGGGGGGGGGGTGGGCAGGAATCTGTTTTCAAGATTTATGAGCTGAGAGTATGTCATGCTTTAATGACTGGTAAGTGAAACCCATCACAGCTGTGGGAGCCAGGCTGCATTTTCTGCAGAGCATCCTCCATGGAATGCAAGTCTTCTGAAGCTTGAGTTGTCACCTCAAAAATAATACACAGGTCAGCATATTACAGTGTATCTGACAACTAGAAAACAGAGGATAGCTCGATACTATGGAAATTATGGGGTCCCCCCTTAAACAGTGTCTGAATTTTATTTATAGGGATATATTACTATATTACTAATGAAGATCGAAGAAAGCAGCATTTGGGGTTTCAATTTACATTGTTCTTGGACCAAGGCATTTATTTAAGCATTTTGAAAGCCGTGTCTGTATTTTATTTACTTAGCAGCAGTAGACAGTGTTTTTCCCTGCTGTTCCCAGCCCTTCTTCCACACTCTTAGTCTATCTGGCCTGCCATATTGAATCTTTTCCTCCTGCTTTTACCTCTGAGTGCAACCACACAAAGATTTGACTCTCGGTGTATTCTTTAGTAGGATTGTGTGCATTTGAAGCAGTCTCAGCGGGTGCGGAAGGGAGGCTTGGGGCTCCTGGGGGCACGTGGGACATGTGAGGATCTGGAAGTGTTCTTTGGGAAGCAGAGTTAGGCTTCTATGCCACGGGTACTTTGTACCCTTTTCTCTGTGCCCTGAGGATGTGCAGTGTAGAAATTCTGGGGAAGGAGATGGTGTGGTTCATCTCTCAGGGTTTCTAAAATCACCCTAAGATACTAAACAGGAACCTGACCATCTGGTCAGATGTGTGTGTATGAAACAGATATAGGAGCAAGCCCAGAGTTGAGGCAAAGCAAGTCTGAGAGGCAGTGAACCAGGGCATCTGCTAACCATACAGTTGCTGGCATCTAAAACACTGACCTTCAGGAGGGACTGTGATTAGCTGTCTGACAGACACTGGCTCCTTTGTCAGTGCCAAATTCAAACTGAGCAGAGCTTGAATAAACAGGTCCTTTATTTTATTTTTTTTGTTTGTTTGTTTTTGAGAGTCTCTCTTTATAGGCCTGGCTGGCTGTGCTGGAACTCACTGCTGTGTAGGCCAGGCTGGCCTCGAACTCACAGAATAAAGTAAATGTTTAATGTAGGTGATTCTTCGGTTTGGTTGGAGCTTGGAGTGGATATGTATATGATTTCCTTTTTGTTTGCACAAAGGGATGCCAAGGGCCATGAGGCCACAGTGTCCGGGTGAGTCAGGTTGCTGTACCACACTGGACAACTATTTGGTCTCTAATTTGGGAGTAGTAATTATGAAACAGGATGTGCAGGTGGATGGAAACAGGAACCACTTCCAGCTTGTTTGCTGACAATGAAGACCTAGCTGTTTCTGACATAGAGAACATGCTTGACAATGATGAATGAATAAATCTGTTGTGTGAATGACTGACTGACTGACTGAATGAATGAATCTTTTCACACTTTCAGAGCTTCTTATTTTACTTCCATGTCTTCAGGGTGGTGATCCATGCTCCCTGAGACTCTGTTTTCTTATTTCAATATTTTATAAAGTTGTTGGAAGAAATAAAATGATAGAACATACCTGTACCCTTAGCACAGTGCTCCCTAAAAGCATGGAGGGGTGGTGTGGAACCATTTAGAGTTTCTGCTACAAGAGAAGAGGTGATTAAAGTGTTTCATGTTGTTTCTTGGGGCAGCCACCAAGAATGGTGTATCAACATAGAACTGTGTTAGAGAAGCATGGGCAGGGTTGAAGATCGTGTGAGAGACCATACCTGCTTTGGTCTTGGCCAAGACAGTAGACATGACTGGGATAGAGTCTGAGCAAAACTGTCAATTTGGAGTTTGGCCTTTGGGGGGTTCACAGGTACGTCTGTACCACAGATACCTACCTATGTCAGAAGAGGATGCTTGTGGGCAGCACTGATTGCACTGAGTGAGCTATAAAAAATAAATAAATAAGAGGAGAGTGAGAGAGGGATGGGTTAGGAGTCTGGAGAGAGTGAGAGGGGAGAGTAGTGGTTACCAAATATAGAATGCACTATATACATGTATGAGATTGTCAAAGGGAAATTTTTTAAGTTTTTAAAATAGCAAAATGGGTGTTGAATTCAAGAGACAGGTGTGTGTATGTGCGTGTGTGTATGAGCTTATATATGTACATAGACATATACTTACATGTGTGAGTTATAGGCCCCCAAGACATTGCCTGGTTAATAATGAGAACAAAGGAAGTGAGGAGGAGATATTTGGAGAAAGGAAAGTGTACCAGTTTGAATGTCAATGGCCCGCATAGACTCTTCTATTTGAGTGCTTGGTCATTAGGGAGTAGCACTACTTGAGAGGGAGGGAGTAGAAGGCTGGGCCTTATTGAAGGAAGCGTGTCACTGGGAACCTCCGGTGACATACTTTTGAGGCTTGAAGGGCCTAAGCGAAGCCCAGTGTTTTTGTCTTCCCTGTGCTGTGAATCTGGCTTTATAACTCTCAGCTGCCATGTCTGCCTGTGTGCCACCATGTTCCCTGTCATGATGATAATGCACTAACCTTCTGCAATATAAGCAAGACCCAATTAAATGCTTTGTTTCATGAGGGTTGCCATGGTCATGGTGTCTCTTTGCAGCAATGGAATAATGACTAAGGCAGGAAGAGTGGTTGTTGAGGTTACTTCCTGCTTTCTCCATGCTGGCCTGTGGGAATCATGTCTATCACAGTGACATAGCATGCTGTCTTAGTGTTCTATTGCTGTGAAGACACCATGACCACGGCAACTCTTAAACAGGAAGACATTTAGTTGGGGATGGCTTAGAGTTCAGAGGTTATCCATTATCATCCTAGGGGCAAGCATGGAGATGTGCTGGAGAGGTAACTGAGAGTTCTGTGTTTGATCCGTCGGCAGCAGGAAGAGAGAGACACGGGGCCTGACATGAGCTTTTGAACCTTCAAACCCCACCCCAGGGTCATACTTCCTCCAACAAGACCACACCTCCTAATCCTTTCAAATAATGCCATTTCTAAGCCCTCAAGTATATGAGCCCATGGGGGTGGGCCATTCAAGATTACCACATATGTTTCTGTTTCCTTATGAGGGGATTACTCCTGAGAAAAATGCCAATGTTGGCACCATAAATGTCCCATTGATAATGGTAAATCAGGCATTTAACTAGGTATTATGGTTGGAGAGGTGGCTCAGGAGCTAAGAATACTTGCTGCTCTATCGGAGGATTTGAGTTTGATTCCAAGCACCCACATCAGGCAGCTCACAACTGCCCGTGATTGCACCTCCAGGACATCAGTCACCTCTGGCCTCCATTGACACCTTCTCTCACAAACAGATACCCACATGAAGACATATACATGTGCACATAATGTGAAATAATCAATACAAGTATTTGCAAAAATAAACACAATATATATTATGTTCCCATTTTCTTCCTTCTTTTTCTTTTTTTAAAAAAATGACTTATTTATTTTTATTTTATGTGCATTGGTACCTTGCTTGTATGCATGTCTGTGTGATGGTGTCAGACCACTTGGAACTGGAGTTACAGTCAGTTGTGAGCTGTCACCTGGGTGCTGAGGATTGAGAAGTTGAGGTTTTGAAGCTGCCATGGGGGTGCTGAGAATTGGACTAGGGTCCTCTGGAAGAACAGTGAGGCTCTTAATCACTGAGCCATCGCTCCAGACCCACTTCCTTCTTTCTAGAGATGAGAACACTGAGACTTACAGAGATTAAGTAACACAGTAAGTGGCAGAGTCAATATCAAAACCCAGGCCAATCTCTGTGCTCTTCCTCACACTGTGAAATGTATGTGGAGTTGAAGGCTGTCCACTGCAGTTATCTTGTATTGTGTAGAAGAGCTAGCACAGTGATAGGAATGGGCTATCCATGGTCCTGTGCTGTTCCAGACGATGGTTCTACCGGAACACAGTAAGAGCCACCATGTTGGTGCCCTCCCTGTGTGCCAGGTATATCATCCTCAGGCGTCAACTTTCGGCATCTCAGTGAATCCTTGCCAGTCGCTCAGGAGCTGAGCAATCCGGAACAGCATGCAGGCTGTTGGGAGGAAATGGTAAATTAAAATGAGGACTTTCCTGCTTACTGCTGAGCTTTAGCGGGGTGAGCTCTGTTGCACTGTCTTCTCCAGATGCTATGGAAAAAGAAACATCAGAGACTCTGGCTCCATTCTGCATGAGCAATCTCCCCAGACCACAAACATCTGGCGCAGGACCTTTCTTCCTCCAGAAACAAACGAGTTAAGAATGCAGATACAGTTCATCGACAGCCAGTGTGGTCCATGGGGCTGGGTGGGACTGTGGTTTTTGCAGGCCGCATCTCACCCTGTGACCTTCTTCCGTGCAGTAGGCAGTCAGAGTGTTAACTAATATTTGTTGAGCTGTTGCTAAGTGCTGGACACTAGCCCAGTCACTGTGCATGCATTCACTTACTTAATCCACATACTCCTTTTAGAGGGTGGAACTGAGGCAGAAACATTACAATGTTTGCTCATTGTCTCATAGTTAGCAGACTCCGATTCAAACCAAAGGATGTTTTTTTAATGCTTTATTTTTTTGTTTTGTTTTTTTGTTCATTTGTTTCTTGAGACAAGTTTTCTCTGGGTAGCCTTGGCTGTCCTGGACTTGCTTTGTAGACCAGGCTGGTTTCAAACTAATAAGAGTTCCACCTGCCTCTACCTCCTTGAATGCTGGGATTATAGGTGTGTGCCACCGGGCCCAGCTCAGAGGGTATTTTTTATTTTTTAGGATGTCTTTTTTTTCTTTTTTTTTTTTTTTTTTCTCAGAGGCAGATGCTGGGTGAAGAAGGCCGCAGCTGTCTCTATCACACCATAAATTCTCAAGGACCATGGTGTTTTCTTTACTTCCTGACACCCACACAGACATAGTAAAAATTGAGTTATATAATACTCCTTACTCGGCAGACCTTCCAAAAGGTATTTAAGGCTGCTTGGCCATGTCGTCAGCAGAAGGTACAGCCTGAGTGCTGCCTAGCCAACTTGGATGGAGGCCAGGCTCTCCTGCATTCTGACCTCTGTCTCTGGGGTTGCTTGGTATCCCATTTCTATGGTAGCTCACATTTCCATTTACAGCGGGACATACAGCCCTAGTTTTCTGCTCACATGTTACATTTAACTCTGTTAACGGCTGGCTCACGCCTCTTTCTCCTGTGAATAAAATTTGATTTTTCACACAGGGCACTTGCCAGTCATAGTGCTATGCTCCTCCCCCTCTGTGCATCTGGACGTGAAGATCCTTAGTACGGGATCCTGAGACAGGATTTCTCTGTGTAGCCTTGGCTGTCCTGGACTTTCCAGGCTGGCCTCAAACTCACAGAAATCTGCCTGCCTCTTCCACCCTGAGTGCTGGTTGGGATTACAGGCATGTGCCACTGCTCCCGACTAAAAAGCATGTATTTTGACACACTTACTTCATCTCTGAGCTCACCCTATCCCCTTGGAGTGATGTCAGTTGGCCATATTTTACTGGAGAACCCCTTAGCATAGGCCGGAAGTTCTGAACCTGTGGGTCGCGACCCCTTTGGCAAAACTTTTTCTCCCAAAATATTTACATTATGATTCATAACAGGAGTAAAATTAACAGGTATGAAGGAGCAGTGAAATAATGTTATGTTGGGGGTCACCCCAACCTGAGGAACTGTATTAAAGGGTCGCAGCTTTAGGAAGGCTGAGAACTACCGGCTTAAGCGTTTCCTGCCCTCCATCTGCTGCTGTGTGGTTGGCAAGCACCAGGTGTGTCCAGCAAACATACCTGCCTCAGAGGCCTGAGCTCTCTGAAGCGCCGCCCCAGAATGCCACACTTCAAAGAAACCACACTGCAGCTGTCACCTGGCTATCTAGGGGAGGTCAGAGAGTTAATAGGCAACCACAAAACCCTAACCCTCCCACCTCCAACTGACACCTGGGATTTGGGGTGGGGGGAGAGTTTTCACTGGGGTGCAGAGAATTTGAATCCAGAGATTTTGGCTCAGTATTGTTCCTAATTTCCCTCAGCAGGAAGTTCAGCGCCTCACGTCTTTAGAGAAAGAGCAGTGTGCATCTCTCTCCAACAACAAAAGAAGAGTACTGAGGCTTTTTTTCTCTGAATAAGAATTACTGAGTATTTGCAACTACTCTTTGTAGGAGTTGAATTATGGGACTAATTTGTTTAAAATAAAAGGAAAGTAGAGCGGCTTTCTAACATGTGGCGCCTTTTATCTGAGGATTAAAATGGTTCACATGCAAATTGGCCAGTTCTCCTGGCTGGGTTTGGTATGCATTCAATTACTGTTTTACCTTGTCCTTGGGCGTTCAGTATTCTGGTTCTGGGGTGGGAAGTTAGTTTATTTATATGTTGCTGCAGTATGGATGTAGATTAGATCTCAAAGAGGACTTCCTGGTTACAATGTTATTAAGTGAGTTGCCGGGGGAGTTATTTTAAAGAGTTGCATGAGAGGGACTTCCTGCCGCTCTGATGGGGCCCTTTCGCTGTGAAAAACCAAGCCACCATTCACTTCTCCTAGAGCAAGCCGAGTGCCCGGCTTCCCCAGAGATAATAAAGCATCAAAGAAGAGAAAAAGAGGTTTGAAGTGAGTGGCCGGGGAAACCCAAGTTCTGAGAGATTCTGCTTGAAGGGCTCGGATTCTTTGAAGTGCAGGGCAGACGGCCAGTGTGTCTGAGCTCATAGACTGAGCGTGACCTTCCGTTCGGAGTACCAAGTACGGAGTCCCTGCTGCCCTCTCGTTTGCAGTTTTATTTTACTTCTTGCTGTGTGTACAGGTGTATTCGGATTGCTAGGGTTCCGTCTTGTGTGTGGTTCCTCAGGCTTCTCTCACCTTTTCGTGTTTCTTTAGATAGGATCTTTCATTGGCCTGGGGTTGGCCTCGTAGGCTAGACTGACTAGGCAGCCAGCCAGCCCCAGAGATCTGTGAATGTCCGCCTTTCCGGTTCTGAGAACATAAGCAGGTGCCCATCGTGTAGGCTCTGAAGATCGAACTTGCAACCCTGCGCCCACAAGGCAGGTGCTTTCACTAACGAAGCAGTATTCACAGCCCCGGTGTGGAGAACTCTCAGTGCCCCCGGCTCACTTATCTGCCAAATGAGAATAGCAGTATACTCCTACCTTATACAATAGTCGTGGGTACTAAGTGAAAAAAGACACGTACATCAATGCTTAACAAACACTGGGGAAGCACTCAAAAATGCTATGACCATACCACTACTTAGTCTTGATTTCTTTAAGGAATTTTTAAAATTTTTATTTTTCCTGCATTGGTGTTTTGCCTGTGTGTATGCCTGTATGAAGGTGCCATGTCCCCTGGAACTGGACTAACAGACTGTTGTGAACTGCCATGTAGGTGCTGGAAATTGAACTCTACCTCTGAGTCTTGATTAACCATATCCCAGAGATTTCCAGGGAAAGGTATGCACTACTGTCTCTTTTCTGGATCCTCAGCGCTTTTAATTAAACTACTGTGTTGATTCAACTGTGGGCTAGGTCTTTTTTTTAAATTTTTTTAATATTTTTTATTATTTTATTTTTGTTTTAATCACAGGTCATTTACTTATATCCCAGCCATGGCCCACTATCCCCTCCCAATCCCACTTTCCCTCCCACTTTCCCTCCCAAACCCACCCTCTCTCATCTCCTCCCTGCCCCCTTCCAAGTTCACTGATAGGGGAGGTCCTCCTCCCCTTCCAACTGACCCTAGCTTATCAGTTATCTTCAGGACTGGCTGCAATGTCTTTATCTGTGGCCTAACAAGGCTGCTCCTCGCTTGGGGGAGAGGGGAAGCTCAATGAGCCAGTCATTGAATTCACATCAGAAATAATCCTTGTCCCCTTTACTAAGGAACCCACTTGGGTACTGAGCTGCCATGGGCTACTTCCAAGCAGGGGTTTTACGTTATAGCCCTGCACGGTCCTTGTTTGGAGAAACAGTCTCATAGAAGACCCCTCTGCCCTGATATATTTGGTCCTGGTGGGGCTCCTGTCCCCTCTAGGTCATACTAACTTCCCCTTCTTTCATATGATTCCCTGTACTCTGCTGAAGACTAGGTAGAGTCTTTCAGATGGCCTTTGCAGTAGGCTCCTGTCCTCTTACTTATTTTCTCCTACTTCCAATGTCAATCCCCTTTGTCTTTCTAGGTGAGGATTGATCATCTTACCCCTGGTCCTCTTTCTTGTTTATCTTCTTTAGGTGTACAGATTTTAGTATGTTTATCCCATCTTACAGGTATAGTACCCACTTATTTTAAGTAAGTATATACCGTGTGTGTCTTTCTGCTCCTGGGATACCTCACTCAGGATGATCTTTTCTAGATCCCACCATTTGCCAGCAAAATTCATAATTCCCTTGTTTTTAATTTCTGAGTAGTATTCCATTCTGTAAAAGTACCACAATTTCTGTATCCATTACTCTGTTGAGGGACATCTGGGTTGTTTCCAGGTTCTGGCTATTATGAATAAAGCTGCTACAAACATCGTTGAGCAAATGTCTTTTTTGTGTACTTGAGCATCTTTTGGATATATACCTAGGAGTGGTATAGCTGGATCTTGAGTAAGCAGTATTCCTGATTGTCTGAGAAAGCGCCAGATTGATTTCCAGAGTGGTTGTACAAGTTTACATTCCCATGGAGGAGGGTTCTCCTTTCTCCACAGCCTCTCCAGCATATGTTGTCACTTGAGTTTTTGATCTTAGCCATTCTGATGGGTGTAAGGTGAAATCTCAGGGTCGTTTTGATTTGCATCTCCCTGATGGCTAAGGATGTTGAACATCTCTTTAAGTGTTTCTCTGCCATTTTGTATTCTTCTATAGAGATTTCTCTGTTTAGCCCCATACCCCATTTTTTTTTTTTTTTTTTGGTTTTTGGTAATGGTGTTATATTGAGATAGTGTTTTCCTGGGAAGTATAAATTTACATTGGACCATCTTTCTCTGCTTTGGGGAATATAGGTATGTATTTCTATACTTGATTGCAATTTTCATTCAAAAATTGGAATTCTTAAAGTTGATTTTAATATTATGAATATATTATGAAATTTAAGGTATTTTATATTATTAGATTGCATAATGATGATAGCTTTCAGTGTAAACAGAAGATATTTGAATTTGGAGACTTCTGTGAAAAATAGAAATCACTGGCATTTAATAAATTATTATATATTTAAATGTGCTTAATTACATTTATATTAGAATAAAAATAAAAAGGGCATATATGAATAAAATTAATAGTGAGTCTAGCTAGGCTTTTCTAGAATGTAATAAATTGTGATGACTCTTTATTTATTTATTTATTTTTCAATGCAGTTTATTCAGGAACATTGAACAATCCTCAGACCCCGGGGAAAGCCAGCCCACAGCTTAAATAGCCTCTGGGTAGCCTACCCAGGCGTGCCACGGGGGCAATGCAGATAGGTCCACATACATGGAAGCAAGCCAGATCCTCGGCCTTAGCCAAATGTGGAGTTGTTCGTGACAGAGAGCACTCACCATCGGGAAGGTGGAAGGCGGAAACCAGCTCCATCTTTAAGGCATAGCATTCCGCAGCTCTCTACAGTTCCCCCTTTTTGTTTTAGACGCATCAGGCAAGAGTAGAGGTCTGATCTCTGATATTAGAAATAAATTGGGACTTTGTACAGATGTTCATTTAGGTGTCATCCACCCAAAGAGCATCAGACCCGTCCGATACCTTTTTCTCAGAGGCGGGACCTGGGGCATCAACCCGCATGCAATCAGACATGCTCTTCTCTGGGTCCAAAGCGGCTGACCCTGAGTGCAGTGCTTAGCCTCGCATCCTGAGCGTATCATTTTAGCTTTTTATGGTATCCAACCATGCTTGTGGAGAATGTCCTGCTTCAATGGCTGTAAAGGCCTGAATGATCATGGCTGCATCACACTGTTGTGAGACTCTAATCTTGCATATATACCACAGGCAAACCAAGGAGACCAACACCAGAAGGCCTGCTAACACTCCCATGCCCGCCCATTCCTTCAGATGATTCATGGCTGCAGCAATCCATGGTGATAATCCTGTGGCTAGTCCTGCGTCCACTCTGGTAGAATTTACTGTGACAATGGCCACTCTCAGCTGCTCCATCGTAGTATCGAATTCTCCAGTCCAATTACCTAAAATATAGCTTGACAATTGTTTAGACAGATATGCAGCACAGGAAAAATTCTCATGTTGTATGCTAGTGACACAAAGTCCAGCATACTTTCATTGACAGCCAGGTTGAGCGATTTGCCATAGGGTATCAATTTGCTCCTGCAAGAGGTCAATCCTCTGATTGAACACCATCAAGCTTCCTTTTAGTTGAGCATTAATTCCTTTATGTACAACTAAGGCATGAGCTACATTGGCTAAATGATTATTCAGGGTCTGAGCAGTCTGCCCAGTATGACTCATGGCTAATGCCCTGGTGGTAGCTCCAATAGCCGTCAATGAGATGGTAGTAACAATGGTGGCTGTAGTTCCAAGATCCCTTTTCTGTCTGAAGAGAGTCATAGCGTGAGGGGCATCAATGGGCACAGGCACCCAGTGAGGCATGTGAGTAACCAGGGCATACCTAAATTTACTAGCATTCCAGCATTGGGCAAAAAAGCAAGTATCATTACCACAGTTACTTGGCTCTATCTGGCTAATAATGAATAAAAATGGGGGATATAGACAAACAGGTATGGGCTTATAGGAAATATTATGAGAAGCCTTAACCCCTCGTTGGAACATCCTGCGTCAGTTCTAGAACTAGCAGTGGTGGTGTCCGAGGTCTGAGTAGGTTCAGGAGACCATTGCCCCCAGGGGCGAGACGTGCTCCATGCCAATTGACTAACTCCATGTTTTCCTCCAATTTTGAAAGTCATTTAAGGTTCTTAAATTATTTTTTCCCTTTTTTCTTAAATTTTTCATCAATTACACTTTATTCATTCTGCATCCCCCCATAAGCCCCTCCCTCCTCCCCTCCCAATCCCACCCTCCCTCCTCCCTCTGCTTGCATGCCACTCCCCAAGTCCACTAATAGGGGAGGTTCTCCTCTCCTTTCTGATCTTAGTCTGTCAGTTCACATCAAAAGTGGCTGTATTATACTCTACTGTGGCCTGGTAAGGCTGTTCCCCCCCCCAGAGGGAGGTGATCAAAGAGCAGGCCAATCAGATTATGTCAGAGGCAGTCCCTCTTCACATTACTATGTAACCCAATTGGACTCTGAACTGCCATGGGCTACATCTGTGCAGGGGTTCTAGGTTATCTCCATGAATAGTCCTTGGTTGGAGTATGAGTCAAAAATATGGAACGCTTCACAAATTTGCGTGTCATCCTTGCGCAGGGGCCATGCTAATCTTCTCTGTATCGTTCCAATTTTAGTATATGTGCTGCCGAAGCAAGCACCATACCCCATTTTTTAATTGGATTGTTTGACTTATTGCCTTTTAACATCTTTAGTTCTTTATATATTCCAGATATCAGCCCTCTGTCAGATGTAGGGTTGGTGAAGATCCTTTTCCAATCTGTAGGCTGCTGTTTTGTTCTGACAACAGTGTCCTTTGCTTTACAGAAGCTTTTCAGTTTCATGAGGTCCCATTTATTGATTGTTGCTCTTAGAGCCTGTGCTGATGGTGTTCTGTTCAGGAAGTTGTCTCCTGTGCCAATGAGTTCTAGGCTGTTCCCCACTTTTCCTTCTAACCGATTTAGAGTATCTGGTTTTATGTTGAGGTCTTTGATCCACTTGGACTATAGTTTTGTGCAGGGTGATAAGTATGGATCTATTTTCATTTTTTGCATGTAGACATCCAGTTGGACCAGCACCATTTGTTAAAGATGCTGTCTTTTTCCATTGAATGGTTTTGGCTTCTTTGTCAAAAATCAAGTATTCATAGGTTTGTGGGTTTATTTCTGGGTCTTCTATTCTGTTCCATTGATCCGTCATTCTGTTTCTATGCCAATATCATGCATTTTTTATTACTATTGCTCTGTAGTACAGCTTGAGATCAGGGATGGAGATACCCCCAGATGTTCTGTTGTTGTACAGGATCGTTTTAGAAATTCTGGATTTTTTTGTTTCTCCATATGAAGTTGAGAATTTTTCTTTCAAGGTCTGTAAAGAATTGAGTTGGTATTTTGATGGGAATTGCATTGAATCTGTAGATTGCTTTTGGCAGGATGGCCATTTTCACAATGTTAATCCTTCTAATCCATGAGCACGGGAGATCTTTCCATCTTCTGATATCTTCTTCAATTTTTTTCTTTTTTTACTTGCTTAGTTAGAGTCACCCCAAGCTACTTTATGTTACTAGTGGCTATTGTGAAGGGTGTTGTTTCCTTGATTTCTTTTTCTGCCCTTTTGTCTTTGGTATACAGGAGAGCTTCTGATTTTTTTGAGTTAATTTTGTATCCAGCCATTTTACTGAAGTTGTTTATTAGCTGAAGGAGTTCTCTGGTTGAATTTTTGGGGTCACTCAGGTATACTATCATATCATCTGCAAATAGTGAAACTTTGACTTCTTCCTTTCCAGTTTGTATCCCCTTGATCTCCCTTACTTGTCTTATTGTTCTAGCTAGGACTTCAAGTACTATGTTGAAGAGATAATGGGGAGAGTCGGCAGCCTTGCATTGTCCCTGATTTCAGTGGGATTGAATTAAGTTTCTCTCCATTGAGTATGATGTTGGCTATAGGCTTGCTGTATATTGCCTTTACTATGTTTAGGAATGTGCCTAGTATCCCTAATTTCTCTAAGACTTAAACATGAATGGGTGTTGGACTTTGTCAAATGCTTTTTTGGTGCCTAAGGAGATGACCATGAGTTTTTTCTCCTTCAGTTTGTTTATATGGTGGATTACATTGATGGATTTCCATATATTGAACCACCCTTGCATGCCTGGGATGACGCCTACTTGGTCATGGTAGATGATATCTTTTATGTGCTCTTGGATTCGGTTTGCAAGTACTTTATTGAGTATTTTTGCATCAATGTTCATAAGAGAGATAGGTCTGAAGTTCTCTTTTTTTTGTTGGGTCTTTGTGCGGTTTAGGTATCAAGGTGATTGTGGCTTCATAGAACGAGTTTGGTAATTTTCCTTCTGTTTCTATTTTGTAGAATAATTTCAAGAGAATTGGAGTTAGCACTTCTTTGAAGGTCTGGCAGAATTCTGCGCTGAAACCATCTGTCCTGGGGCTTTTTTTTTTTTTTTTTTTTTTGGAAGGGAGGCTGTTGATGACTGCTTCAATTTCCTTGGGGGATATAGGGCTGTTCAATCTTTCTACGTGATCTTAATTTTGGTAAATGGAATCTATCAAGAAAATTGTCCATTTCTTTTAGATTTTCAACTTTTGTGGCATATAGCCTTTTGTAGTACAACCTAATGATTGTTTGGATTTCCTCAGTGTCTGTAGTCATGTCCCCCTTTTCATTTCTGATTTTGCTGACTTGAATAGTTTCTCTCTGCCTTTTAGTTAGTTTGGCTAAGGGTTTGTCTATCTTGTTGATTTTCTCAAAGAACCAGCTCCTGGTTTCATTGATTCTTTGAACAGTTTTCTTTGTTTCTAATTGATTGATTTCAGCCCTGAGTTTGATTATTTCCAGCCGTCTGCTCCTCCTGGGTGTCTCTGCTTCTTTTTTTTCTAGGGCTTTCAGTTGGGCCATTACGTTGCTTGTATGAGATGTTACAAATTTTTTTCTTGAAGGCACTTAGTGCTATGAATTTTCCTCTGCGCACTGCTTTCATTGTGTCCCATAAATTTGGGTATGTTGTACCTTCATTTTCATTGAATTCTAGGAAGTCTTTTCTTTCTTTATTTATTTAATCCTTAACCTAGCTGTCATTGAGTATCAAGTTGTTAAGTTTCCATGTGAGTGTAGGCTTTTTGCTATTTCCATTGTTGTTGAGGTCCAGTTTTAGTTCATGGTGGTCAGATAGAATACAGGGGATTATTTCAATGTTCTTGTATCTGTTGAGGCTTGCTTTGTGACCAACTATATGGTCTATTTTGGAGAAGGTTCCATGAGGTGCTGAAAAGAATGTATACTCTTGAGTTTGGGTGGAAAGTTCTGTAGACATCTATTAGGTCCATTTGAATTAGGACCTTTGTAAGTGCCTTTATTTCCCTATTTGGCTTCTGCCTAGACGATCTGTCCCCTGGTGAAAGTGGGGTGTTGATGTCTCCCACTATTAAGGTGTTGGGATCTATGTGTGATTTCAGCTTTAATAATGTTTCATTTACAAATGTAGGTGCTTTTGTATTTGGGGCATAAATGTTCAGAATTGTGATGCCCTCTTGGTGGATTTTTCCTTTGATGAGAATGTAGTGCCCCTCCACATCTTTTTTGATTAATTTTGGTTGAAAGTCTATTTTATTAGATATTAGGATAGCTACTGCAGCTTGTTTTCTGGGTCCATTTGCTTGAAAAACAGTTTTCCAGCCCTTTACTCTGAGGTAGTGTTTATCTTTGTTGCAGAGGTATCTTTCTTGGATGCAGCAGAATGTTGGATCCTGTTTCCCCACACATTCTGTTATTCTGTGTCTTTTTATGGGAGAGTTGAGTCCATTGATGTTGATAGATAATAGTGACCATTGAACGTTATTTCCTATTATTGTGGAGTTGGTGGACTCCACTGGTAGATCCACAGAGCAGGCTTCAATGTTCCACAAGGCCCTCTGTTTCCCACAGTGGATGTATGGGTGGGAGGGGTCTGATGTCTGGCTGCTAGCTTAGAAGCACCATGAGTCTGGGTTTCTGTAGGTACTCAAGGGTGCACTCACTCTCTAGTAGGTCAAAAGCACATGGGTTCTTCCTGTTCTCTACTGGCCAGATTGAACCTGCTGAATCAAATATGGCAGGTTGAGCTCAGTCAGCTCAGCCTGGTGCTACAGCCGTTGAGCTAGGGAGCCCAGCTGTGGCTGCGGAACTGGGGTGTCCAGGTGCTTGTTGGTAGGTCCTGGGGAGCACTAAAGTGGTTCACAGACCTAGGTGGCCCAACACCTGGTGTACCTGGGTGTTTTTGCAGGTCTGATGGATTTTAGCGGCTGTTCAGCTGGCTATCTGCCACTGAGTGGTTGGATGGTCTGTACAGTCAGGATCTCCGGAGGGGTGGACCCTCCAAGGGGCGGAATCTCGGGGGGGGGGGGCTTTGCAGGGTGGGCTCTCCGGCAGAGGTGGGAGCTCTGGCATGGCAGGAGCTCAGCAGGGCAGGAGCTCATAGAGAGGCAGGGTGGGGGCTCTTCATAACTCGGGATGGTGTTCAGAGGGCGGGTGTAGCTGCCCACCAAGGCTGAGGAGCTGGAGGCCCTGCCTCTGCTGTTTCGGTCCCCAGGCAGTGAGTTCTGTGCCCAGCTCACGGGCTGCGCTGTGTAGGCTCCCCTGAGGAGGAGGGAGGCCCGGATAAGGGAAGTGCTCCTCTCCATTGTTCCCAGAGAAGTCCACGCCTGATCTGACTCTGTAAGTGTTCTCCACTTCTGTGGTGTCCCCTCTTTTTCAGAAAGCCAAAATGTCTAAATTCTGGCTTCGATTGCCCCTCCACTCACCAATTTTGGAGATTCAGATCTTCTGCCTCTCAAAAAATGGTGCACGCTGATGGCCGTCGTCTTGGATCCAGAGTCGGGCTGGGTTTTTTAAATGATTTATGGACTCAATTAAATTGTTATCAGCTAGCCTAAGAAGAAGAACGTATCTTCATGAAAGGCAGGTATTTAGGATAGTACTGTTTTATAAAACAAATACTTCTTTTATAGGCATATGAATGTTTATTAAATAAGTATACACACGTGTCTTTGTACAAGTACATTGGATCCCAAAATGATATGTTTTGTTTTGAGCACAGTCTAAAGAATAAAAACGAGGGTTTGGTTGTGTGGCTCTGTGGTAGAGCAGTTGGTTGCCTAGAAAGTGTGAGACTTCAGGCTTGAGTCTCAGCGTTCGGTGTGCGTGAGGAGGTGAGGTGTGTATGTGGCTAAAACCCTGTGCCTGCCTTGCCTAATGGGTCACCTTTCAAAATAATCTGGTCTTTTAGAAATGTGATTAGGAAAGTGGTAAGTGCAACCAGGGGGAAGAAAGGAATGCTGTAACTACCAGGCCTATCAGCTATAAAAGGTCATTCCGGGCTTGGAGAGACAGCTCGGTTAAGAACATGAGCTTCGTTTGCAGACGACCTGAGTTTTGTGCCCAGCACACACATTAAGTGGCTCATAACCACCTGTAGCTCCAGGGAATCTGATGCCGTTTTCCAATTCCAAGGGCACCTGTGCTCAAGTGCACAAATCCTCATATAGACTCAGACACACGTATATATACATAAACATACACTTAAAATTTAAAAACCTCATTCTTTGCAAAATACATACATGTGGAATGTTAATTGCTGTATGCAGGGTACGTCCAAACTATATGAACAACGAATTCACATAAAGAATATATGGCAAACAGCCTTTTTTTTCTTTTGAGGGGGGCCTATCTGTACCCCAGTGGCAATAAAGAAATCCATAGAAAGAGGTAGCTTATTTATTCATCCATCATATTAACAATTTTGTTTTATGGCAGTACTCAACAAAGAGACAATTATAGGGAAATAAATACGTGCACACAAGACTAGTGGGAACAAAAATAGCTCCTTCCTTGAGGGAGCAACTTGATTTCAAAAGCCATAAAAAAAAAAATGTATCTATCCTTTGAGTTGAAATTCACCTTGGATGTTTACCCTAGGGCCATGAGACAGCAGGTGTGCAAACATTTAGAAACCAGGCGGTTCACTGCAGGCCTATTAGAGCAGGGAAACAGGCAAGCCCCCCCACCCTACCCCCCATGTTAAAAAAAGGAAAGAAAGAAAGAAAAGAAAAAAAAAAGCAATGGGATAGGAGACTGCTGGTAGAAATTGTTCTGCAACTTGGTTCCTGAGAAAATTCCCTTTGAGGAGGGTTTAAACTTCGCTTGTCCAGGATGGACGCTTGCTTTCTGTGTGGCCAGACTCCTCCTAAGTGATCTGACGACTTGGATCCTAAGTGTCACGCCACTGCCAAGGTGCAACAGCAGAATTTAAAAGAAGGTGTGGACGAGTGAGCATCTCACTGGCTTTCAGTAACCGAAGCTCTTGAGGAAATGATGGGTTCCCTGGGCAGGAGCTGGGTCTCCTCACACCTGCCCTGCTGTTCTCTGCAGGAGCTCAAACCATACCCAGCTTCTCTTTGGCCTCTTTCTCAAGTAACCCAGTGCAGTGGTCAAGCATGGTGGACTTGCACTGTTACAGCCACTGAGGAAATGTCCCTCCCTTTCCTGACCCGGGTGCACGCAGGGCTATAAACAGGTGCCCCCAGAACACTGGGCACTTGTCTTCCAGTCGGCTAGGAGCCATTTTCTCTAGGCTGTCTTGCAACCCATAGGGCAAACGGAGCTTTGGGGCTTTAAGGTACATTTAATCCCTGCCCCTGTCCCCTAGTCTTGTTCACTAGTTAGAAATGAATACAAGCTCCTATCCCTTTGGAGTTAGGAAACTAAACCTTTAGCCTGACTGTGACTGGCTGAAGTGGCAACACAGTATCACGCACACACTAGGAGAAGATAATGTGCTATGGTTTATATGTGGCTGTTCCCCGAGTTCATGTGTGGAAATCTGATCTTTAGCGATGCTAAGAGATAGGGGACATTTAAGTGATGGAGCCATTGCCTTAGGAAGAAATGAGTTCCCACGGGACTCCAGTTATTTCCACTGAGAATGAGTTGTTATGGAGTGGGCTTTACTCGTCCTCCGTCTCTGCCTTACTATGTGATCTCTCTCTATCTCTTCAATATCGAGTAAAGGTCTCATGTAGTCCAGCCTGGCCTCCTACTCACTATGTAGCCAAGAACTTGAACTTCTGACAGTTCCCACCTCTACCTCCTGAGGGCTGGGATGTCAGGTCTTGCCACCATGTCCAGTTTATGCAGTGCTGGGGACTAAATCCAGGACTGTTTGCTCTCTACCAGCCTTTTCCTGTTTTTGTTTTTGTTTTGGCCGGGCCTCATTTTATAGCTATTCTCATACTTGTAGCACTATTCTCCTGCCTCAGCTTCCTAGTGCGGAGATCCTGTGCTCACCAATGGGCCTGATATCCCTTTGTTTAATTTTGTTCCCACCGTGATGCCATTTGTTGTGAGTCTCTCCTGAGTGAGCACTATGCTGGTTAGACAGTCAGCCTCCAAAACAGAGAACTAAGCAAACTTCTTTAATGAAATGCTGGGTGTGGAGGCTTGTACCTGTAATCCTAGTTCTCCGGAAGCTGAGGCAGAAGGATTGGTGAGAGTTCAGCTTGGCCTACACAGTAAGTTCTGGGCTATCTTAGGCCACAATGTGAGACTCTGTCTTCAAAACTACTGAAAACCAACCAACTAAACAAACAAACAACCCCCCAACCCCAACCCAGCCTCAGGTATTGCAGCGGTAGAAAACAGTTGATTTGTGTGTATTGAAAAGGAAACTATACAATCTATGTTAAGCTATATAAACTGATGACATGACTGCCCCAAGGTATAGATGAGGGGAGGTTTTTTACCGTAAATATGAGAAAGAAAACAGCAAGAGGCATCTGGGAGAGTCCAGAGCAGGGCGAGAAAGTGGTAGACTGAACATGGCCAGCAGATTGGACTTGACCAGGAGTGGAAGGGGGAGGGGAAGCCAACAGCGAGGAATAGAAAAAGAGAGGGAGTCAAGAGAGAGCACATAGCCAACATAGCAGGGTTATAAGGGAATTTGAAGTTGGGGGCGGGGGGGGGGGAGAAGGAAGCTTGCAAGCTGGGATGTTTAGGCTAGGGACCAGAGGAGAAGAGCTGGTGTGCCAGCAGGGACTCTGAAGTGAGTAACAGGTACTTGTGAGATGGAGGGAACCCAAAGACCAGCATGAGCTTTGGTATGCTAAAAGGCACGACAGCTAGCCATTTTTCTCTTTTCCCAGTGATAAAGAAATGGCTCCTTTGGTGGAGGGGAACCAGCTTTCTGAGAAATGCTGCCTTTTGTCTGACTGCCAGAATTTGGAGCCGATGCCAAGAATGTAAATGTGTTTTCCTGGTTCAAACTCAGGTGATTTCACTCTATCTCCATTTTTAGATTTTTCTCGAGCAAGCCAGGTTTATACAGTTGACAGAAGAATATGTTTGCCATTTTTGTCCGGTTTGCTCATGTTGGACCCCAGGATGGAACCTAGTGTGTGGCACACTTAATGAGCCCTCCTGGGCGGATACCACTGCTTCAGTTAGGAATGGGACACAGTTAAAGGTGGCGAAGACCTCATTGCTCACATCACATTTCTCCAATATCCTCAGCTTCTTGGGGCCAAGGGTCAGTGCTGTTAGCTTATGTTGAAAGACGCCGTACCTCTATATTTTAAAAAATAAAATCACCCATGACTTTGGGTATCCTGTTTTATGCAGGCTATTTTTCTCCCAGCACAGATGGTTTCTTTAGGGACCTTTTTAGTTTATTCTTTTCCCTGTGACACTTTATTAATTTAGTCAGAAATAGACTGGCACTAGACAGATTGACAAGAAAGAGGGGAATAAGAAAGACATTTATTAATGCACCCACCCAAAGGACATACGCGCGCACACACACACACACACACACACACACACACATGCACAAACCCCCCTCCACCCTGTTGAGGCTTACAGAGAGCTGAGTGGACAGAGGCTTGGACTTCTTAAGGGAGCAGTCCGCAGGGAGCCAGGAAGGGCAGCTGGGAGAGGTGCACAAGGCACTAGGGCCATTTTCTCACACATATATTCTCCCAAGTAATGGCCACCGGTGGAAATCTTTGTGTGAGCCAACTGTCAGGGCTCCCGATCCTGTGTGTGCAGGCATGTTTCCTAGGCAGAAAGGCTGATTTGAGCTATCAGTGTCTCCTCTCACCTGGTGGTTATGCATCCACTAATATGAATGATGAGAATCGCTTCTATACGTGAGCAGCCTCTCGGGGTTGATTTTGTCACTGTTGGAATAGCTACCTTGAAATATGGCAAAGAAATGTTTTTGGGGTCCCAAATTTTGTTCCTGGAGGCTTGCTGTCCTGGCTAGTTTTCGTGTCAACTTGACACATGCTAGAGTCATCAGAGTAAGGAGCATCAGTTCAGAATATGCCTCCATAAGATCAGGCAAACTTTCGGGGCATTGTCTTAACTAGTGATTGGTGAGGGAGGGCCTCGCCCTTTTTAAGCGGTGCCTCTCCCGGGCAGGTAGGTTCTGGCTTCTATAAGAAAGCAGGCTGAGGAAGCCATGAGGAGAGCCAGTAAGCAGCACCCCTCCATGGCCTCTGCAGCAGCACCTGCCTCCAGATTCCTGCCCTGTTTAAGTTCTTGTCCTGACTTCTTCCAGTGATGAACAGTGTTATGAAAGCTTATGCCAAATAAACTCTTTGCTCCCCAACTTGCTTTGGCCATGGAGTTTCATCACAGCAGTAATGACACTAAGACACTGATGATGGCTGGCCAGCCCAGCATAAGGGCTAATCTTGACTGTCAGTTTGACTGGATGTAGAAAGACACCGTTAGGCATATCTATAAATGTATTTTCAGAAGGGTTTAACTGAGGAGGCAAGACTCATGCTGAGAGAGTTGGAATCTCCCATTCACTAAAGGGAAAGCAAGCCAAGCACCAGCATAAACCTTCCCGCTTCCTACCTGACACCATGTTTGGTCCACTGTAAGGGACTGTGCTCTCAGGACTCTGAGCCCAAACAAACCCTTCCTTCCTTCCTTACGCCACCTTTGTTAGACATTCTGTCACAGCCATGGGAAGAGTAACCAACACATTCCATCAGTCCTTCCCTGGAGAATGGGGTAACCATGGATGCAATCAGAAGGCCTTTCATGTTCACCGTAAGTCTGACAAAGTTTGGAGACTGAGGAAGTCCCTCATGAACTATAGCTGTCTCTGAGGTATCTGCCTCTAGGACACTGGGGGAACACTGTTATTCATGCTCAAGAATGCCGAGTCATTTTGATATAAAATTCTGTCCTTACCAGTGAGCCCAAAATGGGAGTCATGTACAAAGGCTGTGATTCATTCAAGTGACATAATGAATCTGTAACTCTCATTGGCTCCCCAAGTTTTGTGCATAGTCTGGCTTTGTCTAGTCAGTTAAAGCAAGGCTGCTTCTCCTCTCCCATTATTCCTCATGGAATTTCCCAAAGGAAAAGTCAGCTAACAGCTGGTGTCTTTGGGTCAGGGACACATCAGTGGTCAGTAACGGCCTCCTCTGTCTGCATCCTCTGTCCCCGCTGTGGCTTTCGACGCTGGAGGTTTCCCTTGGAGCCTGGCTAATTATCTCAAGCTGGTATGGGAATTTATCTGGGGTTGATCAAACTTGGATTGTTCTTGCAGAGGGAGACGGCTCTGCACCTCATTAAGTGTCTTTGTCTCTCTCTCCCTCCTTTTGGCTACTCCACTTACACCGCGGTGAGACACCATTGTTCAACCTGCAGCCTTCGCAGTACCTCAGGGTTTGTGGGAACCAAATAAATGGCTTCCAGATCTGACAAAAATAAGTTCTGGCCTCAAGCCTGAAAAGAGGTCACTGGGAACTCAGTCTGGGTTGGGCAGCAATCCCGGAGCAAACTAGTGAGACATTTACATGCTAGGCTTATTTTATTTTTATTTTATTTTATTTTTCTGTTTGGTCCTCGAGGACTCATTCTTGTGTGGGTTGAGTATGTACTACAGGTGGTGCCTGGCACCAAAACCCTGAAAACCCAGCACATCCCCCCAGTCGCCAGCCCCAACTACTTGTTGGTTCTTTCCATTGTAGATTTTCTTTTTTAGAAGGTGGACAGTTTTATATGATCTGAGAGAGAAGCCAGGACATTATTTATTTATTTTTAGTTTAAAAAAAATACATTTATTTTTCTTCCTGTTTGGGTCAGCAGAATGTGTGCAGAAGGGCATGTGTGGCAGCCTCAGGGACAACTGTGGGAGTGGGTTGTAGGTAGAGTTGTTGGTTGAGAGAATTGTCGCCTTCCCAATAAGAAGGGAATCGTGAAGAAGGGGTGTTTGTTGGAAGGGAACAATATGTAAGGACTTATGTGTGCGGAAAAGAACATTCTTTGCTCAGGTGAGGCTGGCTGCGTATTTGAATGGCAGAGTGTGGTGTGTCTTACACAAACAGAAAAACAATTGGTGTGATTAGTAATGGTGGAGAGAAAAAAACCGGATGGCTTTGCCAGAAACATCAGTGGAGACACATTGCTTCAAGTCAGCCGTGAGAAGAAACTAACGTAAGCATGGGCGCTACAGTCCCAGGCTCGGCCACTCTGTCAGTGACTGCTTATTTTAAAAACTTAATTAATTAGTTGGTTAATTTTGACTTGTTCAAGACAGGCTTTCTTTGTGTAACAGTTCTGGCTCTTGCTCTGTACACTAGGCTAGCCTTGAACTCACAGACATCTGTCTGCCTCCCCCTTCCAAGGGCTAGGATTAAAGATTTGTACCACCACTACCACCCAGCTAGCAGAAGATCTGGATCTAAACCTAAATATAACCCTAACCCCAGTGTGTTCTTTTTCCTAAGGGAAATTTCTTCTAAGGGAAATTTCTTCTAAGGGAAATTTCTTCACCACAATCAAGGATTTTTATGTAAATGAGAAAATTAATAACTGTCAATGAATAGAAAATGTGTACATAAAGTTTTTCTGATTTTGGGTTAAAATTTTTTTTCTGCTCATATAGACAATTTGAGGGAAAAAAGTGAATTGGTTTGGAAGAAAAACATCTGTCAAATGACAATAATGACAATAACAACAACAACAACAACAATAAACCTCTGAATTAGAAATAGATGAATTCAATCCGGAGTTGTTTATTGTCTGAACAAATTTGACCTCTTGTCCTGAAATGATGAGCCACTGGAGCTCCACTGCTTTTTGCTATGATGCAGTTGTTTCTTGAAAATTTTGAACAGAGGCATGAATTCAAATAGCATTAATTGCCTATTCAAAAGCAAAATCACAACCCCCAACAAGAAGAGGAATGAGACCTGTAAGTGCAAAAGACACGTGTTTAGGACCGTGACCATTCTGTTGCAGTCTCTCCTACCCAGAGAGGTGAGGGGTACCGCCAATCAAGGGGATGCATTGCATTGCTTCTCCGTCTTTGCCCTCCCTCCCTCCCACTCTCCCTTCCTTCTCTGTCTCTCCCCATCTCCATTTCTCTTCCTGTTCTGTCTCTGTCTCGATCTTTAAAACCTTTAAATAGATTTACTTTTAAATGGTATGTATGTGCAAATGTTCATGCATGTGTGTATGTCTCTCATGTGTGTTATACCTACCTCTCTCTCCTCTCCCTCTCTCCTTCTCTTTCTTTCTCTGTGGTACTGGGCTTTAACTCAGGGCCTTGTGACTTACAATCCAAGCATCATGCACTTGCCATTCTTATATTATTCCTAGCTTGAAGCTGAAAATAACAATTATGACAGAAGACCTCCAAATGATGATCTCAGTGTTTCCATATTTCAAACCAGAGTTTTTAAAATCAGAGTAACAGTGTAAATGATCTTTGTAAACGTAGATATATTTAATCTATTTAGGAAACTGTCTTATAAATTAGTAATGCCTTCAGGGGCTGTCAGCAGGAGTTGTTCTTTTTTGTTTGTTAGGGAAGCAGACAATGATGAAAGAAGTGGGTTTTGCTTTGGAAGGTGGCACTCATCACTTCCCATTCTCTACACCTACCCATCTACAAATGTAGCATTGTCTTACTCTGAAAACTCTCTCCCTCGCTGTAGTGATTCCATTGGCAGCCTGTTTCCAAGACAGAACATTGACCTGTGTATAATAGAAAAAAAAAAAAAAAAAAAACAACTGTATTTTTTTCTTAAAATTCTAAGTTAATATATTTAAAATCAAAGGTCAGGCCAGCAAGATGCCATGCAAGCTAGTGATGTCAGTTTGGTACCCAGAAACAACATAAAGATAGAAGGAGAGAAGTGACTCTACAAAGTTGTCCTTTGATGTCTATACAAGTGCCATTGCACACACACCAACCCCCCACCATGCACACATGTCAATGATAATAAAAACAATTAAAAATCCAAGGTTGGGCTTGGAGAGACAGCTCAGCAGTCAAGGTACCTCCTGCTCTTCTGGAGGACCCAAGTTCAATCCCCAGTACTCTGGTTAGATGGATCACAACTTACTGTAACCTCAGATCCAGGGAATCTGACACACCTTCTTCCAGGCTCTGCAGGTATCCACATACATGGTGTGCACATACGCTAGAGAGCAGACAAACCCACACCCACACCACATAAATTAAAGCTATTAAAAAAATTCAAAGATCAGCTGGGCAGTGCTGGCGTACAGGTTTAATTTCAGCATTCAGGGAGGCAGAGGCAGGTGGAACTCTGTGAGTTTGAGGCCAGCCCGGTCTACAGAATTAGTTTCAGGACAGCCAAGGCTACACAGAGAAACCCTTTCTTGAATAAAAAAAATTTCAAAGAGGGACATTCTATTTACCCATTGTGTTGGCCAACTTTCTATTACTATAACAAATACCTGAGGTAAATAAACAAAAATGTAAGCAAAAAGTTTCTCTTGGCTCATGGTTTTAGTCCATTTGGCTGGCTGTTTTTTCCTTTTCTTTTGAATATGTGACTGATATAAGGCATCAGGATTAGAAAAAATTGATAAAGGAGGCTGCTTGCTTCATGGTGTTACCAGAAACTTTTGGGATCACCAATGGAGTTGTCACATGATACTAGGGAAATTAAGGTCTCCTTTTAGGGTCCTTAAACTTAAGGACAATTAGAGTTTCAAAGAAAAAAAAAAAACCTCAAAAAACAAACAAAAAACCCAGGGCAGGCAAGAGATGGCGAAGAGAAGGAAAAATACCCATGCTTTTAGAGTTAAGCTGGCATGGAGGTCAGCCACATGGCAAGGAAGGGAGCTTCAGAGAAAGAGTAAGGAAGCACAAAACACCAGAAAAAAGCATCCCAAACAAGGAGACAGAAAAGAAGAAAGAGGAAAACTTTCTGGATCAGGGCTTACAGGAGCCTGCAGGACTGCACCAGAGGCATTCTGGGAAGGGAATGTGCATTATCTCATTAAAGAGCCAATTATTCCTCCTAGATCATTAGCATGACCTTCTTTGGGATGGGTCCACTTTTCTGAAGGGTGGTCCCTTAACCATGTCATCAATCTATCCATCTGGAAGGTTATAACTGTTCCCACCCAAACCAGAGATTTCATTCTTATGACCAGAAGGAAATAGTGTTCTTAATGGGCCTTTACTGTCACAGTGACAGTGGCAGCCAGGAAGCAAAGAGGAAGAGACAGCCTCTTCTTCTACAGTAGTCCCTAATGACCTAATTTTCCCTTAGGCCCCGCCTCCTAGAAGCTTCCACTACCTTCTAACGTGATAAACTAAGGACTAAGCCTTTAACACAGTGATCGCTGGGGAAAACCTACCCAAACGTTAGACTTTCTTAAAGGATAGTCTGTTAGCAGCCAAGGTGTCACCCACCTGTAATCCCAGCAGTCGGGAGGCAGAGGCCAGCCTGGTCTTCAGAGTGAGTTTCAGGATAGCCAAAGCTACATAGAGAGAAACCCTGTCTCCGGGGAGGGAAAAAAAAAGTGAGATAGAATTAAGGTCACAATTTAAACACAATTCTATTGATCAGTGTGGAAGTGACTGGCATTCTTATTGTTAATGTTTCTCATATTGCATGATGCTTATAGTCACCTGAACTATAATTTGTAGCAATTTAAAATAGCCAAAGATGGAAGCTCAGATTTATATAACTCTCTTAAAAAAATTACGTGTGTGTGTGTGTGTGCATGCATGTGGGTTTCGTGGCTCGATTAAAGAGATGGGAGGTCAACTTTTGGAAGTTGGTTCTTTCCTTACATCATGTGGGTCCTGAAGATCCTGTTCAGGTGTTCAGGCTTGGCCCCAGGCATCTGCACCCAATCTCCCATGTCACCAGCCCCACCAAACTATTTGTAATTAAAAATTTATTTTATGTATATGAATGTTTTGCCTGTATATGCGTCTATGTATCACATACGTGCCCGATGCCCTTGGAGGCCAGATGAAGGTGTTGGATCCCCTGTAGACCTACGAGCTGCCATGTGGTTGCTGGAATTTAACTAGGATCCTCTGAAAGAGCAGCCAGTGCTCCTTAGCACTGAGCCATCTCTCCAAAATGTTTGTCAAAAGTCCCTTAAAGATATATATTTTTGGTGTTTCTCTTTAGACTACCAATGACATAAAAAAACAACAAACCTTTGCTCTTAATTAAATACCTTCAGGTAAAAGACAAACGTGGGTGTGAGTCATAGAAGCCAGTTTCCAGAAGCACAGCTACCCCAGGCTTCAGGACTCTCCTGGTCTTCAGAGCTGATAGGCCATACAATCCAATTGATAATGGACGATTGTCCAAGCTCTCCGCTGGCTTTCACAGCTGCTTATCTGGATGCCAGGGTGTTGTTCAATGTTATCGGAGAGGCTGGCTCCTTTTAAACAAGCAGTGTTTACATAATCTTTCATGCAGCTTTGATCTATTCAGGACATGGGGAACGCTCTTAGAACAAGAAGATTGGTGGGGTATTAATTAGAACTATCAGTTGGAGAAAAATTATAGTAGCAATATGTCTTTGTAGCTGAGTAAATGAAGTGGAGAGGTCCGTAAAAACTCACATGAAAGGTCAGGTGTTTCCTTTACCCAGAGACACCTGCTCACGGCCTCCAGCAGCTCTGTAGAAGGCTGGTCAGCTGGATCTCGTCAGGTGGAACTGTTAGGAGAACTATACATTTTGGATTCACTGACCTAGAGTGCTGTTTAAGTTAGGGTTTCTATTGCTTTGAAAAAGCAAAACAAAACATGGGTCAAAAGCAAGTTGGAGAGAAAAGGTCTATTTGGCTTACACTTCCATATTGCTGTTCATGATCCAAGGAAGTCAGGACAGGAATTTGCAAGCAGGGCAGGAACCTAGATGCAGGAGCTGAATGCAGAGGCCTTGGAGGGGTGCTGCTTGCTGGTTTGATCCTCATGGCTTCCTCAGCCTGCTTTCTTATAGATGGCAGAACCCACCAACCCAGGAGTGGCGCCACAGAAAAAGCGATGGGCCCTCCTCCATTAGCCATTAATTAAGAAAATACTGTACAGCTGGCCCTCGTGGAAGCATCCTCTTAATTAAGTTTCCCTCCTTTCAGATAACTCTAATTTGTGTGTCAAGTTGACATAAGGCCATCCAGCACAAGTGCATAAAGAATTAAAGGAAAAATTCCTGGTGCAATACTAACCTTTAATACACATGGCTGTCACTATTAATAACCCCGTTTATTGTGTGTGTGTGTGTGTGTTCACGGGCTCATTTCTATATTTCTTTCAGTTGTTCCTGTGCATTCATGTTGGTGTATTCTGCAGGCCATAATCTCACATGGAGTCTGCACAGTACACGTAAAACATTGTGAATGAGTGAAGAAGGCCTTTAGGAATGATGGAGAGGTTCTTCCTAACTAATACTTAGAACCTCATCACAAAATGCTGTCTACTGTAAAGTACCTGAAAAGTGAAGTGAGGACATTCCAGTTTAGAGAATAGTTGTCCTCATGACACTTGGAAAGGGTTTATATAATACAAGAAATAATAAAAGGATCCTATCTTTGAAGTTGTGGGTTTTATTCTTTTCATGAGAAGAGCTGAACAGTTTTTGCTTCCTCTCTATCTGAGTCAAAGCAATCTCTTTTCCTTCTTTGTCACCTGTTGGTCCACTCTGTGGTGTTGAGCTTGGACATTAGTTCCTCCCAGGGATCAACCCTCACTCCTCTTCTTCAATTTTGAGTAACAACCTGTTCCTGAATTCTACTCTCCAATTTCAGTACTAGCCCTTTGCTGGGATTCCTGGTCACCTTGCTGGTTTCTTCTTGTGGACCAGAGCTCCAAGGGGACAGATAAAGCACCATTTTGCTTGTTGCTGTAAGCATGGTGCTAAGCAAGACATTGCTAGAGGCTGGAGGCAAGGCAGGGACCTTTCGGGACAAGCTCTACATGCAAAGGAGGAAAGCTACCAGCTCTTTAAAAGACTGGCAGCGTACTTCTGAGTCTCTTCCTCTATCTTTCTTTGCTTTCTCTTTTCCCTTTTTCTTGTGGAGACAGGATCTTTTGTAGCCAAAGCTGGCCTTAACCTCCTTAGGTAGGTGGGGATGACCTTGACCTGTTTCTATAAGCTGAGCGCTGTAGATTACAGTCATGTGCCAACAAGGTTTTGTGTAGTTTTGTTGCTCAAACCAGGGCTTTGTGCATATTAGGGAAAGACTCAACTAAGGCATATCTCCAGCCCTAAATTGTTATTGTTTTTAAAATTTCAATAAAGGCTCTTTGTTTTAAAACTGCCAGCTTTAACAAGCCACCTCTCCTTCAGTTTTCTTAGCCATATAGAAGAATATATAGAAACAGTACAGAGAAGAAAACTTTTCTCATTATAATGCTGAAATCTTGGTCCAGGGTTGTTGATACCAGCCATCTTTTGGGGGCTAAATTTTTTATATTATGACCCTATATTTGTCTTGCTCAGGAACCTGCCTGCTTCAAATGTGATAACAAGTTGTATATTAGTGTGTATGCATTTCCTCAATGAAAGCTCCTGTGTTCTTTGTTCAAGAAGAAATTATAAGCTGGACGTAGTGGCACAGTGATAATTCCAGTTTTTAGGAGGCTGAAGCCTGGGGATCTTGGGTTCAAGGACAGCTTGGGCTATATATTGAGATCCTGTCTCAATACATGGGATGAGGTAATGTGTCAAAAGGGAAAAAGAGGACCACCTGCAAATCAGTTCCAGTGGTTCACCTGCTTGCTGCAAGCAGGAAACCCATTTTCACTCCTTTAGCTCTTGGTTATGCAAACTCACATCCCTTGGACATATGTAAGCACTGCTTTTTAAAACTATTTTGTTTGCTTTTCTTAAGCCTCTTCCACCCTTCTCCACCCCAGTCCCTTCCAAAATCCCAATACCAGGTAGGAGAGAAAGAAGGTTAGTGGGAAGAAGGGGTGGGTGGAGTTTTCCTCAGCTACTTCTTGCTGCTTAGGGTCATCAGGTTCCTTGGGGCAAGTCCAGTCTTCATAGCCATGGTATCGCCAACTTCTTCTCATCAAACTGCATGAACAGCAGCCAGAAGCAGCAGGGGGAAAGCAGCAGCAGCCTTCTTCTTTCTCAGGATCTTCTTTTTCTCTCTGGGCTCTGGCCTTCACCAGAGTCCACAGAATTAAACCATCTGCAGCTGGCATAGAGCTCCTCCAAGAGCCTGAGAAGGCATATAGTTTGCTGCTGTGGACCATCTGAATCAGTCCCACATCCCATGCCTGTGATTAAAAGAAAAACATGTTTACATATCATAAACCAAAACTTCTACAATAGATATATGCTCATCTGTAGTATGCAAGGATGGATACATCGGGTCAGGGGGCCTCCCAAGGGAATGGGAATGCTTCCATTTCTACTTACTTGCTTTCTTCCTCCCCCATGTACTCTTCACTCTGAATCTTTAACTGCTGAAAAATGAATCAAGCCTTGTGAGTATCATGGGACCAGGCAAAACATTCAAAAGTTATTGGAAGGAAGAACTGGTTACTGTGTGTGTGTGTGTGTGTGTGTGTGTGTGTGTGTGTACTGACACACCATCCCATAATACTACTGTATTTTTGTTGAATCTGAAGATGAAGTTCCTGGGTGAAGCCCTCCTCTGGAGAAAAGCTTATTTCTTTTTGTATTTCCTCGTCTGGGGGAACTGCCTTTCTCCAAAGGTTTCTAGTTCTTGTCACTTTCCAGACAGTGGGGTTCAGGTTCCTTAGGAAGACATAACCTGCCCTGGGTTGCTCAAGGGCTTCTAGCTATTCGCTTGCCTTTATGGCTCATGCCAGCTCTACCTGGCGCTTCCCATCTATCTGTAGCTCCTAACTGCTGGATCTCCATTCAGTTCCCCTGCTGAAGAATGGCCAAGCTGCACTGCTTGTCAAAGGAAGAGCCTAGCTTGCTGGCTATCTATGGGCAGGTCTGTGAGGAAGGTATGTGCTGTGTAATGATTATGGGACTTGATCTCTTTTAATTCTTGCTTTAGAAAGGAAATGACTCACACGAAAGATAAACTGGACTTGAAAGAATGTCTTGGCTTATGCAAAGTCCTTATTTACATACCAGCCTCTCATTCACAAGGAAATGGTTACTCAAGGACTTTGACTCCGGACTTCTTTCCTTTTATTCTGGCTCTTTGGTAAGCCTTGGCCTAACTGATCCATGGAGGAATTTCTGTCTGTAACAGGAGCCTTCTCTACGGCAGCGGCTTCTCCCCTCTGAAAACTGAAGTTCTGTTACTAATAAGGGAGAGGCCCCACTTCCATTCCTAACTCCACACGTCTCAGAGCCTCTGCTGGTATGGCTGTACCCACAGTTTTCAGGTGTGTCTGGGTGGGGCTGGTTGACACGCTGGTTTTCCTTACAAGGTTTCATAAAGCGCTGTGGAGTAGAGGTCAGGGGAAGGTAACCCAGTGTCAACCAGCCCTGGCTACTTTTCTTACTAGCAGTGTGGTCTCTGTGTTAACCTCTGAGCTTGCTTCCTTACACACTGAGGCGTCAGACAGGACACCCTCGTCTGCCCATCACTTTGCGTGGAAGGAACTCGGCAGCAGGTATTGCACAAGCTTTCTCTGCTGCCGGCCTGCTCAAAGTCCCACCTGCTAAGGAAGAAAGCAATTAACACTAGTCCCTCCCTGAGTTCTCATTAACTAATATCACAGGAAGAGAGATTGTCTGCCAACACACCTTGACGGACTTTGACACACACAATTGTCTTCTATTTTTAGTCCCATTCAATATTCCAAAGAGACTTACACTTCGCTGCTAGCATGCAGGCCCATTCTAATTCTAGTATATTCCTTCAAACTCCCTGAGGCCACCTACAAACTTTTTTACTAGTCCTCAAAAAATTGTCTACAGTTTCTATTCTTCCCTTCCTCGACAGAGAAATGGTGTCAAAACCAGGCATGGTGGTGCATGCCTGTGATTCCAGCAGTGTGGGAGGCAGAGGTAGGTTGCTGTGAGTTCGCAGCCAGCCTGGTCTACAAAGCAAGTCCAGGACAGCAAAGAAAGACAGACAGACAGAGAAAGAGAAAAAGAGGGAGAGAGAAAGAAAAAGAAAAGAAGTATCATATTGAAATTTCTAAGTCCTTTTGGGCCAGGGGTTCAGGGGTTAATTGTATTATGTGGCATCTTTTCTCCAACTAATGTATCTTTGGCAGTTTATTCCAGCTGACCCTTGAATGGCAGAGAGGGAATTCCCTTCACTATTCCACATGTAAATGGGGATCATTACTACAGGAATATGAGGGTTGCTGAACGGTGACAAGAATATTTATGCAATGTGTATTAATAGGTTTTCTCCAATAACAAAATGAGCTAATTCAAGTCAGGTAATAGCATAAAGTCAGGTTTATTTGGTACAGCTCTCTGCAAGGTTCACCGGTCCCAAGGAATGAGGCCAAGGAAGTTGCCATGGGGAGGGAGACAAAGAGGAGGAGGAAGAGAAAGAGAGAAAGAGGTTTTGAAGGCAGGGTGAGAAAAAATGCAGAGAGAGAGGGGGGGAACCAACATGTCTGGATTATACAGGGAAGCCCAGACCCTGGGCTGGAAAGTTCAGGGTAGAGGGGTGGGTGTGCTAGCTATGCCATGCTACAGGGAGGGACTGAGGCATCTGGAAGAGCCGGGAGGCCACGTCTACTTCGGTGGTGGTACTTGTAATGTGATTTAGCGTGTTTCTTTGGATTTTAGAGTCCCCTTTCTAGCCTTTCTAAATTTGTTTCTTCAATGTAAATTTTTGTCCGTCATAATGTTCTGAGTCTATGAAAACCTCATCTATGTAGACTGGGCATAACATTTGTCTTATGGTTGAGTACTTGTCAAATAAAGGAAACAACAAAGAATGATTTATGTTTCCAGCAATAGGATCTCACTCCATTCTCAAAAATACAATTTTGTCTCAAAGATTTCTGAGAGGAGCAGAAGTGCAGTTTTTCTCCAGTTTACATCCTAACCCTTGCACCTCAGCTATCATGGCCTTCCGGATTCTTACCTTTGCCCCAACGCAACTTCTGTACTGTCACATCAAGGCTTCTCTCTGAGTGCTGCTAGATAAAAAGGTCATTCAACTTTGTTACCACAACTTTATTGTCTTTGATGTTAGCTAGCCTTTCAGTTCTACCTAGTCATCTTTCCCTTTCGTTTACCATCAACTTCTTCGGAGAGGAAGGGATTTAAATTTTTTTTTTTTCAGTATGGAGAAATTCAAAGACACATAAAACCACAGGGGATGGATTTATAAATTTCTTTGTCTAGCTCTTAGCTTTTGTCCAGTCCTGTTTCATCTACAGTTTCTGTTTCACACCAATTATTTGAAAAGTAAACTCAGTATATTGTATTATTTTATCTGTAAATGCTATATGCTGCCTGAATGATAACTATGTTAAAACTCAACCATAATAACCGTATGAACAAAAGGTTAATAAGCATCCCCTATTATTGTTAGACAGACAGGCTGCTTATATAGTTCCCTGATTACCTTTTGGCTCTTTGTTTGAATCAGATCCATACATTGGGAGTGGCTAACATTGTCTAGTAAACCCCCTTTGCTGTAAATATCCCCTTTCTTTTTGTCTTAGCATAGCTGGCTTCTCTGAATCTCTGTCAGAGAATCAGGATTTTTAGGGAGGAATCCTGTGTCTATTTGCCCTTTGCCTGTAAAGCTGAAACCATCATTCCCCTCCCTGCTGGTCTCCTAGCAACACTGTCTCTTTTTCCCTCCCAAGGTAATTCTTCTTCAGCCCCTCTTTGGTTGCCTTATCACTGAATGCTCTCCTGTTTTCAGTCCTTTTCCAGTGTCCTCAGCTTCTCCCGGTCTGTTTTCATCTCACTATATAAACATGTTCCAGGATCTGTCAACTGTGAAAACAAACCCACCAGCCAAATAACACACAGCAACTCCCAAACTTCCTTCAGGCCAGCATTTCAGTTTGCTTTCATCTCTCATGTTCCTTTCAAAGCTTAGCTTCTGAAAACTTCTCTGCATTCTCCCCACCCCCAATTCTTATAACCCACTAATGGCTTCAGTTTCTATCACTCCTCAGATAGTGTTTTGTTTTCCAAGGTCAAAACCTATTTGGCTACATGCCATGGCTGTTGCTGAAGTCCTTATCTCGCTTCCCGTCTCCCTGGCATAAGACAGTGGTGGTGAAGGCCAAGACCAGGAGGCAGGAGGTGAGCCCTCTGTCACTAAGGTGCATTCCCCAAGACTCCTGCTGCTTTAGGACAATCTGCAGCTCTCATGAGTTGGCCTTTCCTGGTTTTCCGTCTTTTTGTTGTTGTTGTTGGAACTTCAAATTTTTGGTCCTCAAATTCCAAACTCTAGGCAGATCACAGGGAATCTTATGAAAGAAAGGGGAGATAGAAAGACCTGGAGGGGACAGGAGCTCCATAAGGAGACCAACAGAACCAAAAAATCTGGGCACAGGGGTCTTTTCTGAGACTGATACTCCAACCAAGGACCATTCATGGAGATAACGTAGAACCCCTGCACAGATGTAGCCCATGGAAGCTCAGTCTCCAAGTGGGTTCCCTAGTAAGGGGAGCAGAGACTGTCTTTGACATGAACTCAGTGGCTGGCTCTTTGACCACCTTCCCCTGAGGGCGAGTCAGCCTTGCCAGGCTGTAGAAGAATACAATGCTACCAGTCCTGGTGAGACCTGATAGGCTAGAGTCAGATGGGAGGGGAGGAAGACCTCTACTATCAGTGGACCAGGGGAAGGGCATGGAAAGAGGGTGGGATTAAGAGGGGACAAGGGAGGGGGATACAGCTGGGATACAAATTGTGAATAAATTGTAATTAATAAAAATAAATTAATTAAAAATTATTTTTAAAACACATTTTGTTTTTGTTTTATGTATATGAGTGTTTGCCTGCATGTATGTCAATGCCTAATGCCTTAGATGGTAAAAGATAGTGTTGGATGCCCTGGAACTGGAATTACAGACAACCATGAGCCATGTGTGAGTGCTGGGAACCAAAACCAGGTCATCTTTAAGAGCAAAAGGGCCTGTTAACACAGAGCATCTCTTCAGCTTCCCTAGATGATTTCATCTGTTTCTACCAATCTCTGGCTCTGAAATATCTCTTGTGGGATCTGGGCCTGTGTTAACCGGATACCTATGGGAGAGGTACTTTTCTCCTCAGATAAAGTACTTGATGGCTATCTCCGCATGTAAACAAACATCCAGTGCTTCCGGCATCCCCTGTCTTCATGAATGTCTCTTCCTCCGAGGTTGAAGGGTACTTGGCACCTTCCCTTTCTCCCTCATTCTCTTTTCTCTCACTTCTAACAAATCAGAGTGATACTAATCTTACTACACCAAGCTCTTCATGTTTTACTGGGGGTAACTATGATGTTGCTAGCCCAGAGCAAGACAGTGTAGAGGTTCCTCCATCTTGTATTCTTTCTGAGGCAGTTCCAGGTTTAACTAGAATCGGATCTCCTTGATGGAGGATCCCGTGGAAAACTCCTTGACACTATTCTAGGAACCAAAGGTCAGGACGTCCTAGCTAACTTATCTCAGCCTTTGTTAAAATTGTTTGGCTGTGCGGAACCTCCTCCAGCTAACTGTTTGTCTCAGCTGCCTGTTTGTGCAGGCTGGCTAACAGCTTGTTTTAGCTTCTATTAAAGCTGCTTGCTTCAGACTTCGTAATCTATGAAGCCCCTACCCCCCGAAGTGGCCATTTGGGTATGGTCCCAGCCGCTGGAATAAAGACTTCAAGTTGGCTATACATTGCCTCCGATTGCCCTGTAACACTACAAGTTATTCTGTTTCCTGTTCAGAGCCCACCACTTCCTTCTTACCCTGCCAACCATACAGCCATATCACTGTAACCTGTCATCTTTGAATAATCTGTTCCTCCAGGAAAACACAGAAACTTGGTACCAATGAATGGGTAAATCAGTGTTGGTGAGGGGCCCTGCCCTCCCAGCTTCTTCTTTCTACCACTCTGCACCTCATACTCTATCCTCTAACTCCTTTATTTAAAAAAAAGGAAAAAAAATTAAAGCTCCAAACGTATATGGATGCTGCTATTTTCTTTTATTTTTATTAATTATAGTTTATTCACTTTGTATTTCCCCTGTTGCTCCCTCCCACCTCCCCTCCCAATCCCACCCTCCTTCCCCCTTTTCCACCCATGTCTCTCCCCAAGTCCACTGATGGGGAGGTCCTCCTCTTCTTCCTTCTGATCCTAGTCTATCAGGTCTCATCAGGAGTAGCTGTATTGTCTTCCTCTGTGGCCTGGAAAGCCTGCTCCCCCCTCAGGGAAATGTGATCAAAGAGCAGGCCAATCAGTTCAGGTCAGAGACATTTCCTGTTCCTATTATTGTGGAACGCACTTGGACACTGCACTGCCGGGGGCTACATCTATGCAGGGGTTCTAGGTTATCTCCATGAATGGTCCTTGGTTGGAGTATCAGTCTCAGAAAAGGATGCTGCTGTTTTTAATCGGAATGTCATTCCTTCTCTCTTTAAGTCAAGTGTTGAGCTTCAGGTCAGGGTCACCTCTTCTAGGAAGCCTTCTGACCTCTAGTCCAAGTTAGGTACCCTCCCCCATGCCAAGCTCACAAGCACACACACACACACACACACACACACACACACACACACACACAGCTTCCACAAACAAACAAACAAACAAACAAACAACTACCCCTCACAATAGGCCAGGCTCACCATTTTACCGACTGACTTTTCTGCTGAGCTGAGATAACCTGAGCCATGGCTCAGGGAATACATCAGATAGAAGAGACTGCCTTTTCATTTTGCAGATGAGGACTTGCCTGTGGCTTCCTGTTTAGCACTGTTGCTTCCTGTTTAACAATGCAAAACACTGCTCACCACAGACCTGCTGTCCAGATACTTTGTGAGGCATTTCCAGGTATAAATGGAGAAAGCCATCCCTGTGTTAACTAGTGGGGTACAATGGATCCGTGAACATAACTAGAAAACAGTCCATGAAGAGGTTAACAGCACAGAGAGGCAGGAGAACAAATTCTGTGAGACTGTAGACATGGGCCTTCAAGGGCCCTGGTGCCACCAACAGAGTCAAGGAATGTCCCATGTGGGATTCCGGTGTGAGATCCGCTGTGGACTTAGGTGGGGAGTAAATAAACATGGAGCTAGGGTATTTGGGGCAGAGAAGCTAGGGAAAAGAAGGCAAAGCCTAATTTGAATTACAAACCCTGAGTGTAATCACTTGACAGCAGACCCTTGCAGTGGCAGTTTGTAAATTCCAGAACTTTCACAGTTTCAATTCACAGATGTTTTGCTATGAGAAAGACATTACTATGGCAGAGCTGTGTTATCCCATGCCACTGTGTTGCTTTGACTGCTGTTTCCTCCCATCAGAAATTCTAGAATAATAACTTCGTTCACTTTGTTCAGCACGCGGCGATGGAGTCTCCCGGCTGTGTGCAATGGCAGGTATGAAGAACAGTCAGACAATTAATTCATCACTGCCAAGAAATCAGTGTTGCAGGTGTGGTAAGAGGTGGAAAGGCCACAAAGATGGTTAAAGAGCAAGGTAATAAATACCATGCAACTGAAGAAGACAGGAAGTCCAATAGAAGCTGTGTCCCAGGAAGCCCTCCCTGGCTTTGGCTTGGCATGGAGGGAACCATCAATGAAAGTCTGACAGCTTTGGAGAGACCAGGGCACATGGTGTTCTAGAAATGGCAGTGGCTTCTCCATGAGAGTGGCAGGATGAAGCAAGGGCCTTTCGTAACTATACAGATTTGCAACCGGGCTTTAGCAATATTTTGCCCATGGATTTTTACTGTTTTTCGGGAATAGGTCAAGGAAAGAAGAGAAATAGAACAAGGAAGGGAAGAAAGGAGAAGAAGGCTTGGCTCCATGGATCCAAGGCTGAAGCTCATGCACCCTGAAACTGACTGATGGATGTTGTTTAATATCTGGGTGGCTGTCAGTTTGGACATGAGCCAAGTGACATTTAGAGCCTCTGGTGGCTCAAATGACCCGAGCTCCTGTTTCCTCCCTGACTAAGAGGTATTTGTATTGATGGATGTTAGACCAAGATCCTCCTTCAGCATTTGCCTAGAAGCATTGAAACTCGTTTTCAGACATCTCCCACCATGGCTGAGGGGTGTTAGTTTTACATCCACTGACAGTGGCCATTTACGTGCTATTTTCTTTACAGAGAGGAAAGCATTACTTTTTTCTTTTTTTTAATGTCCTGACACCTTTCCTTGCCCCGGCATCAGGACTGCTCATGAAGCAGGCAGCGCTATGATAAGAGCTGAAATTACTCATTGACATTATCACAGGGCTATTTTGAAAACATTATCTCATTTCATTTCCTAGAACATCATCAAGTCTTTGCAGCATCAGTTTCTTTAAAGAGAAGGGCTATTTTTGTTCCATCCGAAGCCAAAATATTTGAGTGAATTTTGTCTTCGGCACTGCTAGCTTCCTTCCCTAACGCCGTGGCTCGAGGCGCCGCTTTTTAGCAAACTCTCTGTGGCAGAAGAGTGCACGAATTTGAAGTCATCCGCCACCCTGATGCTTTGTGCCGATGAACTGCGCTGCCTATTGCCTTCAGCAAACTGCTAATCCTACATGGAATTTCCTTCATCCTTATCTGTGGATTCTCGATCTTTCTTCGTTTCCAACCCCGCCCTGCTCATGCAGTGATAAGGAAAGCCTTGCGTCTTCTGTTTCAGAAATTGTGGAAGGCTTTCATATCATCCCAGGGTTTGGCTGGACTTCTCATCACGCTCTCTCCACCTCATCTTGAGTCCTTATTCAGGAGGCCCGTTTGCATTTCTGTGGACCAATTATTTTAAACATTTGACAAGTTCCCATTTTCTTAATCTACCGAAACATTCGTGATTCACTTATCCACTTTCATACTGTGAACTAAACGGCTATGTAGGAAGAAAATTGCGGGCACCACCCTCCCACACGCTTACTGCAGTTAGTTCAGGGAAAGGGGAGGCAGGCACAACATTTTATGATGAACAGCGGAGACTTGGGAAGACTTTGGAGCTCCTGGTACAGCCGGGGTCTCCACGGCTCATGTTTCATAAGAACTTGACTCAGGGAGAGCCTTCCCTCTCTCACATGAGTCAGCAGCACTGAACCAAGCAATCCCATTAGTCAGATTCAGTAGAAAAGAGTTTGTTAACATGGAAAGTATGAGACGGCTGTTTCACATACGTCAGTATGACTCCCAGGCCTGAGTCTTTTAGGCCTTTTAATGCCTTTGAGTGAATTAGTGTATATATGACTAAACCCACGTTACACTGCTCAGACCTTTACTAGCTCATGAATAACATTCCTGCAAGACAGATTGAGACATACCAGCTAGTGAGTAGATTTACTTAAAGGATTATGTGGGAGCCTGTATCCTTGTACTTAGAAAGAAACAGTTCTTTTATGTCATTTGTTTTTCTGAGACAGAGTCTTGCTACATTGTGGCTAGGCCTGGTCTGATGCTTTCTATGTAGCCCGCAGTTGACTTAAAATTTGAAGCAATCCTACTCCCTCTACATCCTGTATGCTGTGATTACAGGCACGTGTAATCCACCACACCCATTTAGCAATAAAAGATTCTGTCCTTTTTGAAATCTTTTCAGCTGCAGCTTTTCTACTTGTGTTTCTTTGAAATAGTACCCAATTAGCATTCAGCTACCAACTTCGTGCTTGAGTTTAGCACTTTGCTTGCTTTTGTTTTTCCTGGCAGGGTTTCTCTGTGTAGCCCTGGCTCTCCTGGAACTTGCTGTGGTAGATCAGGCTAGCCTTAAACTCACCGAGATCCGACTGCCTCTGACTGCCGAATGCTGAGATTACAGGTGTGCTCCACCACTGGCCGCATTTAGTACTTCGCATGTAAACTCTGCTTTTGAAACATCTGCTTGGATTATGTTTTTAGAGCCTAAATTTCTCTGAAGTTCTTGATCATCCGCCTGAGTAGAGGAGCTGAGAAGTACGTAAAACTTCAGTGAACATTGCCTTAAAATATTTTTTTTTTCAAGCTGGGAATGTTGATAGACAGCTGTAATCACAGCACCTGGAGGCAGAGGCAACAGGATCAATGTATGTTTGAGAACAGGCTGTTCAACAAAGCATGGTCCAGGCCAGCCAGGCTTACTTAGCAAAATACTGGGTCAAATAAAGTAAAATAAAACAAATTTTAATTGACACACACATATTTATGGAATACCCAAATATGTATATATATATAGTATATATATATATATACTATATAGTGAGGAGATATTTTAAAATACAAATGGGCAAAGGTGGTAGGGGTAGAAAAAATATCATGGGGTGCCTGAAGAGAAAAATCTTTGAGATGCCTGAATAACTGGAATAAAATCTTTATTAACCACAGGTGGGACTGTCTCAGGCAGATTAGTGGCAAGCAGCCTTGACCTCCAGTTGGTTCCATTTTTTAAGGGCAAAAAACACAACTGTGATGCATATAGAAAGGTAGCTGTGGACATCTGCAGCAAACAAACGTTCTTTGCGGAAGCAGAGACATACCAGTTAAGTGGTCAGGCAGTTGACCTTTGGCTCAGGGTCCCATTGTACAGGAATTTTGGGCTGGTCTAAGGGATCAGAGACCCCTTTTACCCAAGATAGGTTTAGCACTTAAAGCATTCTTAGGAATCCTTTCATGAGATACCATAACTATAGTTCAGTAGCCTACTACAAGAGGAGGACTAGATAATGTCTCTGCTATGTTGCACTCCATTCATGACCCACAGGTTGACCTATTGGGAGGTTGAATTACCCTTCACAGGGGTCGCCTAAGACCATCTCCATATCAGATGGTTACATTATGATTCATAACAGTAGCAAAATTACAGTGATGAAGTAGCGATGGAAATAATTTTATGGCTGGGGTAACTACACCATGAGGAACTGCATTAAATGGTTACAGCATTAGGAAGGTCAAGAACCGCTATTTTAGATGATCCCGCTTTTCAATGGAGCACTGACTCTGTCGCTGAAGGTAGGGAAGGCAAGGAGTTCTGAGAAAAAGTGGGGATGGGCATTAACCGTTGACTCAGGTAGAAAACTGTTAAGTGATGAACTAGAGGTTAAGGTCCAGGAAGGGCAAAGACTAGAGGTGTAACTAATGGCCAGGTGCTGGCTGCATGGTGTGTAAAGCTATTGTAGTTTGTGTGGGTTATGTTGGAGAGAGAGAGAGAATATATGTGAATGTGTGTAGCTAGATATACTAGGTGGACCTAATATTACCAGCTCTTCTCAGTTTTCAAAAGAAGTAATGAGTGTGACGCTCTATAGAAAATATGTCAGCTTTTAAAGAAATTGTGTGAGCCAAACCTACCATGTCTACATAGTGACCCTGTGGTTATCAGTTGGTTACCTCTATTCAAAGCTGACTTCAGAATTTCTTGCTACATGCTGATTGTGCTATCTACTATCTGGGTGTTAGGTCCAAAGGAAACTCTGGTCCTCTGGGTTCTGAATGGCCTGTTTTCCTCCACCGAAGGAGCCATTTCCTCATCTCTCTCAGAAGGGACAAGTGGTTATCAGTGGTGTGTATTAGTATACCACAGCTAGCTTCCAGGCTCACTCAGCACCTGCTGTTTCAGTGCTTCTCACCCCACCCCCTTCCCAAGACTTCTCCAGTTCAGGGTTTCCCTTTCCTTAGCTTCTTATAAAACCCTGCCATTTCAGCCATGAGCTTTCTTGGTCCTCTGTCTTTTGCCTTTCTCTCTTGGTCCCCTCTCTCTTGGTCTTATCTTGGTCTCCCCACCTGTCCTCTCATGGTCAAGTCCAATCTGCTAGCCATGTCCAGACTGCTACTTTCTCTCTCTGTCCTGCGCTCTCCCAGATGCCTCTGGCTGTTCTTTTTCTCACATCTCCAGTAGAGACCTTCCCTTCAACCATACCATGGAGCAGCCATGTCTTTACTTCACACACTGGGCAGCTGCAAAATCTGTGCTTGAATAACTGTGCTGAAAAGATTTAGTATGTAGAGTGTGTTGAGAGTTAAGGTGTGTTCTGGTTTGTAGGGTGTGTTGAAAACTAAGGTAAGTTTTAGTTTGTTTCTCTGTTGCTGTGGACAAAAACACCACCGCCGGCACCACAATAACAACAACAAATAACTGACCAAAAACAGCTTGGAGAGGAAAGAGTCTATTTGGTTTAGACTTTCAGGATACAACCTATTATTGAGGGAAGTCAAGACAGGAACCTAAGGATGGGGAACTATAATAGAAAGCATGGAAGGATGCTGCTTTTTTGCTCTTTCTCTGGCTGCTTTACTCAAGCTTAAGCTAGCTTTCCTATGCATCTTAGGACCTCCTAACTAGGGATGGTGCCACTCACAGTGGGCTGTATCAGCTTGACAGTTAAAGCTAACTAGACTGAGATAATTTAAGGGCCATGGAGGTATCAGTTGGTAGAATATTTGTCAAGCATGCAGAAGACCCTAGGTACTATCCCTAGCTCAGCATAAACCATGAGTGGTGGGGTACTCATGAAGTACAGGTAGGAGGGTCAGAAATGTTCAGGGTCACTCTTTGCTTCATAGTGAGTTTGGAGGCAGCCTGAGCTATAGGAGACCCTGTCTCAAAATGACAACCAAAACAGAACTGTTACAGGATATTTGATCCCATTGTGAACCCTGAAATAGATTGTGAACTGTAAAAACCTGTTTCTAATTGTGGTATGTCTCAGTCTTTGATTCTAGAACTTTCTATTTATTGTAAACAGGTGGTTGTGTGGATCAGCCCTAGCTCACACCTTTAATCCAAGAGCTTTCAGTAAGCAGGATTAAATACTGTTAACCTAGGTCAAGAGGCAGAGAGCAAGCAACCAGTTGATTGGAAATGAACATGGAAAAAAAAAACAGAGAGAGTAAGAGGAAATCAGAAGGACAGATAGAGAGATGCACAGGAAGTAGGAAAGTGGGACATTCACTTTGAAGGGTATTTAAGACAATATTGAGAAGGGAGAAGGGCTTTTTCCCTTCTGGGACTTTGGCTGAGTAAGAATGTCAGCTGGGTGCTTTCTCTGCCTCTCTGAGCTAGCAGGTTTTCATCCTAGCACCTGGCTCCTGAGTCTTTATTGGTAAAATTGAACGTTTGGGATTTTGTCTTTATAACAACACAGAACCAAAACCTAGAGATGAGATCATTTCTATAAAGGCCTCTGCTACACTGCAAGGCAGATAATATGACACTGTCAGTGTTGGTTGACTGAGCCTGAATCAGCAGCCTCAACTAGCACAGAGCTCTGAACCGGTCCTTTCCCAAACTTCATGGCAAGCTTGGGGCAACAAATGGCTACGTAAGTTAAATGGTTTAATGGTGTCTTCCTTGCCTAAGTCTATTCACCTTTGTTTGTGAAGATAGAGGTTTGAGATAAACCTTTGAAGCTGTAGACAGTTTTCTATTAGGTCTAAAAACTGCTCCACACTTAGGGACAAGCAGACACCAAAAACATGGATCATTGTGTAGACACTGAACTTTCTTCTTCGACTTCCTTCCTCTGCCCCTCTGCTCCATTTTTAATATTTAATTTAATTTATGTGAATGTTATGGCATATGCATGAAGAACAGAGGAAAATTTGGGTGAATTAGTTGTTTTCTTCCATTATGTGGGTCCTGGGGATCAAACTCTGGTCACTAGGCTTAGCAGTAAGTACCTCTACTCACTGAACCATTTTGCCGGAACCACTGGGCTGCATTCCATCCTGCTGTAGACAGCTTGCCCTAACGCTTACTTCTAGCCATTGACCACATAGCATAGATAACTGGTGTCCTGAGTAGGACTCAATAGAAACTTAATTTTCTTGAAAAGTCGGAGATAATAAATTAGCATGTGGCAACCAGGTAGTGGAGGGGGCATGCCTTTAATCCCAGTACTTGGGTGGCAGAGGCAGTCAGATGTCTGAGCTCAAGGCCAGCCTGGTCTACAGAGTAAGTTCTATGATAGCCAAAGCTAAACAGAGAAACTTTTTTTTTTTTTTTGAAAAAAAAAAAAAAAAGAAAAAAATATTAGCACATGGCCTTTAGGGGGACATTTCAGGTGTAAACCATAGCAGAGATTGACAATAAATTTTAGTTCTTTTTTTCATATTTATTTAGTATAGTCTTCACTTCTCACTCCTCTTGGTGGACCCTAATTTAACTCCTCTACTTCAGCAAAGCCGTGGTTCTCAAGGAAAGAAAGTGACACACACACTCTCCATGTGTATCTGAGTCTGATTCTTGTGGGTTAGGTGGAGGGCATTTGAGATGCACCTTTTGAAGACTTCCTAACATTGCGTGGGGCTTCCTACACCATCGGTTTTCACCCTTGGATCATGGCGAAGTTAGGATTATCAAGGATCTAAGGATTCTTAGAAGATGGTCCCAACCTTCTGGTCAAGGGAAGATCTTATAGGTTGTGTGTGTGTGTGTGTGTGTGTGCGCATGTACATGTAGAATTGGAGCTGCAGGGAGTTGTGAACCTCCTGATGTAGGTGTTGGGAACTGAACTGAGGTCCTTTTCCAGAACTATATGTGCTCTGAACCACTGAGCCATCTCTCCACCTCACTTTCTTTTTCTGATGTGAGTTTTGAGCTGTGAGTGTCTACTTGAGTGTGATATGAAATACATTTCTTACTGTGCCACAAAGAGTTGGGAGCCATTGGTGTAATGCTTCCTCGATTCAATTTAAATATCATGTGCTCTCTTTACAAAACCTTAACTCATTTAGTTATTCTTTAGATTAGTCATCATTTCAATAGAGACTATTGTACTGGGAATAGAAATTAGAATTTTAAATCAATGTTTGCCCTGGCTGTATTAAAACCGAGGCAGCAACTTATAGAATAAACTCTCCACCGCCACACACTATATTTTAGTCCATTGTTTCTTCTAGCGGTCACCAGATTATTTTGAAAATCCTTTAGGAATGCATTAGAAAGGTGCAAAGACAGTCTAAAGTTGTTGGTGGAGACAGAAGGGACTTTTACTTACCAGCATATTCTTAGACCAAACAAGATCTTGTACAGATCATAGTACAAGTATCATAGTGGTGCTCCTAAGTGTGTAATAAATGTGTGCTTCTCCTGCTGATGGGTGTATTATCAGTTCTTTCCTGAGCCTCCTTAACTGAAACTTAACGGGGTGGAGGGAGGGTGTTCTTGCTGGTATACAGAATACAATTTAAAGCACAGTGTGGGCCTGCTGGCCACGTCCTCTGCTCCCTTCACAGCCACTCAGCTGGCGTGATGCAGGGCACAGGCTGGGTGATTACCCAACAAGCTTATCTGGGGGCTGGTTATCTAAATGGGGTCCCTCTGGAGCTCCTAGAATTTGTGGAGTGGGGTTGTGTCATAGGAAATGCATGCTTGGCTGATGCTCACAGCCAGAGAGGGTGTGTGTGGGAGGTGCCTGGCTGTGCTGAGAATCCCGTGTCAAGCTGCTGCCTGGAACAAGAGGCTGGTGCTGAAGTGGCAAGGCACCATTGTCGCTTCCTGCTCTTAGGCACGTAGAGCCCACATCTGAGTGGCTGGGCAGTCAAAGATAGAAAGCCAAGGAAATTAATGATTTACAGACTCCCCTTTAAGAGCCCAAACAAAGTAAAATGAAAGCCCGTAAGAACGCTTATGCCTTCTCCCCGCCTGAAGCTGATTGTCCTGGAAAATACTATTTGTGTAGAGTCTGAGATTTGGAAATCCGTGAAATCCAAGGACACACCTTCGGGTCAGTGGGTGGTTTTAACTTTACTCTGTTGAAGAAGTAGCACGGTGGCTCCCAGATTCAGGGTCAGCAGATGGTTTGAGAGGCTACATGGCTGTCCTATTTGGAAAGTGAGTGTTTCGGGTTTCTTCCTTGTGCCTTCTTCTCCTCTCCCAGCTTGTTCTTTGATGTGACAGGGACAAAGAAGCCCAGGAAGGAAGGTCAAGGCTCGATGTTGACCTGCTCCACCTCCAGCAAGCCTCCGGCCATCTCCTTACATTTATTTGAGACCCCTTTGACGATAGGATCTGCCCTCCTGACTCTGCAATATTCAGACCTAAGGAGAAACACAGGCTGACTCACAACAGGGAGGAATTTACTGCAGGCTGGACATCAGAGAGAGGGCTGGACATCAGAGAAAGGGTGCCTGCTCCCCGTCTTCTCCCCCTCAGAAATAACTTAGGACCTTAGAACTCTCAGTGTTGCTGACTGAGGCAGTGAGTGAGAAAAGAAAAAAAAAAGGCAATTGAATGAAATAGTTGGGTTCCTTTTTTTTTTTTTTTCCCTCCCAGATGCAGGGGCCGGTGAGAGAGCAGGGCTGCCTCTGATGTCTCAGTTGTTACACTGATGGAATGTCTCAGCCTCTTCATTTCCTGTCATCTTTCTATTTAATCATTAACCCAGCTGCCCAGGAGCTGACAGGGCAAGGAGACAAGCCTGAAATAAGCAAGTACGTCCCCCAGAGAGTAGGCAGGCGTGATTTGACACGATAATGTCCTCACTTGATAAAAGGAGGGATTCTCCGTCCCATGTCCTCCCTGCAACTCTGTTGAAGGAGCCTGACTTCTTGGAGCATTTGAACAGCTAAGCATTTCCTGACCCCCAGCTGTGGAGGGTAATTGAGAGTTAATTTCATTTCTGCTTATTATTTGCTTACATAAATTAGCCTATAAGTTGTTCACAGTTAGGCTGGCCTGGTGGTGCACACCGTTAATCTCAGAGACAGAGGCAGGTGGATCTCTGTGAGTTCAGAAGCAGCCTCATCTACAAAGCTAGTCTCAAACAGCCAATGCTACATAGAGAAACCATCTCGAAAAATCAGAAAAAAAAAAAAAAAAAAAAAAAAAAAAAAAAAAAAAAGAGTTGTTTATAGTACAGACTTGGACCCTGGAAGTAGCAATCACAGATTATGTTTTGAGATGTTAGGAAGTTTTTATCTCCCTACTTTCTCAGCACCTGAGCACATTTGTATCATTTATTTTGTCTAAAACCAGCTTAACTTTTTCCCAGAGGGAGTTGTAGTTTTTTAAAAGTGTTTTTTCTTTTATAGCATTAAATATATTGGGGTTTTTCCTGTCAATTATCACATTTATGTTAGGTCTCAAACCCAGGACACATAGCTAACTGAGGTGCCCATTAACATTCAGCACAGCCAGTTCCTGACATACTTGACGCGCCTACCCTAGGCTTCTCCAGCTCAGGGCCGGGGCTAGGCTGCCCTTCCCACAGCTTAGCCACTGCTCCTGGTTCCCCTCTTCCCTCCCTACTCTCCTCACATTAGTCTGGAACCTTCCTGATGCCTCTGGCTCTGGTCTCCCTTACGCCTACAATAAACCTTCTCGTTGGCAGACCTAGGAGCAGTCATAACCTCCCTCCTTTCTTTCTTTCTTTCTTTCTTTCTTTCTTTCTTTCTTTCTTTCTTTCTTTCTTCAATTTATAATATATTTCAGTGGAATGTTTAATATATGGCACAACAAACTGTTAGCTAATTATATGTCATCGTAAATCATTTTACATTCGTACATATACATATATGTATACATATACATATATACATATAGATCTATATGTATATATACATATATATATAAAAATCTGGAATGCTGGAGGTATAAAATAGCATTAGAAAAGATCTAGAGGAGCAGTGAGTTGTTTGGAAAGGACAATGTTATTGTTTTAAGTTCAGGTGATAGGGGCCTGTGAATTAAACTAACAAAAGTTCAGTTAATGGGGGAAAAGGCACGCGATTCATGAACATTTATTCATATGGTAGTTCATAGAAAAGAAGTGAAATTGAAAGAAGCAGGTGGAGTTCATAGTCTTTTTATTATGAAGGAAGGAAAAAGGTTTGAGGTCAAAGGAAGGATAAATTTGGGAAACTGATTAGAGACTGTGGGTGAGGACCAATGAACAAGAATGGCTGTACACTGAAGTCTACATACACACACACACACACACACACAAGCATATATACACACAGACACATACACATCTAGTATTATCAACTATCTTCAACAAGATTTTCAGGCAGATGAGGAGGATACGAGAATTTTTGTCCCAAATATTTTCCCTTCCCCCTCCATACATATTTTGATTCTACATTATAATCAACTCAAAATAACCCTTTTGCAAACATGGTACTTTGAGGCAGCTGTTGAGAGGCAAATGTGTGCTATGAGTAAGAACTCCCATGAATGGCTAGACAAGCTTGATTCTCCAGATAATGTCCTCATTTGATCAAAGGAGGCCATCCCCTCTAACTGCCCTCTACCCACTGGCCACCCTGCTGCAGTACTCTGCCTCTATTGGCTGTGGCATCATGACTGCCGTCATTGGCAGGTTTGTTAGCCCTTCACTTGAGAGTCTAATAACGCTGTCTCCTGCCCCCATGGAGCTCGGAGTCTTAGGGGTGAAGCTAGAATATTTAGGAGATGGAAGGCAGCTGGGGGTCAGGACTCTATAGTGGTACAGCTTTCATGCGTTGTCCCCCACACGGGTGGGACTCAGCGACACAGCTGCCAGGGAGACACCCATAACTTTCTTATGTTTCTCCAGAAAAAGTTACATAACAAATTGGCCTCTAAACAGGGACTCGTCCAAAAAGGGTGCTATGAGTACTGTGGGCAGCTGAGGCTAAACCATTTCAGGGTGAAGCATCCTGGAAGAACCCTCATGGACGTGCTTCTCCATGCCTCGTGGGATGGAATGCATCCTTTGCTGGAGTGGCAGTGGCTTGGCCTTTGCTCTGGGTAGTGAGGCATGCAGCTGGGGCTGAGTTGCCTGTGCAGTGGGAACTGAGAGGGAGATGCAGCCTGTGTTCACCTTTGATTTGACAGGAAGGTGAGGAATAGGAAGGATGAGATGGAGCTTGCTGTTTCTTGTGGCCACTCGGGGAGCATAAGGAAAAGGCAGTACAAATTATAACTGCACTAAAGGGCTACTCAGACCCAAGTGAGAAGAATTGGATATGGAAGGAAAAAAGAACAAGGTACAACTGATAGTGAGTGAATGGTGTGTGTGTGTGTGTGTCTGCGTGTGTGTGTGTGTGTCTGCCTGTGTGTGTGTCTGCGTGTGTGTGTGTGTGTCTGCGTGTGTGTGAAAGAGTCTATGCTTAATACCCAGAGCACAGGCCCCAGATTTTGCTCACCTAAGAGTTAAGGAAAACGTTAATTCAACAGGGACCAGTCCTGAGTTCTGAAAACCATCGTTGTGGGATTTTACAAGATAAGATCTTTACAAGAGAAGAGCTCCAGTGGAGCTGAGTTAGAGCAGTGCATAGATCATGTTTGTAAGATGCAAAACAGTCAAGAGCAAGCATGGAAGGGGAAAGGAGGCAACAGTTTGGGTCTCTCAGATGCTCATGTGGCAAGCTTTATGCAGCTGACAAATACCCAGATTCCGTGCAGTGAGCCTTACAAGGCTTTTAAACCCGAACAGCAGTTTTTCAGAAGGGGTGACCAATAAGGATGTGCAGGCAATCTCTGTAAGCCCTGTGGTGGAAGAAGGAGACCTCATGGGGCAATTGTTCCCCTAATGGGGTAGCCAAGATTGCCTTCAGAGGAGGTATTGTTTCAAGTGCCAAATGTAAAAAAACAAAACAAAACAAAACAAAACTACCAACGAAGCAGGCAAGGTGTAGCCTCTGTTCTCAGGAAGTTGTGATAAGCAAGCAAATGGATACTGACGTCATTTCATTGAGTGCTCTGAGGAAGGCGTGTGGGGTAATGGACTGATGGGGGCCTGGCTTATGGTGTGCTGTGATATTGGTTGGGGGAACTGGAGGTGCACAGTGGTTTGACTTAGAGCATGGTGGCTTCTCTAGGTAACCCACTTTGGGGATGGGGGCTCTGGGTTTCAGGCCAACCCTGTGAAATCACAGATGGGAGTGGCCTGGCAGGGTCTGTGCCTTCAAAGGCAAGCCACAGGAGTTGTCTGGATTGGTGTTTGAGGTCTTGGAGCAAAGCCAGCACACCTGCACTGCGAGGCCTCCCACCCTCCCTTCTCCAGGGATTACCCCAGTCTTGAGAGGAAGTATTTGTCTTAATCCTTTCTGGAAATGTTCTTTGATATTTTCTGATTCTGCTTATGTGATGATCACACTGGAACCAGCCTTCTTTTTTGAAGGTCTCTCTTGCCTCATGAGCTAAGAGCTTGTGATAGGGGACTGTGACTGCCAAATAGCAGAAACGTTTTCTCTTTCAGTTTAACTGTTAACCAGACTTGCCTGAAGAATGGCCTTTCAAAAGATAAATCTATGAAATTCTGGGGGCAGGATCCTGGCTTTGCATGGACCATTGTTGGAAATGTCAGCTGTGCGTCTCCCGCTGCTGGCTTGAATGGCCATCACTGTCTACCCTCCCAAGTCCAGTGCATTGACCTATTCAGCACATGTGGGGAGTCTGCTTTTTTCTTTTTTCTTTTTGGTTAATCGAAGTCACGCCCCTGTTATCTGTCTTCCATCCTTTTTCTGCTGAGAACACTTCCAGTTTTCAAGGTTGTGACGACAGTGCTGACTCCTTCCCTTCTTTTCTTGGGCTGCTCTGAGCTGGAATTTCTGGGACTGATCCCTAGAAGGGCTGAGAAAGTGGGAGGCTGGGTGAGAGCAGGTGGGGAAAGGAGACTGGGTAGAGAGAGCAACTCTCAGAAGGTTTGTTAGCTTCTTCATGCAGCTGCTTCTAGGTTGCCTAGAAACCTGTGATGTCATCATGTGCCGCCGTCAGGTGTGTTCACACCTGTATGTGGTTCATCTGTGCACCAGATAGAAAAGAACCAACCTGCCACCTCCTCATTCTTCTACACACTCTCTGCTTCAGTTTCTCTCCTGGGGGCCCCACCATGCTCCACTTTCTCTTTTCCTATGCTCTCCCACTGTCTCTCCTTATTTCTCTGTCTGTCTCTCTCCCTGCCTCCACCCCTGTACAATAAATCTCTTCTTTCCAGATCTCTTTCATATGGCATTTTAATTTATATCATAACAGAATTCTTTTTCATACCACTGGGAATTGACACAGAGAACCAAGGAAACCAAATATTTCCCAATAAAAACCTAGCACCGTGAGCTCGATGTCTTTTACCACTTGAGTCTTTTACCACATGGTGTTAGGGAGATTTTTACTGGAGGGTACTTAGAGCAAGTTACCTCTGCTGGCTCTCTGACCCTCTTAGGTCAAGCACCGCTGGGGTTTTTCTCCTGGGGAAGGGGTGAAGAGAGAAAAGAAGGATGGAGGCCAAGCTTGGGCTTCATCCATTTTTGCTGATGTGCTGATGTACTTTTTTTTTTTTCCAGTTGCAGAGCACTCTGTGAGTGATGAATGATACAGAAACATGCCCCCAGCAGCCAGCTGGCCCCACACCAGGTCTTTGTAAATACCAGCCAGAGGCAGCGCTGGTTGCCTGCCAGGCTGGAGGCCGTAGGAGCATGCCTCAGGTTCTCAGGCCTCACACGGGGCTCTTCCCAGCTCACAGCTCTGGCAGCCCCAGACCCGGGTGGGTGAATTCTTGGTAAATTTCCTTTGGAGGCGCTTCACAGGCAATGTGTTCTCTGCTCCCTCTGCCTGTGTGCCTTTGTTTCGCCCAACTCTGAGTACTCCAGGGTTCTCTCCTTCTTGACCCTGGAGGGATAGGACAGGCTTGCTTTGGAAGAAACATCTAGAGGATAAGTTGGGTCACTTGATGTGGTGGAGTGCATCCTAGATTAACTGAGCTGTGCGTCTTAAAATCTCGTGTACCTGCCATTTTGCCATCTGCATTTTACTGAACTAGTCTGGGAATGACAATTGCCCAGCATGAAAGACTTGGGACAATAATAAAGAATTGTATCACTGTGTTTCCTGCTTTGACCATGCTTGTGTTTTTATAGTTTAATAGCTCTGTGTTAGAGAGGCAAGCGGTTTTCTTACAATTGATGTGTGGTACACATTGGTAGGCATATATATATATATAATTTTTTGAGACTAATTTTGCTATGTGACTAAGGCTGGCCTTAAACTCGGGATCCTGCCCCAGCCTCTTAAGTACTGGGATTATATGTCTATTACCACACCCATCTAATTGCTTGTGGTTTTTCTTTTCATTCTCATTTTCTCTCTCTTGGAAGTGTCTCTGTAGCCCAGGCTGGCTTCAGACTCAGTAACTAGTTAAAGCTGACCTTGAATGCCCTGTTGCTAATGCAGAGATGGAGGATCCAACCCAGAACCCCATGCGTGTTAAACAAGCTCTAACCACTGAGAAACATCCTTAGCCTGAATTTCCTTTTTATGGTAGTGGGTTAGATAATGCTGTTTTTTTACAGTAGATCGAATGTTAAATATGATGAAATACAGTGAATGCTTTGGCCAGCAAATGTCTCCATATGTTTTCCCAGGGTTTTGATTTTGGTGAGTTTTTTTTTTTTTTTTTTTTGTGGGGGTCGGGGCAAGGGCGAGGGACAGAAGCTTGGTATTAACCACACCGAAGAATCTATGAGAAAAAAATTTCTTTGATTTTTTTTTAAAATGTCATTCTTTGGATGTGTGTGGGGGAGGTGTGCTTGTGTAGAGGTCATAGGAAAACTTGCAGGAGCCGGTTTTCTCCTTCCACCATGTAGGACCCAGGGATTGAACTCAGGTCCTCAGACCTGAAGACAGATGTTTTTATACACTGAACTATTTCCCCAGCCTGAGGAAAGTATTTTTATAATCAACTTACCTTGAAATGTGTACCTAATCACCACAATAATGATTTTAAATATGTGGGGTAGATTCCCACAGAAGAAGAAAGGAGCAGGATTGGGCAGGCTGGCCTCTGGTCCTGCCTTGGCTCTAAGTGACTGTGAGACCTTGGGGAGATAATCTCTCTGTGACCTCTTTTTTCTCCTGTGAAATGATAGGGAAGAGTAGGTTGCTGGACAAGGCTTTGGTTGTTGTTTTTTCAAAGCTGGGGTTTTGGTAGCAAGCCTGGTTCGTCTTCCTCAGAGAGTGGTTCTGTCATAAGGATCAGTGAGAACTTTCATGGTGGGTTTGCTTCCCTTGTGAGCAGATGGCCACACGATACAAGTGAGCAGGAGGAGCTGATAGTCACTGAGTGGCCCTGTGCCACCTGCTTGGAAACGTGTCCCTTCCCAAAAGCTCAAAGAACCCAGGACCTGTGACCTTCTTTGAAAATAAGGATTTAAAAGCTGAAGCAGCCAGATCTCTGAGTTCTAGACCAGCCTTGTCTACAGAGCAAGTTCCATGACAGCCAGGGCTACACAGAGAAAGCCTGACTGAAAAACAAAATAATTTAGAAAAGAAAAGAAAAAAACAGCTTAGTTAGCTTCTACCCCCAGGTCTCAGCTCGTTATTGAGGAAGGTCAGGGAAGAAACTCAAGATGGAAGCTTGATGCACAAGCAATGAAGGGATTCTGCTTGCTGGCTTGCTCTCCTACACGCTCCTTGGCTCATCCTTATCTAGCTTTCTCATACAGCCCAAGAAGACCTGCTCAGGGATGGTACAGCTCGCGGTGGGCTGGGTCCTCCTACATCAACTGACAATCAAGACAATTCACAAGTAAGCCCCGTGGACACGCTTACAGGCCATTCTGGTGTAGGCAGCTCCTCAGCTGAGGTTTCTTCGTCCAAGGTGACTCTGGTTGTTTCAAGGTGACAGTAAAAACTAAAGAGCATAGTCGTCAACTTCAGATGGTCTAGACTCACTTAGGAAATAAACCTCTGGGCACGTCTGTGAGAGAGTTCCTAGGCTGAGTTAAGGGAAAGTCCTCGCTAACTGTGAACGGCACCATTGCATGGGCTGGCAGCAGGGGCTGACTATGAAGGAGAGAGGGAGTCAAGCCTTTGTCTCTCTCTGATTCCTGACTGTGGAGGCAATGGGGGTCAGCTGCCTCACACTCCTGCTGCCATGACTTTTCTACAACGGTAGGTTCTACCCTTCAGTTGCTTTTGTGAAGTGTTTTTGTTGCAGCACCAGGAAATGCACCTAATACAGAGGACGCAGCATGTGGGTAATAAGAGCGTTGCTCTTTCCCTACAAGGAACATGAAGGCAGACTCCCAGCACACTCACCATGCCAGGGCTTGGAAGTCTATTCTGGGTGTGCTGAAGCTTAGCCACACTGAGGGACTGGCCACAGGTTATGCAAACAGTAAGGGAGACCACTGGGTTCAACCCAGTATGTCTACGGACTCATACTTTACTGAGACGCAGAATTGATGACTGACATAATGAGCTCCCGGCTTGCAGGTCACTTCATATGTGGTAGCAAAAGCTCTCTGCTCATCACCCATCTCTATCAGCTTCAGTCTGTCCTTTTCAGAGTCTAGCCTAGATTAGGCAGGCAGAACAGAGCCTTCATTGACCTCTCAGAGAGTAGTACCTAATATGAACATATGTCAACTGAGTTTGTGACTCTTGCAGTCATTGCCATATTTTGTTTCGAAGCAGGGGTCTCATACTGTGTAGCTCAGGATGTCCTCGAACTCATGGCAATTCTCCTGCCTTAGCCTCTCTAGTTTTGGTATTACCGAGGTGAACCACCGTGATTCTCAGTCACTGACATCTTGATGTTGAAGAGGCACTCAGCATCTAGGATGTGTTCTGTCTGTGACCCGTGGGCCACATGTGTCCCAGGATAGTTATAAATGCACATTTATATACCTTTTTAGCTTGTAACATGTCACAATGTCAGAAGGCTGGATAGTGTTGTAGCTCTGGGATGTCATATCAAGGAAGCCCGTATCATACTACTGAATATGAAGCTCAGTTCTAGACTCAGAATGAGAGTAAGGACAGCCATAAAAATCATTATGTGGCTTGCTAACCACTGTCAGTGTTTGAAGATTCCTGGGCTTTTGGGGGACAGGGCATCATTATGTCAGCCAATAATACTGCATCGTGGTGCAAAATAAATCCCAAAGCATCCAGAATGGGTATAATCGTATTTATATGTTCTGAGCATATAAAATACTTCTCTGTGTTACAAATAATATTTTCCCTTGAACTGAAAAAGGAAAAGATTCAAATATTTGTATTTGATTTTGGATGATAAAGTCGAAAAAGCTTAAAAGTAATTACATCCACACTGGTATGAAGGGAGAAGCATTTTCATATTCTGAAGAGACTCTGAATGTTGTCACCTTTCTATAGGATAACTTGACAACACAAATTAAAAGCCCTCAACTGAGAATATTTTTGAAGCAATTTTAATTTCAGGATTTTCTCCTCTAAAGAAATCATTGATGGGCCGAGCATGATGGCACATGTTTTCAGTCCCACAGATTGAATTTTTTTTCTTCCTGAGCTTTCCAGTATTTCTCAATTTCCCATCATGAAATGTTTTATTTAAATATTGTTCTTACTGAACATGGTGGCAGAGGCCTTTAATTCCAGCACTGGGGAGGCAGAAGCAAGTGGATCTCAATGAATTACAAGCCAACCTGATCTACATTATCAAGTTCTAGGATAGCCAAAGGTACGTAGTGAGACCATGTTTAGACAATCAAACAAGCAAAGCAAAGCAAAGCAAAACAAAACAAAACAAAAGCCAGTATGGTTTTCAAGTGTTATTTTAACATGAAGAGAATAAAAGGAAGCTTGGAGTTTTCCCAAACAAATATGTAAAAACAAGATGTTTAATGGAAAGGACAAAGACACATGTAATCTGGCCCACAGTGAAAAGTCCTCCTGAGAGAAGGCTACAGACGTTTTCTGCAACATTCAGGGGTCATGGATTTAGTTTAAGTTCTGTGGACAATCAGGAAGCAGAATTTCTTTTCTGATGACGCTACAGCTACAAGGTAAGGCAGGAGGAGAGGTACTTCAGGGGTCTTTGTCTCTGGAAATGCAAGACCTGTGGCTAGAAGTTGTTCACCTTGCTGGCCTCAGCATCCATCTTTTGAAGCTGTGGGGCAGCATCAGCTAGTGGGTTCCAGGTCTGCTTGCTGGTTTGTTTATCGCTGTGCTATGCTGCAGTCTCCCCAGCTTTCACATAAATCATCATGATTTTCCCCTTCAGCATCAGATCTTTACCAGCCAAACCTTCTGGTTGGCACTTTTCTTCCTTTCTTTTTTTTTTTCAATGACCCTAAAATTACCTACAATTCAGTTTCTATGACAAAACACATGGAGTGAGTCTCCCTCCTCACCCCTCCCTTCATCCCAGCCTCTGCAGATGTGAAATAGGCATCACGGTGGCGTGGTTAAAAGCACGAGAGGGTGGGACTACGGGTTGACTCTCTGTGGTTGGGCTTCCGGCTCCACCAAAGCTTTATGAACTCAGGCAATTTATTTGATCTTGGTTTACCTCGTTTTTCTCATTTGTAACATGGACGTCCTAATAGTTCCCTTTCTTGTAGGGTAACTGAGATGACTGAATGACTTAATGGCAGTCTCACGATGACTGGACACGGGGTGGACTTCAGTGCATGTTTGCTGGGTGGATCAAGTTTCAGAGGTTTCTGAGTTATTTTCGGATGATTTGTCCTTCCCAGGCCCAGGATGTGAAGCTCACGAAAGTTCTTTAGGCCACCAAACTAGGTCCACACTTTCTCTCCTTCCTCTTCCTCCTCTCCTTTTTTTTTTTTTTTTTTTTTTTTTTTGAGACAAGGTTTCTCTGTGTCTGCGACTTTATAGATCAGGCTGGTTTCTGCATCCCGTCTTTATAGTAGGGGACTTGGAGTGTTCTCTCTCCTCTAGGAGCCAAAACTTCCCAACTTTCCTACATGAGCCCAGAGAACTGATTACATTAACATGCCAACAAGGACATTTCAAAGAATCATCAGTGGGCATATCTCCCTTCACACAGAGGGAAAGTTATAAACTTCGCTTAAATGAGTTGGCACAGTTTGTTCTCTCTCTGGTAAAGATTCTGCCATTTTCTCAAATGTCACAACAAATGAATGCATATAGCAATATTCTCTAGTATTCTAGGAAAATCTTGTGAGAAAATTATCAGGGAAGCGGAAATTTTAATTTTTCTCCATAGAGTTTCCTGTTTTGATGGAGGAGTCGGGGAAATATAAATAAAAATATTATTTTCAATATATTTGGGGGGATTATGATTTATCTATACTTGTGGGGAACAGAAAGTCTATTAATGCCACTGAGAAAAATCTGTGATTTTTCCATTTTTCCACAGCTTTTGCCATTTTCTGGGTTTGCATCTGACATTTTATTTTATTCTATTCTACTTAACAGAAACGTGTTGATAAATCTCTTACCAGAACATTGTCATTATAGGTTTTGTGCAACTTAAACACAAACCAGCATGAAACATTAAAAAGGACCTTTGGTATTTGGTGTTGGAAAAATATCCTCTTGGATCCAGAGCTCTTTAGGAGTCACGCTTCCCTGAAATGAGTTATTGAGAAAGAGAAGTCAGGATTACTGAGGAGTCTTTGATGAGGTAAGAACAGCATTTTACTCCTGGCTGCGTGTGACCTCGGATCAATGATTGTTTGCTGAGCAGCCATCCCCCTCCATCAGGGAGGATCGATAATGCAATTTGCGTGACCCTTCAGTTGTCTGTGCCAGCCTTCTGATGCCCTCCTCTCCTCTCTGATCTGATGGCCTCCTCACCTGAGACAGTTTGAAAACTGGATGGGCCAGGGACAGAACAGGGCATTACTGCAATCCTCTCCAGTGAAAGGCACACTCTGGGAAGCCTTTGCTCTGTTTTGTTTATTCAAGGAGACTGGAGAGGGCATTTAAGACCTGGTGTGCATTACCCCACTGGCACCTCAACGGAGAAGCCGACAGCTTGTTATTCATCTTCTTTGTGATTTGGACTCATGGTTCTTTAGCTAATTTTGCCCTTCATCTAGAAAAATGTTACATATGAAGCTCAATATAATTTTCCTACCCACCACTCAGCAGTGTGTATAATAACTTTAATGTTATACAGGAAAAACACTGTTGGAAGACAGGAAACCATCAGAAGTAAAGCCCATCCTCCACAGTATTTGAGTGTGGGGCATAGCAAGTGATTCTGGCTCTAGATTAGAGGTCTAGTTTTGTGAAACTTCTTATGGTTAACACATGGAATCAGCTCTTTCTAAGATGTTCTGCATTTTAGAAATTGGAACACAAAGCATTTTATATGGGCCGGTAGTCATTTCAAAATAATATCCCTTAATTATGTGTCATGTATTGTGTGATGAGTATCGGTTGGGTTTGGCATATGTCATTAGTCTTGAACAATTGTACTTGGCCATTTTTAATTATAACAGCTTTATGCTTACAATGGCCATTGGAAGAAAACAATAAAAGATTTTGCTAAGTAGGTGCACTTTGCTTTAAAAAAAAATACCTATTTTATTTTTTGCTGACGGTGCCCCAGTCTTTTGCTATGTAGCCCAGGCTGGCCTGCAACTCATTAGTTTAGATTGGCCTTGAATTCACATCCTCCTGCCTTAGTCTTTTGAGCACTGGGGTTACACATGTGTTATCATACCTTCCTTTAAAGTTCTATCTATCTATCTATCTATCTATCTATCTATCTATCTATCTATCTATCTATCTATCTACCTACCTACCTATCTGTGATAGGATTTCACTATAAGCTCTTTCTGGCCTGAAACTTGATACATAGAGGAGCTAGCTTTGAATTTGAACCTGTCTTGCTCTCCTGAGTGCTGGGATTTAAAGTATAATCCACCACACTAATACACTTTATTTATTTTTTAAAATATATTTTATAATTTATTTTTGTTTCATGTGTAAAAGTGCTTTGCTTGTGTGTATGTGTATGTATCACATGTGTGCTGTGCCTGCAGACTCAGAATAGGGCATCAGATTCACCGAGCCCTCTCTTCTTCCCCTGAAACATCTATTTTAAATCTGAACTCTAACTTTTGAAGTTTGCCATGACCCTAGACTCTCATCACCCAGCATTCACTGGCAGTGCGATCCTCATGGAGCTCTGCTCATAACTCTCCCTTTCCAGCTGTAAAGTGGAGGCAGTGATAATACGTCATGATTATATAAACACTTTGATATCATGAGTAAGAAATGTGTTTTTCACAAAGTGGATTTTAACAGGAGAGTATAAACACTGGGTTATATACTGGGTCTTAAATCAATTTACAAGCTTGGGAGGAGCAGTTCAAAAAGAGTGACATAGGAGAGGATAGGAAATAAAGTCTGGGCTGTGTGGGTGTTGGGCTGGGGGATGACCTGCTGGCTAAGAGCGCACACTACTCTTGCAGAAAACGTGAGTTTCATTGCCAGCACCCACACTGGGCAGTTCACAACCACCTGGAATTCAATTCTTGTGGTGATCCAAAGTCTCTGGTCTCAACCAGCACCTGCACTCAGGCACACATACCCTCACTGAGACACACATGCTTGCATACATGGTTAAGAATGAAACAACCAATCCAAAAGAAAAAAGAAAGTAGTTAGAACAAGCGTCTAACCAAAGGCTGTGAAATGAGTGTGTGTAGAAAGATGTGAAGGTACAATATACAGTCTAGACATGGTGGCACCCGTCTTTAATCCTAACACATGTGAGGCTGAGGCAGGTAAGTCTCTGAGTTCAAAGCCAGCCTGGTCTACCTACGCATACTATAATATATACTATATATTAATATGTTAACCAAGAACCAAGGATGATGTGTAGAAATCACTGGAAAACATGTGGAAGCAGGTTGATTTCTTCCAGAGCGCATTACAACTTTTTTTTTTTTTCTTCTTGAGACAGGGTTTCTCTGTGTAGCCTCGGCTACCCTGGAATTTACTATGTAGACCAGGCTGGAAATCACAGAGATCCACCTGCCTCTGCCTCCTGAGTTCTGGGATTAAAGGTATCCGCCACTGCCGCCACTAACTGGCTTCATTGCAACTTCTTGGTGCTGTCCTCTGAATTTTTATTGGGATTTATTGGTCTAATTTTTGTCTGAGAGTCCACAAAGTCTGTATTATAAACATCAAAGGACACATCCTGGAGCAGAGTTGTTTTTTTTGTTTGTTTGTTTGTTTTCCCTGCATCAGGCTGTGTTACCAGTTTAATCTCCTACCCACACATTTTCTCCGTTCCTGGCTGCCATATTCTCCATGAAAAATTCTGAAAGGTCTAAAGGAATTAAGATTATTTGAGGTGGTTTTTTTTTTTTTTTTTTTTTTTTTTTTTTTTTTAATGGTGAAGGGTTTAGAAAAGTTCACGTGACATAGTTCCAGCCAATGAGATGTGAAAGAAGCTTGTCCGGCTGTTCCTGGGAATGGCTTCCTTGCTTAGAAAAACTGCATACCTTTAATCCCAGCATTCAGGAGATAGGGGCAGGAGGATCTTTGAGTTCAAAGCTAGAGGGTCTATAGAGTGAGTTCCAGGACAGCCAAGGCTACACGGAGAAACAATATCTCAAAAAAGAGAGTGGAGGGGGCGGGAAGTGAGGAGAGAGGGAGAGAGAGACAAAGATAGACCGGGTCTATTAGGTCTGTTATGGATAGCTTCTGAGAGGGACCAGTTGCTGATAGCATGGAGGGCACTGGTAGAAGATGGATGTAACCAAACGGTAATGCTGAACCCCAGACTTGACCGCCTGAGGCCAGTATAGGTCAGGACTTCTTGCTACCTGAGATGTGCATTATTTGCTGTTTAAGCCATTCCGAGTCAGGATTTTCCGTTACTTGCATCTAGAAATAGCCTGTTTTTCACCCCCGAGAGTAAACATCTGGATTATGCACTCTGGAACTACAACCATTGTCATTTCGTGTCCTTGCACTATATTAAGCTCTACCACGTGGTTTCCAGCTTGAGAGGCACTTGTGAGTCAGCAGGTTCTATTTCATCTGCCTCCGGATCATTTGCGGCATAGTGTTAGGAGGGAACGGAACTAGCCTAACTCACAGCACCCATTCTCTACAGAGGTTTTCCGTACAGGTGTGTGAGGAAAAGAAACTCTTATTTTTAAGTAGAGTGTGGTGATGCACCCCGTTAATCCCAGCACTGAAGGCAGAGGCAGGTGGATCTCGGAGTTCAAGGCTAGCTCGTCTACAGTTCCGGGGCTACACAGGGAAACTCTGTTTTGAAAAGCCAGGAAAAAAAAAAAAAAAGGAAAAAGATTTCTTTTAGTGAGTGTGTATGTCTGTGTCTTCATCTGTGTGAGAGTATGTTATGTGTGTGTGTGCGCGTGCATGAGTGTGTGTATGGGGGGAAGGATCAGAGACTCCTTGCCAGAGTCAGTTTTTCCTTCTACCATGTGGGTTCTGGGAATCAGATTAAAGTCACCAAGCTTAGTGGCCTTTCCCTGCTGGTCCCTCTCAGTGGCATGAGACCCTTTCTTGTAATTTTAGGTAAACGTTATTGAGCCAGGCACACAGCTCTAAGCCCAGCACTGTGTTGGCAGAGGCAGGCAGATCTCTGCAAATTCAAGACCATCCCTGATCTACTTGGAGAGTGCCAGAACAGCCAAGGCTACTTGGAGAGACCCTGTCTCAAAAATTATTTATTATTTTTAGTGGGTAAATGTATGAGGGTGAGGGTGTTCCATGGTGCATGTGTGGAGGTCTGAGGACACCTTTCAGGAGTCAGTTCCCTTCTCTGTTGTGGCTGCCAGAGTGGAACTCATGTCATCAGGTTTCCATGGCAAACGCCTTCTGCTCCAGTCATCTTACCAGGTCAAGACTATTAATGCCATGTGCTAGTACTTGCGCTTTGTACTTCTAAAAGTATTTTATATCTAATTTTGTTGAGTAGTCATTTAAAATTACCTATTGGACACATACAATTGCTAGTGTCAGGCTTAGCTGTATAGTGATGACTGAGCAACATTAGCTTGTCTTCAGAAAACCTAAAATTAATGTTTTCTTTCTCAAAATTTTCATTACTATTTATTATTTTTGTATGTGGACAAGTGTGTCCTGTGTATATATATGCTCTATATGAATATGATTATAAAGAGTTTCACAGATAATTGGTCAATGTCTTTGAGAATCTGGATTTGTCTTGGTAGCTGGAACAAATTTAAGGCCTTCAGAGGCCATCTCTGAAAGTTTGCATATTTGTCTCCTTATCATTTTTCAAATAACAACTGAGATTTGGCGATGGCTGGTTAAACGGGAATGACTAAAACACACAGAGAGAAGCCATGTGCAAATATCTGGCTTTGTTTGTTTGTTTTTTAAGTCAGGGTTTCTCTGCATAACCGTGTTTGTCCTGGACTCACTTTGTAGATCAGGCTGGCCTTGAACTCACAGCCATTTGCCTGCTTCTGTCTCCTGAACACTGGGATCACAGGTGTACGCCATCACGCCTGGCTTCAATATCTGGTTTTTGAAGAGACTATTAAACCCAAAGTGAAATTGGTGTCTTTCACAGATGCATTCGTCCCTCTGTAATTAAAAGCTCAGTCCTGTGGAGTGCTTTCCTTTCAAGATTTTTCTATAATGGGAAAAAAATCTTTCTTAGAAATGACAGCTCTCCCCTTCTGAACCTCTCATCACTTCTTCAGCTGACCAGAATGACTGCTCATGGTCTTTTCAGCCGCTTATAAGGAGTATTAAGCAAACAAGTGTAGCACAAAGAAATGAATAAAGATTCTTTGTTCCTGATCATGTGCCTTAAGAGAGAACGCCACTACCAGTGAGGCTCCCTTGAGTCGATTCAGAGTCTTCCCTCTTCCTGTAGCAGACTGTCCCATTCCCTCAGCGCTGCATCAAAAAGCTGCTCTGTTCCAAGGAGTGAGCCTCGCCATCAGTGCCCCACTGCCACCTCTGGTCTCCTTTATCCAGACAGCAGCAAGTGCTAACAGCCCAGACAAGAGTGTTTGCTTATTCATTCTGCCCAATGGAAACATGTTTCCAAATAGGTAACAGGTGTTCCCCCGTGTTAGAAGTTTAGGAACACTGAAGTAACGTGTTAAGAAACTTGGTTGCAGCATACATTCATGGTATCTTATTGGGGGAAATTACAAAGAAACAGGGGCACATATCTGCCAGGAAGCAGAGGGTGAGACATTTTCACACAATTATAGTTTGCTCATCACATCTGAACATCTGTTCAAATGCTGTGATGTGATCCACATTACTTTTAACACCTAAGATACGAATGGTATTAAAGCAGTTGTTTTGTTTTATTGTTCAGGCAGGGATGACCAACAAAAATGCTGTGTTCAGTACAGATGTGAGTTTATTTTCATTTCCAACTTGGCTTGGCTATATTCATAGATGAGAAACCCAGAGAAGAGGGGTTGAGCAGGTTTGGCTTCTCTGCAAAGGGGGCTGATTTTCCTTGGGCTGCAATGGAGCGGGGCCCCTACTTAGAACCATACACTTTGGGGAAGTCATAGTTCCATGATGTCTAGGAGTAAGGGTAGGGGGAAGATGGCCAGAGCAAATTTGAGTCTGTTCTTTCTTGGGTGAAAAAATGTTCAGCTGTTTAGCTCCCTTCCTGAGATTTCTTACCTGTGTAAATAGTTACTTGAGTGTAAAGAAGAAAGTGAAGGGAAACCCGGGGTATAGTTTTAACCATTGTTAAAAGTGCTTCTCTTCTTAGGAGAGCCCTGATTCTATCCACACACACAGTAGTGTGCCCAGGAAGGGGAAGGTGATTGTGGTAATTGGGGTGGGGTTGGGATGGGAGGGGCACTGTTATCGACAGTGCTCTCTGTGTGCTGGAAGAGGGCACACCAGCCTCTGTTTTGCTTCCTAAGTGGCTGTGATGGCAGCAATGTCATCCCCCCTTTTGTCCCATAATGAAGAGAGAGCTTTGTGTTACCTATTGTGTTAGGGTTGCTAGAAGATAGCGTGCATAAAGCCAGTTGTTTACAGATTTGGGGTTTTATTTTCTCCCAGTCTTGGAGGCTTAGAGATCCGAGGCCAGCTTGGAGATTGCTCTGAATTTTCTCAATGTCTTCACACAGTCTTCCATCTTGAGGGGTTTTGTAGAAAATATAAATGAGTGTTGGACTATATAATGTTTATTATTAGCCCTATAATTATTGCGGCAGTATTATTTGACCTGCTGTCACAAAAAATAAGACACAGACACCTGTTAGATTTTACAATTGCCTTCTTACCTTGGGCTGGGCAGATATTTCTACCTACCCTATCTCAATAACCTCACCATCCATCTCCCAGCCCCCAACCAATGCCATCCACTTTAATCATTCCTATCTGGGTACCTTCCATCCATAATGCCAAGATACTTGCTTTTATTCTTTGTCTGGGCTTTTTCACACCATTACTGAAGTCCTTCCTCCATGTCCACATGGTTCCTTCTCCAGGCTAACCCATCATGGCTTCCTTCTTCCTCCCCTTTTCCTGTTCCTCTTTTTCCAGTGATTCTTCTGTCCTCAAAAGCTAGAGAACCTTAACCACCCCTACCACATTCTACCCTGCCCAGGTATAAGCCATTTGATTAGCCAATCAGGTAGGTTTACAAAGTAAGGATAGGTGTATCCAGGCAGTAATAAGATCTTGAGGGCCAGCATCAGAACAACCCCCAACAGATGGGTGTAGGTCATATTGGATAAGACCTACTTTAATGACCTTATCTAACTGATTACTTATTGGAGCCCTTATTTTACACAGTTACGGCTTCAACATCTGAACTTAAAGAGGATGTAACTGAGCCCAGGAAAAGATGAAATCCTTATTGGATTTAAGTTATTTTGTGTTTTGAGGAGGAGGAAGCTATGAGATAGGATATAGATAGATACAGATTGTAGACAAGAAGGATGAGAAGGTATTGGTGAAATTAGAATAGAAAGCTGATACAAGGCAGCAAAATGCAGCAAAATGCTGATACAAGATGCAGTGTAGCTAGTTAAAACAAAGCAGAACAACCATGCTTTCTTACATGGTGGTAAAAAATAATTCTCAATGAAAGAATAAGATTGTATGCAGAATTGGTCAGGTTGTCCTGGTACTGTGATGAGTAATTAAGAGATGAGTAATTTGAAAAATAGGGACAATTAAAAAAATAGAGAAACAAAGCCGGGTGTGGTGGTACACACCTGTAAACCCAGGGAGGCAGAGGCAGGAGGATCCCTGTGAGTTCGAGGTAAGCCTGGTCTACAAAGTGAGTCCAGGACAGCCAAGGCTACACAGAGAAACCCTGTCTCAAACAACAACAACAAACAACCATCAAACAAAAAACTATATAAAAAATAGAAAAAACAAATGAGAAAAGTCAAGAAGACTCAGAATTACTTAGCTGAGTGATAGCTGAGAGGTGAAAGATTACGGCTGAGACATGGGTACCGTTGGATGTCTGATAATGTGAGCATAGAGGTGAGCAATTTATTTGGCTATTGAAGGTTTCCTTGAAAAAATTATGAAGGGTATAAATACTTATATAAAGAGGTTTGGGGTGGGGCTGATCCTTAGCTTCAAAGAAAGCTAACGAACTTTGAGTCTGCATTCAGACACAGTAGAGAGTTGAAAGGCTCACGCCTAAAGGTCATGAACAGGGAACCATTGACTGAAGGCTGGAGGACTGTCATTGCTGTGGTCCTCTCTCCAACTTTAAACTTTTCAATGTGTTGAAGTTTTAGAGTCCAAACCAGAGTCACTTTGCTGTCTTAAAAAGCGCTATCTCAAGCATCGTTTCTCTTCTTTTATTGACTTCTAAGGTGGCCTTAGAAAAGTTATTTAAATACATAAGTTCAACTGTAGATGGTGTAGTAAATGGACTACATGAAAGTGCAGTGAAGATTGAATTATTTAATATACTGATTTGTTTGTGGTTGAATGTACCCAAGTTCCACATGGTTTAAAAATCTTAGCATTTTAACGCAGTAATAAAAATGAAACTGTGAACTCAGACCACTTGATTCAATGTCCTTTTGGTAAAACCAGTTGAGGAAAAACCCCTATGACTCAACTGCTCAGGGAACTCATGTAATTGTTCTTTTATTGCTGCTATCCAATTTTCCTGTGTAGAACCAGAAGCCATTGGGTAATTTATTGCAAAAATACTCCCTGTTGTTTCCTTTATTGGTATTTAGCTTTGTTTTGCCATTTTGAGAGAAGGGAGCTTTATGACAAGAAGAATTTCATACAAGGAGCTAGTATTTAAGCTTCAGGAAGAAAGTTTTTGTGTCATGGCTTGTTCTCAATTTTAATTCCCATTTCTCTCAAATTTAGTGTTGAACAATAGAATATACCCTGTGAGACGCTGCATGTCAAAATACAGAGGATTATTCTGTGGGTATAGAGTTTAAAAATAAAGAACACCATAGCTATATAATTGTATTTTTTAGCTATAATGCAATGTTTATTAATTTAGATGTTAAAGGTACTTTTGAAGTCATTTTGAAAGTATTTTTGAATACTAAAACTCATTCAGTATTTGCTGAGGTTTGAGAATGCCAAACTTTCCAACTTTAGAAATGATAGAATAAAAATTAGAGCCTTAAAAATGGTGTCCCAGTTTTGGCAAAGCCTAGCTGCTTTGTTGGGCATCTGTTCCTCCAAAATATTCCTCTTACCATCTGAGTTTACTTTTCATTGTGTGTTGTTGTTGTTATTTGTTTGTTTTCAAAACTGGTTTCTCTCTGTAGCCTTAGCTGCCCTAGAACTTGATCTGTAGACCAGGCTGGCCTTGAACCCACTGAGATCCTCCTGCCTCTGCTTCCCTAGTGCTGAGACCTAAGGTCTGTGCCACCTGGTCTTTGTGCTCTTTATTTAGTGACTGGAGTTTGATGATTTTACTCCTTTCTTATTTCTTTGTTTGTTGATGTAGGAGTAGAACTCAGTCCCTGGCACACACCAGAGAAGCACTGTACCACTGACCTATGCTCATAGCCCCCTTTTATTTCTTCCAGGCACTTAGCTAGACTTTCATGGCTTCTTTAATTATTTGAGAAAGGCATTTCTGCTTCCCTCTTGCTCCCTCTTCCTCCCATCTGGTTTTTGAGAAAGGGTCTCCAATAGCTCAGGCTATCCTTGATCTTGCCTTGTACCTGAGGATGACCTTGGAATTCTGATCTTCCTGTCTCACCTCCTGAATACTAGGGATACAATATGTGTGCCCCCTTTTATGGTTTTAGGCAGTGCCGAGGTTTTTGAGTAGAAGGCAAGCACTGTGCAGCCTGAGCCACATTGCCAGCCCCTGCTGCTTTGTTTGCCAAAGGAAGATGCATGTTGAAATTCCGAGTTTAGAGTTAACCAAGTCAACCAAGGCTTAACCAAGAGTTAGCCAAGGCTGTTGCTTTTTGAATCTGTTGACAAGTATGAGGTTAAATGATAAAGTTAACTTCTGTCATTCTGTGCAACGAGTTTCCTTAGAGAGGCCAGAGATAGAACCTCTGCGTTGATCAGGGCTCTCAGCACCTCGAAGATCTGAAGGTTGGTTTGGCAGAAGACAGAAAGAGAATGCTGGCTGGAACTGGGGCAGCAAATCATCTGGTGGGATTAAAGTTAAGCAAAGAGCTCCCTCAGCTTCTCCTGAAGTATTTTTCAGGAGTGAGGGACTGAAGCTGGAGCAGAGGCTTTGAAGCACTCAACCCTGCACTTCAGGAGACTGGTTTATTGTGTGTGACAGTAATTTTTTTAAGTCATTGTTCCAATTTGTTTTGCAAAAGAGGCTGTTGTGAGACTCATTAGAATTCTCAATTCATAAATAAAAAAAGGAATCAAATATGCCAACCTCAGGAGTGGCCATTTGTTCATTCACTCATTGACACGCACAGCTCCATGGTAGGCATTGTTTGAGATGTGTAAAAACAGGAGGATGAAATTTCAGCCTTCTCAAAGCTTGCATCCTAGTAAGGGAAGTAGAAAACAAAAAGATCTCATGGTGAGAAAGGTTGTAGATAAAATCAAAGTAGAGTAGAGGCTGGGAACCGTGCTATTGGGCATGGGCGGTAATAAGCTGTATGATGAGACCCTCAGATAAGAATGACACAGATCAGAGGGCCCCAAATCTCTCTTAGGATATGAGGCTCGGATGTAAGAGTTGTTAAATACTTGTATGAATGTTAACTTTATAGGGATTTTTAATGCACAAACCCTTTAAATACACTAAGTTTCTAAGTGCCAGGCCAAGCCATTTGATTGACAACTGTCAGACCCTTTACCCACACCCAGTTGCCCCAATCAGTAAGCTTTTTATGAAGCAGCCCCATTCTTTGGCAGTTGCATTACCATCATGATGGCCTGGCTGCTTTGCACATGGTACATACAGTCTCTCCCAGGAGACTGGACTATGAAAAACCAGGAAACCATGATTTCTGCTTCAGGAGGCCTTGCTTCAGTCACGACTGTTCCAGACAACTTACACCAGCATTGGGAGATGTTGCGGTGGCTCAAAGAATCGTCTGTAAACTCCTGCAGACCCTATCTGTCCTGTAGGTAGTCTCACTGAGGAGGAGGCGGGGCTGCCTCCCGGGAACTCAATATGTGATTGGTGCATCTGTAAACGTGTGGCGCTTGTAATTGGTCGAAGTTGAGGTTGTGAATGGTGGAGCTAGAGACTTCGTAAATACGCCATATCCCTCCTCTGGTTAGACATGCACGTTACTTTCCACTGTTTTGGGTCTACCCTCTCCCTTGTGCTCCCACACTAGACTGCGATAAAGGTTTCATTTGAGCGATCTGTTCTTTTTCAGCTTCAGACCTACCTCGTAACAGTGCAAAGGCAACAGAAGGAATCCAGAGAGCAGCCAGAGGCAGCGTCTGGAGGCCTTGCCCCCTGGAAGAGGGCAGCAGAGCTAGTAAGGGTTCAGAATCATGGGTCTGTGAATGAGGGTTCCTGGAAAGAAGCTGTGTCTTCAGAGACTGGTTGACTAGAATTGCAGTGCTGTGGAGAGGTTGGAACATTGCAGGTCCAGAGGCTAATTACCTTACTTGAGGCTAGTTCTGGGCTTCCTAAATGGCCATTTCTTGCTCACCTTTGTGCCAGAACTAACATCTTGTGACTCATAGACATAAACCTTTTGGAATCTGTTAGTTTAGCAAACCAGTATTTTCCACCAACCAGACAACTAAGAATGTCATCACAGCACCTTGGGCCCATAGAAAAGCTTCTGTAACCACCTCTCTGATGTACCCAACAATGTGTTTTGAACTTGCCTAGACTTATTACTTGCCTCGTTCTGTAGAACTGCAAAATTTCATGAAATGGCTTCCACACTGGAACATGGAATTTGGGGTAACCTTAATCTGTATTTTTGGGCCATGGTCACTCAAAATGCCTCCAGAAGAAACTATCATTCCCTGTAAGATGAGTGATGTTGTTTGCATCAATAGGGTTCTAACACCTGAAACTTGTGAGCCGCAAACTCTGCCCTTGGGATGATTAGTGGGTGATGGGCTACTGGCACTCAGGAGCAGGACAATAATCCTTTCATCTGAACAGGGAGAACTAGAACTCTGGCTTTTAAAGCTTGGTGAAATAAGCCTTCAGTTCTCAGGGCCCAGGCTCCTGTCTTTGTAAGCCCAAAACATGCTCTGAACAGAGCAACCTAGAGAGCTACAGACCTTTAGTAAAGCACCATAGTCAGGCTATGGTGTTATATGCCTTTAATCCCAGCACTCGGGAAGCAAAGGCAGGTAAATCTCTGAGTTCAAGTCCAGCCTGACCTACAGAGTAAATTCCGGGACAGCTAGGGCCACACAAAGAAACCCTGTCTCTAAAAACCTAAAAAATCAAATAAATAAAACAAAACAAAAACCCTTGGAACCATAGGGTTCAATTTTCAGAGCTGAGACCTGTTAGTCATTGGGTCTAAAAGTCAAGCCTGTAGCCTGTGGTATTCAAGATCTGCCAACTCTGAAAAAGCGTGATTTCCATACACACAGAACAAGAGGCCCTTTAGCCAGCTTTTTGTGTTGAGAAGACCTGGAAGAAGTGTATGAGGGTGCAACATGGGTACTTGGGAGAGGATCCCAGTGAGTGAGAACAGGAGTGTGCTTGCCATGCCAGGGCGAAGAAGGAAGCTATTTATGCTGAGTCATAATGACTAGTGGGGATGGTGGTGCAGAAGATAAAAGCATGACGGCGTTGTGGGGTGGATCATGAAGGATCTTGTAGATTCTTGTTAGAAATTCTGCTTTGACTCTGAGTAAGAAAGCAAGCCATTTGTGGCTTTTGACCAAAAGAGTGACATAATCTCGCTTTTGAAAGGACCACTTCCTAGATCCCAAAGAAACCCTGAACGAATGGCTGAGGTGCCTATTTAATGTATCAAAGCAGACCCTGGCCACCAGTCTTTTCCTACTCACAAGTACCTGTTACAAAGTCATCCTGGCTGGCATACCGTGCCCTCCATCCTAAACCTTTCCAGTCCCTGCGCTTCTCTCCTCTTCCTCCAGCTTCTCTTTCCTGTATAACCTCAGCCATTTTGGCTATGTGTCCTTGGCCTGTTGGTTTCCACACAACCTCTTCCCTCTTGGTTCCTCTCTTGGCCTCCTCCTTCTCTCCTCTCTCCTCCCTCCTCCTCTTTTTCCTTTTTTCTTTCTTCTCTCTTCTGTCCTCTCTTCTCTTCTACCTCCCCAACCCCCATGGCTGGGTTTAGCGTGCCGGTCATATTCATTCTGGATCCTTTCAGATGCTTCTCCCTCATATCTACAATAAAACCCTTTTCCTCATCGATGCCTGGGAGCAGTCATGTCCTGGTTTTTCATTCAGTGCTGACTAAGCAGTTAGAGCAGTTAGTGGCTGGTACTGACAAGCTTAACTTGAGAAATTTGGTATTGAATGACCAGGGGCAGAGGGGAGGGGGAACAGAGCACTTGCAATAGCAAGGTATTTGTAGAATAAAATCCTTCTGGCAAAGCAGATGCCCACACCTACTAATAAGGGAATCATTTAGAGAAGTGTTTCTCAACCTGTGAGTCACGACCCCTTTGGGGTCACATATCAGATATTTACATTACGATTTTTAATAGTAGTAAAATGACAGTTATGAAGTAGCAACGACAATAATTTTATGGCTGGGGCTTAACCACAATTCGAGGAACTGATTAAAGGATCGTATCGAGGAAGGTGGTGGGGAGGATCTGATAATAGCTCTTCACACTGGCCACTCCAGGCCACCTGCAAGCAATCCTGCTCTAACTGCATGTGACCTCAGGGTCTAGGGAGCTGGAGGGCACACAGATTGGGCAAGATGAACTAAGGGGCGGGACTCTGCCTCTGCAGCTGTGAGAAGTCATGGTCCATACTGAGTGAAAGATTTCCAGTCTGACTGACTTGGAGTTCCCTACACTTCTGTAAGTATGCCCACACACTCACCCTGTAGGTTGTACATCTGTTCCTCAGGGTGGACTTAATGGAGTCTACCATAATCTTGGTTATTGTGGGGTCCTTGATAGGAGGGGGTAGACATTGTTTCAGCCTCTTTAGGGAAGGAATTCCCACAACACAAGGGAACAGTAGTTTAAAAGTCTCTGTACATTAAAAGTCTCTGTAGATTAAAGCTTTTATCTGGGGCTGGGGGGCAAAGTCAACAGTAGGTAAAGAAAAAATGTTGGATGACTAACAAGAGAGCAGGCTGATGAATGGAGGGCAATCAGGCCCACGTGTGAATGACTAAGAGTGAGCTGAGGAAGGGAAAGCAATCAGGCTTGCCTATAGGGAAAAGGTGACAGTGACACAGCCTATGAAGGCTCCGATTAAACACTTGGGATTTTTATCCAGAACGCATGCTTGCTTTTTGAGGCAGGTATAATTAGGCAGTGTATTCCACAGCTCTGAACTACAAAACTTCTTGTGGTTTGTCCTGCCAGCTCCAGCTCTGACCATCACAAGCTGCTGCTTCTTCAGCTTTTAGTTTCTGAAACAAGGGCTTGTTACATAGCTCTGGATGGCCTGGAACTCACTACACACCTAAGCTCACCTTGAACTCTTAGAACTTCTGTCTCAAATGCGTGAATTCTGGGATTACAGATGTAGTTTATCACACCCAGCCTATTGCAAACTTCTCTCCTTTTTCTTTCCTTTTTTGGGGGGAAGGTGGGGGTTGCTTGTTGTTTTCAAGACAGAGTTTCTTTGTGTAGCTATGCCTGTTCTGGAACTTGCTCTTTACAGTTTTACAGGCTGTCCTGGAGCTAAGAGATCTGCCTGTCTCTGCCTCTGCTGGGACTAAAGGTGTGCACCACCATACCAGCTTATTGCAAACAACAACATCTTCATTTATTTATTAATTAATGTGCATCAGTGTCTTGTCTGTGTGAGGGTGTTGTATCCCCCGAAACTGGAGTTTCAGACACTTGTGAACTGCCACTCGGGTGCTGGGAACTGGACTGGGGTCTTCAGGAAGAACAACCAGTGCTCTTAACTGCATCAGCCATTTCTCCAGTCCCATACTTCAAACTTCTTAAGAGAAAATGTCACATTGGAATTTTCTCTTTCCCTTTCCCTTCCTTCCCCTTCTCTTCCCCTCCCATCACCATCACCTTTCTCTTTCTTCCCCCTCTTCCTCTCTTTCCTTTGTTGTGGGGATTAAACCTGGGACCTAGTCTGTACTAGGCAAGCATTCTAGCATTGAAGAACATCCATAGGTGTAATTTTATCTTGTGCAAGAAGCTAAGAACAGAACAGTTTTTATATTCAGTACATTCAACAAACACAGTATTTGTTAAGTGAACAAATGAAAACAATTACCTAAGTCTCAAAGGTCTCCAGTACATGCTTGGGGAAGACACTACCCATGAGAATTAGCCATGCCGGGCTTTTCCGGCAAGCGGCCTGCTCTGCTTAGCAAACACTGAAGATGGCTGTGAGGTAGGAGGCTCCATTTGAAGTATTATGGTGGGGATGATATCTTAGATAAAAATTAAAGGTTGTTTGGCTGAGGTGAAAGTATGTGTTCTAAGAGTGAGGTTCTTTTTTTTTCTTCTTTTCTCTGTGTTAATGTAGAATTACTTTAAGAAATAATGAATACATGCTTAAGCTGAGTTTCTAAGTAGGCTTTTGGAAAAACAGGCAATTACTTGTTCAGGGGAGCTAACTGCAGGCACAGATGGGTCCTTGAGTTGCCAGTTTCTCACTGCACTTGTGATGACCTGTTTGCAAGAATTCACAAAACCCAGGGGAATTCTTGGGCACAAGGAAAGGTTCTAAGCCTTTGCAGACACATCCTTGCCTGAGGAGGAGGCCTGAGGGAAATCAGAGCAAAATATACAAGCTCATTCTGAAGGCTACTGAGGGACGTTTTCTGCGCTTGTGGTTGCCGAAGGCACAGTTCGCTTCATTATTTTGCTCAGATCGCATCTGTGGACGCTGTCGACTTAAAACAAGAAAGAAAAGGGAGACAGCATTTAAAACATTGAAAATCTGGTTTCTTCCTTCCTTTTGTTTCTCTTGTGGCTTTGTTAATGGGGCTTTTTGAAAACAGTTTCAAGTTTGATAGTAAGCCTGGTTGAAAGAGGTTTTATTTATTTTTTCTTATTTATGTATTTATGCATTTATTTATTTTCTCTTGAAAGATTTATTTAATTTGCTGTGTTTTTTTGTTTTTTTGTTTTTTTTTTTAGAAATAATTTGAAACCACTGACTGGAAAACTGGGTTAAAAAAAAAAGAAAGAAAATCTCTGTCCTCAAGGTTGTGGTGAAATGTCAAGGAGACCTTTTTTTTTTTTTTTAAGAGGTGGTTATCATGACAACCTAGTGTTGTGCTAAATGAATAGTGTTGATGAGCAGAATAGGGAAGGGAGCTGTTTCTTTGGGGGGGGAGAGAAAACTAGTTTTAAGAGAGCTTTTTGTTCAAAATGATTATGGACTAATTGCAAACAGCCTGAAAGAGATGCTTTGCAAGGAAAACCATCCCATGCTAACATGTTCTCATGTAGTGTAAGTCAGCTCTTGGTGCTGAAGAGAGAGGCCTCTGTGGAGATTCCGGCATACAGGAGTGATGTGACTTGACTGATATTTATTGAGTTATTTTTGGTTTTTCAAGACAAGGCTTCTCTGTGTAGCCCTGGCTGTCCTAGAATTTGCTTTGGAGACCAGTGTGGCCTTGAACTCAGAGGTCCACATGCCTTCACCTCCTGAGTGTGGGTGTTAAAGGTACTTACTTTGCATGATTTCCAAAATAGATTTTTTTTTTTTAGATTTATTTACTTTATTTCATGGGTGTGAGTCCTTTGCCTGCCCGCACGGTGTGCATGTACTACCTTCATACCTGGTGACGGTGGAGGTCAGAAGAGACATTAGACCCCCAGTACTGGAGTTAGAGACGGTTGTGCAGCAGCATGTGGGCTCTGGAAACTAAACTGTGGGTTACCACAAGAGCAACAATGGCTCTTAAGCACTGGGCCATTGCTCCAGCACATGATTGTGAAATTTTGTTCTGGCAGTTGAATGTTGTGTCCAACATATCTTGGGCAAGGAAATTCCAGAGGAGCCCACAGTGTGGAAGCATTGTCAGCTGGCCAGCCACTTAACAGGGTACAGGTTCTGAACATCTCTTGGCCTTGAGACTACAAGTCTAGGCATGAGGAACTGAGGACCCTGGGCAGCCAGCCAGGAACTTTCTGAGAGCCCATCCTAGTACTGACTTTGGGAATTTCCAGTGCAGGTCAGTTCTTGGAGTCTGTTGTAGTAGCCCGTGTGTGTGCATTCTTCTTAGCCAGGCCAGGGTAGGCAGTGTTGCAGTGACAAGCTAGCCAAGTTCTTAGCGGCTTAAATAACAAAGTCTTACTGCTCTTTAGCCGTGTGCGTGATTTTGAGTGTGCCCACATCTGGGGTATGGGTTCTGTTCATACATGCATTCTGGGACATAGGTAGATAAGGCACTATTCATTACTGACATTCATGGTCACTGTGTCCCAGTAGCTGAGAAAGGTCTTAAATGTTTTATCCTCTCATGGACTTGGTATGATGAATTCCGTGTTGAAAATGACTTATTTTCTTTCAATTCACCTTTGTTGGCCACAGCTAGTCATATGGTTCCGCACAACTGTTAAGGACCCAAAAAACAAAAACAAAAACAAACAAACAAAAAAACCACCACCAACAACAAAAAGCAATTCTATAGTTTGCCTGAAGTACCAAGTGTCAGAGATATTTGGCAGACAGCACTAACAAATATCATACATGACTTTGGGTTTATGATACTTCTCCATTGCTTCCAGGTACTTGGGAACATCATGGGACAGTTGGACTGTGGCCCCACACTGCTCGCTCTTTACATGCCTTCCCTGCAGCTCATGGTCTCCTTTGGTGGGTTCACACCTGTGGTGTGGACTACTCCATGGAGCTCAGCAGGTAAAGATGCTTACCGTCAAGCTGGCTGACGCAGAGTTTCATCCTGGCGCCTATGTGGTGAAATGAGAGAAAGGGTTCCTGGAAGTTGTCCCTGACCTCTGTGCTGCCACTACACCCCACTACAATAAATAATAAAAAAAAATCAACTCCTATGATGAATAACGCACTTAGCATCATGTGATAGGTCATATGTTTAGGATGACCTTATTTTGGTTTTTTGTTTTCTGTTTTTCCTGAGACAGGTTTTCTGTGGGTAGTCCTGGCTGTCCTAGAACTTGCTCTGTACACCAGGCTGGCCCCAAACTCAGAGATCCACTTCCTCCCAAGTGCTGGGATTAAAGATGTGTGCCACCACCTCCCAGCTAGGATAATCTCCATAGAATGACCTCTTAGGGATTTCTTTGACATTTCAGTAGAAAGTCACCTGTGCCATTGAATTGTATGTAAAATTATTAGAACTGACTTCTACTTCCACAGTAATACATTCAAATCACCTCACTCTGGAGTATTTGGGTTATTTTGGGGAGGGGGAGTTATCTCTTCACATTTTATCCTGGTTTTTATGCAGTTAGGAGTTTTGTTTTGAAAAAGGCCTGCAGAAAGAGACTCATTCTGAGGATACAAAATACTTGAGTTGCTCACTTTATCAGATGGACAGACAGACTCATAAAGACAGACCAACTCATAAAGTAGATGAACAGGAGGAAGAAAAAAAAAGGGAGCAATTGGTGGCTTCTTGAATTTTAACAGTGTGTGTCCCTGCCTTGGTCTCAGGTGACCAGATAATAATGTGAGAAGATAATGAGCTGATTCCAATATCCATGTCTGGTTTCCCTTCACAGAGGACGTGATGCAACACCTGCCAGGAGGGTCTCTTTTAGTACCAAATGACTTATCACTTCCTATTCCTTGTGTCAGACCAAGAAGCTGTTTTCTGATTATATGGTCTTAGGTTTGCTCAGAATTGATTTTAACTAAAAAGAAAAAAAGTTTTTTAAAAAACCTTAAGTGTGTATGTGTGTGTTTAGGTTACAGGAGGGCCTACTGGAGTTACTCTTCTCCTTCTGCCATATGGGTTCCAGAGACAGAACTCAGGTCATCAGGCTTGGTAGAGCAAAGTACCCTTATCTACTGAGCCATCTTTCTGGCCCCGACAGAGGAAGATGATCCAGGCAGTCCTGATGAGACTTGATAAGCTATGGGCAGATGTCAGGGGAGGAGAACTTCTTTCATGGAACTAGGGAAGGGAATGGGGGAGGGGGAAAGGAAGGGAGGATGGGATTGGGAGGAGTAGAGGGAAGGGGCTCCAATACATCGTAAAAATTAAAAAAAAAAGAATTTCTTTAAGTGCATTTTGAATCCTAGGTTTTCAGCAGTTAATTTCTCTGGTGTCTTTTTTCCTCAGTCTGAGTTCTGACTGCCTATGGAGCCCTGCAGCTCTCTCTCTATTCCCGCCTGAACCCAGACTTCACCTTTACCGTGGCAGCTGCTTACTCGTTGGGGTTTATTTTCTGTGTTCCAAGGGTTCAGTGTTTTTCCTGTGTCAGTGATGACAGACAGCAGATGTTTAGACCCCTACCTCTCACACACTTTTATAGGAAGACTCATTTCTCACAGGCTGGACCCTTTCCTGTTTGGTGGTAGATGGAACTATTACTGTCTTCCAGTGTTGGTTGGAGGCCGAGTTCCCTAATCTCTTATTGAATTCTGTTAGTTTATATTGCAAAGAAAGCATGGTTATATCTGTATTGATTTCTGCCTGTTATTTAATGGTTACACCGTATTGAAGGAATTGCCAGGATTTTCCCTTGGCAAACTCTTGCAGTCGGTCTTCACCCGGGCTAAAGAGTAATCCTTAGGGTGCTGTACACAAGTAGATGCTTAGGAAAGTCATGTTTTTTGATGGTGGAAGCAGTTATATGAAAACCGTCATGGCTAAACTGTTTTCCCATGTTGTACATAGGTCTGTGATAGTGAACAAATGTGCTGTAGGACACTGACTCTGTAGTCATAGAAAAAGTCACAGAAAGTCATAAAAACCAAGAATTTGGAAGGACAGAGATTTCTCTTCAGAATTTTAAAGTGGGTGAAACCTGTTCTCCATGGAAATCTGATGTGGACATCTGGCTGTAAATATAAGAATTGTCCTGCAGCAATGGTTCTCAAACTTCCTAATGCTGTGACCCTTTTAATACAGTTCTTCATGTTGTGGTGACCCCCAACCATAAAACTATTTCATTGCTACTTCGCAAGTGTAATTTTGCTACTGTTATGAATTGTATGAGTATGCAGACTATCTGTTACGTGACCTTCAAAGAAGTCATGACCCACAGTTTGAGAGCCATTGTCCTGTGGTAATTGATGGGTGGTGTGTGGAATGGTGTCTTAGAGGCCCTGTGTTCTTTATAGGTACACTACAATCCTCATGGTACACAACTGGAGAAGGTATATGGCTTCCCCAGGTTCTTGGGGGAGACAATTCTATACCTGGGCTATTTGCCCTCTTTTCCCCTTTCCAGCATACTGGGCTATAAAAACAAGGAGGTATCAGCCTGATGTATAGTCTGCTTTGAGATTAGGGAGTTGTTATTTCAGTCTATCTATCTATCTATCTATCTATCTATCTATCTATCATCTATTTATTATGTATCATTTATTTATTTTTTTTTGAGGCTGTGTTTCTCATATCCCAGGCTGGCCTTGGTTTGATATACAGCTGAGGATGACCTGGAACCTTTGATCCTACTGCTGCCTCCAGAGTGCTGAGGTTACAGGCATGTGCCAACACACTTAGTTTGTATGGTGCTGGGACAGAACCCAGCTTTTTGAGCACTCCTCCAAAAGAGCTTCATCCTGAGCTGTAGTTTTAAAGTTGCCGGAAAAGGCCACACTGGACAGTTGCATTTAAATATAACAGGAGGAAAGTGAGGGCCCCTGCCACATGGAGCATAAAAATAAAACCATGATCCAAGCATCAAGTCTCCAAAACTGAGCAGGTCTGGCCATGGGTAGGCTAGGAGTTTGTGAGAGCCTTGTATTTGTGTCTTGCTTTTAATTGGTGAGTTGTGCAGTGATGATTTTCCTGGTGGTAGGAGGCTGACGAAGCAGAGGAAGGCATCATGTAAGTCAAGTGACTTGCACTCACTTTTGATGTTATGCTGAACTGAGGGACCAGGATTGGAAAATGGAAATCAGCTCAGCTGTTGAGCTGACTCAGGTGAAGAATGACAGTCAATGATACTAGGCTGGGGGCATGTTTTGTAATGTATTTTCAGAGTACAGCTGAGCAAGAAATTGCACGTGATATATGAAAAGCAAAAGGGAATGAAGGACGTCCCCAAGGTTTCGAGGTAAACCATTAAAAGAGTGATCACTTTTCACTGAGGTGAACATGATGAGACTGTAAGAGGCAGAGGCTGAGAAGAACCATCAGTTGTTCCATTTTGGATTTGGGAAACTGGAGATACTCAGTAGACATCAAGTAGAAGGACATGGAGATGACAGAAAACTAGCTACTTTAATTAAGCTACAACTTCAAGTCTTTGCCTGATGGATGTGCTATAGAAGTTCTAAATAATAATTAGGTGTAATTTTATTCTCATGCAATTAAAGAAAGATGTGATAAAAGAAAAGATCTTTTCAACATTCAGAAAACTTGAAAGGAGGCCAATATTAATAACGTTCAATTTAACATTAGATTCTTCTATTATTAGTATGAATTTTAAAAATCATTATAAAACTAAATAGTCATTAGAAATCACCTTGGGCTGAGATATGGGAGAATATTTTTTTTTTACTTCAGCAGACTTTAAATAAATATTTAATGATGATAATAGAGACACATAGAAAGTCAGTGGGAAATTTGCATGGATCTCAAAGAAGGCATGGAGGACTTTTAAATCAAATTGGAACCTTTTGTAATAAAAGCTCTTTGAATTTTCTTATGAGTTTTGAAATCAAAGCATTTCTTAGAAATAATCTCATTAAGCTGTAGTGAATCTAGCCAGAACACACAATATTATTTCTAATTTATAGATCTGGCTGGGGAAGAGGAAAAGATTCACAATAGAGCCACTGTGTTTTTGGAGACTCGATGGCTAAACAAGGTTTTGGAGTCTGCATTTTTCTCTTTCCTTTTCAAAGAATTATTTTCCAGTGTAACCAAATTGTTATCATTGTTTTGTCTACTACAATAAACAGAAAGAGTCCTTGTTTTGCTTTATGGCTCCTATTTTAGCTCAAAAAGGCTCCACACATGTTCATGTTAGAGAGAGAGAGTTCTGTTCTGCTTAAGTACGGTCACTTTTCAGAACCTAGGTTTCCAGCTCCAGGAGGCCCCCTTACAATGTGTGTGTCAAAGGCAGGTCTTCTCTCCAAGATTCAGATAATGAAAGGTGAATGTATTCCTGTGACCAAATGGTAGCATAAAGGTTCCATAATCAAGTATAGACATATGAGATTTGTGTGTCTGCAACTTTCAGAATTCCCTTTAGAGGTTATATATGTTAAGTTATAGAGATTCATTAAAGTGCTTGTTAGAGAGAAAACTCAAGTGGAGCCATGAACGTAAGATAAGCCCAGTGGGTCTTAGGAATGCATAAGAGTTCCATGTTGGAGAATATGGTGGTAAATAATCCATTCTTTTCCTTAGAGCAACTCAAGACATGGGTTGTGTAAACTTGTGCCAGTTGCTCAGCTCTTGCACCAGTCATTATTGGTCCAAGCAAAACAATGGTTGTTGGAAGGGCCAAGACTTTGTTGGATCCAGGTAATGCAGTAGGAAATAATGTGATTGGAAAAGTCTGCAGGATTACAGAAGGTGGGTAATGAGAGAAGAGCCTCAGAGAAAGGAGAAATGAGACTATTAAGGAGGGAAGGATGTTAAGGAAGTCACACTAACCCTAAGTTGTTAGCACATGTGCATGGGCAGGATCCCCAAGAAGGAGAGTCAGACGGTCAAAATGTCTTCCTAGAGGTGTTTCATACTCACATTTGGCTAGTCTTGTTTAAACTACTGGTTTAAACGTGAGTAGTTTTTAAAACATGACTGAGTACTAAAGAAAGATTACGTGTTTCTAGTTGTCTGTGCATTTATTTGGATACAGACACAGAAAAGGTTGGGGTGGTCCAGGGGATGGGAGCTATGTCTATAAAAGTACAATGGTAAGAATAAAGGAAAACGTAGGTTTATTTCCCTTCCACCCACTGATGAGATGTAGGGGAGAGAGAAGTTTATTAGGTAAAGTTTGTTATAGACCATTTTAGAAGCAGTTCTTTGGGGTGAGTCTACTCTTCATTGTCTGGATACTAACAATCCAGTTCAAAGGCCAACACAAAGCAGCAACATGAATCAACATGATTCAGAAGATCGGGAAATGTCAGCAAAAGCCACAAGACTCAGTTGGATTGCCTAGAGAAGTTTCCTGGAACATTTCTGTCTTTGAAGTCAAGTGTCAAGTGTCAAAGCACAAAGATCAGCTCAGTGATTATCAATCCAAAAGTGATGTCTCACTGTCCATGAACTTCTATATATCTCCTCTCCTCAGAGTCCAACCACAGATGTTCTCAGCTGGCCAAAGTCATGCCTTCACAAGAGAGAGCTCACAGCAAAACATCCTGTGCCCTCTGGCAAGCCAGCCTCCAGCAAAATATCGTATGTCCTCTCACAAAATAGCTTCTAGCAAAACATCACATGATTCAACGGAGTCTTCAAAGAAACCAGGAACTTCTACTTCATGAAAACTACCTAGTCAGAGAAATTTGAGGTTGGCTGGAGAAGTCAAGTTTTGGGTTCTAAGTCAGAGAGCATCTCCTACTGAATTTAACTCAGCTACTAATTACCAAGGGTGCCTCAGTGCCAGTGATATTCTATTGTTTTCACATGTATTAGTCCATTTAATCCATAGATTTTCACCAAATCTGTGAGGCAAGTAAGGGCACTTCAAAAAAACATTGAAAGCTGTGCTGTGCTCATGATTGATGAACATCAGCTCAGAATAGATGCCAGACACCTAGGGTGGAAGCCCATCAGTAATCATTGGCTTGTATGTGTCTTGTTCGCTGCCATTGTAGGAGCCTAAAGTCCAAAGCTGGCAATTTTTGCAAGCATGTATGGTATAGTGTTAGAAATGGGCTTCAAACCAAAGGCACCCTACCATATGCCTGTGAAGCAGGAGGACCAAATTCATTTTTTAAAAAAGAACATGAAGGAATGCCAGTCTGATAGATAGCTGCTTCATGTGTTTGTCATGATATTCCTAGTACTACTCCTGAAACTCAAAATACTTATTGAATGAATGACTTAGACACCTTATTTTCTATTTGGGAGAGGCGAAAAGACTGAGGCTTTTCCTCTAGATGAGAAAAATAGCAAAGGTTTAAAGTAAGAAAACTGCATGAAGCCACCAATGGACAAAATTTAAGAACTATTAGCATGCAGTGTGCCCCGGTTCCTATTTTGAACAACAGTGTAGGTAGCATTGCCAGTAGCTGGGGTAGCAAATGCAAAGAAGACAGACAGCATCACTGGTTCAGTCAAAGGTGAAGAGCTCCTTTCGCCAGTGTGGAGTTTGTTTGTAGTTGCCATGGAGGCAGTTGGACCTAGAATTTAGAGACAGGCTAGTGTGTGTGATGTAGGCTAGTGTGAGTAATCAGGGCAGAGTGGAAGTTAAAGGCAGGAGGCTATATGGACTCATCCAGAAAGAGCCCCCAGAGGGGAGAGAAAGGAGAATAGACCCTTAGGCAGGTGAGAGAAGAGCAGCGACAAGAGAGAGAATAGCCAGAGATGGAGGCGAAAGCATGAAAACTGCTGGCAGTAAAGTTGAAACTTGTAAGGATGTCAGAGTGTGTGAATTTCTGCCTCAGAGCACTGGGCAGCTGGGCTTCATGTATGGAAAAGTAGGCAGATAGAAGGGATGATTCAGACTGTTGTATGTTTTCTGAATGAAAGTGGCTGATTATAGGTGCACTGTGGGACAGACCTAGGGCCAGAGTAGAGAGGACAGGAAGTGAGTATAGGAGGGACTTAATTAGGAGTTGGTTAAGAATGGGAGGTCTCAGTGAGTCAAAGACGGGTGTGGTGGGTGTCAAGGGCCCAATAGCTGAAGGGTTAGGAAGTCCTGGTCAGAATAGGGTGATGAGTTTTAGATGTAGGTGATAACAAGGCCCAAAGGTGTGGAGAGACGTGAACCACTACTGTGTTAGTCAGGGTGTCCTCTGAGAAAGAAAATTGATGGGAGTTACTACCATAGGCATTGTCATTGTAATGAGCTGGCTCGTGCTTTCCTGTAGAAAATACCAAGATCTGTGTGATGCGCTAGCAAGCTGGAGATCCAATCAGTAGTGTAGTTCTGGATTGAAGGCTAGTGGGTTTGAGATCAGGGAAGAACTTTTCTCTCAGTTTAGACCCAAGACACAGAGAAGAACAAATGAGCATTACTGAAGGTTCTTGGTGTGAAGGATAAATGTTGGATCCCTGTGGTTCACAAAGGAAGCAACTGTCCCATCATGGTATGGGTGGAAAAGTAGTCTGGAGATAAAAGGATGAGAATAATAATGCCTGCCTCCTCTAATATCTTCTTCCAGGATGGGGTCTGATATTTCAAACAGTCTCTCCAGTCCTTGGAGACACAGAAGAGGTGGCCTTCTGAACTCCCTATTAGCCTGAAGGTAGATGATGCCTTTCTTATTAGTCATGCTGCACTTGGGAGGCAAAGAGAGTCCCTTTTACTCATGATTCATTCACGATCCTGAGCCCTCCGGGTCATCCTCCATCACCGCCATTCATAGTCCTCTGCTCTGTAACTGAAAATCCTCACTGTAATCTCTTCTCTGGGCAGCCGTGCAGGTGGACCGCGTCCAGCAGTCCTCCTTTTGCACTGAGGACAGTTCAGTTCACACTGAACTCTTGACGGTCTATTATCAGTTCCATCTGCTGTACCTAAGAGGTGACACGGAACAGGTATCCTCAATCTTAGAGCCTCAGATGCTCTGAGGAACCAGCTTTGAGGTTTTATTCCATCTGTGGAAATCTGTACTGGACCAAGATAAAGCACTTCTGTGTACTTCTAGATTTCCAGCTGTGGCGGTGGGGGAGTGGGGCGTGGATCAAAGTCACTCCAGGCTCTGCCTCTTTGTTTTAACCTGGTCATCAGCGATTGGCTGATGTCTGCTGTCGCCAGGGAGTGGGGTTGGGTCTGTTTGACTGACTCATCTCCTGAATCAGATGCTTATCTCTACCCCAGACTCTTTTACAGACACACTCAGCAATCATATTTTGGCAGCTACCTGGGCATTCCTTACCCAGCCATCCTGATACCTAAAATTAACCAATACACATTCCATATAGACGGTATAGACGGTGCTGTGCTTAAGAGACAGCACGTGCTCAGGAGAGGCCAGCTGTCATCTTCGTTTTGTTGCTCTGTCCCCAGTTCTTTCAGGTTGTCTTTATAGGCACCTAGGTGGATCCATAGTTATTGACTCACTAGCGATAGAGAACTCACCTAACTGTGAGTCATGTTTTATTTCCTACATGGGACTTTCGTGTTAGAAAGTGGAAACAGGAAAGTCCTGCTTTTCGTGGCTTGCCTCAGTAATCTAATTTCACTTGACTGGATGAGTTTAAGGGGAACATAATTGAGGAAGGAATACTTGGGATATAAATCAGAATTCCCAAGCCCCAGTCATCTGCCTTCAACAGTGCAGGAAGTCAATGACTGTGTTTCTGACCCCGGTGACCTTTCTGGTTCTGACTCATCTCTGAGGATGCCATCAGAATACTGTGGGAACAGACCTATGACCCGTTTCCTGGATTCAACAGTGTACATGTTGGGATGCTCTGAGTATTAATATCTTACAAAGACACTTCCTGACAGCAAATTATTTAGCCTGTATGTACTTTAGGGGCTTGTGAATGTTTAGGTATTCAGATGTTTCACAAGCCAGGCTGATGATGTTCGGAGAATGTTCGCCGAGTCCACAGCTCTGGTTCAGATCACACAAGCTTGGGCAATCCCGTAGAAGGGATTGAACAACAAGCTGTGAGCCACATAGCGTGGTCGGTCCTGCCGTCGGTTATACAGTCACTCATCAAACACCAGCCATGTCACCCACCACTGTGTGCCAGTCACTGGGCTCTGTACTGACACCCACACAGAAGGGCGGTGACATTTCTATCCTCGGAAAGGGATACCTTTAGCAGTGGGAATTCTAGGCAAGGGCAGGAAGGAACCATTTATCCATGTATCCAATAGTTTTTTTGAAACTTTTGTGTGAGCTAGGCACCAAGGGACCAGGTATAGGTGATTCAGCAACGAACACAATACAGACTCAGCCTGACCCCTTAGGCCCATTTACAATTTGCAGAAGAGCACACCTAAACGCAAATTCATAGTACCTCGTGATAAGTGAAAGATAAGTGAACCATTTTACAGAGGATAGTGAGAAATCCTAGAGAGGGTAAACATTTGTAGTGATCTGTGAAATATGTATATTTTAGCAGTGAATGTCAAATGCTCAGCTTAGAAGTAATATCTCTTCCCTCCCCTCCTCTTCCCTCCCCTCCCCTGTTTTCCCTTCCCCTGGCTGAAAATCAGTGGAGATGCTTGAACAGAACACGATCCTATTCCTAAAAAGTCATATAAGACTGTTGGAGCTTCAGATGCTTTTCCAGCATTGAAGGTTTGTAAGAGAGCAATCAGCAGTGTAGGGAGACATAGTACTAGAAAGAAAATGACTTACGTAGAAGAAAATTGTGTGTTAGATACTGGATTTTGAGGACTGTGTACAGTTAAAATCAAAACAAATGCTGAGCATTCTTCACAATAAACAGCCGAGGATGGTGCTATTTATCTGAAACTTCAGCTCAGGAAGACCGTGAGTTATAGGCCAGACTGGGTGATACCTCGTCTCAACACACACACAAACACACATACACATGTGCACACAGGCACACATACACACACACACACAGTGCACAGTATATTAGTACTGACAACACAACCATGAAAATCTAAATGACTGAAAATGATAGGACAAGTTGCAGATTGGGGTTGGGATTTTTTTTGTGTTTTTTTTTTTTGTTTGTTTGTTTTTTTTGTAAGTGATTCTGCCAAAAGGCTCCATGCCTTAAAAAAAAAAAGACGGTCATATCTGTGGCTATTTATATTTTACTTTAAATATTTTTATTTATAGTAATTATAAGTAATATGAATATATTTAACTCACCATAAGCAGTTGTGTTTTCTTAAACATTGTCTCAGTTTTCTTATCAGATCCTAACAACAATAATAATAATAAAAAAAACCAAAAACTTTTTCCTGCTTTTGGGAAATATCTGAATAAATGGAACCAACCAATACTATTGTCCCGTTTCTTAAGGAAATACCTGAAAAAAAGCCTTTGTATTGGAGGGGTGTAAGACTTCAAATACTGAGATTGCCCATAAAAATCAGAGGCTTACAATATATTTGTACATCAGAAATAGCCAAAGAGTCTTTTTGTTGTTTTCTTTTGAGACAATGTTTCATGTAGCTGAGGTTAGCCTTGAACTTGCTATGTATCCATGAATCATCTGAAAGTCCCTATCCTTCTCTGGATCCCACCTATCTAGTGCTGACATTACAGGTATGTAATGGGTTTATATCAGTGGTTCTCAGCATTCTTAAGGCTGCAACCCTTTAATACAGTTCCTCATGTTGTGGTGACCCCCAACCATAAAATTTTCATTGCTACCTGATAACTGTAATTTTGCTCCGGTTACGAATTATAATGTAAATATCTGTGTTTTCCAATGGTCTTAGGTGACCTCCGTGAAAGGGTCAGTTTATTCCAAAGAAGTTGCAGCCTATAGGTTGAGAATCACAGGCCCTATGAAGATGGGCATCCAAAAGAGGTCTTTTCAAATATGCTAAGGCTCGTGCTCTATCTACTGAGCTACATCCAAGGCTCCCAGAGCTTCCAAAACTACAAATAATCAGTCCATTCTGGGAGCCTCTGATCCAGTGAGCATGGGGAAAATAAATGGGCTCATGCTTTTAAAAGGAGATTGATACTGCTGCTTTGTGGAGATGGCAGTTTCAGGACCTCTGCACCAGGTGGGATTGCTCATTAGTTCCCAGGTTTAGGTAGGCCATCCACATTGAAACATAAAAACACACTCACATCAATGGCAACTTACACTTTTTATTTTTCGTTCTTTGTTTCACCCTCTTTCCTTTTCCTGAAGTTTGTAGACATTGTGGCTTTCTCATCCAAACCCTAGTTTTAGAGGAGAGGATAATTAAGTCATTCAGAGAAATCAGTCACTTAGCCCAATACGTTTTGCTGAACCGATCTTAGTGTTTTGACAGTGCCCTGGCAGGCCTGCCTTGCCACGAGCTGCATGGCTGCACAGGGTGGAGGCCAGCAGTTGACAGTGCTGAGCTCAGCTTACTGTACAACACAGTTCCGACCCCACCTTCTTACCTCCACAGGCTCTTTCAGTGTGTCACACCCAGTCCCCATTCCACGACTCCTGACTCACCTTCTGTGACTGGTGGCTTTCTCACTGTGGCCCTTTGGCATTAGGTTCTATCTTTTCTTTTCCGGTAGGGTGCTCTGCTTGGATTTAGCCCACCAGCCTCCTTGTCCTGCTGTTGGTGGCTTCCTCATACGGCCACAGACAAATGACTTTTGGAAGTTGCAGTACCCAAGAGATCATTTTCTGTTGTTTGATCAGTTTGGTAGTCGAAGCATTCCTTCTTTATGTCTGGCTGAGAACTGTTTGTCATGAATCATCTTACCTAGCCCAGTGAGGGCCAATATCCCCATAGAATCACTTTTATATCTTTAAACCTCTCCTCACTAATGAATTAGTGAATGAATGAGCACAAATCACCATACACAGAGCCAGACACGCAGGAAATGTTTGCAAGTGGCATTATTAGTCACTGTCTTTGTTGGATCTACTGTGATCAGGGGTAGACTTGTTTCTTTGATTAGTCAGCTGTTGTCTCATGTGGCCCAGGGTAATTGGAAATGGGGTAGGGATTCTGCCCTTTTCATCTCTCTCCTGGGGAGGAACATGCTTCATCTTACTTTCTTCAGATCCTCCAGCCTCCCTCTGACACACCACAGCCAAACTGCTGACTCTGTTTGCTCTCCATGACAGCCATCTCCATGTCTTTTCTTCTTAGTCTGTCATGGCTGAGAACTTCTTCCCCTCATTAGATTATGTGTTTTGGCAGTGTCTAATTTGCCTCTTTATTTACTATAAAAATTTCTTACTGTGCCATAACTTGCCTATGATGGAAAGCAATGGTTAGGCAACCTGTTATAGGCATGTGCCTTGCCCAAAGCATGGCTTTCAGAGCACATCCTTGTAGTCACATTTCCTTAAAGCTTTTTTCACTCCCGCCGAGTTCCCCTCCCAGGGAATAAGGAGTAAGTGTGATAAAGAAGTTTGCTTTGAAATATTTTCAGTGTGAGGTAAAGATGTCCTTTGTTGTCAAGAGGACTTGGGCTAAGTATATATATATATATATATATATATATATATATATATATATACACTTATGTATATATGTATACATACATATATATCTATTCTACACACACATATATTATACACACATGCACATGTGCACACACTCTTTAAATGAATGGATAAAGATGATCATTTGCTAAGGTCAAACTTTTCTTTGTCACAAAGTCTTTTTTGGAGCCCTCATTTGTTCATAAGTACTCCTTTTGTGTATCATTTACAGCAATGAGCTTCAATTCATTAAAGTACACCAAGTACACCGAGGAATTAATTGAATGTTGATCTTGTAGAAGAATTTAAATTCAGGGCATGGCTGCTCTGGCAAGAGATCACATCCAAAGACCATCTAGGTCTGTGTGATCTTGCTGTAATACAGACATTCCCTTAATCCCAGGAGACAGAGGCAAGCAGATCTCTAGTTCAAGGTCAGCTTGGTATAGAACAAGATTCAGGTAAAGAAAAGGTTAGGTCCAGGCATGGTGGTACACATGTTTAATCACAAACAATTTAGGTAAAGTTAGTTTGTAGAAGGAAGCACCCATGTTTGAAAGTGATGCCTAATTGAGTGACAGAAAGGTAATGAATCAGAGAGAGATTTGATAGAATAGGATACACCCAACTCTCAGGAAAAGAGAGAGGAAAGGGAAGCTACTTAAGGGCCAATGAAAGGAGAGAGAGGAGGCAGTTTTACCAGGAGAGTTTTGCGGAAAGAGGTTGAATGAGAGAACCATCTAGACACAGGTGAAGACAGAAAGCCAGAAAATGAGAAGGAACCAGAAGATTAGAAAAGCTTGCTGGAATTAGCCTGAGGCCAAGTAGAGCAATTCAAAGGCCAAGAGAAAAGCCAGATTGAATAAGTCAGCTGGGAGAGGACTTTGAGCCAGAGCAGCTGAGTTGAATCAGCCAGCCAGAGCTCAGTAAGAACAAGAGAGGGTGAGCTTGTAAGGCAGTAAAACAGCATGAAAACAGCCTAGGCCTAGGTTAGATTATACGGAAGCTTCCATGACTAGGCCTAGGTTAGCAAAAGGAGACAGCAAGGCTCTGAGAACAATTGAAACAGGAGAATAAAAGTTCCTTCTTATAGTATCTGCCTAAAATAGAGTTTTAATATTTTTCTTCCAATGTTTGTAAATTGTCTTACCCTCCTTCCCCCCACGGGTAGTAGTTTTATGTATTTATTTATTTGTTCAGTTATCTATTTACTTATGTATTTATTTTGACAGGACATCACCACACAACACTGGGTAGCCTGTAACTTGGTATATAGAGCAGGCTAGCCTCAGATTCATAACAATCCACCTGCCTCTGCTTTTCTTGTGCTGGGATTCAAGGCATACGCCACCTTGCCCTACTCTGATGGTAGTTTTAAAACAACTCATTCTGAGCGTTTCAACGTATTCAATTGTGGTTTTACAGCCTTTCAAACGCATTTATATCGCATTGGCTTGCATAATATTGGGCAGTCAAATCATTATGATCACTAATAATGGCTGCAATGGGCATAATCAGGCTGGAGACAAGTGATTTCTTTACATTGTGTGTTCTAGCAGTCCATAGCAGTTAAAACGCTGTGGGCAGAAGTCAGCCTTGCTCTTCTTGGTCAGTGGGCTTTAAGGAACATCAGAGTGTGAACGATAACCACTGTAGACATGTCCTGTCTATTACATATATCCATTTTAGCTCTGAAAGTAACAGTGAGAGAGAAATGGTATCATTAGGTAGTATTACATATCTCCTTTAGTTGGGTTAACTGGTAGAAAGTTGGTTAAGGGGTTACTATTATTGAATTTGTTCAAAATTTTGCTTTGGTCAACTAAACAATGGTAGCTCAATTGCCAACTGGTTGCATTTGAAATTGAAGTTGTTTCAAAGTCAGAATTATTGGCGAGGGTGGGGACAGGATCTGAGTCACTGAGCAAGCTGATAGCTGTCCAGTAGGTAAGAAACTTCCCAGAAAATAAATGCCTATGCACTGGGGCTTCTGTGTAGCTCTTGGAAGACTCTCTCCATTTCTTCTACTCCAGGTGGAATGAGACACAGCTAGTGCTCTCAGATAGAGTCATAAGGTTAACTTTCGCTAACAGGACAGTCACAAAGTTGCCATCTTTCTGTGAGGTATGAGTTTTAAGGACTGGTACAGTTAGCTAACATGGATGCCACAACCAGAGCCTCCCTTCACTCACTGGTGATGTTTCCATGGCAATGTTTTCCTGTCTGGGTCACCTCAAAGACTCTGACCGTTTCCCTTGTAGTCACTTTCAAAAGCCTTTCTTTCCTTTGTCCCCATTCTCTTGGCTCTGTGTTCGCACTGCCTCTTCCTTATGAATTCAGAACCTATAAGAGACTTTGATCACCAATGTGTCCTGCCTCAGTTGTAGCACGGTATACTGTTCTACTCAGCCATGCTGAGATGCTCCCAGAGTACCAGTGTTTTCTCTCTGCCTTTCACACCCCCCCCCCCCCTTGCTGTGTTGGTTCCTGTGTCTGGAGAGCTATTTCAAACCCCCATCCCCTGGATTGGTCCTGACTAGAGTTGGTGCTCCATGCTGGCATCTGGGAGGCCTGATCCTCAGCTGTTTAATTTGTGTGGTCTATGACTGACTGATGTGCTCGCGGTAAGGTAGGGAGTTTGCTGCTCTACGAGAGCTTTTCAATGCGTTGACTCAGTTTCAGCTCAGTTATTTAGCATTCGGTATGGTCTCAGTGACAGGGCTAGATACACAGATGATTACTATAACCTGATGTCATGCACCTGAGTTAATACTATATATATATGTGTGTGTGTGTGTGTGTGTGTGTGTGTGTGTATGTGTGTATGTGTGTATACGCTTTTGGAAAAATCATGAAGACACTCAGGCTAAAAGGGTATGAAAGTATTTGGAGACTCATTCAGGTAGTAAGATGTGGGGCAACGTTTCTCAGCCTGTGGTTGCCAGCGCTTTGTGTGTGGGGGTCACAGATATTTACATTGTGATTTACAACAGTAGCAGATTACTAGTTACAGAGTAATGCAATAATTTTATGGTTGGGGATCCCCACAGCATGACTGTCTTAAAGGGTCACAGCATTAGGAAGGTTGAGAACTGCTGACTTAGGGGCTCATAGATCAATTCAGAATTTGTTTCATGAGGTCCCATTTGTTGATTGTTGCTCTTAGAGCCTGTGCTGTTGGTGTTCTGTTCAGGAAGTTGTCTCCTGTACCAATGAGTTCTAGGGTTTCCCCCACTTTTTCTTCTAACTGATTTAATGTGTCTGGTTTTATGTTGAGGTCTTTGATTCACTTGGACTTCAGTTTTGTGCAGGGTGATAAGTATGGATCTATTTGCATTTTTCTAATGTAGATTTCCAGTTGGACCAGCATCATTTGTTGAAGATGCTAAACTTGATTCCTCACATGAGTTCACTGGCTTCTGAGAAAGTTTGCACATTCTTTTTCTATGAAGGGTTGTTCAGAAAGGGTTTCTATTTACAGACTTTAAGTAAAGGGATTAGTTCTATGGTTTGCAGAGTTCTTAAAACATCACAAAACCTGTTATTTAAATGAAATCTTGTGAAGTTGCCAAAAATGCAAAATGGCCAAGTACAAAGCTGGTTAAGGCAGGTGGAGAGTGTTTGCAGTTGTCTCCATTACTCCCAGATTCTCATCCTACGTCCCCTCCAGGCCTGCGGAGAAACATGGCTCAGTGACACGGATTGGTGTAATTACACATATCCATCTAATTCACATGTCTCACAAGGGGTGTGTCCCAAGACATCCTTGCCCTTCCCATATGGCCAACACAGGCTCCTCTTCCTGGAGCAATGAGACTGATTCTGCATTCCTCTTCTGATGAATCTGTCTGTCCATCCATCCATCCATATTCTTTAAGTCCATTTGGTGAACATTTGATAACATTTTTATTTATGACCATGTTAGCTTACCTCATTACTATGATGAAGCATCTAACATAAAACTTAAGGGAGGCTTTTATTTTAGCATGACGTTTCAGACATTTGAGTCCTTGGTCCTTGGCTATGCTAATGATGGGCCAGTGGCAGGCAGAACATGACAATGGAAGCACATAGCAGAATGGGTCAGGGCACAGTATAGCCTCTAAGAACATGACTCTCTCCAGCATGACTCCCCCTCTTACCTTTCAACACCCTCCAATGATGCCATCGTATTGTGACTCCATCAGGGGATGAATACTCTGATTAGGTTGGAGTCTTCACCACCAGTCATCAGCAAAAGCTCATCAGCTGACATGCCCCCAATATGTGCCCCTCTGGGGAGATTTCATATTTAAACATCAATGGTTTTTTTTAGAATACTTTAAATTTATTGATAATTCTGTGTCTCTTTACAAATTATCTTGGTTATATCCAACACACATCCCCCCTTCCACCCCAGTGGCTTCCTAGTGTTTCTCTTCTGCCTTCATCTTCTCCTTTCCTCTTCCTTTCATAATCCACTGAACCCAACCAGAGTGGCCTACATGTCCATGCATGTGGAGCCACCTGTCAAAGCCTGGACAATTACCAGCAGCCACATCCCTACCACCAAAACAATTCCTTAGCCATCACTTACCAGTAATTCCTCAGCTAGGGACAGTGCCCCACGAGCCCTTCTCCCATCCATGCTGAGCTGTTAGCTAGCTGTATTACCTGTAAGTGTGACTGAGATACAAACAAACAAAACAAAACCTCTTCTGGGTTGCCACAGGCAGTGAGACATTGGAAGCATCCCTTCAACTCTCAAGCTTCTTTATTGGATGAGTGGAGATGATTCTGTCTGCCTAACAGCAGCAGACAGAATAAGGAAGTCCTTGAAAAATTACATTTGCAGTATGAATGCATACTCTTTGTTGTTTGTTTATTTTCAAGATAGGGTTTCTCTGCGTAGTCCTGGCTGTCCTGTAAGTCACTCTGTGGAACAGGCTGGCCTCAAACTCAGAGATTTACCAGCTTCTGCCTTCTAAGTACTGAGATTGAAGGCATGCACCACCATGCCTAGCTAATAAAATATTCTTATTATGTTAGCAATAGTGGAAGAATAAAGTGTGTTTATTAGAAACAGGTGTGAAGACACTTTCTGGGTAATGGAAATATTCTCTTTTGATATGAGTGATATTAATGTGGGTATTAATGGTCTAAACATTCATTGTTTTATGTTTTAGAGTAGTGTACTTTATTATTTGTGGTAATTCTATACATTGAAAAGACACAGCAAACATAACAGTCATTTTTAAAAAACCTTTAAGGTACAGAGGGCTCAGGATCATAGACCCTCACATCACTGCACCTTCACAGGGCCGAAATAGCATTGAATAAGAAGGAGATTTAGTTAGTTTTTTTTCTTTTTCTTTTCTGAGTGTGAGTGCTTGTGGTATAGGTGCATACATGTAAGCATGTGTTCATGTGCAGAAGAGCATGTGAGTATATGGTACACATGTATGTGTATGTGTGTCTGTGTGTGAAGTCCTGAAATTGACGTCAGGAATCTTCCTTGATTCCTTGATTTCCAGTTTATGCTTTTGAGACAGGATCTCACTACATAGCTCTATGTTTGAAACTCTATACTGGTAGCTTTGAACTCACAGAGAACCTCTTGCCCCTGCCTTCTGAATGTTATTGTTGAAGAAGCCTGTGACCATTCTTGCCTTTTACTTTGTTTTGAGGCAGTGTCTCTCAATCCAAGCTAGAGCCTGTTCAAACAGCGAATCTCACTAGCCAGCTTGCTCCGTCTTTGCCTTCCAGGCTGGAATTATGGGGGAGCTGCCATATCCACACTTGACATGGGTTCGGGGAATTTAGGTTCTTCTCCTTTTCCTGGTATGGCAAGGCTTTAGCCATTGAGCTATCTCCCCAGCACCAGTTAATTTTCTTGTTGCTGAAACAAAAATTTGACAAAGGCAAAACCTAAGGGAAGAAGGGTCTCTTTGGGTTCATAGTTTCAGGGCTTAGCACTTCCAAATTCAGAAGTCATGGTGGTTAGGTTGTGTCTTCAGTAGAAAGAGAGAGATGAATATTTATGCTGAAATGTCTTTTTCCTTTCTATTCAGTTCAAGTTCCAGCCCACCAACATTTCAGGTGGTCTTACCAAATCAGTTCATCCAGTGTAGAAACACCCTCATAGACCTGCCCAGAGGTGTGTCCTTTAGGTGATTTACTTTCTATCAAGTTGATGCTCATTAGGTCACTAACCATCACAGCTGGCTTAGTAATTAGAATGCTGGCTAGGTCTATTGTCACAATTAATACAGAATAATGTGTGTGTGTGTGTGTGTGTGTGTGTGTGTGTGTGTGTGTGTGTTGTATATGAGTGGTGGTGCTGTGGTGGTGGTGGTGGTGTGGTGGTGGTGGTGGTGGTGGTGGTGGTGGTGTGTGTGTGTGTATTTAAACTAGCTAATATGCACACAATTTTTATGGAGTGACAAACCTTGCTATGTGTTCCATGTACAACAATGAGAAATGATGTCTGTTCCAGGCAAAGTCAGATGTATTTTGTAGTCTCTGTGAAATGTAAAATGCAAAGTCGTTATTTTTTATCCTGCTGTTAATATTTGGCTTTCTAGGAAGTCTCAGCTAGTCAAAAAATGTATTAGCTTTGTGTTATGATAATGAAATGCCTGAGATAATTAGCTTCTAATAAGAAAGAGATTATTTTGACTCATAGTTCTAGAGGTTTCAGCGCAATCAAGTAGCCCTATTGATTTAGGATTCTGGTAGGGATAGTGCATGAACAGTTATGGAAGGACCATGTGGATGTGAAAAACTGTTTACATGAGCCAGAAGGCAAGGAAAAAAGGAAAGAATCATACTGTCCTCTTTGAAGGTTGTCTTATTTCCATTGTTGTGAAAAGACATCATGACCAAGGCAACTTATAAAAGAAAGAATTTAATTTGGGGGCTCATGGTTATAGATGGTTAGAGTCTATGATCTTCAGGGCATGAGGAACATGGCAGCAGGTAGACAGGCATGCCATTGGAGTGATAGCTGAGAGCTAACATCTTGAGCCACAAACCCGAGGCAGAGAGAGAGAGAGAGAGAGAGAGAGAGAGAGAGCGAGCGCTAATTGAGAAGCCCACCCAGTGACACAGCACAGCACTTCCAACAAGGACACACTTCTTCATTCTTCCAAAACAGTATCACCAACTGCAGACCAAGCATTCAAGCCTATGGGGACTATTCTCATTCAAACCATCACAGAGACGCACTCTCAGTGAGCTAAGAACTTCTCATCTGGCCTCACTTCACCATCTCAGAGTAAGGTCACGTTAGCACAGGATGTTAGGGGAACATTTATATCATTAAACTCTACAATAGTGTAGTTATTATCTAATATTTGAATTCAAGGGAAGGAGCCAAAGTCTACATTCCACGGAACAATGGCCTTGTAAATTACTCAAGAAAATGAATTTAGGCAAAAGACTTTGGTCACTGTGCTCCATAGCCCTCATTCATAGACCTTTGGTGACATCACTTAGAATAACTACTGACATTTTGAAAATAAATTCTATATTGAATTATGTGTTATGAATCTGTTTCTCTATTTTTCTGGCATGCTATTTGGAGGAAATGTAATCTATTTCCAGAAACAATTAGGCTAACTTCCTCTTCTTCCTCTTCTTCTTCTCCTCCTCCTCCTCTTCCTCCTTCTTCTTCTCCTCCTGCTCCTCCTCCTTCTTCTTCCTCTTCTTCTTTGAAACCCTTCCCCTGCATTTTTATTTTAGTATCTCTTCACTATTTTCTACTCAAAGACTGACCATAAGGTCAATGAGGGCCTCTCAAGCTCTGAGATACAGTAGCCTGCTATATCCCATGCCTGTATATGAGGAATCCTTTAGAGAGGATGTGTGGGGGTCAGGATATGGAGAGAGACCCAAAAGTGTGTGGACTAAATATGGAGAAACCCACCAGTAGCAGCACTTTCTCCTCTTCTATATCCTATCCTTCTCCTTCTCTATCTTCACTGCCATTTCTGTTACATCTACCTCCATCTGCATTTCCTGCACCTCTTGTTTTGCTCTCACCACCACTACCACCCCTGCCACTACCACCACCTCCTCCACCGCCACCTTCCCCTTCACTATGACCATTGCTTTCTCCTTTTCCTCCACTACTTCCTCTTCTTGTCCTTTTCCTCTGCCTGCATTGCCTCCTCCTCAACCATCACCATGTCTCTATGTGCATGTCTACCATCACCTCCATCTATACCTTTACCACCACTTCTTCCTCTATTTCCACTTTTAACTCCCAATTCACATCTGCCTTTCCTTTATTAGTACCTGAGCCATATTGACAGGAGAAGACTCGAGGGGGCTAGCCAAGAACCGTTCATGAGATTTGGCTTCTAATTCCCTGCTTGATGGTGGCAGGTAATCTCAAAGTGTTAGCACACAAAGAGAACAAATCTTCTGAATTAGAACAGGAGAATGAAGGCTCCTGAGAGGCTGGGGTGTGTCCAAGAAAATATGAAACTGAGAGATGTATTTTAAGCTATTGAAAATAGATCATATCTATGGTAGAGAGTTTATAGATGAAACAGCGATTAATGGAAAACAGCGAGGAGGGAAAGAGTACTAATTCTAAGAAAAAGGGTATAAGAAACACAGGAAACCAAGTGATGCTGTTTTAAGTATTATACAATCAGGATATTACACTGAATATTGACAACATTAATTCAAGGTCCAAGATTAGGTAGTGCCATTGGTTGGTGGGCAGTGAATGGGAGCACGTAATAGGGACAGGAATGTGTATAAGAGCTTATATCTCTCGCTGATCAAACAGAGAGTCAGTGAGAAGGAAACTAAGGTTCCACATCTCTGAGAACTTGTCCTCAGAGAACCAAGAACCCACCATGAGGCAACAACTTCCAAGATTCTAACCTCCTTCCACTAGTTCCATTCAAAGGACCAGGTTCTTGATGACCAGCCTTTCCAGAACACAATTTAACCAGCCATATCCAAACCACGCCATTGACTTAACCCAACAAGTTATATTGGGATGACCATGGAGAAATATGAGTTATATGCTTGCTTATGTGTGCATCAAACTGTAAGAACATATATTCTTCATTGTCAGAGTCATGGAGTCATGATATCTAAGTTAAAAACAAAAAATTAGTAGAATACATGTACTATTGTGATTACAATAGTGAGACGGCTGTGAGAACGGAAAGTAATTGCCTTCAGGAAATAGGAAGTAAGACCACAACTTTGACAATCAAAATTAAGTTAAACATTAACCAAAACGTCTCTTAAGTCATTTTAGCCAATTCAGTCACTGAAATTAAAGCTTTAAGAATTTAAGCAGAAAGCTAGACAGCGAGTAGGTAAGCATTCTAGTTGAGAATGACTATCAGATCCACAATTCTTGCATCAGTAATGTATCAAAGATGTTAATACACCCTTCTCAGAAGGGACTCACTAGTTCTGGAGAATTTACACATACAATCTCACCACAACATATTGGCAGAACACGTGGTCTGTGCCTGTGACTCCACCGGTTGCTCCCACCGAACCATAATCACATGTATCATACATCCCCCCAGGATATCATTCTCAGTGATGGGGTGTGAGGACTCTCCTGAAAAACATTTTTTTTTTTTAATTTTCTAAATTCTAGATTGTTTCTTGTGATGGTACCTGTGGCAGGACTTGAGGTTTGGGGTCTAGGTGATCTGAGATCCTGAGGTGTGATAGGCAGCAGATACTGTTAACAGATACTGTTAGTGGTGGTAGATGGGTCTTGTGGTTCCATGGTTCCCAGCAGGGCCAAACTGGAGAACCAGACATGTTTACAAAGACTGGGACTGAGTCCTGACTTTTTGTTTCTTTCATTGTGCACTGGAGACAGTAGTGGAGTTATTGTCATAGTGTCAGGAAAGAAGCTGTGGATGTTGGAAGAGGTACATATTCCGCTGTTGTCATTTATCTGCAAACCGTATGTCATGTGATGCCATGACAGCGAGAGTAGCTGTAGCAATTTATGGGCAGCGCTGCACACACTCTTCTCTGAGCTTAATTTTGTTTTGAATATAAAAATGTTTATTATGTCCATTAATCATATCATCCTTAATCTCTGCAGCCCATGCAACCTTTTGAGCTTGAGGCTGCCACAGAGGCACCTGCAGCTAGAGCTGATGTTTCAGTCCTCTGGGGAGTTGTTGTTTGCAAACCTGCCAAGGCATTGAGTGAGCCACTCATTCGGAAACCTATCAGCCAGGGGACGCTGTAAGCCTGTACCCCTTCGTCAGTCTCATTATTAACTGGAGGTGTCCAGAAGCTCACAGGTCAATTCCAGCCCTTTCAATTTCCTCGCTCTGTAAGAATGAAGTAACAGTAGGAGAGTCGGTGCATTTGGTAACATGACCAGCTTTCACAGCCTCCCTGCCACCTCAGATCCATTAAGTTCTTCCAAAGCCGTCTGGCGCTTTTTAAGTCAGAAAGTGTAATAAATCCACATGCCTTAGAGTGATCCGTTTTAGTACCTATTGTAAACTGGATCCTTTTAATCCTTCAAAAAGGTTCCCAAGTCAACTCCAAGGAAGCCTTCAGTTACATGAAAATGTATCTTTATGGCCCAGAATTTCTTCTCTGGTGAATTGCTGTTATTGCTTCTCTGCTTTTCTGCTGTCATGTCTGTAGTGTGATTGGCATTCTTAAAACTCACTGTGGTCAGTTTATATCAGTGCCAGAAGCACTGACCTAACACTGACAAGCTCCAGTAAACAGTTCCTTTGGAATGTCTTGGATTTCAAGCAGGAGTCACCCTCAAATCTCAGACCTTTCCCTCTGCAGAGGAAAAACACTTTGAAATCCCTTGGTTGATTCTTGCTGCCAGTTCTGTATCTTTCTCATCTGTCTTTCCTCAGGAGTTCGATCATGACTAGGTTCCCAAACAGGTTGCTGGCCTTCTCTGAATGGGCTTTTGCTTTTGGGATCTTAACCAGATGTTAGGAGGCAGCCAGTCTTTCTTTGGTACTCTGATAGGGTACTGTCTAGCTTTTGCATGGCATAGCAACTTCTATACTGACTTTGGCGTCTGTGAACCGACTCCCTCACTTTGGTTTGCTTCCCCTTCCCTGGCACTCATTGCCTTTGCTCTTCCTTTCTCTGTCTCTGCCTTGCTCCTGTTGCTTCTATCTGCTTCCTTTTCATTCACGTATGTTCAGCTTCTGCCCATCCTTTTCTCCTCTTTGCAGTGGTCCTTATGGTTGCTAGCACTCTTCAAGCTGTTCTCAGTCCTCTTGTGGAGAGCCTCAAGCATTACTTCAACGTCAGTGTTTGCTTCCTCTCTCTAAATGCCTATACAGAGCTTTGGATACTTGGGCTCACATTCTGAAAAAATCTCCTCCAGTCCCTGACTCTTTCTTTTACTGTGCAACCATCAGTTAGGCTCTTAATTATTGACTTAGTGTCTTTTTTTTTTCTAACTGTAGAATGAGAGTGACACCATGTGTCTCATAGGTTATAAGGAATGAGCCTGATAATATATATGGAAACGGTGGGTAGACGAGCAGGTGTTCTAGTTAAGAGGCACTCAACAGCTGGAAGCTTTTGCTGCTGTCACGTTTTATTTGCCACTGGCCTCTGTTGTTTTTAATGCTCTATTCTCTTGGTAGCTTCTAGGAAAGAAATGCTGTGTGTAGGATGCTGGACTGAGGGCTCAGGGTAACAGGCCCCTCTCCACCTTCCATAGGCCTTGGTTGACTCCATAGGCCTTGATGAATGCCTCCATCATCTGATCTGTTTGCCTCAAGACAGAAGCCAGAGACTGATAAAGACAAATAAGTTTTCTTTGTAAGATTTAAAATTTTTATTTTATGTGTATAAGCATTTCCCTGCATGTATGTGAGTGCAGCACATGCCTGGTGCCTGGGGAGGCCAGAGGAGAAGGTGGCATTGGATCCCCTGGAACTGGAGTTAACTGGTGATTGTGAGCTCTCACATGGGTGCTGGGAACTAATTCATGGTCCTCCAGAAGAGCAGCAAGCGCTTTTAACCTCCAAGCCATCTCTCCAAGCCCCGAAGCAGTTTTTAGAAGACAGTGTCAAAAGGGATGCTGGTAAAAGGAAAAAAAGGTAAAAATGGCCGGTGGCGTCAAGACAGTGGTTTTTAAAATCCTCTGATATAGAGAAATTTCTGTCCTCTTCTCCTGGAGGCAGGACTTTATATCTGTCCAAACTCCTCATATTGGCTTATGACACGAAGCCTCATCTAATGAGCAGTCTTTTCTGATCTGCAGTTACTTGTTAACTCTGAGTCCTGAAGCAGGTAGGTGCTTGCTGCCAGCTAGGAAAGGAAGGCTGTACCTGGCTTTATGTAGCCGCACAGAGCCTGGAACTTCCTCCACAAACAAGGCTGGCCTCTGACCCACAGAGATCCACCTGCCTCTGTTTCCCGGGTGCTGGGGTTAAAGATGTGCACCATCGTGCCTGGCAAACGAAATATCTTTATTCAGAGTTTTTCTTTAATGAAAGATATTATCTGTGACTGTGATGAACTCTAAGTTCACCTCATATTGAAAATGGACTATAGCAAACGATTTCTTACACACCTGGGGATGGGAAATCAGGACAGAACTGATGGAGTCAGCTGTGACCTTGGCATTATTTGTTTGTTTGTTTATTTATTTCTTTATTTGAAACAGGGTCTCTTGTAGCCCAGGCTGGCCTTGAAATCTGAGCTGAGGTTGACCCCAGACTTCTAATTCCTTTTCTTCTACCTTTCTAGTGCTCTAATTACAGGAATGTGGTACCGTACCCCATTTATGCAGCATACGTGATGCTGGGGATTGAGCCCAGGGCTTGAGAAACACTCTACTGATTGAATGACATTTCCAGCACCTAGGGAGTTTTTTGTTTGTTTTCTTATTTTCCCGAGACATGGTCTTACTTTGTAAATCAGTCTGACCTTGAATTTTGTCCAGTCACCCTGCCTCATGCCCTGAGTGCCGGCAGTAGAGTCATAAACTACCATGTCTATTTCTCTTTTAAATACACAAGTAACCCAGGGATAAAAATATAAAATATACTTTTAGTGGCACACACATTTAATCCCAGCCTTCAGAGGCAGGTGGATCTCTTTCGAGACCAGCCTGGTCTATAAGGCTGTCTATAAGACAGCCAGGGCTGTTACACAGAGAAACCCTGTCTCAATAAACGAATAAAAAACCCAATAAAAATAAATTAAAAAAAAAAAACCCTTTTATCCCAACAGAGAACTTGCATCCATGTTGTGCTCGCATCCTGAGGCCTCCACACTTGAGATATTCATTCTTATACATCTGAGGGTTTCAGAGCACACCTCACTGCGGCATTACAGAACTCAGTAATTCTTCTCATCCCCAGTTATATACATGCAATACCAGATGTTCCGACAGGCAGACCCTGTAAGAGATTCCCCCCCCCAATAGATTTGAAATTGTACCCCTTCTCCATGTGGCACATGACCAATCACTTTAAAATATACAATTAATTAAAGCGTTTAATGATCCCGACAGGCAGGCAAATGGATGCAGGTCTGGTAGAGACTCTATAGAGTGGCCTGCAAACAGTGATCTCTGTGTGGGCTCTGATGGGAGACAGAGCAAGGGGACAGGGGTCCAGGTCTATCAGGGAGGCAGCTAGTCCGGATGTGGGGCTCCTGACACCAACCATGCAGTTTCTACCTCATGATCTGTGCTGCCTGAAGCTTCTGGAATTTCTCATTAAGAACAATAAGAGAGAGGCTGGAGAGATGGCTCATTGGTTAAGAGCACTGGCTGCTCTTCCAAAGGTCCTGGGTTCAATTCCCAGAACCCACATGGCAGCTCACAACTGTCTGTCAATCCAGTTCCAAGGGATCTGACACTCTCTTACAACAATGCACATAAAATAATGTTAAATAATTTTTAAAAAGAACAATAGGAGAGCTGGGCATGGTGGTACACACCTGTAATCCCAGCACTCAGGGAGGCAGAGGTAGGGGATCTCTGTGAGTTCGAGACTAGCTTGGTCTACAAAGTGAGTCCAAGACAGCCAATCTCAAACAACAAAACAAAAACCAAAACAAAACAGAATAGGAGAATAGGGAGGCAAGGAAAAGAAAGATAGTCACGGTTACTCTGAAAATTCCTTCTCATTTCTTCTGATTGTTTTAGTTTCTCCTCTGCATTCCTAAGGGTTGATTTAGGTCCCAGGAGGATTAAGGTACTAAGCAAGGAGAAGGTAGGGGCTGGTCCCCTGCCTCTTCTTTGCTGGAGCCCTAACACTAGGATAATGACATGGGTGTGATAATCAGGGTTCACTTTCTTCTTTGGAACCTGAAAGTTCAAAGCAGAACAAAATAATGTTTGTTTTGTTTGAGACAGGGTCTTTACGTAGCTGTGGATGGCCTAGAATTCACTCCATAGACAAGGCTGGCCTCTAACTCACAGAGATCCACCTGCTTCTCTCTCTCCAATGCAAGGATTAAAGATGTACACCGTCATGCCTGGCAAATGAAATATCTTTATTCAGAGCTTTTACTTAATGAAAAATATTATATATATACATTTGTAATTTGAACATAAAACTTAAGTCTCAAAACAATTTTTGAAAGCCCTCCTTTCTCTGACAAAGAAGAGGAAGGGAAGGGGAGAGTACGGACGCCATGGTGACAGAGTGTGTCGGGAAATTCGTCTGTTTTGGCAGTTCACCTGAATGATTTGTTTTGGTCGGTCGTGGTTAACCTCTCTACTGTAATCAACTACAATTCACAGATCTCCTGTGAGTTTTATAAGCCTTCCATGATCTTGTGGTATGGCATCAATACGGTAGGCTGCTGGGATGGATAGAGATATCTGTGCACGTGCGTGCGTGCGTGCGTGCGTGCGTGTGTGTCGTCATGGACAGGGCTTGGGAGCTAGGAAAACTGTTGGCCAAGTCTGACCTGAAGCTTTGAAGCTTTATTGGCAATGCCCGTCTGCTCGCACAGCGTGGCTGCTTTTGTGCAGATAGGGTAAGTTGCGTAATTGTGGCTGAAAGTGTCTGTCCTACAGAGCTGAGCACCTTTACTCCGGGCTCTTACAGAAAACTTTTCCAGTCCTTTGTTCAAGATAAAATACTGTTGTGGCTGGTGTCATGTGAGCTTTTGGGTGAGGAGGGCGGATGGGGAGCAAATTAGGTCAAGAGTGAAGTGGAGTCCGGAAGCTCTTCTTAGCACGGCGTAGCAACTAAAAGCTTGGGCTTGCTGGCTAGCTGAGTGGTTTTGCACAGATAAAATCAATTGTCATATCGTTATTTACAGCAAGGCTTATAGTTACATCACCCTCCTACATGGTGTTTGCCTTTTAAAAATTACATTTATTAATTGTGTGTATGTGTGTGCGTGTGTGTGAACACCATGCCATAGCATGCATGTGGAGTTCAGAGGACAGTGTTCAGGGGTTTCACTGAAGGGAAATCAGGTCATCAGTCTTGGTGGTGAGCACGTACCACCCACTGGAGAGGAATGATCGCAGTGCCCAGCAAATGAATCTGAAAATCAGGCTCCTCTCCCTCCAGGAAGAGATGCAACTATTTCAGGATGGGTGAAAATACTCAGGATTTGTGAAAAGGGTGGGTATCAGGATGTAAGGTTGTTTATAATTATGAAAATATTCACTATAAAATTTTAAAGGTTTAAAAAACATCTCTGTGTCCATATTGCTCCAGTTCTTAAGGGAAGGAGGTGTGGAGTGATGGCTAGGGAAGGCTATGATGGCCTAGCATCCCGCACAGCTGGGCTGGAAGTCTGTCCTTACTCATACTTTTGGCTTTGGGATGTTACTTAATGTCTCCAAGTCTGTTCCCTCACTTTTAAGACTGTGAGTGAGAATGCTGCTATCTCGTGGGATAATTGTCAGTCTAGAGATAAACAGAGTGGGAGCCATCTATTTCCTTACCTTATATTACTTATTTACTTGAGATGGGTTCTCACCATGTAGCCTAAGTTGGCCTCCACCTCTCTAGCTCCTGGCTGGCTTTGAACTCATGGTCCTTTTACCCCTGTGTTCTGAGTGCTGGGCTTACAGACATGTACCCTCCTGCCAGACTAGTATTTATATCCCCTTCTGGGAAAAGGGAACCAATACCACAAGAACCTTAATTTCTTCTGCTTGTTTCTCAAAAAATCCTTCCTTAATTTGCCCGGTATGTCACGGACATGAGCTATTTGGCTGGGTCATATGAAAGCCCCTCCCTGATTACAGAGAGATGTGATTGCTACAGCCACAGGAGTCCCGGTGGCCCAGGTCCCCTGCGATTATTTAAGCTAGCTACTCATATCCTGCCAGCACAGCCTTTCTGCAGAGAACACGTGAGTCACCGAGGGAGCGGGACCTTCATAAGGTGGTACTGAACCGTGACCAGTGGCTTGCCAGTCACAAGAAAGGGGTTCTGTCTTTGTTCAATGCAAGTTTTTACCTGCTTTATTGTTCTTCTGACTTGAGCTTGTCTTTGGCTCTTTCATCTGGAAAAGAAAATCTCTGACAAGAGGAGTTATTAAGCTGCTGCTCCAGTTGGCGTGCAGCTAATTGCCTCCGACTCAGACTGTTTTGCTGTGATTGCCTCAGTGTGAGGCAAGACCCTGGCATTTCTACATCTGTCCTTCACTCTTGAAGGTCTCCTTTGGGTTACCATGCATCCTCTTCCTTTACTGAGGGTACAGTGTTAGGGGGCAGAGGCTCTCAGCCCCACATTTGTTAAATGGAAATAAGCGTCGCTAAGCTAATTACAGCTGTCTTTCTGGACTAATGTATTACTGCCATCCCCAGCACCTTTCTGCAGATGCCTACAACACGTGTGTTTCGGTAAATATAAATGCTTTAGGGTCTGTTGGTAGTTGCAGGCTCATTGTGAGGTTCATATTAGATCACATAGAGACAAACACAACTGTAGCTGGCACAGCTCAGGTACTTCTTGGATCTCTATCTGTAAATTCCAAAGGCTGTTGAAGGTTAGAGAATACTGATTTCTAGTCAGGACAGTTAATATTTGTGATACTTGGTGTACATGTATCATGTACTACCCCAAATCTCACCTTTTCATCATTAACAAGATGAAAATTGACCCTGGGTTATTATTGAGGTTAAATGAAAGTAAGGACTACAGGGACGGTTGTGACAATCATAACAACATTCAATTAAGAATAATAAAAATAGTAAGCTAGTAAAAAGCTCAGTGATATTTCTTAGGTTGGGTTTAGTTTTTGTCCATAGCTCAGGACGTTCACCTAGGTGTTAATAAAACAGAAGAGCTCTTCACTGTGCTTTATAATCACAGCACACACATGCAAATGTATACACAGCCATCAAATGCTTCTAGACAGCTGGGGAGAAGGGAGTGTGACAGCCATAGCCACAGAACTGCTTGTCTCATTTGTGCTGTGGAGACAAGTGCAAATAGTGAAAAGCCACAGGCAAGGCAGACAAGATCTCAGTTCTCTCAGAGGGGAGCATCCACCTGAGCCCCTGTCCCAGCAAGCACATCCCTGTTGCCTCGTTGTTCTTCAAATCACCCAGATACTTGCCCCAGGCCTTTAGTCAACTTTGCATTGTGAGTGTTGGGGGTGAGCGTGGGTGGAAGGAATGGGGAAAGTAGAAAGTCCGATGATGCTACCACTTTCTACCACTCTTCTCATTCATCCTCTAAAGCAGAAAACTGAACGGAGAGAGGGAAAAGTATCAGGAAGCATCTGTAAGAGATACTTGCTTTTTCTGGGGGCTTGCTTCCCCATGCACAGTGGAGACAATTACAATGTCATTAATTGGAAGAAACAAATGAGTTAACGTGGTCATCGTTATTGAACACATCACATTTATGTGGCTTCAGTTTCTAGCCTGCAGTGTGGAGTCTCAAGGTCAGCAAGGGATTTCAGAAAACAAAAACGAGAGAAAAAGGATACATAAAGAATTCGGTATCAGAGACACATACATAGCCATTCCTTGAAGAAAGATGACCTGAAAGGTAGAGAAGGTCCTTGTGGCATAGACCAGGATATGCCCCTTGTTGTTAAGCATTCCCAAGACTTCACATTGTTACTGCAACATACCATGACTTGTCCTGACTGATAGAAGCTGGAATGAGCAGATGCATTTCTTTTTTTTTTTCAATGCAGTTTATTCAGGAACCTTGAACAATCATCGGACCCTGGGGAAAGCCAGCCCACAGCTTAAATAGCCTCTGGGTAGCCAACCCCAGCGTGCCACGTGGGCAATGCAGATAGGTCCACATACATGGAAGCAAGCCAGATCCTCAGCCTTAGCCAAATGTGGAGTTGTTTGTGACAGAGAGCACTCAACATCAGGAAGGTGGAAGGCGGAAACCAGCTCCATCTTTAAGGAGCGGCATTACGCAGCTCTCTATAGTTCCCCCTTTTTGTTTTAGACGCATCAGGCAAGAGTAGAGGTCTGATCTCTGATATTAGAAATAAATTGGACTTTGTACTGATGTTCATTTAGGTGTCATCCACCCAAAGAGCATCAGACCCGTCCGATACCTTTTTCTCAAAGGCGGGACCTGGGGCATCAACCCGCATGCAATCAGACATGCTCTTCTCTGGGTCGAAAGCGGCTGACCCTGAGTGCAGTGCTTAGCTTCGCATCCTGAGCATAACATTTTAGCTTTTTATGGTAGCCAACCATGCTTGGGGAGAATGTCCTGCTTCAATGGCTGTAAAGGCCTGAATGATCATGACTGCATTATGCTGTTGTGAGACTCTAATCTTGCATATACACCACAGGCAAACCAAGGAGACCAACACCAGAAGGCCTGCTAACGCTCCCATGCCCGCCCATTCCTTCAGATGATTCATGGCTGCAGCAATCCATGGTGATAATCCTGTGGCTAGTCCTGCGTCCACTCTGGTAGAATTTACTGTGATAATGGCCACTCTCAGCTGCTCCATCGTAGTATCGAATTCTCCAGTCCAATTACCTAAAATATAGCTCGACAATTGTTTAGACAGATTTGCAGCACAGGAAAAATTCTCATGTTGTATGCTAGTGACACAGAGTCCAGCATACTTTCATTGACAGCCCGGTTGAGCCATTTGCCATAGGGTATCAATTTGCTCCTACACGAGGTCAATCCTCTGATTGAACACCATCAAGCCTCCTTTTAGTTGAGCATTAATTCCTTTTTGTACATCTAAGGCATGAGCTACATTGGCTAAAAGATTATTCAGGGTCTGAGCAGTCTGCACAGTATGACTCATGGCTAATGCCGCGGTGGTAGCTCCAACAGCCACCAATGAGATGGCAGTAACAGTCACTCATGGCATCATAAGGTGTGTTCTTACACAGAAAAAGAAAGAATGAAGAAGCAACCTAGTTGGGGAAGTATAGAAACACAGTATAGAAGGAGAAGTATAGAAACACAATAAGACATCTCTTGTTTATGTTATGCCAGCAAACAAATTCTTTTTAGCTCTAAATTGTGCCTATGTTTTAGGATGGGTGTATTTTGAGGATAGTATCATTAATGGCTCTTGTGTTAGTCTGCTGAAGCCACCATAGCAAAGTACCAAGATCTGTGTCGCTTGAACAATAGAAACTCTATAAAAAAAATAAAAATTTTGTCATGAATTTGTAGTCTGAAAGTCCAAGATACCAGTGCTAGCTGGGTTGGTTTCTTCTGAGGCCCCTTTCCTTGGCATATAGGGTAAGACCCAAAGTTAACCTACCCAAGGATCAGGTAACCTCCTAGACTGCTGGGAGTTGTAGTTATTGGAAAACAGCGAAGCCTCTTGGGAAAATATGGTGGCCTATAGGTTTGTCTTTATAAGCTGTTGCAAAACATGTCTCGGGTCCACTCAGCTGAGAATTCCAGGGAGTGGTCCTGACCAAAGCTGATCCTAGTCAGTATTTTAATTAAAAGTGTGCTTCAGAACTGGTCCTTTTCACACGATTCTGAGGATTAACGATAGATATCCATCTATCTGCACTCCAAGCAGCTGTTCTATTCTCTTCTCATAAAGACTCTAGTGATGTTGAGTTAGGGCCCATCACAATGACCTTGTTTAACCTTCATCACCTCTTTAAAGATTTCCCACATACAATCATGATCTGAGGTACTAGAAAATAGGATGTCATAGAGGAATTTTGGGAAGATTCTATTCAGTCTGTGACAACTATGGAATCATGCCTGCTATACTGTATATACCATAATGATTTATTTCTTAGACCGTTTTTCCTCTCTGAGACGATGCTTCTACATTCTGCTTGGTCAGGAGTGAAATCCAAGATGTCGATCAAATAGCCTAAAGGTCTATGCATTGCCATCTTTTGACAGTACAACGTGGTGATGTCATCTACGAAGTTCATGCTTGAGAACTGTGCAATAAAGTTACAAAACAAAATCTCTTGACATTTCATGTAAGTTTCTGATTTTGTGTTGGGCTGCATCCATAGCTCTCCTTGGCCCTATGTGGCCACATGAAGCTTGTGGGCTGCAGGTTGGACATTCCTGGGTCAAACAAATGCTACAGTGTATCACTTTTCGCTAATGTCACCTTATACCAAAAAGAACTTGAGTGGGAAGAATCTCTGAAAAAAATCTCATGATTGTCAAGAGGGTACCCCAGCCCCATTTTAATAGCTGAGGAAAGGAAGCTCACAGCTGCTATGTGACAAAGTGGCATACCCTAGGTCACCCAGGGAATGCATGTCACGACTGAGAACTATGTCCACACATTCAGAGCTTCTGCAATATCCTTTTCATAAGGGCAGAGGTACTGAAGTTTCTTAGAGCAGTTGGGATGAATGCTAGTTCTCAGAGAAGACTTGCAGAGTGGGAGATAAGAGACAAGGTATTCTAGGAGAGGAGGAATGTGGAAGTCAAAGCAAAGTGTTTAGCTGCTGTCCACTGTCCAGTCTGTTCCCTGGCATATACTCCTTCTCATGGTAAAGTAAAGTTGATAGGGCCTCTCTGAATAATCGAGGAAATAATGAGGCATCTCCACCACATCATCAACTTATTTCCTGGCTTCTTGAGAATCACATAATTGATACTCATCTGCAGGAAGACGAGGGGAGCTTTACAGTTACAAAGTGGTTTGCAGTTATTTTGATTTGAGTTTTTCTACCAACTCAGCTCAAGGTGGTCTCTGCAACTTGCTCAACTCACAAAGGAAATACTTTAAAGGTTTAAAGAGATCACATTATTTCAGAGACGCTCAGGGCAACGTAGAGATTGAAAACTCCGAACTTTGCCTCTGCTTTGCCTGTGGGGCTAGCTTTTTGTTTTGTTTTATTTTATTTTCTTCATAGGCAGGATTCTGGGAAGCAGAATGATAAAGGGGATTCCATGATAAGCATGACATTTTCTAAAACCATTTATTGAAAATGCAAGTCATCAAATTAGAAGAAAGGCTTGGTAGGGAAGCAATGAAGCCCATGCTCCACGCCAGGGTTTTCAGGCAAGGGTCTTGGATTGGGTTCTGTATAACACATTTGTATTGACAGCCATGAACGTATTCAGTGTGGTGAATGAGACAGCTGCTTGTACAGAGGCGTATTTTTTTTTCTCTTCCTATGAGCTGACAAGTTAGCCAGGAACAAAGCATATTTGTAGGAAGTAAATTGCTGCCAGTTTTAATCTGAGCTTTTCACTCAGCTGTTGCCAGAGACAATTGAACTTTAAATGTTCCTGGTGAAGTTTTTTTTTTTTTTTTTTTTTTTTTTTTCATTTTGGTCAGAATGAAACCTGGGATTTGGTTTGGCTTGAACACTCCACTTTCAAAATATCACTCAAGTGAATGAAAACAAAAGCGACGCTGGTTGTTTTCATTTTCTGCTGATCATAACTTTTCCAGCAGACAGAGTCTGAACAAAAAAAAAGCTGCCTCGTGAGGGGCATTTAGGTCTCTGGCTCCAAGATGCTTAAAGAGAGTAAGATAAACAGCTGGCCTGTCAGGATGCTGAAGTCATTTCATACCTACACTAAGATGTTGAAGTAAATGCTGATCCCAGGAGTGACTGACTCTCCAGGGTCTGGAGAAAGGTGAGAGAAGTGATTCCATTCACGTGGATGGGAGTGAGGAACTGGGTCTTGGATCTGGTTGGTTTGGAAATACAGATGTTTCTTTTAAGAAAAATTTTCAGATAACAGAATAAAATTTCTTTTTTAGAAACACAAAAATGAAAAAACGATCTTGTTGCCAATCACTTCACGATGCGTTTTACCTCTTCCTGCGTTATCAGAGAGAACAGAGACTGTAGCTCATGCTACTGATAACCCAAGGACCTTGCTTCTACTGGCTCCCATCCCTGGTCACCATCTCTGGGAACCCGAAGAGTGAGTGGGTCATGGGTAGGCGCTCCCAGGCATCTATATATTTTCTTCTAGACTGGGATGGAATTGTTTAATTAGAATCTCATAAATAAGAAGTTGAACACGAGGAACCCAAATTGAGCTATGAAAAATGATAGGTGTCCCATGCTAACCACACACATTTCCCGGTGGCCAGCTACTTTAAGGAGCAACATCTTCTCACAGGAAGGTTGCAGTGGGGACATCATGGGGCCTGTTGCCCAGTGTTCTTCCTTGTTTCCTTCTGTGCATGGAGCAGGGGCCTCAGGAGTGGCCTATATGTTTGCTTAATGTCTACTTATTGTCACGCAACCAACTCAGTACAATGCGAACTTGAAAAGCTGGAACTTATCTGTTCTTCAGCCTGCCTTTGTCAAGTGGTATTTGCTTAAAAATTCTGTTCAGACTTAATGTGTTCTCCTTCAGGGTTCCCCCTTCAGGATAAGCCTTCCACCTAAGTTACTCCAAACAGATGCTTTATAACCTCACTGGCTAAGGTGTTCTCTGCACATTCACAGGCCCAGTTGAGACTAATAATGCCGTTGTGGTTAACTGGCCTTAATTGTCTTGCCACTTCCATAAAGGGATGTGTGCTGTCTCTACCTGCAATTAGAGGTAAAAAATTTGATTTGTGACTATTACAAAGACTTTTACAAAGTCTATTACAAAGACTTTTTCATAAGGGGGAAAAAAATCAATGTGAATTTATGGTCTTCCTGAAGCTCTGATTTTGAAATAATCTTTCTTTCTTTCTTTCTTTCTTTCTTTCTTTCTTTCTTTCTTTCTTTCTTTCCTCTCTCTCTCTCTCTCTCTCTCTTTTTAATCTTGTAGGTCCATTTAAAAATGATACATGTGTTAGAGAAATGGCTCAAGGGGTTAAAGTACTTGCCATGTAAGCCTGATGACTTGAGTTCAAACTTATGCACCAACGTTAGAAATCAAACCTAGGTGTCTGAATCTGTCATCTTAGCAAGCCTGATAGGAGAATCACCCAGAAGGAAGCTAGAGGGCTGGGTATCTTGGAATAGGGTAACTTCGAGTATACTCCTTGATGGCAAAAACAGAGAGACACCCTCCTTCAGCAAGGTGGAAGGCAGGAACTGACTCCTGAAAACCATCTACTGACATCCACACACATGATGAGGCTTACCCACCTCCCCTCCACACACATGAACTCATAATTAATTAAATAACAAATGATGCCAATGTTATTGGCTTATTTGGCACTACTGTCTTCCCAATAATACTTCCTTTGGGAAATTTGTAACCCTGTGATCGCTTGTTGATTGGCAGGCTCTGTGATACTTATTTTACATTTTCTAATTTCCTTAAAAAAGGAATTCCTTGATAAGAAAGATAATATATATATTTTTTATAATCTCTAATTGCCTTTATTTAGTTGTTTGCTATCCACTAAATTGAAGGGCAACCTTTAAGGACATAGTAAACTGATGATGGCTGCTAAATTTGTCAAACCTTAATCCAGGAACCTTTCTCCTTGACATGGAAAAGGGTCTTTGAAAATGTGATTAATTTAGAGATTTTTGAGATGTGGGGCTATGCCTATCTGTCTGGAAGGACTGAAGGTGCGATTACTGGCATGTTTAGAAGGAAGGCAGAGTAGAATTTGAACAGACAAAGAGGAGAAGGTAATATTGCATAATGTGTCATATCCCAAGCTAAGGAATGTCAGCATCTACCAGAAGCTGAAGGCACAAGAAAAGAATTAGCTCCTAGAGCTTCCCAAGAGAGTATGTTCCTGTTTACACTTGACTTTAGCTTAATGGTAGCTACTCAGATATCCATCACCCACAACTGAAAAACAAGGAAACTTCCCTTGCTCGTTCAAGTCACAGTTAATGCAACCACCGAGAACCTCAACAAAGAGTCAGTGAACTATTCTTAAATTTGGCACGAACAGTTATCATTTCAGAAATGCAATAAGTTCTGTTTCAGCATTTGTACGGCAGAGAAGGAATAGACGGCATCATGCTAATGTGGGTGTAAGCCTCAGCACGTATGTGGAAGTCAGTAGCCAATTTTCAGGAGTCAGTTCCTGCCTTCCACCTTGTAGGGGCCTAGTATCTTTTGTTTCTGCCCTCAAGGATCATGCTTCAGGCATCATCCTTGAGACTCTGTCCCGGGATGGGAGACAAAGCTCATTTATAAGAACGTCTAATTCGAGACACTTTTTGCAAAGGTTTATAGGAGTTGATGGCTTTTAGAGAAGGTACTGATGAACTGGGGAAACTTTTCAAGCAGGAGGCAGGAAAGTGGCTATTCCAGTAGAGATAACCGGTAATGGTAGAGGTAGGTATGCATGGTGAGGGCAGAAAGCATGATCCTGCCAGGAAGGACAATACTGTTGGTCCCTGTTACTTAGTGTAGTGTCTGACTCATAATATGTGCTCTAAATATTTGGTGATTAGATGGATGGTACCCTCAAGGCAGCTGGCCTGTGGGAGGAATGGTTGGTATTGGGAATAATGGAGAATCAGTCTGTGTATATAGGACAGAATCCTTTTAGAGTGGAGAGAAAGCCAGCATAGTCAATGGTCACTGACATTAGAGAAAAATTGCTTCTACACAGAGTTTAGAAAGACATTTCAGAAATATGTTTTCCTTCTTCGGTGGCTTGAGACTAGAGAATGAAAAATGCTGTGTTGAGATTAATACATAAAAGGAGCTGGTTGACAGAGGGCTAAAAGCCCTTCCCTACCTGAGCTTCATGCAGTAAACAGCATGCTCAGACCAGTTTTCAGAGAAAGACTAGAAGCCATTCCTCATCTGGGCTTTGTCTATAGAACAGAACACATGTGAGAAAAGCCCACAGTTTACAAATCAGAGAGAGAGGCAGGCACATTATGAATGTCCTATGAAAGGTCATGTATCTCGTGGCCCTGTGCATTTTTTTACTGTTATTTTTTTTTGTCTTTTAAAAATTATTTTATTTATTTATTTATCTATTTGTTTGTTTGTTTATTTATTTATTTATTAATTTTTAGCTTTTTCCCCAGCTCACTAGCTCATTCTTGGGAGCACTTTCCTTTCTTTACAAACTCTCTTTCCCTGACTATCTAGATATTCTTTATTTTTCTGAAGCCCCATCTTCTCTTTAATCATGTAACTGCATTGCTAACATGCCTGCTTTTTTGAACCCTAACTTAACTCCTTTGAGACATGAGGGCTTTCTGTCTTCCTCAGGAATCTCCTCACCCCTGTACCTACTTACCCACCCATCCCTCCATCCTTCCTTTCTTTTTTCCTTCTTCCCTCCTTTCCTATCTCCTTTCTTTGCCCCAACCCCATTCTTTATGAGACACTGAATTGGAAAATGAAAAACAAATTTGGCAGTCTATTCACTCAACCTGGATTTGCCTTAGTTTCATCTGGAAAGTGGATGACTCTTCAGGATTATCCTGTGGCCCACATGGCATGGCTTCTGAAGTCTAGAGGCCATCTGCTTTTTCTTTTGCCTTTTCTCTCTTCTCCCAGCCAACTTGGATAACAAGAGCTGGCAGCTTTACTGGGAAAACTGAATAAATTCTGGCTCTGTTGTTGTCAGTGGCATGGAAGACATTCACCAGCTTCCAAATGATGAGAAATTTAGAAATTTTGAATGTTAAGCTTGAGTTCCATAGGTTGAAAGGATCGCTGGCTGCTCAGTGACTTGACTTTTGCCCATAGTAACAATTGCCATGGCCAGCTCACAATCACAGGGATGCTTATTTTAATAAGGACACAGTCCTGAATAATAGTGAGGCCTGTTTTACCTCTAAGGTTGTCAGTCTTGCACTGGAAAGAGCCTCTTCACAATAGAAGGCAACAACAGCATGTCTAATGCCATTATCACTTCTTCTTGACCGGTTAAATTTTACTTAAGAAGATTTTTCTCTCCTTGATTATAATTTATAAAAGTATACTAAAACACAAATTATTGGTTTTAATTCATTACTATGTTGGTGTATGATGTCTGAATGTAGATGGTGTGTGCCACAGTGCGAGTGTACAGGTCAGAAGACAGGTTTTGGGAGTTCTCTCCTATGGGGATTGCTGGATCAAACTCAAGTCATCATGCTTGGGTGGCAAATACTTTGTCCCCTGAGCTGCTTCGCCAGCCCCTCCTTCATTATTTCTTATACCTTCTTTTGCAACTTCACACCTCTTCTTATTAATAAGTAGTCGCTTCCTATTGGCTAAGCATAAAAATAAAAAAATAAAACAATGAAAAAGGACTCTATTCTTCATAATTAATCTTTGAGTCAACCCCAACCTCTTTTCTTAGTTCTGCTTTCTGCCAAGTCACTTTTCTGCTTCTCTTATTCTTTTACTGCCAGAGTTGATGAAGCCATATGGATCTGAAAGGTCACTGCTTGGCAGGAGATCAGCCTGTCTGTTCCTGCAAACATATCAACTAAACACGTTGGTTTATAATTTGTTTTCTACCTTTAACATAAAAGATTAGGGGATTTGGGGGCTTAAGAGATGGCTCAGTGGCCACCAGTACTTACTTGTCCTTGCAGAAGACCTAGGTTTGATTCCCAGCACCCACATGGTGGTTCACAATCATCCATAACTCCACTTTCAAGCCATCCAACGTCTTCTTTTGGTCTTCACAGGTACCAAGCATGCATGTGGTACAAATACATACATGTAGACAAAATGCTCACATGTAAAATAAAAAGAATAAATCTAATACATATCTTAATTATGGAATTTATATAATTTCTAATTTTTTCATTCTTTTATGCCTTAGAGAACAAGTAGCAAATGAGCCTGCATTCTCACATAATGGTGACCTTCTGTTCCTGTCTTGAGAGAGGTCATGATTTCTCTAGTTCACCCTAGACCCTACCTCAATCTACTGTCTCAGACTCTGGGACAAAGTGTCAGCTACCACTTACCATTGCGCTGAAAGACTGTTCCTCCCCCCAATGTTGCAATGCTTATGTCAAAGATAGAATGGGAAAATTGGGTTCAGAGGGCTAAATGCCCTGATTAATTCCTGTATGTTGTTTCTGGCCCCACTTCCATTGAGTTTGCAACTCCTGATGTGTTATACCTCCTTGCTCCTTCACTCCTTTACTTTGGCTTCCTTCATTCATCAGTTTCCATGTGGGTTCTTTCTAATCTGAAAGAGCAGCCAGTGTTCTTAACCAATGAGCCATCTCTTGAGCTCATCCTGCCTCCCATTGCTTCTTTGTTACCCCATGATCTGTTAGTCTATTTCCTTCAATGCATCTCTCTTCTAATCTATTTTATGTGCTGCTTGCTGTGTAATTAATCTATTGTAAATGTTTATTCCTTAATTTGCTTCTTCATTTAGTAAGCACTTAAGAAATATAAGGTCCTATCATTTCCTTCTATTAAGAAGTCTTCAGTTATTCTTCATTACTGGTACAACTAAGCAATGAAGGGTCCCTATCCTGTTTTTGGAGTTCTTGACTTCCCAGCCCCAGCTAGTCTATTTTGGTCTCATTCTTCATTGTCCTTTGTTTCTTGAGCAATATCGTCTGGATGTGGTGGTGTGCTTCTGTAATCCAAATCCTTGAGAAGCTAAGGCAAGAAGATCTAGATTGGAATCTATTTTGGATTACATAGTGAACCTGTGTCTCAAAAAGTTCCTCATGAAAGATTAAAGCTTAAGTACCAGACCTTGGGAATACTTCAGTTAATATCAGCATTGCCAGGGCTGTTTGTTGTGTGACCTCAAGCAAGTCTCTTAAGCTTCTATGGCTTGACATCCTTGTCTGTGCATCCAGTAGGACTGTTTGGAGAAAGTCATGTGATATAATGGTTAAAGCCAAGAGAGAGCTGGGTAAAGGTCAAAATGATAGATGACATTATAAGTCAAGCCACAATTTGCCCTCTATTCTCATTACCTTTTAAAATTTGAAAATTACATTTATCTATTGACATGTGTAGATGCTGGGAATGTATGTGCGACAGTGTACGTGTGGAGGTTAGTGGACAACTGGCAGGAGCTGGTTCTCTCCTTCTTCTATGTACTTCCAGGGCTTGAACTCAGGTTGTCGGATTCAGTGGCAAAGCCATCTTCTCAGCCTCATCCTCATCCTTAACATCATCACCATCATCATCATCATCATCATCATCATCATCATCATCATCATCATCTTGTCTTGACCTGACCGTCTTTGTCTGACTACTTCACCTGTAGAAATCTTTCTTGTTTAAGATATAGGTCAGATAGTATAGCTTCTATGAAACTTTTGCCTATAGCACATAGAAACCCCACGTTCTTGCACTTTTAGGATACACTTACAAGGAGAGTGTATTGATGTACAATCCCCTATAGTACAGTAAACCCTGATTCTTTGGAGCCAAGCGTGTCTGCCAACAGTGTTACCTGAGGTATCTTGTATGAAGCAGATACATATTAACTCGTTTCTGAAGTGGTGTTTCCTCATTTGATTATAGTAAAAAATTACTGCACTTGGAAAATGTAGACTGGTCCTCAATAATGTTTTTCTTTACTCCCATATGCTATCCCAACACAGGTATTAAAAAAAGAAACATTTTTATTGATGACCAGATCAGCTTTATTGGATTTTTTTTTCCTTTTGTCAAGAAATTACCTTGTCTGGATGTAGCATATAAAAAAAACCTAATGACAAATACAAACCTCTTGAGGCACTGATATAGCTGTTGGTTTATTTGGAATTTATACCCACCTTTGTTCAAAAGGGTTTAAAAGAGCATTGGGCATTAAAGCTAATGTGAAATAGGTTGAGCATTGCTAAGAAGAGAACAGAGATGGTGCCTGCCTGAGAATAGAACGGAGACGGTGCCTGAGAATAGAACGGAGACCGTGCCTAAGAAGAGAACGGAGACTGTGCCTAAGAAGGAGTGAGCAGATGCTCCCAGGCACCTGGGATGAGCTAATCACTTGATTTGGTAACTGGATTTGGCTCTGCATTTCTTGGCAGCCCAAGCTGAAAGGAAACACATTGGGTTATTCATTCAGCAAACATTTGTTGGATATCTTTGATAAATGGGGCACTGTGTTCACAGTGGGGATTCGGATGAGAAGCAAGCCTGGGTCCCTGGCTTTAGCACATCACTTGGTTCTGAAGTAGGAGACAGGTGTGGGTACAGGGGGCTGGAGGGTGGGGGAGGTGGGGCATGAGGGGGCTGAGAAGCTGGGGGTTTGGGGGTCCACAATAAGAGCACAGGGAAAGGCCAGCAATTGCTTGTAAGAGGGAAGTGGGCAAAGATTTATGGAAAACTCTTATTCCTTTGCCAGACTGTTTAGTAGAGGATTAGTCTTCTGGAAAAAAGGAACAGTATATACAAAGACTGGTGTGTGTGTGTATGTGTGTGTGTGTGTGTGTGTGTGTGTGTGTGTTGGGAGGGAGGTTGTTTTCTGAGGGAACTATAAGGTAAGGGAATGCAAAAAGTGAGATGGCAGAGGTTGGTAGGGGCCAGAACATGCTGGGCTATGTATGCCATGTAAATATTTCCTTAGCTACCTGCATCAGGAGCCACCAGTGGCTTACTGTGTCAGAGCCCCTGGAGGCAATCCTAGGGCATCTCTATTCATGCGTGTCTACCATCTAGTGTATATTTGGGTGTGGGTTTGGTTTGTAGGCCGGAGGTTAACCTTGGCTGTTGTTCCTTAGGAGCCACCTACTTTGTATTTTGAGACAGTCTCTCTCTGGGATGGGAGACTCACCCGATTAGCTCAGGCTGGCTGACCACCATGGATTAACACCCCCTGATATGTGGATTTAAAAATACACTTGTGATGGTGTGGGAACAGGAGAGTGAAGCAGGGTGGATGTGAGATTGGAAAAGGGACCAGAGGTGGATTTATTAAGCTTGCCATTTAAAGACCGAGCGAGCACAGAGTTCTCGGGCAGTGACACTATCAAATGTAAAGGCTGGTTTTATTTACAGAGGTTCTGTGATTTCTAGGATTTGACCTGTGACTGATTCTCAACAGTGAACAGGAAAATTTCACCACCTATGGAGTCAAATATGCCATTAACAAATATCAGCTTTGTCCCTGTTCCAGCTACTTTAAACGTCACTTTCCTTACCTAAGAGGAAGGATCAGTCTCCGGAGGATTTGGGTGAGGATTAAATGAGATAGCCTAGATAAGAGGGCTCCTTCTCTTTCTTCTTTTTCAATGCATCCACAAGAAACAGCCAATAAGTCGATAATTCTGGATGTAAATCGGGAGCCATTTTACTGCGATCTTGGAGGTGGGTGCTGACAGGCCTGGATTCGTCCAGCTCATGGTATCTGGGGCCTTAGCAAGGGCTGGTGCTAGGACTGTCTAGAGTACTCTGTCAGGAGTGTCCTAAAGTTCACGCTCAGATGGGACTGCCCGTGCAGTGCTCAGCAGTCTTCGCAGGTAGCCAGGGCTTCTTCACAGTGAGAACCTGCAGGGTGGTGGGTCAGGGCTTGAAGGGGACCTTAGAAATAAGGCACAGACATGGCTTTTCCTGAGTTAATGCTCCAAGTCCTATGTCCTTCTGCTATATCCTACTTAGATTAAGCAGTTGTCACCCTGCACAGAGCCAAAATGGCAAGGCACATCCCTTATTTCTTATCAGAATAAATATCAAAGATTATGCACCCACAGTTTAAAAGCACGACCTTTTCCTTGAGTATATTTTTAAGTATATTATTGTTATACTTAAAATATCAACTATGTTATAGTACTTAGTTGAAAACAAGTAAGATATTTTAAAACCTAATGTTTAACATTGGAAAATAAAAATGTCATTGTGTCTGTTTCATATTTTGAAATGTATATACATTGTGAATTACCTTGTGATAATTACCATACATGTTATCTCATATGTGTATGTCTGTATGCTTGTCTGTGTGTGTATACGTGTGTTTGTGAGTGTGTTTATGCTTATATGTATCTATATGTATGCATGTAAGTGAATCTGAGTGTATTTGTGCACGTGGATGTATGTGTATTTATGTATATGTATATTTGTGCATGTCACTGGGGGCTGGGGACACTTTAAAATTGACTCACTGATTTTTAGGAATATAAAACATTGTGATTAATTGGAGTCACCATGCCATACAAAAGTACTCTTGAACCTCTTCTTCCTAATCTTTGGCCAGTATTTTCTTAGCTCGTTCCCTAATCCAATCTCTGGTAAACAGAATTTTATTCTCTACTCTGTGAGTGCAGTACCTTTAGGTTTGTGTAGATGTGAGGCATGAAATAAAGCCCTTTTTGTCTTTGTTTGGCATGTTTCAGTGTTAACATTCTCCTCTAGGCTCCTTCCCATTGTCTTAGATATTAGGATTTCCTCCTTTGAATGGCTAAATAGTATTTCACTGTGTGTATTTTAGCACATTGAATGGAGCATAACATGGTGGAGCTACTTCCAAAAATGCACATAAGTTTTATTTTGTTTTTAGACACGGTCTCTCTATGTAGTCTGGCTGTCCTGGAACTCATTGTGTAGACCAGACTGACCTTGAACTCACAGAGATCTACCTGCCTCAGCCTCCAGAGTGGTTCACTGCGAGAGCAATAAGTGCTCTTAACCTCTGGCCATCTTGCCAGCTTCCTTAAGCATATTTTAAAATTTATTTTTGTCTGGTGTGTGTGTATAGTCAAGCAGAGGTCAGAGGTCAACATGAAGCATCTTCCTTATTGGCTTCTTTGCCTTATCTTTTGAGTCGGGGTCTCTCATTGGAGGTCACTGATTTGGCTAGACTGGTTGGCCAGCAAGGCCCAGGGATCCTCTTGTCTTCATCTCCCCTGCTAAGGTTACATTACAGGCGGAGATTGCAGTGTCTAGCTTTTGTGTTTGTGCTGACGTCTCAAACTCTACTCCTTTTTACCAGCCGAGCCATCTCTCCAGCCATGTTGCACGAGATACTATTTGTAAACCTTCACTCCTGGAATTCTTTATGAGAGAATGTAAAACATATTTTTAAGAGAATTCAAAGTTCATCCAAGGGAAAGGAGTTCGGTCCCCAGTGGCAGGAAGGCTCCTGCTTCCTTCAGCCTCAGTCTCTCTGAGTGCTGGAGAGAGGGTTGAAGATACAAATGGGAGAAGCACTGCTTTCCGCTCGAGCTCACCACAGAAGAATGATGCACAGTTAATGACCTTTTGTGACAACCTTATTTTTACAGTTTACTGGGGGGCCATATGTGGCCTGCAGCGACAGATGGTCCCAATCTGCTGCTGCCGGATAATGGCTTGTTTAGAGGCTCAGGGTGGCTGTGACAAGGCTCAGCTGGACCAGCTGTTGACCCTGTACGTAGTGCCAGGTCTGCCTTGAATGAATGCCCTCAACGGAATGTAAAAGACACGCCTCTGAGCATGGAAGGCTCCATGCTTCTCTGATAGGAGAATTAATATACTCATTTGAAAAGTATCGTTTCATCTCCCTTCTGTTCCCACAAAGAGCAACTGCACTAGGGACCAGGAAACCTGGGTTTCAATCTCATTCTGTTGGCCTACTGAGAGTGTAACTACAGAGGCCTCATGTAAAACTTTTGACCTCTTATTCCTAAAATGGATCCTGGCTGAATCATTGAGGTTTTCCTGGGCTTGCTTGATTATTGTGGTTATTTTAGAATTGTTTCTACCCAAATCCTGGACCCTCTTATTACTTGGGATGGAAATAATGAATATTCATGAACCCCCCCCACACACAGTGTTGAGCTCTGTGCTAAACCTGTATTCTCTTTGAACAATCACAGTGCTCCTAGGTTATTATCCACACTGTCAAGCATGGGTGTTGCGGGGAGGGGTAAGTAACAGAACCATGCTGCTTTTCTAAAGTCAACAGGTGGGACGAGGCAAAGCTGGGACTCGAACCTTTACTCCCGCTGGCTTTGTGCTATACTGTCTCCATGAGCTGGAGATGCGGAGAAGGAAATGAAGCTCCGAAGTGTAAACAGATGGTTGGTGGTAGGGAACTTCTGTTTCCTCTCCTGGCATGCTCTGTCAGTTTGTCTGTATTTGTTGTACCTTGGGGTACCTCCCTAATCCATGACAGGGCCTCGATATTCCTACTGGGGACTTGTGGCCTCTAGAGTAAGCTCTGGGGAAACAGCCTCCCTGAGCTTCCACGCTGCTAGTTTGGAAAAGCTCCATTTATGTGGGACGGGAGGGGAAGCCTGGTGTGGGAGAGTAACTGTGGACCGTTCACAGCTCTGAGGCTTAAACCACATGAACAGATTTATCATCCCAAGTCCTTTATTTAGTCCCCATTTCTGAAGCCTCTCATTATGTGGGCCTTGTGTTTCCTGGTCATATGAATTTTGAGACAGTGATCCCTTTCTGTGAAGAATGACCTCATTCTCCTCATGGAAAAATTACTTTGGCATTTGAGCAAATAGGAATTAAATTGAAACCCAAGACATTTCTCTGATTGTGGTAACCTTCTCCACCCTGAGGCTCTCCAGTGTTTCCCTGTGGACATTGAGTTTCATCCCCACCCCCACCCTCCCAGCTCAGATTTAGTTTAAGAATATAATGTAAATATTGTTTAAATGAACCCCCCTTTGCCAAGCACAAGATTAAAAAAATTGATTGTGCAGTTAAAAAGACTAGATATTTAGTTGACCTTGAAGTTTTCTGTAGAGGCCCTTTACCAGCTAAATTTTCAACTGGTATTTGAATCTTAAGAGTTTTTTTTTTTTTTTTTTAAATAAAAGAAAGCTTATGAGGATATTCAAATGCTGCCATTGTTGACTACAAGAAAGAAAGAGTTTTATGGTTCCCATACGATTCTGCCAGCTTCTTTGTACATTTGTTGATCACTTTACTTTGATCTCCTCTTCTCCCATCTGGCATTGTTGGATTGCCCCTCCTGTGCCTGGCATGGGGAATCTAGAAGCCTGCCTTAGGGTCTGTAGGGAAGTCTGATTGGATTCAATTAGTGGTGAAATATTTAGCCTTGTAGTCAGTGTTACTAAAGCCTGCTCCCAGCCCAGGGGCAAGCAGGGGCTAGCTGGAGACCATGTGGGTTTGAGAAGAGAAAACTGAGTCCACAAGGTGAGACACTTTTCTCCATTTAATGAGATCTGAGAAAAGTTTGACTAGGACTGGCATATATTAAGGTTGACATTATAAATTTAGAAAATGATTTTCTGTGACCTCAGTATGAGCAGATGTGTATATTAGTGACAAATATCATGACCTATGGTTCCTGTTCACAGTTCACAGCATTCAGAGCTTACAGTATAGAGTCATTAGGTCTGTGGAAGAGGCCAGACCACTGAAGTGTCCACACTGTGTCACACATGCTGTTATAGAATAAGAAGATTTAGTTGGTGTTCCTGCCCTTCCATCGTGACCTCGGGGTTTCTGTACTTGGACTTCCTTGACATTTTGGGTCAGGAGATATTTCTGTGAGAAGATGTCCTGTCCATTTTGTGGGCCTGTTTGGTGACACCTTGGCTTTCATAGCCACCAGAGATGCCTGTAGCATTTTAGACATGTCACCTGTTCTCTGGGAAGCAAAATTATCCTCTTCCCCACTCAATAGCCATTGCCTTGAATGATCACTGAACCAGAAGATTAAAAGTGGATGTGAGTTTATATGTGTATGTGAAGGTCTGTACATGTGTAAACATGCCACTGTGGTCTGAATGTTTGGCTTCTCTCAGATTCTATGTTGAGGCAAAATCGCCAATGTTATGGCTTTGGGAGAGGTAAGTTTGGAGAATGCTCCTTCATATATGGGGGTACAGCCCTTTCCAAAGAGACCCAGAAGTATGCATTTGCAGCCATGTCATATGAAGACCCAGTAAGAAAGTACCATCTATGAATGGGGAAATGTTCATTCATGAGACAATGAATCTGCTGGCACCTTCATCTGGGACTTTGAGATCTGTGGGAAATAACTTTCTGTCACTTGTGAGCTACCCAGTTCATGGATTCTATTATAACAGCCTCAGTGGATGAAGTCTAATTTTCCTCTTTCTCTGAGATGTGAAAGTAACAGCAGTGTTTTACATAGCACAGGCTTCTTGTGAATAGATGGCCAACTCGGTTAACTCGTACTTAATAGGGTGAGTGACTCTCCTTTCCATCCACTTGAAAAGCTGATTCATCCTAAAGAATGGGGTGACAGCAGATCTGATCCTTGGCAGATAAGAACTGAATAGGACGGAGGCTGTCAAACCGGATCTGCAAGGCTTTGTTCCATTGAGTGAAGTCATTCAAAGTGAAACCGGAGATTATGCTGTAAACACTTGCTTCTGGCAAGGCCTCCAATGGCACCTAGCAAAACTGTCCCGTGTCTTTAGAGGACCTGGGGAGAAATCCAGTGGATTGACTCACTTCGTTTTATTTACTCTTTTTTCCAGTAAAAGCCATATTTGTTTTGAAAGAGTGGAGGAATTGAGGACACTAGAATGACGTCCTCAGGGATGTTTAAGGGACAGTGAAAGGAAGGGATGTTTATAGCTGTGTCGTCAAAATCATAAAAGCATAAAATGGGGACCAACTTTAAGCCCTGTTATCTGTGTCCCCAATCCACTACAATGGATCATATTGGGGCACTGCTTGCTTCTCTGTCTTTAGCGGAGTTTGGCACAGTTGGTCAGTTGCCTCTTGTGACAGTCTTGTCTAGGCTTCCTCTCTATCATGGTATATGGCAAGGGCCTCCCACTTGTCTTTTTTTGCAGGCTTCTCTCCACGAGGCAGTGGGTGGTGGGTTTTTTCTAGAGTTATCTTTCCTTCCTTTGAATGCTCCTTCACTGATTTTATTAGGTCGCAAAGATGCTCAAATCTATATGTCTAACTCAGTGCCTATCTTTAATTTAAAGCAGACTCACATGATCAATCGTGTCATTAACATTTCCTGCTAGGTGTATAACCGATGTCTCAAGTTGAACATGGCAGGAAGTGGGGCAGTTCTTCCCCTCTCCCTTGTCTACACCTGTCGTGCTGGTCTTTGGCCTCACCAATTACTCCTTTGCTCACAGCAGTCAGTGTCTTCTCATAGTCTCAAGAACGACCCCATGTACATCGTACCTAGCCATATTCTAGTCCTGCTCTTGAATGATATCCCACTAGACCAAGAATAAAATACCAGCTCCTTTACATTGTTTGCATGACTTAAAATACCCAGTTCCATTGGCCCTGCTCTGGGATTCTTTCCACTACCACCTCTGTTCTTCTGTTCCTATTTTTCCCTCTTATTCTTGTCTATCCATCTCCTATAGGATTAACCCCTGGAGAGCTTCAATGGCTGCCACCTCCCAACACTCAGCTCTCAGTGAAGGCCTTTCCCCTCATCCACTCCCATCTTTTCTCTCATAGCACTCATTGTCACTATACACTGTGTTATATACTTTATGACGTTTCTTCGTAAAGAGAAGGGAAACTCACGGAGAAGCTGTTTCCTCGGTGCCTGGTAGAGAGTAGGTGTGTAATGAACACACCTATATCGCCCAGTGGGTATTTCTACAGGACAGGAGGCTTAGCCACATCCAGACCTCAAGCCCACAAGCTTAGCCAGCTGAAGACAGGTAGCTAGAGGGAAGTAGACCAGTTCAGAAAAGGTTCCTTCACACAGCTCCGAGGTGCAGTCAGAGAAACAGCTGGTCTGAATTCCTAGGTGATCCTTAAGCAATTTGCTCTTTGACCTCTGAGGGAAGAAGCCATATTCAAGTTGGGCAGATGCATTAAATAATTTTTTGGCATTTGTGTAATAACTTGTTCTAAGATTTTAAGTTTTTTTTTTCTTCCATTAGTGTAAATAAAAACCAACCCTCATTGTCTAGGTTTTCAGACCAGACCTTTCCTTCCCCTACTTTGAAAATAAAAATAGAAGAACACAAAAAGCCAACATGATTCTGTTCTCCATTTGTGATTATTATGATTTACAGAGGGATAGGAGGTTCATTCATTCCCTGTAGGTGGATATTTGAGAACGCTTCCAGGTCCTCTGAATCGCCTTGCTCTTGGAGCAGATGCTCACTGATTAATAAACCTGTACATTTGGGTTTCTTCTTCCCATGACTTTTTGGTTTTTTGTTTGTTTGTTTGTTTTGTTTTGTTTTTTTTTTTTGAGACAGGGACTCATTATGTACCTCTGCCTGGCCTGGAAACTATGTAAATCAGGCTGACCTTGAACTCACAGAGATCCACCTGAGTGCTGCGATTAAAGGCTTGTGAAACCAGGCCTGGCCTCTTTCTCTCTTGTTCCTGAGTTTGGAGTAAAAGCCTAGATCCTGGCATCTCCCCACAGCTAGGTTCTGTGGAAGGAGATTGATTCAGTGTGGTCACATTGGAAAGAAGTAAAAATAAAGGTGTCTGCGGATTCCCACGACTGTCTTTGCTATACTGACCTGAGGTTTCGGTTTAAATAATGGGGGAAGTAGTATGCATAATTAACCAATCCTCTCAAGAAGCGCTGCCTCCCATCCCTGCGTCAGCTCTGGTCTGTCCTGCTATTAGGGCCAAGCAAAATCTCTTCCCAGGAGGCAGGTCACGCCTCTGGCTGGTACCAGGGCTTCAAGCCTTTCCCATGTCCAGACAGAATTCCTGGAGTCTGTTGTTTCAATAGTTTGATAGCAAAGGGAGGGGGCACAGTTCTCTTTCTTGAGAATACCTTCTGTTGTACCAGGCCTGTTACATGCCTGTTGGTTATCTAAAAGCGTGTGTTCTCTGCTGTCTGCCCTAAGGCAAGCTATCTGCTTTGGGCAATGCCTGTGGCCATCCCAAAATGCCAGTAAGTGAGTGGGGGTGGGTGGGGTGGAGGGTGGAGGGTGAGAAGGTGGGATAAAGCTGCAAGATAGGGCAGCACATACAGATGCTCACCACAGCTGGAGAGCCATGGCATAGGCTCTGACTCACACCTGTCAGTTACAGATGTATCCCTGTCTCCAGTCTGTGTGTGTCTGTTGGTTCTGAGCTTGTGAAGAGGAGAGCGATGCTATTTGTGTTCTCTTAAAGATCCTGTAAAGTGACTGACTTAGCCTTATATCTTCCCAGTGTGAGATACAAAATAATAATTCATATTTCAAGTTTCTCTGCACTGATAAACTTTTAGCTGTCAGTGCAAACTACCAGGGGATTTTGTACACTGACAGTAGACAAAATCAGAAAAGAAACAGAGAGTTGGGGAGTTTTGCAATCAGTAAGTTATGGCACCAGTGTCCAGCCTGATCCCCTGACAGATAGCTCTGTGCATGTGAGATCACCCCACAAGGATCCCCCAACTGCTGGCATTTGCAGTGTCCAGTGGGGCACACTGGACACTCAGTTGAGGGCATTTTTTTTCTTTCTGCTCCTTACTGCATGTCTCACAGCCAGGGAATTAAATCCCTTGTGATGCCTACCTGTTGAAGTAATGAACATTGAATTACTCTTTATATATGTATATGTATCTATATACACACATATGTAAAGACATTGACATATACAGTTTGATCTCTCTTAATCCTAAATCGGCACATGTGGATGTGGCTCAGTTAGTAGAGTGCTGGCCGACCTTACCCTGTGTAAGGCCCTGAACCACATATATGGGGTGTGGTCACACATACCTGTAATCCCAGCATTCAGAGATGAAAGCAAAGAAGATTAGACATTCAAGGCTATACTCTGCCACATAATGAACTGAGTAAAAAAGAAGGAAAAGGAAGGTGAGTATTTGAAGAAGCAGAAGGCAGGATTAAGAGGGGAGGAAATCCTACATCACAGATAAGCAAAAGCAATTCAAATGGCTAGTGTGGTCAGGTCCCAAACTGAAGACGGACTCTGAGCCCTGCCCTCTAACCACCGATTCTTGACGCTCTGATTCTGCCTAAGAAACATGCTGGTGTTTACTGGCCATGCTAGTTTAGATTTTTGTCAACTGGACATGAGCTAGGGTCCTCTGGGAGGAAGGAACTTCAATTAAGAGTGCCTTCATCAGAATGGCCTGCAGGCAAGTCTAGGGAACATTTTCTCAATGAATGGTTGATGCACAGGGTCCGTCACACTGTAGGTAGTACCAGCCCCAGACGGGTGGTCCTGGGTTGAATAAGAAAGAAAGCTGGGCAAGCCATGGGAAGTGAGCCAATAAGCAAATTCCTCCGTGGTCTCTGCTTCAGTTCCTGCCTCCAGGTTTCTGTACTGCTCAAGTTCTTGCCTTGGCATGAAAGTCAATGATGGACCATGACTTGGATGCATAAGCCAAATAAACCCTTCCCTCCCCAAGCTGAGTTTGGTCATTGTGTTTGTCACAGAAATAGAAAGCTGAACTAGAGCAATGTATAGGAGACCTGGACCATGGTAGTGGGTATACATCAAATCCAAAGAAAGTATTAGAATCATATTGGGTATACTTCCTTACATTATTACTTCAGTATTTGTTCCCAAGTCAGGCACGATGGCACAAAGTATAATCTAACTACTCTTAGGGACTGAGGTAGGAGGATCACAAATGGGAGTCCAGCCTTGGGCACATTATCATACTGTGTCTCAAAAGGGTCGGGGGGGGGGGAGGATCTCATTGCTATTTACTTTTCCTAAATGGATTTCTCTTTATTTAATATTCTAGTTATTTGCACATTCACAGATATTTCTTGGGTTTTTCCTATCTATATCAAGCAGCATGACAGATGCTAAGAATGAAAAGATCCAAGATGGATGTTCCAAGATTATATATATATATATATATGTATATATATATATATATATATATATATGCTTTCACTTTGGATCTTACACACACACACACACACATATGTATATTCTGCTTTTTTCATGCTGATGTGGACATAGTGTGTTGGTTTCCAGAGGGAGGAAGGGTAGAAGGGATAGTGGAAGCTCACAGGCATAAGGTTAGACAGATGGCTTCTTAGAGGAGATACTGTTTCAGAGCCTGCAGGGGAAGGATGGGCTGGCGATTCCCTCTGAGACCCAGCCTGTCATCTGTACAGAAGGTAATTAATGTGTATCTGGAAAGAACTAAGCCCTCAATAAGTGGTGGCTCTTATTACTGTCATCATCCCGTTCAAGAAAAGAAAAAAGTTCATTTTACAAATCAGACTTTACATGACAATAGAGTTAAAAAATATTCTCAAATCCTTTGTATGTTGTTTCCAGGTATGAGCTGAAAGGGCACACAAGTGGATCTCAAGTTTTGCTTCTACACCACCATGCCACTGCTATGCAATCTCCCACTTCCTCAGCAAATGAGAGGCACAGGAGGAGCCTGAAGACATATTTGCCTGAAGACATTGCAGGGACTCTGGCCGATTTCCTGTCGCTTCATTGCTAAGGAGGGTTGAAATGACAAGCGCAAGTAAGACTCCTGAGAAAAATGAAGGCAGGGGTTGCTTTGTTATGCCTTTCCTGGGAACAGTTCAGATAACTCGGTAGCCTAGAATGAACCTAGCCCAGCGTTTTATCTTACTTCCTCTCTGATAACAGCTCACATCTCCCAACCCAAGTGTGGAGAGCCTGGCTCAACGGGAATTTACGAACTCCACAGAGCACTGGGGTGCCAACTGTGGCATGTTCACCTTTGGAGAGAGAAAAAGCAGGGCTTGTCAGTAGGAATGGTGCGGAGCCCGAGCCCTGCCAGTCAGCTTAGTTCAGGGGCTTTGGTTTCAGCCTCCCTCGGGTATTTAGCCTGAAAGCAGCAAGATTTTTAGTTATTTATTTTATTTTTGACAGACTGTAATATGAATGGCCTGTAGCAGGTTTCCTAATGAAGTTCCATTTCCTTCTGGAATCTCCTTCCTACCACAAGTCCAGTCTTCCAGACTACAAAGTGGCCTACCTCTGTTTATAGTATCTCAGAGGTTCTCTATCCTGATATAATATGAGTCACATTTCCCCCCCACACAATCTATTTACCTACCTATCTACCCACCTATCTATCTATCTATCTATCTATCTATCTATCTATCTATCTATCTATCAGTCATCTATCTAGTCTATCTATCTGACCTACAGAGTATGTGTGGAGGTCAAGCAACAGCTTGTAAGAATAATTTCTCTCCTTAACATGCTGGTCCAGGGGATGAAATTGAGGTCGTCAGGCTTGGCAGAAAGCCCTTATCTGAGGAGCCATCTCATTGGTTTCTGGTTTCTAGTTACTTTTCTTGCTACTGTAACAAAATACCTGATACAAACAACAGTAAGGAAAGAGGATTTCTTTTGGCTCAGGGTTTGAAGGTTCACTGTGGCAGGGAAGCATAGTGGTAGGAACATGGAAAAGCAGGCAGAAGCAGAAAGAGATGAGTACTGGGGTTCCACTGCCTCCTTGCCCCCCTCCCCACTTTTTCAAGACAGGGTTTCTCTGTGTATCTCGGATGTCCTGGATACGTTGTAGACCAGGTTGGCCTTGAACTGAAGATCTGCTTCCTGAGTGCTGGCAATAAAGGTATGCAGCACCACTGCCTCGCTTCCCCTTTGGGTTCAGCCTAGGAGCACAGCCCCTGGGATGGCACCATCCACATTCTGGGTGTATCGTCCCTCCTTAGTTACACATGCCTGAAAATCCTGCTGATGCATCCGGAGGTGTGCTTCCCAGGAGATTCCAAATCTGTCAGTTGACAATGAAGAAAGCCCTGGCAACTAGAGCCCATTGTTCCACACTCATGACACATTCAATGCCATTAAGTGTGAATTTAATGTTTTTGGCAACTATTATTGTTAAAGACATTTAAGGAGACATCTGTCTTTGCTTATTTAAAGGTTTTTTTTTTTTTAACAGTGCTCCCCAAAGATGCCAAAACTAAATTAATTAAGTGTATAGAGATAACAGAAATAGGGGTCAGCAAAACCGGGGAAGAGATTAACCATTTTTAGTGTATTGTTTTTCTCAGAACTCAGCCTGTTTTTGTTCATTTGGTTGGTGTTTTTGTGCATTGAAAAATTGGCTTTTAATTCCATTGCCTGGTGACAGTAGAAACTGTTTCTGTTTTTACTAGTGCAGGTACAGAAGGAGTAAGAAAGTGCTGACAGAAAGACTTGATGATCTATCAGATAGGTACAGTTGGGGTGGCAAAATATACATGGTTATTTGCTGCTTCAGCCTCAACTCTGGAATTTAGCAGACCTTGGTTCAAGTTAATCAGCACAATGTGCTAAGAGGTGAAATAGAATTATTATAATTCACTTCAATATTTACTTCAATTCCTTATTAAGAGGTAAAGTTTAGTTATTTCAATTTACTTTAATTCCTTCTGTTAAGAAATGGAAATAATAAAAGCATTCTTTTTTTTAATTTTATTTTTTTCTTATCAGTTACATTTTATTAACTCTGTATCCCAGCCGTGTCCGGCTCTCTCATTCCCTCCCAGTCCCTCCCTCCCTCCCTCATCTACACCGTGCCCCGTTCCAAGTCCACTGATGGGGGGGGACCTCCTCCCCATTCATCTGATCCTGTTTTATCAGGTATCTTCAGGACTGGCTGCAAAGTCCTCCTCTGTGGCCTAATAGGACTGCTCCTCCCTTGTGGGGTGGGGAGGCCAAAGAGCCAGTCATTGAGTTCCTGTTAGAAATAGTTTTTGTTCCCCTCACTTTGGGAAACCAATTGGTTACTGAGCTACCACAGGCTACATCTGAGTGGAGGTTCTAGTTTATATCCATACATGGTCCTTGGTTGAATGTCAGTCTCAGAAAAGACCCTGTGCCCAGATATATCTGGTCCTTGTGGAGCTCCTATCCTTTCCGTATCAGGCTAACTCCCCTTCTTTCTTATGATTCCCTGTACTCTGCCAAAGGTTTGGTCATGAGTCTTTGCTCTGACAACACTGCTAGTTAGAGTCTTTCAGATGCGCTCAGTAGACTCCTGTCATACGTTCAATGCATTCTTACATAGTTGTTACAGAGTACTTAGTGTAGCAAACTCAGGCCTCTTTTGATATCATTTGAATGGGAGGTTTAAGGGTATTAAGGAATGGCAGCATGTCGTGAATCAATTCAGTTTGTCAAGTGTTCTAAGGAAGCGCTCTGCTCTGTTTATAACATCTGTGGGAGGCCTTGCAGCAGGAGAGTCGTCGTAAGGGTCCACGTACAGCACACACTTATCACTTTGATTGTGGGATAGGTTGCCCAACTTTTCTGTATTTTTATTTATGGGAATAACTGAAATTAAGGATTAAGAGTTTGGGAAGCTTAACTCAGCTTTTATGTTTCTACGCTTTGAAGTGCTTTTGATGCTTAAAGCAAAGGATACAGAGGGATGATGAGCTGAATAGCTGCAAAACATGAAAATTGTGATGCAGTTGTGTAGTTAAAGCCATGGGCTCAACATCTGTCCATCCAACTAGCCATGGCTTAAAGATACTTGAAAATAGTAGCTCTCTACTGACGATATGTAGATATTTTTTTCTTATCTTTATTCTGTGAGCAATACAATATAGCAATGATTTGAATAATATTTATATTACATTAACAATTATACCTAATCTTGATGATTTAGTAAAATATATAGCTTATGTTATGTTATTATATCATGGCACAAATTCTGCGCTATTTTTAAATGATGGGATTGAGCATTTGTGAATGTCAGTGTGTTGGGAGGCAGTCCCGGCAGTAATGCTTTGAGGATATTGAGTGATGAACTATTTGTTGATGGTATATTTACAGGAAATGTGCGTTATTGATCTGTTTGGTAGAAGAGAGCAAATTGTCAGTAGCAGTAAATAAAGATGAAAATAAGTGTGGTTTTAATATGTAGCTTTGTGGCTGGGCATGGAAGTGGATACCTATAATCCTAGAATTCAGGAGGCTGAGACATCAGTATTGTCATTTCAAGGCCAGCCTGGGCTATATAACAAGGTCCTGTCTCAAAAGCCAAAACAGAGAACAAACAAATAAGAATGAAATACATCTTATGCCAGGAATAGGATAGGCTGTCAGTAAAAATCCAAATTAGAGTTTAAGAATCCAAGTTAGAATTTAAGTTAAAAAAAAACAAAACATTACCACCCAAAAGCAAAAAAACAAAAACAAACATAATTTTTAAATATGCAGAGACAGCTTCCATTGAATAGCATTTATATACATATTTGTCGTTGCTGTGTCTTATCATTCCCTTAACACCTTCAAAGGAAAGAGTCCCCAAGTAACTCAACTGCTTAAGTTTCTTTGGCTTATGCCTTGCTCAACCATGGATCTACTACCCCGTGCCCTGTCCTGACTGTGGGGCAATGACTGAAGCAATGACCGCAGAGGGCATGGCTTACTGTCAGTTGCCAATTTGGAATGAATTCAAACTGTATAAGGCACACACTTGCAGAGTAATGAGATGAACAAATGGCTGAGATGCCCCACACAGGGAGTTTCTATGTTCTCACAAAAGCAACCTTTTCTATTAAGTGTCTTCTCCATGAGGCCAGTCAGCATTTCAACCTCAGAGGAAACTGGAGTGGAAGAGATCACACCTCTGATTACATCCTGGACCGCTAATCACGTCTTTATGTTGGAACAGCAAACAGCACAGGGACTGGACTCCATTCTCTGAGCTCTTCCAATTAATGCCCAGAGCTATTTGTGCTTTTTCACATGGGTGTGGTTTCCTGGGTGAAATGCTAGCCCCAATGAAGGGTGCCTTTCAGTCTGTGCAGAAGTCGAAGCCGGAGAACTCAGATCCCATGCTCGGCTATTCCGCCATCTCTCATGGTGGCCAATACTTAGTTGTTTCTTCTTTTGGTACCAGTTCAGCACATCTCTTGGAGGAGTCATTGTCAGCCGTGGTGTCCATAGATGATAGTGTACCATGGTCACTGTGAGCTACATCACAAGAGATTGATTTGTAATGGAATCTAAATAATAAAGTTCACAGGTAGATTCACTCAGAACATCTAATTAAAGCATTTTTAAAAATATTTCTTTCTGGTGTTCTTCTTTTTTAAAAGCAACTTTGCTGAACATAATTGATATTCAATGTCTTTCCGTGCCCCAGTCATAATTCCCCCTCCTCGTCCTCTATCCCATCTGCTTTCCAGACATCTCTGATCTTCTGTTGTGTATAGTGGAGCATCTTTTTCACTGCAACTCCTTTTTTCCCCTGAGCAATTTTTACAAGATCTTGATCATATATAGATACACATACAAATACGTATACATATGTATGTATGCATAAATAAATATGTATGAATAAATATATATGTATAAATAATAGGTACACAATCCAAAAATTCACTACTAATAAGAAACAAGGCAATTTGTTTTAAAGCAATTTTGGCCTACAACTAGTTTTACCACTTATTGAAAATAAAGATAAGATTTGCACACTGATGAGGTAGCCATCCTTATTTCCTTCACACATAGAGATTTCGGCTGAATCTGTGACACTGCAGGCCATTGTAGAATGTCTCCAGGTCTCCAGTGCTTTGCAGTGGTGATCAACTATTTGAGTCTGTAATCACCAATGCTGAAAACACCACTCAAACAAGTAATACCAAATTACAAAAGAATGTTCAGGGCCATTTCAGAAACCATTGGAAATTCTGTCCAAATCCTAAGCCCAAACTCACTGGAATGTTTATTTCTTTATTTTTATTTTTTTTATGAAACTTAAGCCAGCAACCCCAAGTTTTAGAGTCAAACATTCTAACAGGATACAATCCCAAAGTTACTAAGTGGATTAAGTGGCTCCTTAGCAAGGGTGGTAGGAGAATATGTGAAGTCGGCTTTCCATAATCTAGCTGTTATGTTTCTATAAGAGCAGACAGACTTGTGTGCACGCCAGCAACACTGCAGTTTCTAACGTGCAGCCATCTTTAGTTGGAGTGAGGGGTTGCAGTCAGGGTTGGTTGGCAATGTGTGGCACAGTAAAGAATGTTGGTCATGTACTCATGCCAAGGCTGCGGCAAGTCCACGGTGCTGCACAGATGAGCATTTTCGGAATCACTTAGGATTCATTCTAATTTTCAATGTTTGATCATTATGGGCCCATAAATCTTTTACTCTTGCCAAGTTTCTGAATAAGATGCCATTAAACTTTGGTTATGTGACTCCATATGGGTCCTGATACACTGTTTTAGAAGCTGCAACACAGGTTGCTTTCCATTTTCTAGAACATTGTAAAAGTAGAATCACATAGAACTGGAGATCAGTGGCATCATGCAATATACATCCTGTGTCTTCTTTCATTCTGCACATTCTGAGATTTATCTCTTTCACTGAATCTACGAATTGTTTCTTGCTGAGGAATACCTAAGCATGATTATATTATTATTTACTGTCTATAAAGAGTTATTTTGTTTTAAGACAAGGTATCACTATGTAGCTCAGATTTGCCTCAAACTCATAGTGGTTCTCTCTTAGCTTCCTAGGATCTGGGACCTTAGGTTTGGGGCTCTTCCATTAACTGTTTGATAATCTTGGCATTTATGGGTATAACTAGTGTAAATATTTGTGCACAGTTCTTTGGGTAGATGTATACTTTTATTTGTTTTCAGTGAATACCTAAGGGCATAGTAACTGGGTTAGCTATTAGATAAATACATATTAAACTTATTAAAAAGCTGTCAAAAGTTGTAGCTGCATTATTTCATATTTCCATCAGTAGCATATGAAAATTCTCACCATTTTGCATTCCTAACCATACATGCTTTCTAAGAGTCATTTAGTTTACCCATAGAGTAACAGTTCATGTAGTTTTGGTCTGTATTCGTGATTAGTCTGAATATCTTTTCACAGCTTATTTGCTTTCTTTTTTTCTTTTTTTTTTCTTTTTTTTCTTTTTTTTTTTTTGAGACAGGGTTTCACTATGTAGCCCTGGCTGTCCTGGAACTCAGGATTGTAGACCAGGCTGGCCTCTAACTCAAATAGATCCACTTGCCTTTTATCCTGAGTGCTAGGATAAAAGGTATGTGCCAACACATTTGACTTCTTGCTTTTTATGGAGAAGTTCTCTTAAAATATTTTACATACTTTTAGTCAGGTGATTGCCATTGAGTCCTGAGAATTATCACTGTTTCCTAGTTACAAACCTTTTGCAAACATTTTTTTTCCCATCTGTGACTTAGCTTCTCATTCTCCAACTAATATCTTTCGAAAATACATTTAAAATTTTGATGGCGCCTGTTTAATCAATCTTTTAGGACTATGCATTTGTTGTGATGTCTAAAAGCCTTTTCCAATACCAAGGTCACCAGGGTTTTCTCTGGGTTTTCTATTTTGATGCATGATCCATTTTTCATGAAGTGATAGAACACAGAGTCAAAGTCCTCCTGTGACTTGTGGACGCCCTTTGGTTGCAGCATCACTTGTTAGCTTGTTCTTTACTCTGTGTCTTTGTTGAAAATTGGGCTTCCATATAGGGAACATTTATGATTCATGGATCATGTGCCTTTATTTATGTCAAATGTCGTTCTGTGGTGGCTGGTCTTGTATCAACTTGACACCAGCTAGAGTCACTGGACAAGAGGGTGCCTCAATTGAGAAACTGCCTCCATAAGATCCATCTGTAAGGCATTTTCTTGATTAATGATTGAAGAGGGCCTAGATCACTGTGGGTGGGGCCTTGGCATGTGGTCCTGGGTTCTATAAAAAAGCAGGCTGAGCAAGCCAATAAGCAGTACCCCTCCCTGGCCTCCTGCCTCCAGGCTGCTGCCCTATTTGAGTTTTTGTCCTGGCTTCTTTCCGTGATGGACAATGATGTGGAAGTGTAAGCCAAATAAACTTTTCCCTCCCCTACTTGCTTTCTACATGGTGTTAGAAACCCTAACCATATAGCATTTGTATATGTGTGTATGTGTGTGTATGTATGTATATGTATATATGTGTATATATGTGTGTATGTATATATATGTATGTGAACATATACATATATATGTGTGACTGTATATGTATATATGTATAGCATATGTCTACATGCTGTTTCACAACTGTAAGTTTTCAAGTCAAGTAGTGTTCATACTAGAATGTTCTTCCTTCTTTTCTTCTCCTTAAAAACATTTTAATTATTTTATTTTGTGTTTATAAATGTTTTTCTTGCATGTGTTTATATGTACCATGTCTGGTACCACTGAAGGCCAGAAAAGAGCATCAGGTACTCTGGAAGTGAGATTACAAATGGTTATGTTGCTACTGTGTGAATGCTGGGTACTGACCCAGCACTTAAGAGCGGAATATTCCCTTAACCACTGGACCATCTCTCTAGCCTCAGACTCTTTTTCCTGTTCAAAATTGCTTTGGCTCTTCTAGAGATGTTGCATATCTGTATCATTTTTAAAATAAATTATTTTTCCTTTCTTTTTTCTTTCTAAGCCTGCTGGAACATCAGTTGAGATTGCTTTGACTCTTAAATTCAGTTGAAGGAGAATTGGTGTGTTAAAAATATGCGTATCTGTGACTCATGAATGTTCTACCTCTCCCTCTCAACCTAACCCTTCTGTAGTGTCTCGGTGATATTGTGCATTTTTCTGTGACCGAGCTTTGGCAGCTTTGTCAGAAACACACTTACACATCTTATTTCTGTTTATTTTGTGTGCATATATGTGTGTGAGTGCATATGCCGTGGCCTGCGCGTAGAAGTCGAAGGAGAGCTTGTGGGAGTCAGTTCTCTCCTTCCACCATGTGGGTATAGGATCAAACTCAGATTGTCAGGCTTGGTAGCAGTTGTCCTAACCCACTGAGCCATGTCAAAGGCCCAGTGACAAGTCTTTGAGGGTCAAATCAACTTTACTTCTTGAATGTTCATCTTTGATTATGATACATTTTTTTTGTTGATTATTTGTTTAAATTTTAATGAGAATATTAGTATCTAGTTTAAGAGGAATATTGGAATATATATTGGAATATTGGAATATAGTTTTTATTTATTTACTTTTTGTTTTTGTTTTTTCAAGACAGGGTTTTTCTGTGTAGTTCTGGCTGTCTTGGATTCACTTTGTAGGCCAGACTGATCTCGAACTGACAGAGATCTACCTGCCTCTACCTCCTGAGTGTTGGGATTAAAGGGGTACACCACCATTTCCTGGCTAGCTTTTATTTTTACAGTGTCTATCTGGTAAGGCATTTTATGAAGTATGTACATGACAATTCTGGCCTCACTCATAGAACAAACTGAGAAGCATTCTGATTTATCAGGTTTCCCCCCCAAATTTTCATAGAGGATGGTAGCTATAAAAATATTAGAAAATTAAGCAAGGGTGGAGTCAAGTTTAGTATGGAAAACTTAATTTGTATTTCTATGTAAAATATCACCATTATCTCTGAAATCCTTGGAGGAATTTGCTGGTTAAACTATCTGGGCCGGGAACTTTCTTTATGGTATAGTGGTGAACTGCAAACTCAATTTCTGAGTAGATGGATGGCTGGCCACACTATTTCTTTAAGTGGGATTGGTAATTTGTGTTTTCGAAAAATTTTCCCACCTCATTTGTGAAATCATTGCCATAAAGTTCTCATAACATCGTCTTCATTCTTTCAAAGTCTGTGCCGTCTCATGGTGCTACCTCGCTTATTACTGCCTACATTTTCCTCTCTTGTCTCCTTCTTTGATCAGTCTGTCAAGCTAGATGTATTTCTATTGTTCTTGCCAAGAGCTGATATTAGATATGACTTTATTTTTTATTTTTTTCTGTTTCACTGATTTCCTCTATGGCCTTTTTTATTTACTATTTTTTTTTTTTTTCTATCTTGGGGTTGGTTTATACATCACAAACCTGGTTTATTTATTAAAATGTTAAGTAAGTGCATTGATTTGAGATGTTTCCTCATATGTAAAAACCAATGTAAATTTCTCACCAAGTGATGCTTCAAGAATACCACACAGTTTTGATACAGTGTTTTCCTTTTTATTCGGTTTATGATATTTTTGTAATTTCTTCAATGTTTTTCTGGTACTCAAAGGTTACGGGACAGCACTAGAAAAGGAGGAAATTGCCTAGGGCTGGCTGATTGAATAGTTTTAGATATGAAAAAGGACTCTGCTAGGTGACTTGTTCTTACCTTGTAGGAACAAGGTAAGAAAAGGTACAGTAAAAATGTAACATTGGAATGGAGGGAGGAGAAGGATGGAGATTTGAAGGGATTCTCATTTCAACGTCCTGTTTGCGTCTACTGTGAGTAGAGAATGTCTGAATTCAGTGTGGTGAGATTTGTGGAGAGCAATGATGTGCAAAACTGTGATTATACAGCAATCATAAAGGTAGTATCTAGGGTGAAGATTGTGTATTTGCAGAGTCATCGTGTGCAATTTTTCTCCTGTGTTACCTGCCTACTCAAGTGAAATATCAGAGGGAAGAGCCGGATTTAGAAATCATCCACGTTAAGGGTTTTGGCAGATTCATTTTGAGGAAGAGTAATAGATCAAGAAGATGAATCTGATAAGACCATGAAGAGAACATTTAGGCCGCAGGACAAACAGAAGCTGCCTGGCTGGTCGGCACATGACCACAGAGAACAGTGGGTTAAAGGATTGGCATTTTTCATGAGGCTGAAAAACAGGTTTGAAGGATCGGCAGAGAGAACAGGAAGTTTAAGTGGGTCGTGTGGTCAGTCTGTGGGATAGCAGAGATTAAGTTTTCATCAGTGAGTGACCAGTTTCAGGGTGTGGTTATGCACATGGTTGAGCGAATTGGAGTAAGACTGAGGTTCTTGGCCTTAGGAGGCCTAAGAGCTGCAAGGTAAGACATGCTATGGACTCTCAGGTCGCCCAGGATAATGCTATGACTAAGATGTGGTGAGAATGTGAATCAGAAGTTGTGTTCTATTTGGGGGTAAATGAGAGGAGTTGGACAATGCAATGTGAGAAAGACTTTCAGCATTATACAATACAAGCCCATGTTTTGAGGTCAGGGTTCGTCAGGTAAGTGAAGAATGATTTAATAGGATACTAGAAAACTTGTTGAACACTGTCTTACCCCCAAGTGCCTTGTCAAGTGAGGCTTGGATGGTAACTTGCCTGTGGTGGCTCCAGAGGGCAGAATACCCAGCAGGGCTTTCTGATGTGGGTTGAGGGATGACAGAAGATTTCTTTCTGGAGGCAGAAAGTGAATGAAGCTTTGATGATCCAGAAATGGTGATAGCAGACAGGTTTGGCAGTGGATAGGGGTAAAAGCATTTGTTTCTCTCATCATCCAAATATTAGCTTCGTGGTAGGGGTGAGTGGTGGGTGGTGGCTCGCTGTGGCTTACCCTTGGGAAAGTCATGGAGGATGACGTAGATGTGTGACATGGAGGTCACAGAACCCAAGCACTGGAGGGGAGTTCGGAAGTAAGACTGCTCTGATGCTGATTCTGATGTTCCAAAGCGAACAAGAAGTCTGGTCACTCAGTCCGTGAGCTTGCTGCTCGGGCATGTTGAGCACATTTTATTTCAAACACTGAGTGGGACATTCTTCCTTCCTGATGCTGGAGATGTTTGCTGGGATTGTCTCATGAGCTGCAGTTACTCAGCACTGGCTCCTTTCCTCTCCCTTCCTTTCTCTTCTTTCTGTTTTAAATGTTTTTTTTTATTAGTTCTTTGAGAATTTCATACAGTGCATTTTGATCATATTCATGTCTCTCAGACTCTCCTCCTAGGGCCTTCTGCACATCCCTACCCACCCAACTTCATTTGTGTGATTTGTGTGACAATTTTCCCCTCTCTCCTCATCTTTCATACCAATTCCAGTTGGTATTTGTGTCTGTTTTCATCTCTCTGTCTCTCTTTCTCCTACCTGGTCCACGTTGTGTTAGCTGACTAATCCTGGGTCTACCTCATAGTGTTATTAGTGTACCAGCTGTCACACTATTAAGGAAAGTAGACTTTCTTTCTCCCAGAAGCAATCAAAGCTTTTTGCCAGAGGTGGAGCTTCATACCCACTTCCCTTCTTCCATGATAAATATTGTCTAGCCTAAGCTTGTACATGCTGTCACAATCTCATGCATCTGCCCTGCTGTGCTGAGAAAACACTGTCCTGGATGTCATCTACCACCTCTGATTCTTAAAATCTCCCCTTCCCCTTTTCAGCCTGGGTCCCTGAGCCTTGAGAGAAGGGACATGATAGATATGACCCATTTAGGGCTGATTCACTCTGAAGTCTCTTATTCTCTATATCAACTAGCTGTAGGATCTCTCTCAAGAAGAAGCTTCTCTGATGAGGGTTACATGGTGTCATTCTAATGTGGTATCCATTTAACAGATTCCTAATAGTAGATTTCCCCTCCAGGACCCATGACCTATCTAGCCACAGGTTCTTGGTTTTCTTGACAGTGTTGGGTGTGGGTTCCCAGTGATATCTCACTGAGAGAAGTCAGGGCAGGAACTCAGCGTAGGAATCTGGAGGCAGGAACTGAATCGGAAGCCATGAAAGTATGTTGTTTATTGGCCTGCTCCCCGTGGCTTACTCAGCCTATTTTCTCATACGACACAGGACCATCTGCCCAAGAGTCATGCCATCTACAGTGGGTTGGGCCCTCTCACATCATTCTTTAATCAAAAAATGCCCCTCAGACTTGCCTAAGGTCAATTCAATCTTACGGAGGCATTTTCTCAATTGAAAATTTTCTCTGCGCAGGTGACTGAGAAAAACAAACACAAGCAAACAAAACTATAAAATCCAACCAAGACAATGACTCTGTTTCTTCCCGCCTCAGTTTCTTCTTCAGATGTACATGGTGAATAACAACAAATTACTGTTGGTCAACATGACCCCTAATGCTAATCTATATGTAACCCATAGCCTCGAGCCTGACATATAGTGAGTATTTAGTAAATGGCAGCCTTTGCTTTTCCTATGAAGACTGTGCCAGAATTAGCTAGGGTTTAACACAAACACTGCATCTTTGCAACAATTTTGTGATGTTTGTCATATGAATGAATTTAAAATTCAGTGTGATTCCCACAGATTGCCCAAGGTCAAATCCTGGTAAGATGCAGGGATAGGTTGACCAGTCCTCTAGATACTCTTTCCAATGCTGTCAGATGATCTTGAACACGTCATTTAGAAATTAAAGAAAAAAAAAAGTTAGAGGATTTTTTAATTCCATGGCTTATGGTGACCACTGATGTCAAATAATTTTGGGGGTACCTCTCAAGCCCCTTGAGCCACACTGTACTCCATTTTATCTTGCTCAGTTTTCAGGGGGCACTAAGAGAAATACACGTAGGTAAGGGAATTTTCTAGGTGAGGGGAACGTGCACTCAGAGCAGTTGGCTGGTTATTGGTAAAGAGGCAGCAATTAGGCTGTAATGAGATAATCAAAGCTGTGCCGAGGGAGGCAGCGACTGATTTGTACTGTCGAGGGGGAATGCTGAGCATTGGAAATTTCACACAATCACACTTTTCCTGATTCAAGCACATCAGAATTCATTTAGTTAGCAGAGAGCAGAGGCACCCTACTGGCCCCCTTAATTACAACACTGGGGCACTCTATAACAAACACTAGAGGAATGCTATATCTGGAAATTCATAAATCATGTGACTCTATCTCCTCATGGGTGGACATTTGCTTGCAGACCAGGGAAGGTTCCCCCCCACCCCCTGCTGGACATGCAAACTTCCTTCATTTGATCATTGAGCATGAGAGCACTGTGTTACTTAGGATGATTTCTGCACCCCCATTTCCCACGATTCGCCATCCTCCAGTATTGCTATTCTTCTCAGACCAAAACTGAAGTGTCTCTGTTTCTAATCACCTTGCAAGGGATGAATCCTGCGCTGGCTCCCCTGAGTTTTGGATGGGACCTTGGAGGTGGTGGGGTTGTATTCATTTATGCCTCAAGTGAAAAGAAAAAGAAAAAGAAAGAGAGAACAGAGCTTCAAGAAGTTTTATTTATTTAAGTGAAGTTTTTATTAACTTTCCTGATATTACATGGCTAGATAATGAAAGGTTAAGGCTGGGGGCCGGACTGTGATGAGGAGAGCTGGGCTGACTCTGGAAGCCCACGTGGCAGTTTGCGGGATGGAAGAAGGGGATGGATTAGTGGTGTCTGTTAGGTGTCTCATGAACTGGATAATATGGTTGGTTGCTTTGCAGGGTGGCAGGTATGGAGGGGTGCTAACTGAATAATGTAGTTTACATATCTGTCTTTAAATATTGCATCAGAATTTTTAATGCCAAACAGGAGATTTGTTCTATTTTCTTCCTATTTCTAGCTGAACTCGTTGCCCCTTCCTGACCATTTCAGCTCAAGCCAGTTTCAGAACCCACCTGGGTGGTAGCCACAGCTAATCTCGACGAGACTTGCTTTTGCTGTTAACACGTTCAGAAAGCTCCCAAGAGTCTTTTGTTTTCTTTATATCTAGCGCCTACCTTCAGCCTGTCTCTGGCCTCTGCCTTCATAGTCCTTGCTAGGCCGCTAGGTTGCCCTGGTAAGGAGGCAGAGACTTCCTTTTTCTGTCTCATCAACCTGAGAACATTCTTCCCAGCATTCCTCTCTTTCTCTTTCTCTAGAGCAGTGCTTCTCCACCTTCCAAATGCTGCGACTGTTAATACAGCTCCTCGTGTTGTAGTGGGTCCCCCAACCTTATAGTTATTTTGTTGATATTTCCTAACTATAATTTTGCAACTGTTATGAATCGTGACGTAAATATCTGAAATTCAGGATATCTGATATGTGATTCCCAAAGAGGTCACGACCCACAGGTTGAGAAACACTGCTCTTTGGTTGATCCAGCTTGTTTTGGTCCCAGAGAAGGATCTACCTAAATGCTGCTGTTGCTGAACGGCAGTTAATCCCACTACTCCCAGCTGTCCATCAAGTACCTATATTTTTCTATTTATTCCCGGTCCAAGCAGGAGGAGAGACCTGAAAACACAGAGAGATCAATGAGTTTCATGATCGTGATCGCCCATAGAACATCATAGTAAGGTGCTGTCTCTTTGCGGGAATGTGGATGGGTCAAGGTTCTTTCCTGTTTAGCATGGCCTATACTTTTGTTAGTTTCTTGGAAGCGGCTCTAACAGAACCTGAGTACTGCATTTGCATTCAATGATTAATTTTCTCTCTACTTTGAAGGATGTTCTTTTGTGTGTACCTTGCTTGATTTTCCAAATTAGATTGTCTCCTAACCTCACAAATGGCTCAGACTTGAAGAATGAGCTTCTTTTGTGTTTTTTGCCCAGACTTTGGATTTGATCTTAAACTATCAGCTGTTGAAATAAAACATTTTGTACCATAGATCTTGAGATTTGACTAAGTTTTCTTAGATAGCAAGTTTCCATTACAAAGGGATTTTTGCTCAGTAAATATACAAGGCAGCTAACATAAACCATTTACAAAGCTGCATTTACTCAAAACGGCAATCATTTCTACAAAGATTTCTTTTTCTTTCTCTTTTCATTTCTCAGATAGAACAGGGTTTCTCTGTGTAGCCTTGGCTGTCCTGGACTCTCTTTGTAGACCAGGCTGGCCTTGAACTCACAACTATCTGCTTGCTTCTGCCTCTGCAAATGCTGGGATTACAGGCATGTGCCACCATGCCTAGCTACAAAGATTGCTTTATTAATTTGTTTGTGTACACCATGTTTATGCAAGATCCTGTGGTGACCAGAGGGGGCATCAGATCTTCTAGATGGAGTCACGGGCAGTTGAAGGCTTGCTAATGCGGGTTTTGGGAACTGAACTTGGTTCTGCTGTCGTATCAGTAAGTGCTTTTAACCACTGAGCCATCTCTAGCCTCAAGTTGGCAGTAGTTTTATCAAATTTTAGAGTGGAGTCATAGGCAAATGAAGACAGTCATGTTGCCAAATAGAAGGAAGCCAATATGAACACTTAATGCTGTCTTTTGAGCTTGGGGTCTAATCTCTTGTCTTTCATAGCTGCTCTAGTGATCAGGCTAAGCCACCTTTGTCATGAAGCTCCAGGTTGTCTATTGATGCTACAGACTCAGCTTTTTCCTACCTTATTGGATTAAGCTGTTTGGGCGAAATTCCATTGAGGCAATATCTCACAACAGTGGGAAACAGCACCACAATCCATGTCCTCCTTCAGCCCTGAATGCCCTCTAGATGCCCCCTGGATGCCTCCCTCTCTTTCTCTGACAGTAAGAAAAAGAGGCCATGGGTTTGAAGAAGAGAAGAGAGGAGTACATGGGAGGGTTAGGAGTGAGGAAAGGGAAGGAAGAAATGTAACGATGTTATCATCTAAAAAAAAAAAAAGTTGATACAGATTTTGGGGGAAAAGGTATCTAAACTGAGAGTTCAGCTTGTCAGCCATCACTGGGCAGGGATAGCCAGGAAAGCAGCAAGATGCAGCTGTTTTTTGGTGGCCAAAGCGTTAAGAGGAAAAGACAGCCACATAGTCTCCTAGTTTTGTCTGGTTTATAATCATGCCAGGTTTGTGAGCACACTGTTTAAACTTGCTTTTCCAGAACCCCATTAATCTTTGTGATTGGTTCATCTCTTGTTTTCAAGTATGACCTCACCCCAAAGTTCTGCCCAGTGACAAGCAGCTGTGGAGCATTTTCCTTTGTCAAGCCAAGAGGGTCGCTGTGGGAGAGACCCAAGCTGGGGCTGGTTTCTGAGCCTTTCAGAACAAATCACTGGAGCGTGGGGATTTGGTGTGGATTACTAGCCAAGGAATTCTCTGAATGTGTTTGGTTCAGAACTGAGGGCTTTGGAAAGAACTGTAGCCCATGACCTGGAACATGAGCTTATCTCAGGACAGGGTCAGAGTTATGGATCCGAGCTCTTTCTTCAACCCTTTTGTACGTGTGCCTCCATGGTTGACCTCCCTATTATTTCAAAGGTGATTTGGGGTAAGATTCAGAACCATAAGCTAAGGAGCGAATTCAGAGCCATATTTTTCAGTAAGGGTCTGAGTTCCTTGCATTATTTCTCAAGGACCTAACTGACTTTTCCTTGCCCTCTCAAATAATAATAATAACACTAATCCATTTGCTTCCATTGGTCAAATTTCTCATCCCTCTGGCCACACAGGTTACTTACGGACCATGAGTTGTAAATTATATTGCTGACATGACACACATTTCCAAGGATTAACTGTCTATTGTTTTATTTTTTTAGGAGATAGAATGTTGCTTTTGCTTTTATGATGGTCTTTCTCTCACTTTTTTTTTCAAGATGTTTCCGCTAACTGAATCCTGAGGAAGCCCTAGCTGTTATCCCTCGTTAGACTCGTGATAGAAGACCATGTTAAGTGGCCTTTACATCTGCGTGCCCCAGAGACATTGATTAATAATGAGACTTTCAAAGTTTGAGAAAGTTTAATTCGTCTAGCTGAAATCACGCAGGCTGCACTGAGAGCTGACGGAGAGTTGCTCAAATTGAATAAGTGAGAGTATTTCTTTCAAAGTCCATGCTGAGCAAAGAGCAAAGGGAACCGTTATTTCAAAGTGAGGTCGGTTGAGAAGCCAGTAGCAAGACAAGGAATGCTTGAGCAACTTGCAGGAAGTGATGCAGTGACTTGAGTTTCCTTCTGTACCTTTTTAGCTGTGCCAGTGGCTCTCAAAACAAGCAAGAGAACAGACCCTCATACAGAAAGAAAAGGAGAGGGAACATGGACAGACACCTTCTTCTTCTCCCTCCCCTGACACAACCTGATAGGTACAGAGAGTTGTTTTTTGAGGGGGAGGGGGCCTGTGCTGCATGCATTATGAACTCCACTTAACCTTTCCCACAATTCTGTAAGGCAGGCAAACATCCCATTTTAAAGACTCTAAATCAAGGGCTGGAGGAGTTGAGATGCCCACAGTGGCGTGAGTAGGTAGCAGAGCGGTTACATGTGATTTTAGCCCACATGCTCAGAAGCGCAATTGCATACCTTGGAAACCAGCTCCCTGTCCAGCTATCATGAAGCGATGAGGTAGCAGAAGGGGAGCAGAAGGTCACCTCTGAAACACACCACTCAGCTCAGCTGCCTCTCTCGGGGCACAAGATGCAGGACTGTCTCAAAATTTGGCTCTAGTCCTTTACGGTAAGTAATTTGATATGACACACTGAGTGTTGCTGAGGATGCGCAAGGATGTCCGAGGTGTTTAACAGCACATGGAGTCTTAAAAAGAACTTACAGCTTCAGTGCTGGAAGAGAAAACTGCTAAGGGTCAGGGGCAGTTATGTAAGTGATACTGATGCCTAGAGAAGAGTATGTCTTGACGTCCTAGTATACTGTTAAAAGAATGCAGAACTACCGTATCTTAGAGAACTGAAAGAAATTACACAATAGGAAAGATGGAAAACACCACGGAGTCCAGCTGCTGTTATTATTTGTCACACCCTGGCTGAATAGCCACGGGTGAGCCAGGTACCCAGGGAGGAAGTACTGGATACAGCTGGAAAGGCCCAGAATTGGCTACCCACACACAAAACAGCGTGTAGCTGGTCAGTTCACTGTCATCTGTGTCAACATCAGGATGAGAGTGCGTTCCGTGTGCTCTCATTGGGTGCTAGCAAAATGCTTGTTTTAAAATCTTAGTAACATCTAGCTTGCTCATCCCTTGTATTATAAAGGTCATGTGACCTAGCCTTCTTGAGCCAAACACAACTATCGACTATAGTTCTATCTGAAAAAGGCAAGGCAGGGTTCCTGCTCATTCAACAGCACTGTGCCCATCTGCATCAGCTCCGTCTCCAGCATAGAAAGTGGATAAGGGGTCTTGGGTATCTCTCTGTGAAGCTCTGCTCAGTCACATTAATTCTATACTGCTCTCTCTCTCTCCTTTTCTCTCTCTCTCACATGCGTGTGTGTGTGTGTGTGTGTGTGTGTGTGTGTATGTGTGTACATTTTTTGGGGTAGGGTTGACCACTTCTCATCATCTAGACATTAAGAAACCCAGGAAACAAGATAAAACTTCACTGTCCATTATGCATTAAGCTCAGAAATCATGCTCTATCTTCCATAGAGTAGTCAAGGAAATAAAGGGTCTTCAAAGATGTGAGAGAAATTAAAATACATCCCATGTCTTGGTGAGGGATGCTAACATGTCTTACTTTCTTTGTTACTGTGGCAGACTGCCTGACCAAAGCAAGCCAAAGAAGATTTCATTGTAGGTCACAGTTCGAGGTTATAGGTCACCACTGTGGGAAAGTCACAGCAGGCATGATTTTGGCCTACCTGGTCATCCAGCGCCCACAGTCAGAGAATGAGAGCTGCTCATGCTTAGCTCACTCTCCCCCTTTTATACAGCCTAGCACCTCAGCCTAGGGAATGGTGCCACCCACAATGGGAATATCTTCCCATCTCTACCTAATTAAAATGACATCCATCAGGTATGACAAAGGGACCATCTCCCAGGTGATTATAGATTTTTATTAAGTTGACAACTGAGATTAACTATTGTAACATCATACTGTAAAAAGAGTATGCAGGCTGGAATGACTGTCGATACAGTAGGATTTACAAAGTAAACTCTACTACAATCCCGAAGCCATGGAGCTATGCACAGTTTTTCACAAGCTTCATACCGGCAGCACTCAGTATTTCTTAAAGAATAAATCTCCATGTATTTTCATTCCACTAGATCTTGAAGTTATAACTAAAGGAGCATTGGAACTGTAAATTTGAGCTTATATCAAGTGTCTTTACCGGATATCTGCATATTAAACCTTTTGAATTGGAAGAATTTAATTGTTTTCCCCTGGGACCCATCTGAAATTTATACAAAAATTAAGAGACAAAAATTCACCTCTATTCATCTCGTTACATCAGTTTTAACATTTTTATTTCATTTTCTTTTATGTCTCCCTCTCACTTATTTCTTTTTAGATCCTATCATTGCTGTCAAATTCATGAAGTTTAAAATAGATGCAGCGCCACTACTTAATATGTAGATGCTATATAAATTTCATGATTTTACACGAGTAATGTTTCTGTATTGATACCCTGTCCCCCACGCCCACCCTGAACAAGCATTGCAGTCCGGGATCCCAGGTTGTATTTACTTGTCATCTATTTCATTCTGTAGTCTAGGCTGGCATGGGTCTACCTACGTATCTCAGACTGGCCTTGACTTCACCAATGCTACTGCATCTACTATCCAAAAGCTAGCATTTGCAAAAGAAAGCTACCCTTCTAGCTTTCAGGCACTTCTTGTTTAAGACAGTCCATCTTTTTTTAAAGATTTTTTTTATTTTTAAATAAGTTTATACATTCACTTGTATCCCAGTTATAACCCTCTCCCTCTTTCCCTCCCAATCCTCCTCTCCATCCCTCATTTCCTCCGTGCCCCCTTCTGAGTCCACTGAGAGGGGGTGTCCTCCTCTCTTTTCGTCTGGCCCTAGCTTATCAGGTATCTTCAGGATGGTTGCAATGTCCTTATATGTGGCCTAGCAAGGATGCTTCTTCCTCAGGGGGGAGGGGAAGCTCATGAGTTCATATCAGAAACAATTCCTGTTCCCCTTACTAGGGAACTCACTTGGATACTAAGCTACCATGGGCTATGTCTGAGCAGGGGTTGTAGGTTATATCCATGCATGGTCCTTGGTTGGATAAATAGTCTCATAAAAGACCCCTGTGCTCAGATATACTTGGACCTTGTGGTGCTCCCTGTCCCCTCTAGGATATACTAATTCCTCCTTCCTTCATATGATTCCCTATACTCTGCCAAAGGTTTGGTTATGGGTCTCAGCATCTGCTTTGATACACTGCTAGGTAGAGTCTTTCAGGTGCCTTTTGTGGTAGGCTACTGTCCTGTTACTTGTTTTCTCCTATTTCCAATGTCCATCCCCTTTGTCTTTCTAGATGAGGAGTGATCATCTTACCCCTGGACCTCTTTCTTGTTTATCTTCTTTAGGTGTACATATTTTAGGATGTTTATCCTATCTTATAGGTCTATATAAGTGAGAATATACTATGTGTGTCTTTCTGCTTTTGGGGTACCTCACTCAGGATGATTTTTTTCTAGATCCCACCATTTGCCTGCAAAATTCATGATTCCCTTGTTTTTAATTGCTGAGTAGTATTCCATTGTGTAAAAGTACCACAATTTCTGTATCCTTTCTCCATTGATGGACCTTTGGGTTGTTTCCAGGTTCTGGCTATTATGAATAAAGCTGCTACAAACATGGTTGAACAAATGTCCTTGTTGTGTACTTGAACATCTTTTGGATATATGCCTAGGAGTGATATAGCTGGATCTTGAGGTAGCACTTTTCCTAATTGTCTGAGAAAGTGCCAGATTGATTTCCATAGTGGTTCTACCAGTTGACATTCCCACCAGCAATGGAGGAGGGTTCCCCTTTTCTCCACAGCCTCTTCAACATGCGTTATCTCTTGAGTTTTTGATCTTATTCTGAGGGGTATAAGGTGAAATCTCAGAGTCGTTTGATTTGCATCTCTCTGATGGCTTGGGATGTTGAACATCTCCTTATGTGTTTCTCTGCCATTCTATATTCTTCTACAGAGAATTCTCTGTTTAGCTCCATACCCCATTTTTTAATTAGGTTACTTGAATTATTGCCTTTTAACTTCTTTTTTTTTTTTTTTTCAATGCAGTTTATTCAGGAACATTGAACAATCCTCGGACCCCGGGGAAAGCCAGCCCACAGCTTAAATAGCCTCTGGGTAGCCAACCCAGGCGTGCCACGGGGGCAATGCAGATAGGTCCACATACATGGAAGCAAGCCAGATCCTTGGCCTTAGCCAAATTTTACTTCTTTAGTTCTTTATATATTCCAAATATCAGCCCTCTGTCAGATATAGGGTTGGTGAAGAGCCTTTCCCAATCTGTAGGCTGTCATTTTGTTCTAACAACAATAAGACAGTCCATCTTAAAATTTATTTCTACCCTCAGAGAAAGTCACAAAGCCGTAGAATATGAGCCACAGTAGTGTGATGATTCCTGAATGGGAGATTCTATCGGACCCTGTGCCAGGAGGGTGGAGCCTGTACAAGACAGCAAGGAGTCTGACCATAGAGGGAGGTCTGGCATGGGTGGGGCACCACTTCTGAAAGAGCTGTTCGGCGCTAGCCAACAAGGAACCCCATGCTGAAATAGTGTTACACCATCTGGACGCAACCAAATCTAAAACTCATGATATCCCGAGCCGACCATGATGTTGGTAGACATTTGTGGCTCTTGGCTTCAGCTCAACTTCAAGGAGTCCAGTCCATCTGTGTGGGGTCATTCCTAGGACTTTCCACGACTTACTCTCCTAGTTCTTAGGATGGGAGACAGGCATGGACAGGGTTTCTCTGTGTGGCCTTGGCTGTAGACCAAGGCTGGCCTTGAACTCGCAGAGATCCATCCACCTGCCTCTGCCTCCCAAGTGCTAGGATTAAAGACATGTGCCACCACAATCTGGTGCCTTGGCATTTTCTAATTACACCTTTTTTCAATGATTCTAGCTGACCTACTGTGTGTCTCCAAGTCCTTTATGTGGTTCACCTCAGTTTTCTGATCTGTTAGTATAAGGGGTTGGGGCTGGATTACCTCCAAGTTTCCCTCTGGCTTTTGTATACTGGGAAACCTCCTTTGCCTAAATCTTTAAAGTGTGAATTAAACTCACAGATCAAGATAAATTACCCAAGGGACTGGACGTATTACAGAAACAAAGCTCTCAGGGCCCAGCATGCCTGCTTTTTGGAGCATGCTTTCTTTTTACAGCTGTGAAGAGAGCTATCCGCACACAAGCTATAACTTCATATGACTAATGGTAACCATGACGACCACTAAATATTCCTTCTAGGCCTTGCATCTGCACAGCTCAGTGGAGCAGGGGAAATAAGCGTTGCTGCTTTGAAAAATGATAAAAATAATCCCATCTAGCTACAGGCCGGGAAAGAAAGGAGAGATCTTCCACACAGAGGTCAAGCCATTTCATCTTGTTTTTTGCTCAAGGCTCTCGTGAACTGTAGGAAGTTTGGTACCCACTGAACAAAGAGGTCTCAGGCCTGAGGGTTTATTAAAGATGGTTCTGGGGTCCTGACAATGTACGGCGTGTTAGTGTGGTGACCTCTGTGCTGAAAATGGGACTGTGAACATTAGAACACGTAGATACTCCCCCAGGCATCTAACAGCTCAGGATGTCAGGTTGTATTATTGGCTTAAAGAAGAATAGCTACAAAATTGGCGAAGGTCAAGTGAGGGTTTGACAGAACAGAGACCAGGAATGAGGAGGTTTGCCACAGAGGCAGAGGGAATATCGAAGAATAATGCTTGATGAACAGAGACCTCTCAAGTTATGGGTGACCTTTTGAGACTGAAGGTAGAAAATGCTAAAGAAATGAAAGCTGTATTCACAATCATCATGAGACCATGAACCTTCCTGGTTCCATCAAATTGATGTCAATGTCCATGATGGTCCCTGAAACTATACTCTTCAGCAGTTACATTGTGTGTAGCTTGGAGAGAGTTGCCAAGAGAAAGAAGAAAGTTGGGATGGAAGATTTGAATGTGAGGTACAGAGAAATATACACCACATTCTCTCTCCAGTGACACACCTTATAAAGTGGTTGGTTTCTCTCCACAGCACCCTTCTCACCTATTTCCAACCTGAGTTGTAATAGATATGTTGTATGTAGATAGAACTGCATAAACAATGATATGTAGAACTGGACACTGAGCCAGTCATTTGCTTTAGAGGAGTCTGGACTCCACAGATAAATGAAAAACTCCTGTCGGTAGTGAAGAGCAAAGGGATGGAAGGGATGGCCAGTCTCTGAAAGAAGGTGAAAGCTAACAAACAGACTGAACTCCAAAGGTGCCTGGGGATATTGCCCAACAGAACTGAGCCTTTGGGCTCTCAAAGGAAGCTGAGGATCATTTGAGCCCTATGAAAATCATAGTGGCCCTCCAAATAACAGAGTCTTTAAAGGAAATCTGAAAATTTGAGAAAAAAAGAGTAGCTTGTAATACCAAGTCCAGATAGAACTGACAGGCATGTCACAGAGTGAGGCCAACTTCCTGTGAAATGCTCTCTTATGAAGGAACTGCTTTATGCAATATGAGAGGCAAAGATAATTTCTCCTTCCTTTTTTTTTTTGAAGGACTGAAGCTTCAAATATGATGAAATAAATTAAGAATACACAAACTACCTTGAGAAAAGACATAAGCTTATTAACAATGAATATGCACATGAGATATACACATAACATGGAGTTCAAAGAAAATCCATGTGGTTGAGGTTTCAATACAGTCTTCATAGGGGAGAAATAATGAAGAGAGAGATAGAGAGACAGAGAAGTAGAGAGAGAGAGAGAGAGAGACAGAGGCAGAGAGAGAGAGAGAATAGGCATATTTAGAGAGAGAGCATATATATTTTAGTATAAATGAGTGGGCCTTATTTAATTTGGTCTTAGAGTGTCTTCCAGGAGCTCAGGTGTTAACACAAAGCTCTTTAGCTTCACATTAGTAGAAGGTAGTAGTCGATATGAAATTTATGAGGTGGTAACTCTTGGTGGCTTGCTGGTCACTGCTGTGTCTTTGGAGGGGATTTCAGAACCTGAGCCACGAGGTCAACAGCTTTGCTGTGCCATGTGCTCTTACCTCAGACCCAAGGTAACTGGGCCATTCAGTAATGGGCAGAAACATGTATGGACACTGGAGAGGTCCTGGCAAGCAGAGACACCTGAATGAGCAACACATACAGACATTTCTGACTCCCCCTCCCCCAGCTCTCAGACTATTGACACAACATACTCCAAGAACTTAGAATTTTCCCCAGGAATCTCATGCCAAAGCCTGGTGCCAGACAGAAGCTTGTTTTCTGTAAACATATTTCACGTAGTTCTGACAACTTATTAGCTCTCCTCTCAGGAGATACTGCAGCCAAGACATGATGGGTCACTGATGGTTGGGACCATAACTTGATCTGCTCAGCTATATACCTCAGCTCCTGTATTTAAATCTAAATCTCACATCAGGACCTAAAACTGGAGTTGAGGGGCTATTGCTGGGCCTCCTTATTTGGTCACTATATTAGTTACTTTTTTGTTGTTGTTGTTGCTGTGATAAAACACCACGACCAGTAGCAACTTAAGGACTTACGGTTTCAAAGGTTGAGAGTGCATCACAGTGAGGAGGCATAGCAGTGAGCATTGGGCATGGCAGAGGGAACAGGAAACAGAGCTCCCATTCCAACCATGAGCATAGAGCAAATCTGAAACAGGGTGAGACTTCAAAGGTTCTCAAAAACCCACTCCAGTGACATGCTTTTTCCCGCCAGGCTTTGCCGCCTAAACCTCCCCAAAGAGTGCCGGCAACTGAGGACCAAATGGTCAAACACAAGAGCTATTTCTTACTTAAACCAACACAGCCATAAGGACTAAATCTCCACCCTCTGCCTTTCATATTTTTTGTCTCTTTGACTATGGTTTCTGAGCTCAAACTCTGTCCATGAAAAGTTTGGTAATAAAACCTTTAAAACTAAGTACCATATAAGCCTTTTCTTTTTACAAGTTGATTTGTCTCAGGGTTTGTTACAGTCATGGAGAGCTGACTAATTTGAGCCTGAACAATAGACAATGAATGGTCTTGGATAAAGTTCCTCAGGGTTGTAGCTGTGACAGATGGCTTTCAGTCTCTTCTGTAGTATGAATTTCATCTTCCTTTGTTAATGAAATTTCAGCAAGAAGACTGAAGGCAACTACAGTTGCCTTCCTTATTGATCCAGTCTTTGGGCAAATAAGAGAGTTTTACATAGAGCCCATTCCTGCACTGCAAAAGAGGTGCAGGTTTGAGGGAACTGATGGGGAAAGGCAGAGAGACCCTGAATCTGCATCTTTTGCTAAGCATGTCAAACACTCTGCATTGGGAGTATAATTTTTCTGAACCCCAATATTTTTTCAAGGGATTTGCTATGCCCCTTTGCTTAACTCTTTGGGGCTTCTAAGTAGGCTTTCCCACTTCAGATCTTTTAGTTCCTGAATAAAAGACAGAGACCCTTTAGATTTTTAACAAGCCTTAAAGCACTAGTGCTGGGCAGATATCAACCCTCTAAGCTATTTTGCTATTTCCCAGTCAGGTACTCCATTATAACTTGCCATTATTTTTACTACCTGGGCTACTTCTGCTCCATCAGGCCAGCTTTTATGGCCATGTGCTCATGGTCCATATTGCCCCATTGTGACTTCCTTATTTCCTAGCTTCTCCTGCTTCCTTGCTCTCTTCCTCCTGGCTTCATGGTCTCCCTGAGACCCCCAGACCAAGAACCAAAATTCCACCTACTACTCTTTACCCAACTCTAGGTTGTCAGCAACATTATTTAACCAGTTAGAGATAACTGGCAAGCAAAGTTTACACAATAACCTCTGGTGTACGTGAGAATGTGTGTCTGGGATGCACTTGTTTCTATTTGCTTTTTCTGTGTTGTGGTTACATAGGATGTGAGGCATGTTGCATAGGTGATTTAGGGTTGACATAGCCCATGACTAGTAAGCAGTATATGTGCCTTGCTTAGTGGTTAGCTGTATAGTTTTCAGGCTATTGACTATAGTGTGTCCAGTATGTTCTGGCCGTGCTGGTAGTGTGTTTTAGCTATTTCTTAGGATTTCTGCAGTGGCAGCCAGGAGTAGAATTTTTGCTATCTTGCTGTGAAGGGCATGTGGTATTTTCCATGAAGCTGGAATGGGTTCATATAGAAAACTAGTCAAGATTAGATAGGTCTAGCATGAGTCCCTTTTCTTTCTTTCTTTCTTTCTTTCTTTCTCTCTCTCTCTCTCTCTCTCTCTCTCTCTCTCTCTCTCTCTCTCTCCTTCCCTCCTTCTGTCCCTTCCTCCCTTCCTTCCTTCTTTTCTCCTCCTTTTTCTTCTTCTCTTTTGCTTTTTCTTTTTAATACTTATTTACATTTTAATTATGTATACAATATTCTGTCTGTGTGTACACCTGCACACCAGAAGTCGGCATCAGATCTCATTATATATTGTTAGGAGCCACCATGTAGTTGCTGGGAATTGAACTCAGGATCTCTGGAAAAGCATCCAGTGCTCTTAACCTCTGAGCCATCTCTCCAGCCCCTTCATTTGGTTTTTCAAGACAGGGTTTCTCTGTGTAGCTTTGGCTGTCCTGGACTCACTTTGTAGACCAGGCTGGCCTCAAACTCACTGAGTTCCCTTTCTTAAGAAAGTAAGTCAGCACCATTTGTGTGTAGTCTTTAGACCTATAAATGCCCCAAACATGTAAATATAGGGTAGGATGAGCTGTCAGGAGAAATGAAGGGCACATCTATATAGAAGGGCAGAGAAAACAAGCCGACTTATGAAGGGAGAGAGACGGACAGTCAGGGAGCTGGAAGAACCAGGGAATGCTGCCTAGAAGGCTCTGTGCTCCACAAGTCCTTGCTAAACTCAGAGAGGCCACCCCTGTACTGCAGACAGACGACCTAAATAAACAGTTACACTAATGTAGAGGGAGAATGACGGGGGCAAAGCAAGGATACTGCTACTATTCAGGGTGTGTTGTCTAATCTCCAGTGTGTCCATTTTCCACTGCAAAGAATGGTGTGAGGGAGACCAAGGGTCAATATCACAGCTCCCCAGATTGGGACGAATGCCATCCCACTACCTGCCCCTCTTCTCTTGCCACTTCTAAGGGGTTTGCCTATGTGCACTTTTAATTTCAGATGTCTAATTCTGACTCAGAAAATTGCTAGTTTCAACTCCTTTGCCAGATGGCTGAGGAAAGAGCAATTGACTGTTAGCGCTAAGTGTCTGTGTCAGAGCCCAAAGCAGCCGATTCCAATTAACATAAAGAGCAGAGTGGTTCTAACAAATGGAAGCCATGTAATATGAAAGGATGAAATTGTAAAAGTAAAATGATGGGATGTAAAATGGGGGGGGCGGGGCGGGGAATGCAACTTCCTCACTGGGAAAGGCAGACACTTGTCCCAGATGCCTGCTCACAGTTGGGGTTCTGGAATAGAGGGGAATATCAAGCAGTCCCTATGAGAGACCGTAATCTCTGAGGACCCCCAGCGCCCTTGGTGCTTTTCTGCTTAGCTGAGCAGAAGGAGGGTGGTTCCGGGAGTCACATGGCAGACGTGTTTTGTTTGTTTGGGTGGACTGAGCCCGCCATGGTTGTTTCAGTGTACTCAGATGTAAGGCATTTCATGGAAGGGGGGACAGTCTTTTTAACAGAGGAGATGGATAAAACTTTCTGTTTTTCAAGTTTTTTATAGGCATTCTTAGGGATCAATATTTAAAAATCTTGGAAGAGTGTTAGTTTACCCCTCTTTCCATCTACTGTGTCTTTGTGCTTCTTCACCATGCTTGCATATGTGAACATATGTTTTCATTTCCCTTCTGTTCGTTCCTCTACAAAGGGTGTCAGATTTTATTTCCCATTTTGCACTTTTTGTGTCACTAAACAATACATTTGGGGGGCTCTTTCTATATTAATGCATGGAGAACATCTTCATCTCCCTCCCTTATATTGCTTTCTATTATATAAATGCCACGGTTCTCTTGGCTAGGATTGCCTTACATGTAGAACTTAGATTTCCAGGTTTCTGTTTATTTGTTCTATTGCTATAACAGGTATCTCTCTAGCGCCCAACTTCTGTAGTTGTGAGTTTTGGTCCCTCTGGGGTCACCCGACTGTATGTAGGGGTCACTAAAAAATCTTGCAACAGTGGAAAGGGTGGAGAATGCTCAGCCACTAAAAAGGAATTCATAATTAAGCACATAATCATAGGTGTGCCTGGCCATGCTCATCCATGTTGCAACACATGACCTCATGACAACATGGGTCCTGAACGTACATGCACACTTTAGACTACATGCCACACAGGGTCAAGGGACACTGTCTGATGTGCCTTGGCTCCATTTAGTATGACTTGCAGTGTTTTTACTGTATAATGTTTTCTCCTATCACAAATGTGTTCTGTCCTTATAGAAACATACATTTTAATTACAGAAAACAAAGACTTTGAATAGGTTTTATTTTTTTTTTAAACCTTCATTCATAAAAGTGCCACCATGTATCAAATCGCTGTCTTTGGAGTACATTGTGTTAGAATGTTTGATTTTAAAACTTACTGTTTGAGTTGCTGACTTGAGTTTCATAAAAGCTGTTGAGTGAATTCTGTCTTGTCATTAGGACAGACCTCCATCCAGTTTTGCTGTGTGATGTGGTATTCTCAGCTTGGCTGTTGGAAAACCAAAGTAGCAATGGACTCTGAACAAGGTTGAAGATGGTCTTTGTCCTGCAGTGTCATGTATTACCAGGCTTTAGTTTTTGGAGTAGCAATAAACCGTCATTTCTACCTCATTGGTATGCAAACTTACACTTGTCTTTAACTAATGGCAAAATGATACATATATACCAAAGGATGGCAAAATTATATATTGTTTTTAAAACAGATTACTTTAAGGTTTGTTATGTGTTTTATTTGTGTATCTATAAACCCACAGTTGTGTAAATTTCCTTGGAGAAATAAAAAAGGGTTGTAACTGGAAAAGTTTAGGGAACCCCTCCCTAGTGAGTACCTCTATGCCTACACCCTGGGCTACATCTGCAAAAGAAACTGCAGGACACACTCCCAGGGGAGGCGTATGGCTTAGGGGTGTCTGGGATCTGGGTTATTAGAATGTGTCTTCCATGGGGTGTAATTTTTCCCTTCCCTCCAGTATCACGGGAAAGGATTTCTCTGTAGCATTAGTAACTTGAATATTGTCAAACCTCATGGGTTTCTGTATTCATTTATCCTGCTTTGCTTTTACTGCCTGACAGGTGAGTTCAAGGTAGTTCAATTTAGCTTCAATTTTTTTTCTCATTTCTTGAGGTGGTAACAGAGTTTTCTTTTTTTTTTTTTGTTTTCTCTCAGAGAAGGGTTATGACACAATGATGGCCAGGTCAAAAATACGTAAGTAGATAGACAAGTGGAAATAAACAAGGTAGCCCTGGCATGCTCAAACTGATATTGCATCCACCTAATAGAAAAGGAGAAGCTAAATGAGTTGTCCAAACAAAAGGCTGAAACCCAACAGTCTGCAAAGCCCGTGAGTATTCTGACTAGATTATATTTGATTTCTAGACTGTTAATGACTATTGTTAAGAAGTCCTGACAACATCTTTCAAAGTCTGAATCATTGACTGCAAGAGGAGCTGGTTTGTAGCCCACCTGGTTTGCAGTTCTAGCAGTGGAGTAGCCCAGCAACTAGGGTAGAGAGAGAGGGAGTCCCACCAGGGCCTTAGGGAAGAAATAGGTCCTGTTTAAACATGTCAGTGCTTGAAGAGCAGGAGAGGGTTCTGCTTACCCTGGGAAACCAGAGCCCTGTGTCTTGAGCAAGGCCCACTGAAGCTTTGTGTTTAGGCGCGGAAACGTGAAATGCAGATAGCCATGTCTGACTTGCTTCAAACACAGGCTTTTGAACACATTTCTGACTGCATTTCTCAAGGTGAGCCACCACTGGGGCAGAGCCAGGCCTCTGTTTAAAGCATTTATACCAAGTGCATACTAAATACAAAAAGCTCGAGGGGTGGGTTGGGGCATTCTGAAGGTGAGTTTCTCGCTTTCCCAAAATACTCTTCCCTAATCCCCAGACCCGAGGCAATGAAACTCTGTCTCTCTGATTATGTTAGGAAACCGTAGTGTTTCTCCTTGAAATGCTGAGGATGGTTAAACTGAGCTAAAGACATTAAAAAGCAGGCATTTCCCCTTGAAATGCTGAGGACGGTTAAATTGAGCTAAAGACGTTAAAAAGCAGAATGTTCTCCCTCGGGTCGACCTCTGATTGCTTGACACCGGGCAGAAAGCCACATGGGCAGCAGGGTGACTGTGTGTCCCCTTTCTGGAGGAAGGGACTCATCCACCTAGAGGGCTCAAGGACACCAGATGTTCCTGTCTCTGGCAAACTCCCCACCTCTTCAGAGTGGAGCCACTGCCCCTTTGTCTTGTCACTCAGGGTTCCTTGCTTTGTGGTAATCTTGAAGATGGTGTCTAGGCATTGCTGGGGGGAGAGGGAGCTGCCATCCAGAGGGAGCTGCTTTTTGTCTGTGTGACACATGGCACAGACAAATTAAATTGTTTGCCACGCCTCTCCTCATTAATCTGCCTTTTGCTAACAAAAATTGGTCCCAGCAAAGAAGCCACGAGGGTGGAGGGGAGAAATTATATTTCTGTCATCTTCGTTTTTTATGGGCAGGTGACCTTGAGACAAAGAGAGGATCCTGGTGCATCCAGGAGGATGGTTTGCATGCAGGGCCTTCTCTGGCTGGTGGCAAATGGGGCTGAGGCGGCCCTAGGGTCATATGGGTTTTTGTGTTTTTTTTGAGACAGGGTTTTTCTGTGTATCCCCGGCTGTCCTGGACTCCATTTGTAGACCCGTCTAGCCTTGAACTCACAGAGATCAGTCTGCGTCTGCCTCGGAGTGCTGGATTAAAGGTGTAGGCCACCATGCCCGGCTGGAGAGTAAATTTTTGTCTTGCGTTTTAATAACAAAATACTTGAGTCAGGTAAACTTCATTAATAAAGGAGGTTTATTCAATTCTTAATTGAATTCAATTCAATTCTTAGATTTGCTTCTACTGCTTGCCTATTCCCCCACCATAATCCTGTTGCCTTTGAGACTAAGTTTCAACACACAAATGTTTAGGGCAGCACTTCTCAACCTTCCTAATGCAGCGACCCTCTAATACAGTTCCTCATGTGGTAATGACCCACCAACTGTAAAATTATTTTCATTGCTACTTCCTAACTGTAATTTTGATACTGTTATGAGTCATAATTCAAAACATTTGATATGCAGGATATCTAATATGCAACCTCTGTAAGAAGGTTGTTTGACCCCCCCCAAAAAGGGGTTATGACCCACAGGTTGAGAACTGCTGGTTTAGAGTGATAAACCTAATCCAAACCGTAGTCAACAGAACGATTTGAAGCATGCTGTATATGGACCCACCATTGTTCATGCTGAAGATAGAGGGTGAAAATGGCCAAGGGATTTGAGTGGCTTTTCAGAGCTAAAACAGACCTCCAACGGACAGCTAAAGAGGGACCAGTGATGTCAGTCCCAAACGTGCAAAGACTTGAGCCTGACCCATGGGCAGAGTGAATTTGGAAGGGAAAACTTCCTAGAGTTTTCAGGTACTACCCACGGGTTCAGCAACACTCTGGGTTCAGCATCAGGAGACCCTAAACAGAACCAAGTGAAATCCACTTGGATATCTGACCTGCAGAACTGTGAAACAATACTGCATGTTGTCCCAAATTCCTGAACTTGGGGTGTTTTGTGTAGAATCAGACATAGTTACCAGCCGCTTTTTTTTTTTTTTTTTTTTTTTTTCAGAATCCCGATTTTCCAGTGTGTTGCCTGAGGAAATGGTCTCAGGTCCCATCTTCGTCTTCAGTGGGTGTGGAACACTGGGGCCTCAACACACTTTCCTCTTTCTGGTGGTCAGTCTGTTCTTCACCAGGGCAGGAGCCACAGCTTTGCCTACTGGGTCCTTGTGAGCTTCTCAACTGCCTTGCGTCGCAGTGGGAGCTTAAGTCAGAAGCTCCGCATATCCTACCTAGACTGTAGGAAACCTTCCTCCCCTCCTCAACATCACTTTGTTTGTACACAGAGTCTCATAAAGTCCAGGAGGTGGTGGTCAGCTCAAGCTCAAGGTGACCTTGAACCCAGATCTTCTTGCCTCTTCCATCTTCATGCTAGGATGCCACATCCTTGGGGCATGCGCAGCATTCCTGTTCTGATGTCACAGTCTATTTATCCTGATCCCCCAACCCCTCTGTAGATGTAGACATTAGACATGGGTTAACTGGGCTTTTCTGTGCAGTGTGCTAACTGGACACCTGCCCGTGTCATATTATTTTTTGTGATTTGTCTCTCTTCTAGTGGATGACAAAACCATGAAAGTAGTAATGCTTTTCCATCTTATTTTTTGAAACTTCAGTGTGTTGAGGTTACCAATTAAGTTGTTTTACCTTATATATGGCAAATATTCGATGAGTGAAAATGGCCAACAGGTATGTGAAGATGTGCTCAACATCATGAAGCAAAGAGACAGTAGACACCAGGTCTTGGGAAGCTGTGAGGAATGTAGGTGAGCATAATTATTGTGAAGGTAGTGTGAAAGTCCTTTATCATTATTGTCCCTTGACAATTTAATACACACACACACACAACACTACCAATTATACTTTCATGCCTCAAAGTCTTTTATTTCTACCCCTATCAATTTACCCCCTTCTCTACAAATATCTATTTTAAAAACAAACAAACAAACAAACATTAGGAATAGAACTATTGTATGATTCAACAACATTCCTTCATAGTTTTCTCATTACCTTTTAAAGTTTCAAAAAGATCATTTTAAAACTACCTGTTAGTTAAAGGGATGTGGGAATTACGAAGAGACCAATATTCATTTTTGTTGGCCAGGCATAGAGCGGAGGGGATTGTGGGAAACAGGCTGAAGCACTGGAGTTAGAGTCCAAAGACACAGGAGATTAAGATTAGAACTTACCCTGCTGCTGAGGAGAACAAAGCACACCCCGAGTTACAGTTCAGAGAGTGAGAATCAGGCAGGTGCAAGGCTGTGAGTGGCTAAAGGATTCTTGTTATGCCTTGTAGAGAGAGAGTGCTTAGTCTGGACAGTGAACACACTCCCAACTCAAGTTCAAGTCCTCAGTATGTATCAGCTCTTACCACATATGCCGGTGGGATGTGGACATGTGTTGCAAGCATGGAGCATATGAGATAGCACATAATGGGACTGTGTTCATGCAGACTGAGCAGCTTAGAAAATCATTTGAATGAGAATACAAATTATGTTAAGCATCATTGACTTCCTCTCATATAGTGAACCTCACTGCACTTATCTAAATAATTTACTCTTTACAAAATCTGGAGCTAGAAGAATTTTTTTTTTTCGGAACAATGGAAGCTGTTTTATCTGTGGAAAGGACAAATGGTCTTTGGTGAAGTTGTCAGTTTAATCCATGGGCCCAGTCATGAACATGCATGTGTTAGCCCCTGAGTGCCTGGCTGATGAGCTGTCTCCATTGCCTGTTCGCTGTTCAGGGATACCTGTTGCTCCCAGGCTGTCCTATGATGCTCAAAGAGCTAGTGCCAGGGGAACCGAGGCTCCCTTTATGTCTGATCAGCCCTTATCCAGCTTTGCCTCCAAAAGTTTATGTCTGAGGGGAAAATTGATTGACCTGCCCAACTCTGCTGTGTCTGGTTAGGTCTGGAATTAAAAAAATATCTAACAACATGAAATTTACAGAACTTTGCTGTTTCAGGCTTTGAATTCAGGAATATGCTCAAACTGATGTCCTAGTATTTTTTAGTTACTTTACACATCTCTGACTAACAAAATTAACCCATAGGAGAAATCTAGACCCCATCTATATAATATTAAATCACATCTCTGGCTATGGAACTACGAACATATCCGTATACACAGATGACAAGATTGACATTAGAGTTGACAGTGCTGGGTGCACTTGAGGGCAAGACACTTGGGTCCCGGTCCAAACTCTACTCTTAAATGTATGCTCTGGCCAAGTTACAAAGTGCTTTTAATGAGTCTTAGTTTTCCTATAGGGGTGGAAATAATAGTATTTACCTCACAGAGGTATTGAGGATTTTGAATAAGTTACTACATGTAAAGCCTATGGAGAAATGCCTGGTATACAATTCTGGGTAGGTTCCAGCTATTATTATGATAACATTTCCTGTCATCAGCTTTTGCTGTACATCCATGTTCAATGGTGTTTAAGATGGGGGGTAGGGGCTGAAGATTTTATTGATAATCAGCTTGGCAAATATTAAAAATTGGATTTTGTCCTCCTGAAGAATTGTATGTGTGCCTATATATGTATTATGGTTTTTATAAGGTGTATGTTAATTTCTATATTGCTCAAGAGTAGATTGAATTTTCTTTTTCAATAATGCTGAAAATATTCTGCTCCTGAGGCAGGTTCTTTCTCATCTTAATCAACAGGATTAGAATGTTATCCATATGTGGGAGCAATTTCAGTGAACACGTGAGCCCTGGAGTTCCCTTTATATTAGGGCCAAAGGAATATTTTAATTTTCTCTGTTATGTTCCAGACAGATGCCGAACTGTATTGGGAATATCACTATGAAATAAAGGAGCTCTTGCAATTCAGGACCGCCTACACACAGCTAATTAAATAGAATGAGAGGCAAGGAGCAGACAAGAAGGAAGCTCATAAATATTACACATTTTTATTAATAACATACAAATGAACTTAATTAAAACTGCATTTTCCATGAGTTACAGTCTTACAAATTTGTTCTCCTGTCTGAAGCCTCCAGTGGGAGTGGAAACGTCCTGGGATTTTAAGACAAGGAGACTCCAGTTGCTTTAACACATTCTTGTCCTCACCTTTGCTATTTTGCAAATAGCAAACTTCTCCAGTCTCATAGACCCAATTGTTTACGTCTTATGTTTTCCTGGTCAGGCATTAATGTCTATGTGCTGTCCCTGGCTTTTTCAGAACTCCAGAGGAACCCGTGCTCATGGTGACAGGTCTTGACCCTTTAAAGATTTAAACGAGAGGCTGGAGAGGGCAGCTCAGTCAGAGCTTACTGCACAAGCCTGTAGAAGAGCAAGGGTGATCCCCACTGTGCGCATAAAAAGCCAGGGGAGGGGTGTACCCAAAGTCTTAGCACTGCTAGGAGGAGAGATAGGAGGATCTCCGGAGCGTGGTGGCTAGTCTTCCTAAGTCAGCAAACTCCAGGTTCAGTGAGATATCTTCCCTCAAAAGACAAACAAACAAAAAAGTGATAGAGAGTAAAGGAAGATGTTTAATATCAGCCCCCTCATTTCAACATGCACACACATACATGTGCACAGACATGTGAATACATATGTAAGTACCCCTTTCTTCCCCAAAGATTTAAATCAAAACTCACGTATTACAGTGGGGATGTGATTTGTTTCCCTGTGGCTCAAGCATTGGAGACTGGATCCTCAGTGTAGTTACGGCTAATCCTAGTGGGAAATCCTTAGGTCCCACTCTCACGGGATCCTGCTTTTATGAGAGCATTGCCATAAAAATCTCTGAATCACTCTCTGGCTTCCTGTCTCACAATTGATTCCTTGCTCCTGCTAGCATTTCCCTGTGATGCTTTTTCCCACGAGGTCCTCGCCAGAGCTGATGTGCCTGTACCACGCTCTTGTATCTCCGGGGCTGTGAGCTAAATAAATCTCTTTTCTTCCTAAGCTTAGCCAGTGTGTCAGTTCCTTTTTCACCAACAAAAAGACAACTCAGGGAAGAGTTTGTTTTGACTTATGGTTCCCTAGGGATAAAGTCCCTCAGAGAGGAAAAGGCACAGTGGCAGGCATGGCAGCTGGAGCAGGAAGCTGAGAGGGGGAGGGGAACAAGAAAGTGGGGTGGGGTGGGGGGGCAGAGAACTGGGGTGAGCTATAAAACCTCCAAGCCTTTTCCAGTGATGCACTTACTCCAGCAAGTTTCCCTCTCCTAAGGATTACATACATACTCTCCTAAAACTGCACAGGCAATTGGGGAACAAGCATTCAAACACGTGAGCCTATGGGGACATTCCTCATTCAAACCACCACACTCAGCTTCTGGCATTTCATTTCAATGGATTAATATGCTAGCTAATACCCACAGTCTATATTAGTTCTTTAGATTGTTCTCTTTGTTATACATAGCCAGACTGGTGGGTATGCATTTTTCCTGTGATTATTTTTTCACAGTTTGTCTTTTACTCCAGAAGTTCTTGAGACCAAGGACCGTGACTGACTTGTTTGTCTTCTATTCCTAGCATGCCTCTGACAAATACTACGTTCTTTAGAACTCAGGGTATGTACGAGGGCATTGTCCAAGCTTTCGGATTTATAAAGTGTTTATTAAATTGAAAAAAAAAACAATTGTAATACAATTTATAGTTTAAAGTATATGTTTAAATGTTGACAACTCTGTGGATTCACTAATTTTTATACAGTCAAGATAAAGAACAGGTAAATTACATCACTTCCTCAAATCCCCTCATCCTTCCTCCCTACTTTATAGTCACTCCTATCCCCTAGCAACCACTAGCAATATATATAGTCTTTCCCTATGGGGCATCCGTTTCTAGAGTGACAAACACACGGCACCGTGACAGTGGGCAGTTTTCTGTGTCTGGGTTCCTTAGAAAACACTGTCACTCTGAAAACACTCATAGAGGCATAAGAATATGTTCTCCTGTTGGAGAGGTGGCTCGCTGGGGAAGAACACTTGCCATGTAATCATGAGGACCTTTGTTCAAATCCCGAGGATCCATGTAAAAAAACAAAGCATGGTTGTGGGCAATGCCTATAACTCGAGCATGTGGACCAGGAGGGGGGAGGATAGAGACAAGAGGAAAACGGTAGGCGATTGAGTAGACACTGATGTTATCCATGGCCTCCACAAATCACGCCCTACTTGCTCATACACCACACATGTAGAGAGTACACACAGACATCTTGCACATAACACACAGAATATAAAAATACTGTTCTTTTTTTTATTACTGAGAGCTAGAGTTTTAAAATTTGTCATAAATACAAAAGGAATATAAACATGGAAGAACATGTAGAGGGCCCCGGGGGTTTTTATGCTATCACCCAGTTTTCAAGGACATGATACCTTTGCTCAGAATTTAAAGAGGAAGATTCGGTTCATGGTCACGTGACTATCAAATGGAAGAAGTAGAATTTAACAGAAGCGTTCTCAGCCAGGCTCTGTGGCACACACCTTTAATCCCAGCACTTAGGAGGCAAAGGCAAGACACAGGCAGATCAAACAGGGAGTTCCAAGACAGCTAGGGTTACACAGAGAAACCCTGTCATGAAGAACAGACAACAACAACAACGAAAATATAAATGAAGTGTCCTCAGTATGAAATCCCATTCTCTTTCTGTGTCACCACCCTGCTTTTCAATCTTATGTCTCTACTCTACATTCCTTGATGATTATTTTGCTAATAGCATCAACAGCACTCACACATTTTCATTTCTTTTGAACATGTTAGCACAGTGCATGCCTCTGTTGACTCCTTGTGATGCAAAGTTACATTTCGGTGTCTCAAAGGTGTAGAATAATTGGCAAATAAAAACGGCTGGTGTGGTACAGGCACAGAGAGTGGTCTGCATGAGCAAGGAGGAAACATGATGAAAGTAATTCAGATCCTGTGTGGGCTAAGGGCTGAGAGCTGAGGGCTGAGGGCTGAGGGCTGAGGGCTGAGGGCTGAGGGCTGAGTTCACAGTGCCTTTGAAATGAAGATGCTGGGAAGGAATTGAGGCCCTTGAGCAGACCAAATTGAATTAGTTCAAAGAGAAGGAAATGACTTTCTAGATTAATAGGGATGAGGTGGCAAGTGCATGTTGAACACACCTCTTTTCAAATGACTGCCACTTTCTCAAGGCAGCGTGCAATGGGTACATAACTTAAGAGGCGATTTCACAGCAGCAAATTCTTGCAATGAGCTGGCGGGCATTTTCTGGTGAAAATTTAAAGCTAGAGTGCTGTGTCTCCGATAAACTAAGTTTAGTTTATCCCTTGTCAAAAATAGAGATCATGGTGTAGAGGGGGTGCCCCGTCGCCCCAGACATACCTGGAAAATTGGATGTCCTGCTTCAGAGATTTTTAGAGCTGTTGCCTTTATGATGTCGCTTTTATTTATGCCGCAGGCCAGCCTTCCCAGCAAGAGGAGAACTTGTGCTGTCCTGAATTTATTTGATGTTCTGGATTTTATTAGATTACTTTGTGTTGGTCTATCTTCTTTCATTGATGCAACTTTTAGATTATTAGACTCAGAACTTTCTGAAGAGAGAGTTATGTCTTGTTCAGCCTGTGCTGGGAGGAGCTTTTCTTGGGTAGGGATTTGTATGAAGTAGGCATTCAAATGTTTCAGGAATGAATGAGCAGCAGGAGTTTATCAATGAGATATGGCCTTTTCTCACTTGTTCTCAATCTACCACTTTCTTTGGAAGTGGAATCAAAGTGGAAATAATTCAGCAAATGTAATGGTAAATAATTCGAATAAAAGAAAATCGATATCCTGTCATAATTAAAACAAAAACCAAACAACCAAAAGCTACATTCTGGTGTCAGGAATGATGGCACACACCTGTAACCACAATACTCAGAAGGTGGACGCTGGACGACTGCAACTTCAAGCCAGCCTCAGCTATCAAACAACAGCCACCAGTAAAATAAAACAAGAAGAAAGAAAAGCATCATGTGTGTCCTCTAGTAAGGGAAGTGGGGACTACATCCAACATGGACTCACTCGCTAGCTTTTTGATCACTTTCCCCTGGCAGGACTGCCTTGCCAGGCTACAGGAGAAGAGGATAAGTCTAGTCCTGATGCAACTTGATGATCAGGGCTGGATGTGATAGGGAGCTCCCTTTTCTGAGGATAAGGGGAAGGGTTAGGGAGGGTGGGACTGGGAGGGGAGGAGGGATGGTGCTACAACCAGGATTAAAGTGAATAAAAGATAAATAAATTTAAAAAAGGAAAGAAAAGCAATGTTATATAATTTGGTTTCCCCCTGTATTGTCTACTGCTGTCTTAAATGTTGGGTTTATCATTCAGACTAATGCTTTTATATAAGAAATGTGATTGCAATTATATAATTAGAACTATATAGGCAGGCAGTGGTGACACATGCTTTTAGTCCCAGCACTCAGGATGCAGAGGGAAGCAAATCTCTGAGTTTGAGGCCAGCCTGAACTACAGAATGAGTTTCAGGATAGCCAGGGCTGCACAGAGAAACCCTGTCTTGAGAAAAAACAAACAAGCAAACATATATTTAATATTTTAATTAGAATATATATTAACATATAAATTACATATATATTATGCACAAATATATAATTGGAACATATAAATATGTAATTAGGAATATATATGTAAATTACATAATTAGAAAAACAATTATGCCTGGTGTTATTATGAAAGCATTGTTTCTTTTGTAGAGAAGGTAAGACTACAATTAGTTGCTTTTTACAACAGTTATCATTACTGATAAAGTATGAGTCCAAAAAGGAGTTGATATATGATTAATCAGACTTGTACAATTAAAAATATGTTAGAATCTAAGCCGGAATTCTCTGGGATAGGTGAAGTTTTTAGTGTGCCTGTGTGTCCTCCTTCTCTTGTGTTGCTCTCAGTGGCTGGAGACTATTGCCTCCTACAGCACAGACCCATGTCCCAAAGAATCAAGGACGTTCTGGATTTCAGTGTTAGGTTCTTGTGGGCCCCTTCACAGCATCACCACCCTGCAAACCTGAGAGGTTCAGGCCTGTGAAGGGAAGGCTTGGCACATCTGGAACAGATGTTTCCTCCCAGGTGAAGGGTGGGATTTACCGTGTGTCCACGGAGTGGTGGAAGACCACAAAGGTCTCTCCTCTGAGAGCCTGACTTCCCAAGAGAGAGAAACTCTGTCCTTGTCACTCTTTCCTGGTGGGGTGGGTTCTTGCTTTTTTATACCTCCTTATTGGTGAGTAGACCAAGCTTGTCTTTGCTTACCAAGTATGAATAAAAGTGGTTTTCCCCCAAGATAAGCCAGGCCTTTCAATATGCTTCATGGTGTGTGTATATGAATCATTGTTCATCTTCCTTCTCCTCCTTCTTTCCTCTTCCTTTTCTTCTCCCTCCTCCTCTTCATCTTTTTTCTTCCTCCTCTTCTCTTTCACCTCCTTCTCTCCCTCTGCCAAGACAGTGTCTCACTGTGTAGATTTGGCTAGCCTCAAACTCACAATGATCCTCCTGCCTTCCAGGCTTGTATGTCTATTATTCAATACTCAAACAGCAGGGTGTGGGAACTGTAGTGTTCTGACATAATTATAAACAGTGCTTATTTTAGACAACAGACTAGTTTTATCCATATGGCACAAGGGACACAGATGCAGTGAGTGTAGAGAAGGGAAAGGTGGCTTCATTTTGCTGGGTGTTTGGGGAGGCAACTCCTTCCCTTCTGCTGCCTAAGTCTCTGGAAAGAGCCGTTGAGGTAGCACTCCAGACCGTTCTGAACTGTGCATGTGTAGCTCAGTGCTGCTGGAGTACAACAGCATTATCAGGCCCAACTACTCAGCAGCTCTGTGTTTGAGTTGGACTAAGGTTGGAGCCTTCCAGTTTCTAGTGCTGTGTGTCTTCATAGATCTGTTTGATTCCAAAGTTCAGATTAGGAAACAAAAGTGGTTTGAATAGGAATGTCCCAATAGGCTCAATATGCTTGAATGCTTGTTCTCCTGTGGTAGAACTGGTTGGGAAGGATTAGGAGGTGTGGTCACAGAGGAGGCATGGCTATAGGAGGAGGTGTGGTCTCATAGGAGGAGGTGTGGTCTCATAGAAGGAGGTGTGGTCTCATAGGAGGAGGTGTGTCACTGGGGTGGGCTTTGATGTTTCAAAAGCCCATGTCATTCTCAGCTATGTGTCTCTTGCTGCCTCCTACTTGTGGCTCAGATGTAAGCTCTCTGATACTGCTCTACTGCCATGCTTGCCTGCCGCCATGCTCCCTGCCATGATAGTTATGAACTCCAAATTAAATGCTTTTTTTTTAAATAAGTTGCCTTTTCATAGTATCTTATCCCATCAATAAAAAAAAATAACCAAACCAGAAACACATTGATTTTACTCAGTAAAGCTCAGTTTATTTTATTTTATTATTTTATTTTATTTTATTTTTCTTGTGAAGGTTCTTAACTATGCAGTCTTGACTGGCCTGAAGCTACATATGTAGACCAGGTTGGCCTCCAACTTAGAGATCTCCCTGCCTATGTCTTGAAATGCTGGGATAGAAAGAACACATCACCAAGTCTGGTACAATGATGCTTTTTAATAATGCCCTGGCTTTAGTACTTTGTGGGTCTTCAGACAATCCTACTCTTGGTCTCTATTGATTTGGAATGTGGATATCAATGAATGCTCTTTCTGGGTTCCCCCAAACCTGAATGCTAAGAAGCGATTTGGTGCTGATACCAGGGAAACTGAGAAGCACCTAGGCCTTTGCTTTGCAAGTTGAGCTGCAGAAGGAGGAGGAACACAGTCGGCCAGCATGGCTGAATCCCACTCCCTTCATAACACTCCAAGGGAGAACAGACTCCCTTTGCTATCTTATATATTGAGCTTCCACATAAAAACCTGAGCTTATAAAGCCTTAAAACCAAGGCTTTGGACTGATAGCATACAAATGTGTTGCACCATGATTCACAGCAATATTAAACATACATTTCACACATAGACGTACATATACAGTCACATACACACATACATACCCATACACACATACAAATGCAAACACACACAGGAACACACATACATACATTCGCATGCATATATGCTTATACACATATGCACTCACACATGTTGCTGGGGTGTTTTTTTTTTTTTTTGAGACAGAGTGTTACTTTATAGGCCTAGAGCTCAGGGCAACCTCCTGCCATAGCCTCTTCAGTGCTAGAATTATACACATGAGCCACCATGCCTGGCTAAATAGTTATACTTTATATTATACAAACTCATATGTTTTACATACAAGGCTACACCACCTTTATACTCTGTAATGCAGTTAATTATATTAATTTGTATTTATGCCACTAGAAACAAAAGTTTGGTTATAGCATACTAAACTGGTTCTGCATGGTGTGAAGTCTGAAGTCTGTGTTTGGCCATGATCACTTTATTCACTTTATCAAAGGGATACTCCAGTAATAAGTTCTTAGCTGTTAATGGCCTGACATTCTCCCAATATATCTCTTTGTCTTATGTTGTCACTTTCATAATTTGATATATGATTTTTATTTTGAATGAAAATAAATTAGGCTTAAGATAAATATGAAATTATAGTTCCTTCTAGGAAGTATTTTTCATCATAGATTTTTTTGCAAGATTTTAAACAATAACAAAATAATGTTACATTCCAAATTGGTGAATTTTACTAAATATAGCTTTTAAGGCTCATCTGATATCTATCTATCTGTCCGTCTGTCTGTCTATCTATCATTCTATCATCTATTTTAGGCCGGGTTTTCATGTGGCCCAACCTGGTGCTGAATTCACAGTCTTTCTGCTGCGGCCTCCGAGTGCTGGGATTCCAGGGGCATCTTCCCATACCCAGCACTAGTTCCTACACTGTGCTGCTATCACTGGACTGTTTTGTTAGTGGGAGAGTGTCTTAGATAGGGTTCCTATTGCTAGGTGAAACACCATGACCCAAAAGCAAGTTAGTGAGGAAAGGGTTTATTTGGCTTATACTTCCGTATCACTGTTGATCATTGAAGGAAGTCAGGACAGGAATTCAAACAGGGCAGGAACCTAGAGGCAGGAGCTGCTGCAGAGGCCATGGAGGCTTGTTCCCCATGACTTGCTCAACCTGCTTTACCATAGAACCCAGGACCACCAGCCCAGGGACGGTACTACCCACAGTGGTCTGGACCCTTCCCCATTGATCACTAATTAAGAAAATGCCTTACGGCTGACTCTTATGGAGGCATTTTCTCCATTGAGGCTCAAGCTTGTGTGAAGTTAACATAAAACTAGCTAGGACAGATAGTTCTCTATAAAATCATTGTCGGCAACAGAACTGACAAAAATTCTCATGTTTATCATATGATTCCTATCCCATTGGCTTGTGCCTTTCACATAGAAGTATAGTAAGACTCTTATTTTAGAATAATTATTTGTGTAAACCAGCTCATCGCTGCCATGTTATTGGTGACAGTGTGTCATCTAGAAAGGGTCGGTTTTTGATGAGACTATGGAGGAAAGTGTTGGTTTTGTTCTTGGTCTAGCACAGTGTTGGCTGGGGTCAGGGAGAGCTGCTAAGAAAGGAGATAGCTAGGCATCATAGCAGTGGTGGATGAAGATGGTTGGGGTTGATTGGGGTATCCTGAGGGCTAAAGCATTCTCTGCAAGGAAAGACTGGATCAAAGAAGGTTGTCTGTCTGTCTGTCATTTCTCTCTCTCTCTCTTTCTCTCTCTCTCTCTCTGTGTCTGATACATACACATTCACATGTGCACACATGTTTGGGAGAGCATGAGGAGGATGGAGGTCAGTGGTGGGTATATTCCTCCATTACTCTCCACGTTATCTTTTTGAGACAGGGTCTCTCCCTGACCCTGGAGCTCAATGATTTAGAAAGGCTGGTTGGCCAATGGACTCCAAGGATTATCCTGGTCTTTGCACCCTTCCACGGCAGTGCTGGGTTACAGATGCATGCCATGCCCAGGTTTTTATGTGGATGCTGGGCATCCCAACTCAGGATACTGTTGAAGGCACCTTCTTGATTTATCTTTGGATAATCCTTCCAAAGGATACTTCCTTTTGGTAGCTCTTTCATTCCTTCCAGGCCAAAGGGTATAAAGCTTACTGCAAGAAAGTGCATACAGAGATGAAAATCTATTTCTCAACTTTGTCTCCAAACAGGACACTTTCTCACTGAGAACATCCACAGCAGATAGGAGGGGGATCTGTCTTCAGATGGAGGATGAAGAATACACATGCTCAGTAAAACTTGGCCTGGATGCAAGCCTGGATGAGCCTTTCTTGTTCTTGCTTTTCTCTAGTGACTAGAGTCTAGTCCCTGCTTGTTCACTTGAAGAGGCGGTGGAAACAGGCACACACAGGTGCTGGCCACCTTACCAGCTCTGCTTCTCTTCCACATTCAAGCTCTCCCTGGATGAAAAGCCACAAGAATGAAGATCTAATCAAGCCAGTGCTGGCTCCCTGCCCATCGCAAACTAAGTTTGATTCAGTTTTTCCATTGTTGATGATAAAACACAAGTAAGCCTTCTGTTTCTTGTCCGTTGGACCCAATGCCAGCGTCTGATGCACACTCTCCATCTTGCCTTTTTGGAGCACCATGGAAAGGGCATTTGTTTACAGTGAGCAGAGCTGGCTCCTGGTCCAGGCTTTGTCTGCCTCGTACTGTCCGTGTTTAACCTCCCCAAGCTGTATTTCAAATGGAGATCTCGACTCCTGACGTTGGCCAGACTGGGCCATTCTCTGATTTTATCAGGGTTGAAAGCAAAATCAGCTTGCATGAATCGGGGTTTTGTGCTACCATCCTGCCTGGATCGGTGGAGGATGAAGCTTTAGGGAAGATTTAAGGTTGGAATGGAAGGTAAGGTCTTCTAGCGACTGGGAAGGAAAGACAGACAAACAGAAGCATGCACACATGCATGTGTCTGCACACACACACATCCTCAGGAAGCTTGCACTCTGTCCTTTGTGGTCCTTATCTCCTGAGGTTTCTAACCTTACCCAGGGAGACTGAGACAGCTGGTGTCTCAGCTAGAGAGTGTGGGCTGGTCTGGTAAATCAAAGGGAAGCTCCTACCTGGGCCTCTGCATATTGAGCACCAAGACGGCATAAAATACATTTAATGTGTTCTCTGGAATGAAGCTGCCGTCAGAATTGTTGACTGAAGGAGAACGAGTGTAGGTAATGCATAATAACCCTACTGGAAGGATGGAAGCCATTGTATTTCCTGAGGAAAGCCTTGTCCTTCTTCTGCATCCCAACTCTCTTCCAAGGTTATTCAGAGCCAGACTACCTTCTAGGAGAGGCTAGCCATTATTCAGAGTGGGTAAAACCTGGGGCAAACAATACCATTTTAGCCTTAGAGTCTGGCCTATGGTAGAGTGAACACCAGGGCGGGCTAAAGCAGGGCACCGAGAGCCCTTCAGGTGGGAATCACTCGATGGGGCAGTATCAAGGCTACAGCAAGCTCGGCATTACTAGCCAGAGTCCCTAACATGCTAGCACAAACCACTCGGGAGGGATGGGTTCTCGATGCTTCTGAAGCCCCAGGTCTGTGCTCATTTTCCTGGCGATGGCGGACAGACTGTGTTCTTCACAAAGAGGCAGGGACCAAGGCTACTGCCACTTGTCTCCGGCAGACGCGTCTCCAAAAATTTGGAACTCGTGTCCGGCTCCTGAGCCAAGTTCTCCCTCCACGTTTCACAGTTGCTGTCAGCCATGGAAAGAGAAGCAAGCCTAAAAATAACTGCCAGCTGGGCCTGCGAAGTTCAGTGGGGTGCATCACAGCATGGAAGAGGTCTCAAGTCCGGCCTCCCGGGTTCTGGAGACTCAGCTGTAGTGTCGTTGCCACCATCTAAGGAGTGCCCTTTGACTCACGTTATTCTTGGTGTTTCTTGGGGCAGTCTTCACAAGTTCTCACTGCGTGTGAATTATTGGGGTGACCTAAGGATAGCAGCTTTAGGGAAAGCAGAAAGATGATGTCTACTTGTGGTACACCTTTCTCCTGTTTCATGCTTCCTGTCTTCCCAGAAGCCTCCTTGCATGGCCTCATAAGCTACCTTAGTTTCCAGGCATCTTCTCAGAAGGCCAGTGCCATCCTAGGCCTGCCTTTCCTCATGGTTCTCTTTCCTAAACCTCACTACTTCCTTGTCAAGACTGAGAAATTGATCCTTCAGAGACTGAAGCTATTTTGATAAATGAATTCATAATAAGGTATAAGGAAGGCTGGTTTATGATTGACTCTGTGTGTGTGTGTGTGTGTGAGAGTGAGAGAGAGAGAGAGAGAGAGAGAGAGAGAGAGAGAGGTGTATGGGTATGGTGTGTGGTGTTTGTATGGACAGCTGTGTGTGTACTCATGTGTGTAGAGGGCAGAGGAGGATGTCTGCTGTTCTGCTCTATCACTACCCATATGCTCCCCTGAGCCAGGGCTTCTCCATTAACCTAGAACCAGGCTGGTAGGCAGCAAGCCTCTGTCCTCCAACCCCCAGCCCTGGGGCTGGCGGTGCACATGGTCATGCCTGGCTTTTTACATGGGTGCTGGGGATTTAGACTCAGGTCCTCCTCCTTCCATAGTTAAATGCGCCTACCCTTCACTCATCTTCCCAGATCCATGGCTGCATTTTTATTCTGATAGAAACGTAAGATTTATCATAGGAATCACTTGTAAGTCTGGTACATAGAACATATTTACATGGAGGTAAAAACCAATTCCTGCAATGTTTTGATCTTGCAGAATTGAAACCATTCATTAAATAGTGATTTCTTATTTCTTCCTTCTCCCCAATCATTGTATGTGCCATATTTTCAATATCTATAAACTACTCACTTTAGATGCCATATATATTTATGTGTGTGTGTGTATGTGTGTGTGTATTCTATCATATCGTATGATAGAATATCTTTCCTTTTCAAGGCAGCATACTATCTCATTGTATGGTGATTGCATATTTTGTGTTTTTAAGATTCTTTCAATTACCTCAAATATATACCAAGAAATAGCTTTTCTAGATCATGTATGATAATTATTTTATCAATATTTTTGTGCACAGCTACAGCATTTTCCATAGCGGATGCTCCATTTTAACACTCCCCAAACGGTGAACAAGAGCTACGGCTTTTTCTCATATTTGCCAACACTTACTACACTTACTATTTTTTGTCTTTTTTTTTTTTTTGTCATTGTTAAAAGCCTTTTCAAGGGTGTGAGAGAATGATGGCTTTTAGCAGGCTTTTATTTGTCGTAAAGGAAATAAACAGTGTTGACTTCAAACTTGACACAGACCAAAATGAGCATTAGGTTTTGGTTAGAACCATCTTGTGGCATCTTTCAATCTATACATAGGTCCTGGTAGAAAAACACCTGTGGGACAGCTGAGTCAGTTGCCCTTGGGAGTGGGGGGTGGGAGTGAGGGTCGGGGAGGCAGACTTATGGCTTCCTTCTCTCTACCTTACTTGAAGACTAGAGCCAGAATCATGAGGTGGGAGTTTGCAGATATCAGGTTTATTTCTCATTGCTTTGTCTCTGGATCACGGTCTTGCTTGTGTTTCCGATTTTAATTTTCTCTCCAGACCGTGTCCCTTTTGTTCTGTTTCTCATAAATGCAGACATGGAGCTTGGCTGTTTTCCTTAATTTTCCAGAAGGAGTTCCTGACTCAAAGTTCAGATACTCCATAACACAGGATCTTGGCATTCGCTTTTCAGAAGCCTGTTGGGCAGTTCCTTGCTTCTGGGTCTCTCCGTAGCTAAATTTGACATTTTATTTCTCCCCCTGCCCCTGTTCCTTTAACTTTCTTCCTCTGCCTTTGTCCTCTCCTTTCTCCTCTCTATGCCTCTTTCTGTCTCCTTTTCTTTTTTCCTTTTTTTTTTTCTGTGTGTCTATACACAGGAAGGTGAAGGGACAACTTTTCCTGTTACCCATGGGAAAACTGTGCAGCTCCTTTGACACCACATTTCTCATTGGTTTAAGCTCACCATTCCGGACAGACTTGTAGGCCAAAGAGTCCCAGTGATCTTTCATGTCTGCCTTCCCAGTCTTGGGTTTACAAGCACATGCTATCACACCTCACACTTTTATATGTGTCCTGGGGATCAAACTTACTTTTGCAAGGTGTAAGTGCTTGACAGTTGGAGCCGCCCTCCTAGCCTTCATGTTTGCCCAGCTCCTGTTTCCCCAAATCTCTGTGCTGGGCCATCTAGAACCATGTTGGACTTATGCAGTCTCAGCCAAAAGCTCATGACTCTTGTTTCTTCCTTAAGGTCTACTAACGTCCTCTCCACTTAAGAGGGCCACCTGAAGACCCAGCACTAGCTTCTCTCCAGATTTAATGGTTTCTAGGAACAGGAGACTATGCCCAGCCTGAAAGACTGAATCCAGTCTTTCTTCCATAGTTCACCGTTCCCCAAAAGCCACATTCTGCCTTAATTATGCACGTCCAGTCAAGCTCTGCTGTCATCCATCCCTTGAAGATTCAAATCTCCAAACATTCATCTAAATATCAGTATACAAGATCTTGATGGGTAGAGATGGCTAGAGATCTTAGGTTTCTCTCTAGCAGGTTGACCCAGCTTCCCTAGGAAGGTTGGGGTTGGAAGGAACTTGTATGCTTCTGCAGATGCTCTGGAAATGCCAGGTTAGCCTTATCAGCAACCACGATACCTACTTTAGGGGTGGTATCTTGGAGCAGTTGAACCTTGAAAGAGCTAGGATCCTGACAAATGTATTCCATTTGTTTTCTCTGTGCAGTTGAAAACAGTGCCAGCTAGGGGCAGAGTTAGAAGCTCCTGCCGATATATGGCTCTACTTACTTCAAGGACTCTAGCCACAGAGGACATACTTTTTGTTTCCCCATGCTGCTGCCTTTCTAACTTAAACAACTGTTTTGTGCCTTGTTTCCTTGCTGTGGCTGCTGTTTGTGGCACTCCTAAAAGGGATGTAAAACCCTGAAGCTCTCAGCTGTAATAATACACCCCTTGACCCCACCTACATGGTTGAAACCTCTGCTGTGTCTCTCCAGACAGATGTCTGAGTCGGGAATCTGACCCGAATGCCAAAAGTTGTCACAGGAGTCACTGCGAGTTACTTCCTCTGACTATATATGGAAAGCTGGAAGCGGTGTTATGAGACTAATCCTGTAATCCTTTTCTTCCTAACAGAAGAGCAGTGGAATTCTGTGGGCCCCGAGAAATTCAGGCAGCTGGCAGTTGAACTTTAAGCACCAGTAGGGTAGACACCAGCCTTCCCTCTCAGTCCCGCTGGCCTTGAAGTGGTGATAACACATTCAGAGCAGCTGGAGATTTCTACAGAGCCAGACTTCAGAGGTGACCATGATGAGGAGAATACAGATGAAACAGGAAGAGGTAAAAGCATGTAGTTCTAAGAGCTACAGAAAAATGTAGTCAAGTATGATATATGTTAACAAAAGTTATTGTAGCTATCTCACCCACCTCAGGAGCTATGGATCTAGCAATGGGGATGAGTTTTGTCTTGTCCAGTAGTAACAGACTGGTGGGTTTGGTAGTGCATCACACTGATCCTCCATGTGACATGCCTTGTCTTCCTGGTACCCCATCCCCAACTCTACTGTTTCCCCTGGACTGCGTTTTTCAGTCTTTCAGATGCCAGCTATAAATTCTCTTGGAAACTTTTCTCTGTCCCCTACTGACCTGGCCATGCAGGCCACTTGTCATGGAGTAGAACACTGACTCTGTCATTGCGAAAATTTCTTTCTACTCAAGACTAAGGCTCTGTTTTGTTCATCAGAGTGGCTGTAATATCTAGCACAGAAAGTAGTCAGTAAATATTTGTGGAGGAGTTGATATATGAAATAGTATAAAGTAGCCGTTTTGTATGTTTCTTAGCCTAAGACTACATTATGTATTGGTCAAAGAGCTTCACTGGGGGTAGGGAGTTGGCTCATTCAGTGAAGTGTTTGTATTGCAGGTACAAGGGGCTGGGTTCAATATTTAGAACCCATGGAAAAAAAATCTGGTGATCAAGGCTAGTGAAGTCATGGATCTCAAAGGAAAAGTTACAACTGCCACTTTACTGAACCAGCAGAATCCTTAACTACATGCTAGATATTTGTCCCTATACCCACAGATGAGGGTAATTCTTAGCCCTCATCAAGGAAATTTCTCTTTGCAAAAAACAGAGACCTCTTCAGAAAACCACAACCAATCAAAATGCAGAGCTACCAAGCCTTGTCTCAATGGATACTGTACAAAATGACTTCTGCACGAGGCTCAGGGAACATTGCAGAAGAGGGGACAGAAAGATCATAAGGACCAGAGGATCAGGCAGTTTGCTGTGAGATTGTGTCATGCCAGAAGCATCACCCATAAAGCCACACATACAGGTTGGCCCTACTTTGGGGTTTTGAATTTTTTGTTTTAGGGCAGTGGTTCTCAACCTTCCTAATGCTCTACCTCTTTACTACAGCTCCTCATGTTGTGGTGACCCCCAGCCATGAAATTATTTTTGTTGCGATTTCATAATTGTAGTTTTGTTACTGTTATGAATCATAATGTAAATGCCTGCATTTCCTGATGGTCCTAGGTGACCCCTGTGAAAGGATCATTTGACCCCCAAAGAGGTCACAACTTCCATGTTGAGAGCTGCTGTTTTAGAGATACGGTGTCACCTCACAGCCCAGGCTGGCCTTGAAGTGACCATGTGAGCCAGGGTAGTCTTGAATTGATTGCAATTCACTGCTTCAATTTTCTGAGTACTAGAATTATAGTTTTTTGAAGAATACTTCTATAAACTACTCAGACACATGGAAAGGACAGAATAATATTTTATTTGAATGTGACTTAAACTTTGCATTCACTTGATTTTTTTTTCTCATCTAGAACGTGTTTTCTTTTTTGATGTTTGGCAAAATTACCAGAGAATATTATTTTGTCCGATGAAAACATGTTTTCTAAGATGGTTACCAAAAGTTTTAATGTTCTGTGAAATGGTTCAAAATAAAATTGTAGTTAAATGTGGTCTCTCAAAAATATATTTCCTGATTACATGGATCAAGATTAGAAAATGAAACTCATGCATCCCAAAATTACCAGAGTAAAGCCACAGCAAATGTTTTATTTTTAAAAATCTTTCATCATGTGAACATTTATTTTTAAAAAGCAGGTGAAGGGCAATCTTGACCAATTACAAACTCAAAGCCTCTTGTGCTTTTGAAACATAGATATTGAGTGTGTTCTAATGTCTCTCACCTCTCCTCCACTTATTTAAAAAGAAAGATTTGTTTTGTTTTGTTTTACTTATTAAGACAAAGTCTCACCTTTATTTTTTTTTTTTCAAGTTTAAGTCACAATTTAATACTTCAAAGCAGGTTACTGGGCTCTCAGTTAAATAATAGTCCAGGAAAATCTGTGCATAAGTATCAGACTCTCAAAGCTTTCCTGGATGAAAGATCCTGGCACATTGAATGGCACCGTAGAAGCACACACACTCTCTAGAGTTCTATGAACCACAAGGTTTTTAAAGCCACAGTTAGGACAGAAGGCAGCAAATAGTCTGCTCAAAGTGGACCGAGCAATTGACATTATGCCTGTGTTTGTCTCTCCTTACACCTTCGGGGTGATTAAAGGAATTTGAAGTGCCCTGTAGCAAGCTTGGAGATCAAGCTGTCACTGCCTAAGAAACTGCACACCTCTTTTAATGCCTCGGTGATTGACTTGAAGAAAGCAAAAGTCCCCAGCTTAGCAGCCTGTGGCCTTATGTGAACCATCTTCCACTTCAGGGAGAGAAAAAAGCAGAGGGAACACAGGAAGCTAAGATGATGAGGGAAAACAGAAATTCTGTTTTGAGTGAAGACCCCTTTGATTAGTGATGATATTATCTTTGGATTTGAGTGAAGAGTTTCACTATTCTATAGCTAGAAAGATTGCTGCCCTGTGCATTTAAAAAAGCCATGGTGCTGTGTGCTGAATCTCAGTGGAGCTGGCTTTGCCTGGAAGGGGGCATCTTGGAGGAAGAGACCAAGGATGCTCTGGAGAACCCTCCAATGCACAGTACAGCCCTGTGATGGTTTATATCGACCTGGAAATCTGGACAGGATCTGGAGTTCTCCAGGGGCAAACTAAGGGTCACATAGCAAGATAAGCTGCCTACCAGATATTTACATTATAACTCATAACAGTAGCAAAACTGCAGTTATGAAGTAACAGTGAAATAGCTTTGTGATTGGGGAAATTGTATTAAAGGGTCACAGCATAAGGGAGGTGGAGAATGACTCTCCTACAGGGTCTCAGGTCATGGACCCAGGATGACCAGGTTTCATGTAATATATAGTGATGTTTGGCAAATTATTGGGTGTTGGGGGATTGTGTATATGTGTATGTGAGTGTGTGTGTGTATGTGTGTGTGTGTATGTGTGTATGCCTGTGCATATGTAGAGGCCAGAAAAGGACTTGGCCACACTACTCTATAGCTCTTTACCTTATTCCCTTGAGACAGGGTCTCTCACTAACCCTGAAGTTAGGCATGTGGCCTGAAAGCCTCCTTGATCCTGCCGTCTCTGTCCCCATCCCCCAGTGCTGGGTCATAGGTGTTCATGTGTGTGCGTCAGGCTTCCTCCATCAGTGCTTGGATCTGAACTTAGGCTCTCATACTAGCTTAACAAGCACACAAGCCCTCACCTCCGGGAATTTGCTAAACACTACCGTTGATCCATCTTTCAAGCTCCTACTTGGTCAGTTTTGTGATCTCTGCTCTTTCTTCAATCCTCCCTCTAAAAAGTTGGGTTAGGAATGATACTTCCCTTATAGGATTTCTCTGGGATTATACCACTAATCCAGATAAAGTCCTAAGAGCAGTTATCCAGAGGATTAGTTGTCTTCATCCCAAACAATACAAGGCATGTATGTGACGATATCTACCCTGACTTGAATGCCTGGATGTAATTGTTTCAGAGTTGATCTTGACCCAAAGACACCATGGAAGGAATTCATCAGCAGGACTAATTCAATGTGACCTGTAAGATATTGGGGTCCACATGACAATTGATACTTGGGTGCCGCTGTTATTACTTTCAGCTAGATTCTTGCTGCAACCCTTGTGCTTGGGCTGTAGGAGGGGAAGAAACGACAGCGCGTGTAGTCCTGGCCTGTGGCATGTGCTTAGCTGGTGCTGCAGAATGGTTAGTGATCGTTGCTTCCAAGATTCCTTGATGATCAAAGACACAGGGATTTCTGAGGTGGAGGGGGAGCTGTGGATCACGGGAGTAGAGGATCAAGATTTTAAAATGTACTTGAAGATTACCCCCAGCTTGGTAGGGCTGTTGGTTGCTTCAAAAGGCTTAGAAGCACTTGACCTTTAAGATAACAGAGATAGAAAAGGGATCTTGGAACTACAGCCACCATTGTTACTACCATCTCATTGACGGCTGTTGGAGCTACCACCAGGGCATTAGCCATGAGTCATACTGGGCAGACTGCTCAGACCCTGAATAATCATTTAGCCAATGTAGCTCATGCCTTAGTTGTACATAAAGGAATTAATGCTCAACTAAAAGGAAGCTTGATTATGTTCAATCAGAGGATTGACCTCTTGCAGGAGCAAATTGATACCCTATGGCAAATCGCTCAACCTGGCTGTCAATGAAAGTATGCTGGACTTTGTGTCACTAGCATACAACATGAGAATTTTTCCTGTGCTGCAAATCTGTCTAAACAATTGTCGAGCTATATTTTAGGTAATTGGACTGGAGAATTCGATACTACGATGGAGCAGCTGAGAGTGGCCATTGTCACAGTAAATTCTACCAGAGTGGATGCAGGACTAGCCACAGGATTATCACCATGGATTGCTGCAGCCATGAATCATCTGAAGGAATGGGCGGGCATGGGAGTGTTAGCAGGCCTTCTGGAGTTGGTCTCCTTGGTTTGCCTGTGGTATATATGCAAGATTAGAGTCTCACAACAGTGTGATGCAGCCATGATCATTCAGGCCTTTACAGCCATTGAAGCAGGACATTCTCCCCAAGCATGGTTGGCTACCATAAAAAGCTAAAATGATACGCTCAGGATGCGAGGCTAAGCACTGCACTCAGGGTCAGCCGCTTTGGACCCAGAGAAGAGCATGTCTGGTTGCATGCGGGTTGATGCCCCAGGTCCCGCCTCTGAGAAAAAGGTATCGGACGGGTCTGATGCTCTTTGGGTGGATGACACCTAAATGAACATCGGTACAAAGTCCCAATTTATTTCTAATATCAGAGATCAGACCTCTACTCTTGCCTGATGCGTCTAAAACAAAAAGGGGGAACTGTAGAGAGCTGCGGAATGCTATGCCTTAAAGATGGAGCTGGTTTCCGCCTTCCACCTTCCCGATGGTGAGTGCTCTCTGTCACGAACAACTCCACATTTGGCTAAGGCCGAGGATCTGGCTTGCTTCCATGTATGTGGACCTATCTGCATTGCCCCCGTGGCACGCCTGGGTAGGCTACCCAGAGGCTATTTAAGCTGTGGGCTGGCTTTCCCCAGGGTCAGATGATTGTTCAAGGTTCCTGAATAAACTGCATTGAAAAAAAAAAAAAAAAAAAAAAAGAAGAACCAAAAAAAAAAAAAAACCTTTGCCTTTTAAAACTATAAAAAAAAAAAAAAAAAAAAAGCAGAGATAAAAAAGTATGAAAGGCCAGAGTCTGATGAGGGACCTTGACAATGAAAGGTGGTGATATTTGCAGTCAGACTAACAAATTATCATATGATTTATTCTCCAATTAATTGTAGAGTTACAGTGGACACAAAAAAGGTCTCCCTTAAGTACATGTGACAAATTATAGGTGTTCAGCAGGGAAATGGGGCCTGAATGGGCTGAATTGACCTAAACTGAGCACAATGCCCAGAATTGTATTTACTCTAATGGTGTTCAGATTTTGAGAGTCTGAAAATATCTTTACTAAGCTCAGTTAAATGGTCCTTGACCTTGAGGCTCTTATTTTATGCTGTGGATAATTTCAGCAGCCAAGGGACCCACTCTGGCTTTTTCTCATTCCCAGACTCTTTCTCTCGGAGTGAAAGTTTTAATTAAAAAGAGGTTGAACATTAGAGGCCACGACACTCGAGCAGCTGATTCCAGAAGACCCCAGGAGACAAGCTTTGAAATCGCAGCTTTAGGTCAGCCTGTGGCAAGTGCCCATCTACTCCAAATATTTGCGCACACAGCAGAAGATGTGTACTCTGCAACTGGGATGCCATATGCCTTCAGGGCAGGCATGCCCCGTACATGCTCTTCTGACCTTAAAGTATAGGTCATCTTAGTTCTGCACAGTCTAGCTAGGAAAGTAAAAGAGGTCATGGAGAAAAGAGTAAGTAACCAGCAGCTAACCTTTCTGAAGGCCTCCCATACACACAATCCAGTGCAAGCTATGTTAAGTTCTAGAATCATGGAATAAGCATTGAGTCATAGAATAAGGAGCCAAGGCTCAAAGAATTCAGGTCACCTATTGAAAATCAGATAGCTGTTAAGTTAGGAACCAGTAACCTGTGTCTATGTCTCCCTTAGTCACCCTCTGCTTCATCTAATTGTCTCTCTAACACCAAGCACATGCTACTGCCTGAAGACTACTTTGATACTGTTTCAAGCATGGTGTAGTATAGTGCTCAGAACATTATCAGTTTAAATGAAGGTAACTTTGTGGTGAATGCATGCCATTCTCTGTTTAATTAAATTGACTTTAACACATTCAACTGGAAAACAAACATTAAAAAAATGATTACCCAATGAATCTCTGAATCATAGGAGATGGGAATTGAGGTGGGCCACATTGAAGTCTAAGGATATATCCATTTGGAAATATGCAACAATTTCTTCCCTTTTCTGATATTTTAATACATAGGGACAAAATAGCATTACTGCCATGTCAGTGGACATAACAGAAAGCCTACTAAAGGCATACACAAACTATTTTCTGTACAGAAGAAAGCCTATCCTGTGGGTTTCACCTCAGGACCCTTCAAAGTCTGCCAACCTCTGCCCAGCTGCAGACACACGGTTCATCTGTCGCTCTCATCTGGGGGACTGTAACTGCTCTGAGCTGGTTTTCTATCTCTACACACATGCCCTTATACACTGTCCTCAGACTGAACCTGATTACGTCTCTCCTTGCTTAACATCTTCCAATGACCCTTCATTGTTTTCAGAGTGAAATCCAAGCCTTCTGTTTTCGATGCGCATTGCCCCCATTTTCCAAGGTCTTCTCTCTCCTGGATTCTTTGTACAGTATTTTGTGACCCCTGGAATATTATACCTATAATTCTTTGCTGGTCGAGGGGTAAAAGCACATGCCAGCTCAAAATATGACTATTTGACGAACAGATCAATGATAATAAGCAGGAAGTATGAGCCAGGTTCTCTACCTATCTTTGTGCATAAGGGCTGAACCTCAATTGTCCTCCTGGAGATGACTCTAGACTCATCAGCAGAGACTGTGCTAGAGACATCAGCAGACAGACCTATCCCATCATCTCCCGTAGAAGCAGATAACCCATATCTTCGTATCGCTAGCGTACCATGCTTTTAATTTCATGTTACAGAAAGTGGTATACAGATCCGCAGGAAATATACTTCACATTTTGCATCTTGGGGTTGGGCTAACAGATCCATACATGATCATGTCTTGCAGTACTGGACAATGGCAGTGAGCTGCAGCTGCCAGGCATGTGTGGGACCTTGTGTTTAAACAGCCAGTCCCTGTCAGGGTTCAGCAAGTTAGTGACATCAAATGCAACTGACTTAGAGTGCTTTCGACTGATACGTTTGTGAGGATGTAACTCGTCTTAAGTGTCTGTGGTTACTTGCTCACCATTTCTCACTCTGAGAAGCTGAAAGCCAATCATTTGTTCTGTCATTTCTCAACAAACCTCTTATTCTTTGTTAAAAGGTCTATATAGAACAAGCCCCTAAGTATCTCTTAAAGCACTGGTCTCTGGGTACTCTCACATGTTATACCCATGACTCATGTGTTAATCAGCATGTTTGCCATTCTGTTGAAACACACTTGTTTGCCTTAAAAAAAAAAACACAAAAAAAGCCAAACCAAACCAAACTAAACCAAAACAAAAAAAAACGAAGTCTGAGCTGAGAATCTTGAGTAGAAGAAGAGACTGTGTCCCTTCTTTATTCCTGGGACAGGCTGCTTTCTCTCAGTACACAGGTCCTGGTGCACATATAATAGTGGGAGCATGGTTTTCCTCGTGGCCAAACAACATAAAAGTACCACACCCAAGCACTGCCCACCACACACACACACACACACACACACACACACACACACACACTGTCTCCTTCATGTCACCCTCTTCTGTTGTAAAGCATTCAGCACCAGCTCACACTCCCTCTTTTATCTGTGTGTTTACCAGTGATTTCCACTCCCCAAAGGGTTAAGGGTTTTGTCTTTGTTACTGCTGTACCCTCCAAGGCTACAAATGGCCTGTTCAGTAGGAAGCACTTCAAAAATACTTGTCAGTATCCAAAAGAGCACTGGATTCGAAGGTCCAAGACTTAATCATAGCTCTATTTCTGGGCGATGGGGTGTGTGAGACTGGTCAGATTTCTTTGTTTCCAGTTCATCTTTCCCTCCGCAGATTAGGGCTATCTCTATAACTGTATTCTAAGCTTCAAATACTGAGTTGGGGTGAACCTGTTTCCTTCTAGAGCAGGGGCTCTCAACCTTATTAATGCTGGGACCCTTTAATACAGTTCCTCATGTTGTGGTGGCCTCCAACCATCAAATAATTTTCATTTTTACTTCATCATGTAACTTTGATACTGTTATGAATTGTAATGTAAGTATTCATGGAGATACAGTTTTGTCAAAAGGGGTCATTACCCACAGGTTGAGAACCACTGGTTCTAGTATGTGGAATAGAGGTCTTCTGTATTTCTTTTGGTAGGACCCAAAGGAGGTATTCTAATAAGTTCTATTAAGAACTTATCATAACTATAGCAACCTTCTTTGCAAGCCTGTGAGAGGAATCTTTGTTTTGTGATGTTAATGCTGAACTTGGGGTCCTGAGGTGAACTGTGTGTGTGGAAAAGATCACACGAGGTTTTTCTCTGGTAATGTTAATATTCAATTGAATAAAATTGTAGGTAAAAAATTAGTTCTTGTGGGTTTTAGTTCAATTTAAATACTGTGTTTTATGAGTGTAGAGGCCTATAATAAGCATTTTAACAGAATCCTTAAAAAGTACTTGCTCTCATTTAAAATTGAACCTTTTAAGTACTATTTTAATCATAGTTACAAATTTTACAGAAGTGAAAACTTCTGAAAGACCTTAACTGAGTATCAAAACCTCCAGATAAATACCTTAAAAGTGTATTCATAAGTATAGGAAAATGTAAAGCTTTTAAAAAATTAGAGTCTTGTACAAAAATAAGATTCTGAATTTGACTGAAATCTTTAAATCGACTTTTCAAAAATTATCTTGTATTTTATTAAAAATACTATTTTATTTTGCTTGTAGGGGGTGTTTTGTCTGTGTGCATGTCTGTGCACATATGCATATCTTGTGTTCTTAGAGGCCAGAAGAGGACACTGCATCCCCTGGACCTGGAGGTATGGACAGCTGTTAGCTGCTGTGTAAGTGCTAAGATTTGAGTCCATGTCTTCTGGAAGTGCCAAGTCTCTCCAGGTCCCAAACATGTATTTTAAATTGAAATCAATAAGTTGATTTGTTATTGTAAAAGAATAAATTTTATTAACTATTACAACACCAAGTGATATCAAATATGAATATCTTTCCTCATACAAGAATACATTTTTGTCCTAGTGTGTAATTCTATATTTAATTTAGCATCTTCCTGGTGTTAAAATATGCTTATTAGCAATAGGAAAATGCACAATTCTCTACAACCTTGTCGTGTGTGTGTGCGCGCGCGCGCGTGTGTGATGTATGTATGTGTGTATGTGTATGTGAATTTAGGCTGAATACTAGGGACATTCAATAGCCCAGATCAAGAATTCACAGTCCAAGTTGTCAGTTCATGTTTGATGGGGGGTGGTGGTGGTGGTGTGTGCGTTCTACAGGCAGCTTCTGTGAGCAGCCAGCTATCTGTATGTTAGCTCGACACCAGATATTTTGTCTAAGTAGTGTGTTGATAGCAGAAACACTTGCAAATAGCAGCTTGTTAGCAAAATAGATGAAGGGAATAAGCTCTTGGCATTCTCACTACTAAGGACATGCAGTTCGGCTGAAACCTTTGGGACAGTCCTTATTTTCATGGAGAGAATGAAAAGCTCACTCACTGTTAATTTTGCTCTCCAGCTGGACTCTGAATGCTTGGCAGAGTTTGAGTTGAGTCTTCCTATTAACCCAATGGTGATGTGGGTCGGTCGCTGACTGCTACTTTTTGTTTTTTTTTTTTTTTTTTTTTTAACAAAAAGGACGCAGCAGGTATTCTTTTTTTATTTTTTTATTTATTTTATCTTTTTATTTATTTTTATTTATTTATTTTTTTTGCGGCAGGTATTCTTAACCTGTCAGATGTGTCTTTTCACATCCTTTTGCCTGTAACATAAGATGGCACAATGACAATATTGTGTTGACGATATTGCTGGGACCTGGTTGTGATCGCTTCGACAGTTTTCCTAGTTAGTGATTCTGTAGCTGCGATGAAACATCATGACCTCCCATGAGGAGGAGAGGGTTTATTTGGCTTAAGCTTCCACATCTTAGTCCGTCATTGAAGGAAGTCGGGACAGGAACTCAAACAGGGCAGGAACCTGGAGGCGGGAGCTGCTGCAGAGGCCATGGAGGGTGCTGCTCACTGGCTTGCTCCTCATGGCTTGTCCAGCCTCCTTTTTTATAGAACCCAGGACCACCAGCCCAGCGATGGCACCACCCTGTGGTGTGCTGGGCCCTCTCCCATCATCACTAATTAAGAAAACACCTAACAGGCTTTCCCACAGCCCAGTCTTATGGAGGCATTTTCTCTATTGAGGCTCTCTCCTCTCAGGTGACTCTAGCTTGTATCAAGTTGATATAAAACTAGCCAGGGCAACAGTAAGTATATAACCACTGAGAGAAGTGATGGTTTCACAGTCAGGATCTTTAACTATCCATACAGGAGAGTCTACATCCCCTAATTGTTTTATTAAATGTACTTCCCCGGCCTGTACGTGTAGCTACAACTTTTTTCTTGAAATCTAGCAACTTACTGAATTTGATAGACTCCTTGTTTTCATCTTGTGTGTTCTTAGATTCGTTTGATTCTGTATTTAAATGTTAGTGCTCTCTGCCAAGTCTTCAGAACTCAGTTGTTTTACTGATAATGGATACCAGACAGAAACATGAGCCACGTGACAAACCCTAAGCAAGGCTGGTCTGGAGGACCTGTATGTGGGTCACCCTACCGGGTCACTGGTTTGTCAGGAAAATACATTCTCTCAATATCATTATTTAGTGTTTTAAGGGAAATGCAGGTGTCCAGTCCTGACACCAAGCTATCCCCAACGTAACTTTTTGCGACATGCTGCCCTGATGGACTGTCCTCATCTCTAGGTGGGCCAGATATCTCTGTCCTTTGAACTTTTCTTGGAGAAGTACTCCACTTATATTTGGAAATATTTAGAAGGACTTCCAGACCTCCCTCTGCACTGGATTTGCAGATCCGGTGACTTCAGGCTGTGAACCTCTGAGCCTGTGAGTGACTGCACACTCAGTTCAGCTGTGCAGCCTTAGGCACTGCCTCAGCCGGAGCTCCAGAAGGTCTGACTCAGTCAACCTTTTGTCCTGCCTCTTTTCCCCCCTGTTTATTTAAGTTACCCTTTTAGCTGGTTCCTGGAGTCAAAAGTGCTTTTGTTCTCTGCATGAATGGTTTGATTCACATCACACCAATATTGCTTCAAAGACAGAAAAGCCTCTTACCTTTGGATAATCACTTCTTCCTCATGCAAATGCCACAGCCTGGGTGAAGGACTTCAAAGATTTTGTATTTTAACTATTTCAGACCTCTCACTTCTTCCTCTCTCTCTCTCTCTCTCTCACACACATACATACACACACACACACACACACACACACAAGCGCACATGAAATGAGAGAGAGAAAGCCTAGCAGAAGGACTTCAAAGATTTTGTATTTTAACTATTTCAGACCTCTCACTTTTTCCTCTCTCTCTCTCTCTCTCTCTCTCTCTCTCTCACACACACACACACACACACACAGACAGACACAGATGGACACACACACACACACACACACACACAGACACAGATGGACACACACACACACACACACAGACACAGATGGACACACACACACACACACACACACATAAGCGCACATGAAATGAGAGAGAGAAAGCCTAGCAGAAGGACTTCAAAGATTTTTGTGTTTTAACTATTCCACACCCCACTCCCCTTTCACATCTGCTCCCAAAGGCAGCTTCCTGTATATACTGTTGTATTCCCAGCTGTGATTTACCAGTTAGATGTATAGAAAGCCAGATTCCTGAATTCTAGGGCCACAGCATCTGACTCAGCAGGAGTGGGATGGAGCTTAGGAAACTGTTGAATCAATGATCACCCAGATCTATGAATGAAAATTTATTATTATTATTATTATTAATTATAATTTATTAACTTTGTGTCCTGGCTGTAGATCCCTCCCTCATCTCCTTCAGGTCTCGTTTTCCTTCACTCTTCCTTTCCTATCTTTTTCCCCTAGTTCACTGGTGGGGAAGTCCTCCTCTACTGTCTGATCCTAGCTTATTAGGTCTCATTAGGACCTCTTCCTCTGTGGGCTGGTAAGGTCACCTCACCAAGGAGAAGTGATCAAGGATCAGACAACCGAGTTCATGTCAGAAACTGTGTTTTCTCCCCTTACTAGGAGACCCTTATTGGAGATTGAGCTGTCTACGGGCTACATTTGAGCAGAATAAACATTCAACAGAATGAGCCTCACCAGATCACCACCAACAGTCAGAAATTGACAACAGTGGTGACTTCATGATGTCCCTTTTCTGTCTCTTGCTGTGGGGATGATGGGGATAAATGGAGAGGAAGGAACCAAAGGCCATCAGCTGCCGGCCATTAGTGGACCCTCCTGTTTCTCTCACTTTCTTTCCCAATCAGTTGTTGTGGGTATTTTATGGTCTAAGCATCCTAGGCATCTTGGATTGACTGCCGGCCTTTGTGCTCTGTTCTTTTCTTTTGGGGTGTTTTTTGTTCTGGATTCTTTCTTTTGCCCGGTGACCTGTAAGACCCCATTCAAATCTTACCTTTTGCAAAGCCTCCCGAGCACCCTAGGCTGAGTCAGTCCTCCTTCCCCTCATTATCTGTCCAATTAAACTTCTGCTTATGTAAGCACCATGGTGCTAGAAATGGGCGGGTACTCATGGCCTGTAATTGCTTTAAAATCCACCCTCACAGATGATGTGATAGGAATGCGTGTTATGTAAAAGTAAACTATGCCAAGGGACCATTAGATTAATGTCCCAATCAGAAGCAATCTTAAGAAGGGCTTCCGTGGCATGTCAAAGACCTAACAGTGAATTCCCTGAAAATATTACAGCCAACTCGCTTAGAAATTAATATCTAACTTGAGATCAAGGGATAGTTGAAATATTTTTCCATGGATGAAGTGAGAGGTATTTGAAATGAGCAACTTGTTGAGAGCTGGGGCAGCACGTCCTGCCCTTCTAGGAGTGGGACAGGAGAAGGTCTCTTGGCAGCATACCAGCACCCTCAGGAATGTGCCCCAGGTCCAAGCCTTCCTTTAGCTGCGCATGCCCTCGGGTACCTTGATTAGATGGCGAGTTGAAACTTGCTTCTGGAACACAGTTGCATTTGCTACAGGGAAACCTTCATGGGGGTCCAGGTCCGTCCACTCAAAGGACAGGAAACTAGGACTTCCCTGAGATTGCAGGGCAGGTTGTGTGACAGGGCGTATGCATGAGCGACGTGTGTCCATGCTAGTAATATTTTTTAGGTTGGATTTGGTCTGACGTCTGCTTTTGTGATGACACTTAGTGGCGAGGTTGTGTGATGGCATCAATAACTTTCACTGGTAGTTCAGTAGAATCCAGTAAGAGTTCCTCAGACCTATGGGTATCTGGATTGTCTTGAGGCAGCCTTCTTCTTCATCTTTGCATAATTCAGGATACTGTTTCTTGTAGTGGTTGCTCAATAAATGTTCTTTCCTTTTATCTTTGTCTCGATATAACTACAAAATTAAAAAAAAAAAGAAATCTAATGCTCTTTAACTCTTTCATAGATAATCTGCACGAGGGTTTTCATTTCAGCAGAGTGGTGGCAACTTATTTCAGGTTTGTTTTATTAATTGATACACAACCCTTGTACATATTAATGGGATGGCGTGTGATAATTTGATGCATGTGTACAATATGTAGCAGTCATGTCAGGGCCATTTCCATTTCCGTATTCTTCAATGTTTTTCATATTTCTTTGTTGGCAGCCTTCTAAATCCTCACTTTTAGTTCTTTAAGGATATAATAAGGACAATAACAATATCAGTAATAATAAACTGTAGTCACTGTGAACCAGAGCGTATTATTCCTGCTTGATTGTACTCTACAACATACTATACAAACATACTCTACAACATGTACAAATGTACTATACAAGCTCCCTGTGTCCCCTCTCTGTCATTCTTAGCCTCTAGTGACCACCATCCAACTCTCTACTTCAATAAAAACATCAACATTTCAAGGTTCCAACCATGAGCAGGAACATGCAGTATTTCTCTTTATGTGCCTAGATTATTTCACTTACGATTTATTTTGTGTGTACGGGTGTTTTGCATGCCTGTATTTCTGTGTGCCTGATGCCCTGGAGGCCAAAGTGAGGCATTAGATCCACTGGAACTGGAGTTACAGATGGTTTTGAGCAGCCGTGTGGTTGCTGAGAATTGGACCTGGGCCCTCTAGAAGAGCGGTCAGTTCTCCTAACCACGGAGATATTCCTTGAGCTCCTTTATTCACTTATAAATGGTCAGGTTTTGAGTGACAACTGCTTCAATTTCTAGAGCCTGATAATTTCAAGAAACTTTGAATACAAATTCTTAATATAAACTATCGATGAAGCAGAGATTTTGATGAAAAACACTTAACAATAAAACCATAAAAACATAAAGTATAACGCTAAGACACAGCTTTATGGAGTGTCTTCCTTCTTTTCCCTCAAGAAACCCCGTGATGCCTTTGATTTAGCTTCTCATTTCATGCAGCCTAAATAAAGGAAACTTTAAGAATAGCTTGTGGAAATGCAAATAGCAGTGTTCATTTTTCCACGCCGTCATAAAAATGTAAAGAAATTATCAGCTTAAAGAGCTCCGCCATGAGCTGTCATGAGTAGTGTTGGACAGAGTAGCTAGGCTGCACGCAGTGGCTAGGCAGGGCAGGCTGTTAAGCATCTCCAGGAGCATTGCTCACTGAAGTCGTTTGGAAAGATGATTGAATGTTACTTAAGTAGAGCTTAACACACAATAAATAGTACATTTGCAGACTGCTGAGAAAATTGATGAAAAGGATAATGTTCTGTTTTGGACTCTAAACAAAAGGCAATCAATTAGGAAAACCAGTTTGAATAATATGAGAGAGGCTATGCTGTACGCACGAACTCCGCTGCTGAGAGCCTGCAGCCTGGCCTGTAACAACAGCCCTATGCTCTGCAGATCTGTGGCTCAGCATCACCACAGCACAAAAAGGGGAGTTAGGGCAGGGAATCCATTTCTGGACCCCTATCACTGTGCAGAGCTGGGTTTCATCTAAGCCTGCTGTGCTTTTGCAACCTGGCTTCAATTTAAGGCTAAGTTTGGAATCATATTCTGGCCAGCATTTAAAGCTTCCCACCCATCATCAGATATTTTAAGTGATCTTAAAAGAGATCATTAAAAGAAATAATGAAAGGCACAATTTTTTTTCTTTTTTTTTTTTTTTGGAACTAGCCTTGTTTGTATTATGTGGAAATGTTAGACAGGGCTCTGCTTTCCTGTGAGCTTTGATGGATGGTCCCATACATCAGCAGTTGGCCAACAGTTATGGTCTGGATGGTAAATATTTTATTCTCTGTAGTCCATTTTCTCCAGACAGCCATAGACAATATGTAATGTGTAATGAACAAATGTGATCGTGTTCCAATAAGAGAACATTGACAAAAATGGCAGCTGCCACAACTGTACATGAAGGGACCAAATCAGTACAGAATTACTCCGACAAAAGCGGTATTAAAACTCAGGCACATGTTTACAAGAATATATCATGACCTCACAGGTGATTTCATACTACACACTACAACAAAAAAATTAATGGGGATTTGTATAGAAGAAATCAGAGTCTCAGGACAGATGTCAATTTAAGAAAATGAAGCCTCGCTTTGTCGAACCTGATGGATGTCAGGTTCACCTACTTACTGTAGTAACGGTTGCTCTTCTTTCCTCTGCTAAACAATGACCTGAGCATCATATACCTCATGGACCATTGAAGTTATAAGCTACTTTGTTGTCGTTTGGCCAGCTTTTAAAATTATGAATCCAAGGTATTGCTCTGCTAACATTAGCATCTCTTAGGGTGGCACTCGGGTGACCAATGTGTGGACAAGACAAAGAAAACACTGTTTTAGTATTTTGAAACTCAAGTGTGGTCTCTAAACCAGATGTAAAAGCATTCCTAAGTACTCCTTGGACATTCAGATTCTAAGATAGTTGGGCACACACACCTATAGATACACAGCTGCTTGGAAGGATGAGGCCAGGGTCCAGGGTGGGCAACATTGCCAGACCTTATCTCTTATGTGAGCAAGCAGGCTGACAGACAGACAGACAGACAGACAGACATCAAGCTTTGGTCCATCTCTAAGTCAGACTCTCATGTAACAGAGCCTCCAGGAGACCCATACACACTAGAGTTGGGAGACAAGCACTGGTTTGGGTCCAGAGCCTTTTACTACCACCTCTTAGCTGATGGCAGTCTGATTTCTTCTTCCATTTGTTTACTTGGTTGTAATTTCAACTACATAAGCATTATCGAACTGATGAACCGCCAGAGCATGAAGGGAACTGTTCCATGAAACTAGCATGGGGGAGGGAGGCTGGGGAATGATAAGGGTGACTCCTGTAAGACTGCTTGTCAGATGAGGTGGAACAGTAGACCACAAACTGCAGTTCTGCACTGATTTTGCTGTCATCTCACTTTATGAACAGGCTCCTTTAAGTTGTGTGCCGCTTCTAGGAGTCGGGGGAGCTTCATGGCTCCCTCACACTGGCGATCCTGGCACTTGGGAGGCTGAGGCCTGAGGGTTGCAGCGATTTAAAGGCCAGCCTGAGATACAAAATGAATTTCATGCCAGTTTGGGCTATAGGAAAGAGATTTTGCTGCAAAAAGCTAAGAATATGAAACCAAACCTGACAAAGACAGGATCCTTAGTTTGGGCTCACCTCAGAAGGGTTGTTTGAAACTCCAGTTGGCAAATCTGGGTCCTCGCTTTACTTCTTGCTGCTTTTGTGAAACTGTAAATAATTTCACTACTTCCATCAGCTACTTCCCATCAGCCCTCTTTGTGGGTCATGACCGCTCTGTGGATTGAATGACCCTTTCACAGGGGTCACATGTCAGATATCCTGCATATCAGATATTTATATGACAGTTCATAACAGTAGCAAGCTTACAGTTATGAAGCAGCAATGAAAATAACTTCATGGTTGGGGGTCACAACATGAGGAACTGTATTAAGGGCTCACAGCATTAGGACGGTTGTGAACCACTAGTCTAGTGAGGCTGTATGTGAAACCCTAAATACTTCTGAATTTTGTCCATTAAAAACCAGAAGACAAGAATAACTTCTGTGGACTGAGATCAGCTATACTATGTATGAAGCAAGAAAATGGGAAGCTGAGCCGCCACAGCAGCAGCTTTTATAGCCAGTATGAGTCAGATTCGTAGTGAATGAAAATCTCACCAAAAATTAAATGTAATAAAAAGCTCTATATTTTGAACCTATCATGTTTTCTGTTAAGGCTTCTATTTCCTGTGCCAGCATGTAGGGTAGTGTGGATAAGGGAGAGCCAGCACACTAGGACCTCAGTGACCACCCAGGCCCAGATCTAGGCCTCTGAATTGGCCTACCCCCAAATATATACCATCTGCGAATGGTTGGGACACACGAAAGGGCCAGTCCTGCTGATCTGAAGCTGCGGGATCTCCCTGACAACAAGGATAGCTGGGAGGAGTCTCAGGATCCAATACTGATGTCACAGAAGCCAGAGACCTTGATCCAGACGAATGACTCATCGCAATGAACATTTGCAAGAGATGTGTGTATATACTGAGGGACACGTGACATACTATGGCTTCCATGATGAGATGCTTTCTTTTTCATCTCTTTTTTGTTTGTGTGTTTTTTATTTTTATTTTTGGCTGGGGAGTTTACGAAGGCAAAGGGTGGATATGAGGGAATGGGGAGATGAGCAGGACTGGGGTGCATGATGTGAAACTCACAAAGAATCAATGAAATGTTAAAAAAAAATCATATGATTCCCTGTACTCTGCCGAAGGTTTGGTTGTGAGTCTTAGTATCTATTTTGGAGCACTGCTAGGTAGAGTCTTTCAGATGCTTTCTGCGGTAGACTCCTGTCATACGTTCAATGCACATCCCATTTGTCTTTCTAAATGAGGATAGATCATCATACCCCATGTCTGCTTTCTTGATTATCTTCTTTAGGTGTATAGATTTCATTATGTTTATCCTATCTTTTAGGTTTATATAAGCAAGTATATTCCATGTTTGTCTTTCTCCTTCTGGGATACTTCACTCAGAATGATCTTTTCTAGATCCCACCATTTGCCTGCAAATTTCATGATTTCCTCCTTTTTGATTGCTGAGTAGTATTCCATTGTATAGAAATACCACAATTTCTGCATCCATTCCTCCGTTGATGGACATCTGGGTTGTTTCCAGGTTCTGGCTATTACAAATAAAGCTGCTACAAACATGGTTGAGCAAATGTCCTTATTGTGTACTTGAGCAAATTTTGGGTATATGCCTAGCAGTGGTATAGCTGGGTCTTGAGGAAGCGCTATTCCTAATTGTCTGAGAAAGCGCCAGATTGACTTCCAAAGTGGTTGTACCAGATTACATTCCCACCAGCAATGGAGGAGGGTTCCCCTTTCTCCACAACCTCTCCAACATGTGTTGTCATTTGTGTTTTTCATCTTGGCCATTCTGATGGGTGTAAGGTGAAATCTCAGGGTTGTTTTGATTTGCATTTCCCTAATGGCTAATGACGTTGAGCATTTCTTTAAGTGTTTCTCTGCCATTCTATATTCCTCTACAGAGAATTCTGTTTAGCTCCGTTCCCCATTTTTTAATTGGATTACTTGTTTTGCTGCTTTTCAGCTTCTTTAGTTCTTTATATATACTGGATATTAGCCCTCTGTCAGATAGAGGGTTGGTGAAGATTCTTTCCCAATCTGTAGGCAGTCGTTTTGTTTTGATGATGGTGTCCTTTGCTTTACAGAAGCTTTTCAGTTTCATGAGGTCCCATTTATTGATTGTTGCTCTTTTTTTTTTTTTTTTTCAATGCAGTTTATTCAGGAACATTGAACAATCCTCGGACCCCGGGGAAAGCCAGCCCACAGCTTAAATAGCCTCTGGGTAGCCAACCCAGGCGTGCCACGGGGGCAATGCAGATAGGTCCACATACATGGAAGCAAGCCAGATCCTCGGCCTTAGCCAAATGTGGAGTTGTTCGTGACAGAGAGCACTCACCATCGGGAAGGTGGAAGGCGGAAACCAGCTCCATCTTTAAGGCATAGCATTCCGCAGCTCTCTACAGTTCCCCCTTGATGCCCCAGGTCCCGCCTCTGAGAAAAAGGTATCGGACGGTCTGATGCTCTTTGGGTGGATGATACCTAAATGAACATCTGTACAAAGTCCCAATTTATTTCTAATATCAGAGATCAGACCTCTACTCTTGCTTGATTGTTGCTCTTAAAGCCTGTGCTGTTGGAGTTCTGTTCAGGAAGTTGTCTCCTGTGCCAATGAGTTCTAGGCTGTTCCCTACTTTTTCTTCTAACAGATTTAGTGTATCTGGTTTAATGTTGAGGTCTTTGATCCACTTGGACTTTAGTTTTGTGCAGGGTGATAAATGTGGACCAAACCTTCGGCAGAGTGCAGGGAATCATATGAAAGAAGGGGAGTTTGATGTGGAAAGGATAGGAGCTCCACAAGGACCAAACGTATCTGGGCACAGGGTCTTTTCTGAGATGGACACTCAACCAAAGTCCATGAGAGGATAAAACCTAGAACCTCTGCTCGGATGTGACGCGTGATAGCTCAGTAATCAATTGGTTTCCCATAGTAAGGGGAACAAGGACTATTTCTAACATGAACTCAATGACTGGCTCTTTGACCTCCCCACCTCCCAAGGGAGGAGCAGTCCTGTTAGGCCACAGAGGAGGACTTTGCAGCCAGTCCGGAAAATACTTTACAAAAGCGAGTCATATGAAAGGGGAGGAGGTCCTCCCCTATTAGTGGACTTGGAAAGGGGCAGGGAGGAGATGAGGGAGGGAGGGTGGGATTGGGGAGGGAATGAGGGATACAGCTGAGATACAGAATTAACAAAATGTAACTAATGAGAAAAATAAAATTATGGAAAAAAAAGACAGTGTAAGGCTTGGAGAGGGGATTTTCAGGCATCATCCTACTGAAGGGCTCATTTCACAGAAGCCTATGGGTGACCTCCTGAGAACTCTGGCCACACAGCCCACCTCCCCCCACCACTGGCTTATATAAGCAATTTTAATATTGAGAGCTTAGGTACATGGCCCAGTAAAAGCCTCCTCACTATCTCTGCAGAACCACCACTTTCTTAAGAAGTAAGAACTGAATACTTGGAGTTTCAGGTGTACCCCTCTTCTAAGAGTGGAAGAGAAAAGACAGTGATTGAGAATGCTGAGACTCAAGGCCAAACATTGGGCAATGCTTAAAGAGTCTTGTGAAAAAGTAGAAGGAAAGAGAAAAGAACCTGGAGGTGACAGGAGCTCCACATGAAGACAAACAGGGCCGACTAACCAGGGTGCACAGGGGCTGCTGAGGCTGAAGCATCAACCAAGGACCATGCATGAACTGGACCTAGGCCCCCCACAAAGATGTAACAGAGGGCAGCTTAGGCTTCATGTGGATCCTCTAGTAAGTAAGGTGGTGACTGCGTTGGGCAAGCTTTTGACCACTTCTCCCTGGTGTGACTGACTGCCTTGCCAGGCCACAGGGGAAGAGGACAGACAAGCTCAGTCCTGCTGCAACCTGAGGAACTGGAATGGATGTGGAAAGGAGCTTCCTTTTTCTGAGAAATAGGCAAGAAGGAAAAGGGAGGGTGGGACTGGGAGGAGAAAAGGAGTGGGGCTACAATAAAGTAAATAAATGAAAAGGAAATAATTTTAATTCTAAAAAAAAAATCATTACACAAAGTCACAGAACTCACCATAGTCATGCTGATCACCCTTTGGAGATCATTGTTCTAGATCTTGCCAGAAAAGAGTGTAAGCAGGATCTCAGAATTGACTTCCTTAGGCTTCTACCTTTCCTGACATAGCTAACATATTCTCCACACTGTGTTAGCTCCCGTAGCACTCAGCTCATTCTGTTATAGTTGGTATTTTCCTGTAGTCATTTCTGGATTACGTACTGGGTCATCCACATCATATGTCCTATCCCTACAATGGTACTTGTTATGAAGGGGCAAGGCAGTGGTTACTTGTGGAATGAATGGACGAATGAATGAATGAATGAATGAAGATTTGTTTCACATACATTCACGTGAAAGGAAAAACAGAATTCATCACAAGAAGTATACCATTCCACCCCTAGTGAATTCTGCGTGAATACTAATGCTGAATTGCCAATAAAGTGGTAGCATATGTCAGTAATTAAGCCCTGTAGAGTTGGCCACAAATGGTTGCATGTTTTGATTACTTCTCTATCATGAGCCCATTTGTTGTAGTCTACTTAATTAATATTGATTTTGAGAAGGAGAATTTCTGGATAATAAATGGAGATTAACTGTTTTTGCTATGTTGCATTTTTATTGAATGGCAGCATAACACAAAGCTTTGTTTTATCAATTTGACCAAAGGAACATTTTTTTTCAATCTAAGAAATAAAAAAATTGAATACCTGTTTTAAATACCATTTCTGTTTTGCTGAAGTAACAGAAAATAATAGCTATAAAGCAACAGAAGTATTCTTTACTTTAGAAAAAATATCAAAGGAATCATGAATAAATTCAGCTAGTTCTCCTATATTTGAAATTATGTAGTTGTTTTAAATTAAACATCAATAAGTACCAGTGATGTGTGTTCATTATAATTAATCATATGCCTTTGTAATAATATTCTTTTATAAATTTGGATTTTAGAAACCATAATATGGTCTTGTTTTCAGGAGTAGGTTAGCATACTCAGTATCAACACTCGTGCAATTCTTGCATCTACCTTTCTGTGACTCCACGAGAATGAAGTTGGGAACATTTATTGACATACCATCTTGCAGATGATATTTTTAATCTGTCAGCTAACGTGCTGTTTTTCACAAATGAACACAGCCGCTCTGTACCCTTGTGAATGGAACGTGAGGCTGGGATGTTTTTCACGCGCTATCTTCCTACCTTCCCTTAGTAGATTGGCTTCATGACCGTTGTAGTATGGCTACTGAATGGTGGCACAGCAAAGGCTGTGGAGCAGAGCAAGCTGACCGAGATTTGGGCACATGGGTCCAAGGTCTGCCTCTTGGTACAGTATCTTTGCCTTTTTAGTAAAAGGGGGTAGCAGCTTGACCTGCTAGAAGAACAGTGGGGCTTACTCAGGAGGATAAGTGATGCTGGCAAGAAACATCTTGGCATCTAAATACTCTTCATTGATGTGTCAACTCCATATGATGTTCAATTTAATTATCTTTCTTTAGATTGGAGAAATTGTTCTATTCAACAAGGAAAAGCCCAGGACTGGCAGATTAGTTCTCAAACCACTGTATAAAATAAAAAGGAAAGGAGCCGTGGTATTCTATTTTATGAAGGCAGCATTACCTTGACACCCAAACTGGGGGTAAGGAAAACTATAGGTCAATCTCTCAAATGAACACAGATGCAAAAATTCTGAGTAAAATTTCTAGCAAGCCAAATTCATCACACATTAAGAACCTCATACACTAAGGCCAATTTGGTTTCAGGGTAGTGATACAAGGCTGTCTCAATATCCACAGATCACTAAATGTAATGCTCTGCACAAATACATGTAAGGAAAACTCACATGATCATCTCAATCAGTGCAGGAGAGACTGTCAACAAAGCTCAAAACTCTTTTGTGATAAAGACCCCCAAAAATCAAGAACATAAGAAACAAACCTTAACATGAGCTATATATGATGGACCCATATCTGACATTGCACTAAATGATGAAAGGGTGAAAACATGTTTTCTAAAATGTGGGACGACGGAGGTATCCACTGTTTTTGTCCTTTCTCAGTATTGCTCTTGAAATCTTATATGGGTGATAGGACAACAGAAGAAACGAAAGGGATATAAATAAGAAAGGAAGAAATAAAATTATCTCTGCTTGTGGACATGATCTTACACTTAGAAGATTCTGCAGACTCCATCAGAAACCGTCTAGACACAATGACAGTTTCAGCAGAGTGGCGTAATACAAAATTAACTTAGAGGTAGCCTAATAAACAACCTACATAGGCAAAAGATTTTCTAGAAAAGGCTCCAATACTACAGAAAATAAGTAAATAAAAAAGCTTCTGCACAGCAAAGGCGGAAATTACTAGAGTGAAGCCACAGCCTCCAGAACGGAAGAAAATATTTGCCATCTATACTTCAAACAGGGGATTAATATATAGATTATGTAAAGAACTGGAAAAAAAACCCTTCTAAACCCCTAAAGCAATCAACCAGTAAATAGGTAATTAATTGAGTAGTCTCAAAAGAAGCAATACAAGTGGTCAACATACACTCAAAAAAAGTGTTTAACACTCTTAGCAATCAGGAAAATGTGCCTGCTTTGAGAGCCCAAGCTACCTCAGATGCACTATGGATGCCCACCATAAAGAAAATAAATGATGAAAATATTGGTGAGGATGTGGGAAAAGAGGTCCCTTTAAACCATGATGGCTCTCTACCTGGGCATCATGATGACCGTTTTGGAGGGGAATGGTCATCGAATGTCCCTTTTTCGGGGGTCACCTAGGCCCATCATCAAACACAGATATTTACATCATAATTCATCACAGTAGCAAAATTACAGTTATGGAGTAGCAACAAAAAAAATTTATAGTTGGGGTCATCACAACATGAGGAACTATTTTATTTTTTTAAAGATTTATTTATTTATTATTTATATGTTTATCCCTGTTTGTTTTTGCATTTTTTGCAGTATCTAGGACATGGATATTGTGTTTATCAACAGATACAAAGAAAAGTGAAATCATGACATTTGTAGGAAAATGAATGTATCTGGAAACCAATATGTTAAGTGAAATAAGCCAGATGTGGAGATACAATAACCAAATTTTCTATGATTGCAGAACCTAAGTTTAAAGTTGTGTGTGTGTGTGTGTGTGTGTGTGTGTGTGTATGTGTGTCCATGACAGGGGAAGAAGAGAGGGAAAGAGGGAAAAGAAGTTCATATAATTTGCAAGTAGAGGGAGGTTTCGGGAAGGGAAAGAGGAGGACAGAAGGAAGAAAAGATCAATTGGAACAAAATATAATGACATGAAAATTCCATAAAGAGGGGCCAAAGAATTAGCTCAGTCAATAAATTGCTTGCCATGCAAGGTTGAAGACCTGAGCTGGGATTCAAAAAAGCCAGGCAATGAGAACCAGTCTCTTAACTCCAGTGCTGGAAGAAGCAGGAAAAAAAAAATGTCTGGAGCATGTTGGCAAGCAATCCAATAAATAGGTGAGCTCCAGATTTAGTGAGAGACCTCATGTCAAAAATAGAGAGTGACTAGGAAAGACACCTGGCATCCATCTTTGGCTTCCATGGCATGCACATACCTGCATGCACATAGGTGCATACATGGACATGCAAAATGACACACAAGCACAAATTTTTAAAATATAACGAAATATTTGAGTTTAATGCTTAACTTATACATTAAAATAATTTTGAAGATGTAAGATCAGGTTTATTGCTTTCCCTGAGGAGTTCAACCGATCACATCTTGCATCCAGGACACCTGCTGTCTTTGCCTGCCTTCCGTGCAGGGCTGATGAGGATTTCCCCTCTGCTGCAGACAAAGCTTTGACTATGGAAATGACCTGATGTGTCAAGCAGCTGTCGGATGGCAAAGCCGAATCAGGATCAGCAGACTTGCAGTATTAGCCAAGACAGAGATGAGGTCGTATAAACTTGTTGGTATAGCATGCCTCCAGGGAGGGACTGACAAGGATCCTAGTCCAAGGTCCATTTGGAGTTGCAGTTGCCTGAAACAGGTCTGTGTACTGAAGTCTGGAGGTAGCTCTCTCAGCCAGACACTCTAGTGCATGCCTGTTATCTTAGCACTTGGTTGGCAGAGGCAGGAAGACCTCGAGTTCAGGGCCAGGGAGATGCTGTAGCAGGCCTGACACCCTAACACAAAGAACAGAAAAGGTAGCGTTGGGCAGCTCACTGCACCTTCACTTTTCCTGAAATGATAATAGTACCGTTTTTGCTTTCACTTCATGGTTTCAGTCATTGGAGGTCTAGAAAATTCAAGACCCTACGCATGAGAAAATTAGGTCATCTATTTTGATTCCTGTTGAATCATCTCATGCATATTATGTGCTACACTTTGTGCTTAATACTCAGGATATAAGGTAAAGAGGCAGAGAAGGTCCCTAGTTCCATGAAACTTCTTATTCTGGCTTGAATGTGAAAGTCTAAAAAAAAAAAGCAAACATGCAATTAAATTTTTTTCCCCTGTAAGCACAGTTTATAAAGGCAATAAAATCCAAAGCAGGACCTAAGGTCTATGCTGATGATAGAGCAAGTTGCCCTGAGCATCTCAGGGAGAGATCAGAATCACAATACTTACCTAGGGCATCCCAGGATGCTGGCAAGAAGGCACCAGCTGCCCTGTTTTGATGCTACACCAGTGAGAGATGTTTAGAAGGCAGGCTCACCTTTATGATGTTCTTGCCTGTCCTTTGCTTGAGGAGGCTGATTTGCATTTTCTAAGCTACTCACTATCTTTTGAAGCTCTCTCCAACAATTGTTTCCAGTGGCCCAAGGGTAAAGTTCTGGACCATGTTCTTTCTTCAGTGGTAACCAAGATCGGCTGTCACCTTTACAACTTTATGTGCAGTAAAGCTTAATGGAGAATGTGCCACTTCGGTGATACCGAAGAAACCCACAAATGGGATACAGAAAATTACATGGTTACTATGGTAATGGCTTCTCGTTGGCGGCTGAAGAAAATCATTTAACAAAGTTATGAAACCGTAGTAAATATTGGACAGCTTTATGGAAATGTAATAAACTGAAGTCATATATCATAATGCACTAAAGCTCATTTTACATTTATGGCACATAGCAAAATTATAATGCAGACGAGGACTAAATGACCTATAAATGTTAAGCACGTGGTTAAGCATGGAATATGTCAACCAGGGTCTCTGTGGCTTTTCTGGGTAATACATTCAAGTTAGATGAGAGAAACACTGTTTCTAAGCCCATATATATTATTTCCTTTCAAAGCCAGATATAGAGCAAAAATCATATTCATTTTCTTGTAGCTAATCAGGTAAGATAAAATGAGAAACTGGCAAGTTCTTGTGCTTGCATATGAATTTAACAAGATAAATGCTGCCAGCCTTGTTATCCAGGTACTATTACTGCCCAATATTATCCAAAAGTGCTTGGTGGAAAAACCTTTGATTTTACTTAGGGAACACAGCTATTGTTTTATGTTTTGTAGATGCCACTGTAAGGAGCTCAGTTTGAGGGTGGCCTGGATAATGTGTCTCTGGGGTGGCAACGCTTTTCAGTTTGCAGGGAGCATTTATCCCAACGGGAAAATGGTTTCTCTCCAGCCTGCTGGTTCAGCTCTCCTGGGGAGGGTGCAAGAAAGGGGCAAAGTCTTTCATAGGCCCAAAGAGGAGCTATTTTCAGTGAAGGAATGGGGGATGAGTGTACGTATTTTATTGCCACATAATCCAGGCATCTGCTGTGTGATCAGGAAGACATACTGTATTCACAGGACAACTAAACAACCCTGTTAAGTAGTTAGCTAGTCTGTTTTCAAACTACAAAACAATTGAGTTATCTGATCAGGTAAAGCAAAGCCACCGGTCTAAGAACTCCATGTACTCTAACCTCAGGACTCTTAACGTTTCACACTCAGTCCTGGGTTTGCAGCAGTGACAAGCTGAATGGAGGGTTTCCTTGGTACTTGTGCACTGGTTCTCAAAGACTCATGAATGGAGGGTTTCCTTGGTACTTGTGCACTGGTTCTCAAAGACTCATGAAAGCGTTGCCCATTGCCTCTGTTGGCACTGCCTTTCCTGCTTTCCATCTCTCCAAGGACAGCGCTCAGTGCATTCACTAACTTCATTTAAAAGAGGCTCTGGCCCAGTACTGCTTAAAGGCATTTATTGCACAGAAGAACTGACAGTAGCATTTCCTCAAGAGCATCTTACCCAAAGTTGCTGATTCGGCAGGTGACAAGTAGTACAGATAAAAACCTTTAATAAAATTAATTACTTGTAAAATGTTCTGGGTGTCTTCTCTAGAGTTTAAATATACACTTGGACATGAGAAATAATGGCAAGTGTGGTTGCTGTTAGGTAGATGATAGCAGGAACATCTACTTTTTAAGTGCCAGCTGCTAAGAGCTTTGCACGGATCATTTCCTTTAATCTTTACAAGGTTTAAGGTAGGCGTTAAAATTAACTATATTTTCCAGATGAGGAAGGAGATAAAAAGAATAACTTGCTGAAGGTCATGCAAGAACTAAGTGACAGTAGCGGGACTCAGACTTCAGTGTATGGAATCTATGTGTCGCGTTGTTCACTTGTCCACCGTGCTGAGGTCTCTGGCCCAAGTACTGTCCTGGATACAGCAATTCTTTCAATGGACATACGTTCAAATCATTAGCACTCAATATAGGCTCAAAACATGGGATATATTCACATCACTAAGTCCCAGGATTGCTGTGCAGCATGCCTGGGGCCGTCATTGGGATGTGCAGAAAGGCTATCGCAAGGGTGTGAGGAGAGAGGAAAGAAAAGTATACTGAGCCCAAGTCAGTACTGATCTAGACACGAGAGGTAAGTGGCAGTAAAACCATGGTGCAGAGCAGCAGAGAAGGTCAAACTCCAGACAGCGATGCTGTGGATGATCAAAGGCCAATTTGGAAAGAAAACTAAAATCAAATTCTAGCTAATATATTGTATTGAGTCAGGATAAGTAAACCCCAGGGAGAGAAACTGAAGGAGATACTGAGGATCATAGCCAAACTTTGGTCAGAATGCCAGAATCCTTATGGAAGAAGAGGGAGATAGAAAGACCTGGAGGGGACAAGAACTCCACAAGGAGACCAACAGAGCCAAAATACCTGGGCCCATGGAGGCCTGCAGAGACTGATACCCCAACCAAGGATCATGTATGGAGAGGACCTAGACCCCCTGATCAAAGGAAGCCCATTGGCTGCTCAGTTTCCAAGTGGGTTCCCTAGTAAGGGGTATAGGGGCTGTCTCTGACATGAACTCAGAGACAGGCTCTTTGATCACCTCCCCCTGGGGGTGCAGCCTTGCCAGGCTACAGAGTAAGATGATGAAGTCAGCCTTGATAAGACCTGATAGGCTAGGGTCAGATAGAAGGGGAGGAGGTCATCCCTTATCAGGGGACAAGGGAAGGGGCATAGGGAGAGAAAAGGGAGGATGGATGAGACTGCAAGGAGGGAGGGGGCTGCAGCAGGGATCCAAAGTGAATAAATTGTGATAAATAAATATATAAATAAAAGTAAATTTTAAAAATCCACAATAACTAAATTTTAAAAAAGAAATAAAACAATATCATAGCTTCCACCTTCTTCAGAAAACTATGATTCATGATGTGGTATAGTCCCCTTTAGTCTTTTCTCCGCTCTGGAGAAAAGATTTGTGTACACAGCTGCCTCAAGAGGCCTGGCCTATTATCCCTCCACACCCCAGTATTGCCATATGCTTAATGCTTTTTCATGTTAAAAAAGTCATCACGGAACTGTGGGAAATGTTGCTTCTCTTTTTGGTTTCAGATGTCACACTGATACTAGCCTCTGTCTCCAGCCACCTTCTTCCCAGAATCTACAGGCGGGAAATTCCTTCTTAGCATGGACTTTAGCAACCATGGCATACAATCCTCCTTTCCTTATTGAGACGCTCACCTTTTAATGAAAACAAAAAAAGTAGTTAGACTTTGTCTTCAGCACTTAGGAATTGACAGCATCGCTGTGTTGGCGCTTCGGTGGCCATTATCGGGTACAGCAACAACTAATGGGTTAATGAGGGCTGCATGAACAGCTGACCCAGTGAAAAGTACTGAGTTCCCAACGCATGGGCACTGTACACACGGTGGATACACCACGGAAGGGATCATTCCCTAAAGGGTAGGATGGAAAGGAGCACTGAGCTTTCATCACACTACTCAGATCAGTCCACAATTTAAAATTTACTGTTTCACTTAAGATGTGATTTTTTTAGTTAGTTGAAACTCTGGTCAGTATATCTGTAGGAAGAGAAGCCAAGGATAAGGGATGACCGCTGTGTCTAAGGAAGAACACATATCAAACATGTGCTCAATGTGAAAACTATATACACAGAAAACTTCTTTGCAGCCGTGGCTCATGCTGACAAATAGGAGGTACACACTGTCCCCTCCCCTTCCTTTTGATCATCTTCTTACTATTCCTTTTATTTGTGTGTGCATACATAGGCATTTATAGGTTTTAGTTGTGGTGCTTGAAGCTTTTAGTAGGTCAAAAATATTATTTATTATACCCATTCATTTCAGAGATTTAACACACAGTTGAATGTTCCTTTCTGTCATTTTTGAGACAAATATGTTTTCTAGTTTCTTTGACATCCCCTCTTTTAGTTATATTTTGACAGAAGGACACTGATATAAGTTTGGTTATAATACTCAGTGATCTTTTGCTTTATGATTTTGTTCATTCCTTGGAATCTTAGAAGTCCTTTCTCTGCTGGGTGCTGATATTTACCCTTATTTAAGCTCCATCATGCTTTGGTTTCTTTTTCTTTTATTCTTTTTTTTTTTTTTTAAAGAAATCCTTTAGTGCTTCAATTCACCTGTGTTTATTTTGGTTTATGTTCTGATTTGACATTTAGATGGATTTTCTTTCCAAATAGTTAACTAATTATTAAGTCATCCTTTCCCATGATTCTTTGTGCTGATTTCTTTGTGTAGTGGGGATGAGACAAAGGCAGGCATAGATATGTGTAAGGGTGTGTGTGCATGCATGTGCCCTTGTGCATGTGTGTGTAAGGCAAGAAGCCCATAAGTTCAGGTATAGTGCTGGTGAGAAGAGAAGTTGGGGTTCAAGAGAGATAATTGCATTTTGGTTTGGTTTTGCAGGTTGAATGGGCACCTGCCACAGAAAAAGTGTGGGAGATTGCATGATTACATTAGACAGAGGAGACTGGGGGTGTTTGATCATCTGTGGTTTCTAATCCTGAGCTCTGGAATCAGTGTTAAGCCTTCAGCTTCCTTCTTCCTGGAAAGTTATAGTTAAAAAAAAAAAAAGAGTGTTGGGCTAATAAAATGTTTACTATTATCTCTAAGATTATCACAATGGTATTATTTAACCCGCTATTACTTGCTTGTATTTTCCATCTATGTCTTTTCACGCCATTGTTGGAGTCCTTCCTCCCAGCCCACGTGGTTTCTTCTCCATACTAACCCATCATGGCATTCTCCCTTCTCCTCTCTTTCTGTCCTTCAGTCTCCCGTGATTCCCCTGTCTCAGAAGCTTAGGAACCTTAGGCATGCCTACCCAATTCTGTTCTGCCCAGGTATAGGCTGTTTAATTAACCAGTCAGGTAAAATGACTTAGGCAGGTTTACACAAGGATGGGTTTACACAACAAGGAAAGGTTTACAGGAGACTGTGCTCTTCTGAGCAGGGACAAGATCTTGGGGGCCAGTAATTAACATTAGAATACACAGCACCAGGCCAACCCCATACACCGGCATCCTACAACTTAGCTTTTCTGTCTTGTTTAATCTTAATTGTGAGTCTGCTTGTCTATAAAATGAGAATAAATTAGTTTATTTCATAGGATCATTGCAAGTGGTAGTAGGATAATCCCATTACATAGTACTCAACACATACTAAGCCAGTGATAAACCTTTGCTGTTGGTGTTACTCATTCCAGATAGAGGATCACTCAACACCATCCCAGCTGCCCGCGTCTAGGTGTGAGAACTCGTGCCTAAAGACTCACAGGGAGAGACTGTAGGAAGAACTGAAACACAAAGCACCGCAATAATTTTAGGAATAGGGAAATTATTTGGTCTTCAGGAGCTAATGTGAGCTAATGAAGGGGTATGGGACCAAACCGTGCAGGAATGACCTCAGACATCACAGTGTGGACTTTTTGTCTTTATTTCTTAAGCAAAAGCGTGGGAATATTCAAAGAAAACAGTCACCTTAGCATCTTGAGGGCTAGCTGGGGGCTTTCACAATCCCTAAGTCCAGTCCTTCTGCCTCCTCCAAAGCACTAAGTAAAACAATTTATCTCAGAAGATTCAAAGCCAGGAACAATATGTTCCCAGTTAAATGAGTTTAGCCTTCATTTGTGAAAGCCCTATACAGGAACACCATTATTCCTAAGGTACTGCCCATGGCTTCCTGAGGTCAAATTCGCTGCTTGACCAGCAATGTCGATCTTCTCTTCTTTAGGAACAGAACATAGTTTGTAGCTTGGCGTTGAACTCTCTGGAATTAGGACTACATTTCCAAGCCCCTCTTTCAGTCAGCTGTAACCACATGTCTGGCTAGTTAGCTCAAGTACCTTGTGCAATTCTTATGTGTGTGTGTGTGTGTGTGTGAGAGAGAGAGAGAGAGAGAGAGAGAGAGAGAGAGAGAGAGAGAGAGAGAGAGAGAGAGAGAGAGAGAGAGACGCAGATATTTTGGACAACGACGTGGAGGCCACATGCTTCAGATGTAGAGTGCCTCAGATACATGCCTCTCCACGAGGCTTTGTTTATATGAGTAGTACACTCCATCTTCGTAAGCTTGTCATTTCTGTAATTCACAGCTGAAAAGTTTCCTTCTGATAAGAGGGAAGAATTATTATTCTGTATCTTTTGTGTTCAACTCTTAAAAGCACCTTTTAGTTATCTCATCAGAACCTAATTTTATTTCTTATTTCCATACCGATAGCTGAAAGAATTTTGCCATGAAAGAGTGTCTCAGAAATAAGGGGGCAAAGGAATGCCACAAAAATCAAACCGCTCAACAAACCTCACACAAGAGATATTGGGGGTATGATGTGTGTTCACAAAATGGCTGCCTCTGAGCTAGAAGCAGCCATGGATCAGGTCATAGTGGTGGGCTTTGGAGCATGCGCATAGGGAAAATACCGCGCTAGCAGCGACGGTATATACATGGTGCATTGGCCCTTAGTGATGATAGGGTGTTGGTGATGAGCCCTTGAAGGAAGGGAGGAACCGGGCGGGCAAAGGACTTTTGGAGGTTCTCAGAATGCCCGACAGGGGAGTCTTTCACTTATGATTCAAGAGACCACAATCGTTAATGAAGTAAGTTCATCTGTTCCTTTGTTGCTTCACAGAACTTTGCTCAGAACAAACTGAGATCATTTACAAAAAGATGGATGAAACCAGAGTCCACAAAATTAAGCAAATTAAGGGTTTTGCCATGAAAGAGTATCTCAGATATAAGGAGGCAAAGGAATGCCACAAAAATCACACCACTCAACAAACCTCACACAAGACACCTCAGAAAGACAAATACCATGTTTTCTTTCTTTTGAGGTGCCTAAACTTTATATCGATATGTGAGATCGTGTATGCAGATAGACATGAACATAGAATCAAAATTGTCTAGGAGAACGAAGAGATTAATGATAGGGGTAGGCAGTGTGGAGGGGAAGAAGTTCACTACAAAATATATATGTGCGTGTATGAAAGTGTCCTTGCATAACAGTAACACAGTACCATGTAAAATGTATATGCACAAAGGAAAATGTAAAAAAGAAAAGAAAGGAAAAACAAGAAAAGAAAAGAAAGAAAGGAAGGAGGGAAAAAAAGTTTCCTCTCCCTAGTAGCTCATTTGTTCATTTCTAGTTAATGGTTATTCGGAGTCTGTAAATAATGCCCTGGCCAGCAGCTGGCTTCTTGTTGGGTACATAGAGCCAGAACATAATAATATTATTAGAGGGAGGTCCAAAGAGAAGGCTTTGAGAGCCGGACGTGAAAGAAGTCATTAGGCCTACCCGTCTAACTCAAAGTGATATTTCAGAAGTGTGTGCAGGTAAATATTTCCTTGTCTGGAGCAACAGACAATTGTGTTTTCATTTCAGTAGGAATTGCAACTTGGAAGTGAGTTGGTGACATAAATACTAAATAGTAAAAAGTTCTGGAGATGGGAGTATTCATTTGAAAATCAGGTCTTTATAGGTGGATTGTTGAGTTGCATGATTGAAAATTCAGTTTGCTTGCTTATTTACTGCTCTTCTGGACTGAGTTATTTATTTCATGCACAAACTCCTGGACCAGATTTTACTCTTAAAACATCAGGGTGAATATTGTTCATATCCATAGATATGAAGCTTTATAATGGTGTGATATTAGAACTTTGATTTTGGCATCTGAAATACTTGGCTCAAAGCCTGCATCTGCAGATCAGAAACCACTTGACCTTGGACAATCTTCTTCATATCTCACAGAAGTCTTTCTTTTCTTACTTATAAATGGAAAAATTGGTGCTTCGTCCCAGTATTGTTCTGATAATTTATCTCCATTTTAACCTCTCCCATTCCTTCCTCTCTCAGCCTGCTAGTTTTTTTTTTTTTCCATATTTGTTTTCCTCCTTCCATTCCCTACTTCCTTCTCAGTGCTGAGGATTGATCCAGTGTCAATTGCTAGGCAGGTGTCCTCCCACTGAGTCAGTGGTTCTCAAGCTTCCTAATGGTGCAACCTTTTTATACAGTTCCTTCATGTTGTGGTAACCCCCAACCACAGAATTATTTTCATTGCTACTTCATAACTGTAACTTCCTTACTGTTATGAAGTGTAATATAAATATCTGATATGCAGGACATCTAATATGCAACCCCTGTGAAAGGTTCATTTGACCCCCAAAAGGGTTGTGACCCAGAGGTTAAGAAAGGCTGCATTCCCTGGCCCCAGGATTTCTAAGGTCCTGGACTGTGGGTAACCTGGAATCCAGCTGGCTTTATAGAGCCACTGATCATATTACACCTGAGTGGAGCAAAGAGGCAACAATTAGCTCTATATTTTATTTTATTTTCCTTAGCATCCAGTTCCCAAAAATCAGCTGCAGTAGGCTGCTACTGAATGGTCATGTTGGCAAGTAATGAGGAGGGATCAAGGGAGGAAGGATGGTGTGTGTGTGTGTGTGTGTGTGTGTGTGTGTGTGTATGTGTGTATTTTTGTATGTGTGGGAAAGTTCCAGGTCCATCATAGATTTCTGACTTGCTTTGGTATTTAATTCACATGAGAAAGTATAAACAGAAGACTGTGTTTGGTTATGACTTTTAGAAGCCATTAGCCTGCTTCCAGTATCAGGTGGCATATAGTTTTGACATTGGCATTCAATCACTGAGGCATACAAACCTTAGGTGCAGGATTTCAGAATTTAGGTTTACACTCGTGATTCTTAACCAGAGGACAAAAGCTGCCAAAACTAAATGGGGCCAAGAGCATAGCCATGAAGAAGACCATCATGGAAATAAAAGGCAGACAGCTCCAGAATTTCTGAATTGGACGGCTGGAGCTTCCTCCATTTCCCACTCACAGAAGAATGCTTGCAAATTGCTTCAGCAGGCTTTTTCACACGGCCCTTGCTGAAGATGATTTTCTTGATTACACATCTGCCGAGTTCAGCATCTTCAAAACATCAGGTATTCACAGTATTGCAAGCACACTAATTTCATTTCAGTGCAAGCTGATGGGACTGGGTAATGTTGCTATACCTCTGTATGATTCTTGCTAAGAGATACTACTGACTGTATGTCAGACCTTTCTGCTCTGTGTCTTCTTCTCTGTGCTGGTTTTAGCTACTGGAAATGAGTTAAGGAAAGGAAAATTTAATTTCATTTCAAAGCAAGGTTCTATGCACACAGTAGAATAATTGTTGATTTATTTGGTCTCTAAATCAAGCCACAACTTGGGCAAGAGGCAGTGGTAAGTGCTTTTAAAATTAAATACGTGTTTTTTTTCTTTAAGCTTTTTCTTGACAGTCGAGCCTATTGAGAACATACACCTTTCTTTCTTTCTTTCTTTCTTTCTTTCTTTCTTTCTTTCTTTCTTTCTTTCTTTTTTCACATTTCTTTTTAAAGTTTTTGATATCTGGTTCCTTTGCATTCTCATTGCCTCCAATTGGACCTTCTCCTTTCTTGTAAAGATTCTGTTTTCATTTTACCAACTGGCTGGCTTAGACTTCAAGATTTGGAGGGTACAATTACTACTGTAGTAATTGAGATGAGATGATGGTATATACAAGAATGGAAAAGGCATTTGTTCTACATATCTTAGCTTCCTTACATCATTGGACTGTAGTCTGTATTTTCTTTTATTCATTATTCTGGATAGTTTTGTCAATCTGACACAAGCTAGAGTTATCTGAAAAGAGGAACCTCAATTAAAAAAATGCTTCTCTAAGATCCAGCTGTAGGGCATTTTTAAAATTGGTGATTGATGGGGGAGAACCTAACCCATTATGGTTCATACCATTCTTGGCCTAGAGTCCTAGGTTCTATAAGAAAGGAGGCAGAGCCAGCCAGGATGAGCAAGCCAGTAGGCAGCACCCCTCCATGTTCTGTATCAGCTCCTGACTCCAGGTTCCTGCCCTGTTTCAGTTCCTGTCCTGACTATAGTAGGATGCCATTATGTTTTGGGGGCCATTTTTTCTCCCATCCCTGAGCTCCTGGAATAGTGACTCATGAGACTCATAAAATAGTATACAAATACCTAGACCATAGAGGTAGGCTCTTCTCTGACTAGAATAGTGACTCATGAGACTCATAAAATAGTATACAAATACCTAGACCGTAGAGGTAGGCTCTTCTATGACTAGTTCATAACTTGATTAACTAATTATACTAATTAGTTATACTAATTATACTAATCTAAATTCTGCATGTGGCTGTTTATCTAAGCTTAGGCACCATGCATCCATATTCCTCACATCTCACTGGTTCAATCTTCCTGGTTCTATCCCAGAATCCTTTCTACCTACGACCTTTCTGTCCCACCCCTATTTCCTACCTAGACTATGGGCACCAAGATTTTTAATTGACAGGTGTTGAAGCCATACAAAACACGAGATTCCTTCTGCACCTGACTTCCTTCAGTGATGAACAGTGATTTGGAATCATAAACCAAATAAACACACTTCTCCCCCAAGTTGATTTGGTTATGGTGTTTCATCACAGCAGTAGAAACCCTATCTAGGATATTCGCTGATAAAGCACTTAGTAGATCTCTTTGTTTTGCTGTAGACTTTCATGGCTAAACTAAAGGAATTAATTATCCAAGCATTTTAAATGTTTCTCAAGTCTGAAATGTAAAAATGTTGAAGATGAAACAAGCTGAAATACCAAGGACTTACAGTAAATCTTGTGGAATTATTAGGATTCTAAGATTGATTGGACTGCTATTTAAATCAGTCACACATTATCTTAGTTCCTCTTCTATTGCTGTGAAAAGACCTCATGACCAAGGCAACTTATAGAAAAAATAGTTTGGGGACTCATGGTTACAGAGGGTTAGAGTTTCTCCACCATGACCATCATGGCAGCTAGCAGTCAGAAACTGTGCTTGAGCCATAGCTGAGAGCTTACATATGACTTACAAACATGAGTCAGAGAGAGCTAGCTGAGAATGATATGGACCTGTGAAACCTCAAAGCTCACCCTTGTAACACATCTCCTCCAAAAAGGGCACATGTTCTAATGCTTCCCAAACAGTTCTATTCACTGGGGACCAAACATTCAAATATATGAGCCTACAGGGGCCATTCTAATTCAAACACACACATTTATATGCAATCATTCATTCAAAATGATTGAGTCACAGTTTCAATGTGAAGACCAGGACCATTCAGATACGGCTTCAGGTTGTAAATTCTGCTCAGAACAAAGATACATGCTTAGAATTTTCTGTGTACCATTCCATATTTGACCCATACAGGACCTTTAATAAGGATGGAATAAGCAATTTTCTCAAAACACTGAAACACATGTAGAACCATTCATGGATATTTCTGCACAGAGAAATGAAAAGCAAAAAGATTTGTTCACTGGCTTACATCCCAAACTGCAATACATGAGGGCTTCAACATACTACTGAAAGGGCTATCAAGTGATATCCCTTTCCTGGAGAGGAATTTCTAGAATAATCTTCTTATAGGAGTAGGGATAAAGAAAGGAGAGACTTTCTGAGGTTAGAGTATTGGCCAAGGAAAACTAATGTATTTCAATCATGAATCTGAGCTGAAAATCATATAGTTATGGAAGCTTTAGGTTAAGGATGAAATTGACAATTATAACAGAAGAATAAGAAGTAGCACACACACACACACACACACACACACACACACACACATATGCACACACATGTGTGCACACATACCCACTCCACAAAAGATAAAAATTAAATTGTGCCTGAAACTCTCCTTTCAATGCTTTTAATGTGCCTATGACCATGTGAATGTTTTATAAGCACCTCAAAATCATAATTTCACAACTAAATCCATTTTCTTCTTCTTCTAGACACCGCAAGTTGTTTTTATTTTGTCCTTTCCTTATGTCAATAGCGTCTTTATTTTTCAAGCCATCTGGGGTTAAAAATGATTACATGTTAATTCTTCCCTTTCATTCCCAACATCCAATCAGCTGATGAATCTCATTACCTCTGAAATCTTATTTCATGTATCTCTTTACTCTGTTACCATGGCACTGCTCAATATGAATCCTGCTTTTGCATCTGCTTATGGTTTATAAATAAGTTTCTAAATTGGCCTCTGACATCTGTCTCAAGTCAGTCCTTGAAACATATGTCCCCCCCTCCCGTCATGCCTCTCTATGGCTTGCCAACTTATGGAAGTCTCATTCAGTGAATTGACTTCAAGCTTCTTAGCCCCATCCAACCCCCTACAAGCTGAGTCCAGTCTACCTGCCCACGTGCTCACCTATATTCAGCTCCTACATGAGCTGTATGTCATTCATACCCTGAAGATGCTACTTCCCATAACTTTTTATTCTAGTAAGATCCACCTCCAACAAACCACCTTATTCACGAAGTCTTTGTACTACTCTCCAACCCCAGTCAGCCTTGAGCCACCTGACACCCTAGTATCCTAATTTACATTAATATTGCCACATACATGGCCCTGCTAATATTACTGCTGCTGTGGTTTATGATTTGCTGATACGATGTGCACCAGTGGTATACCTCGCACTGTGTTAAGTACTTTATTTACATTATTTCATTTAAATTTTAGGACATCAAGTCAACTCCAATAGATAAGCTTTATTTAACAATCAAGGAAACCAATACTGAATAATTTGCCTAGTGACAAACAGTGTATCAAATCTAAATCCATTTTGTCCTAAAGCACATACTTTTCCATTAGACCATCTTGCCTTTGTGTGATCAAGGGCTCTTGATCAGTCAAGAGCCCTACTAGTAGGCTTGCTGTAACTCCTAAAGCAATGATCAGAATTTACATGTGATACACTTTCATGGGATGTAAGCTTGGAGTTGTTGACAGATGAGGGGCCAAGGAGCTGTGCAACTCGGGGAGCTGGCCTGGAGCAAGAATGAGGTCAAGGGGTGTCCAAACCCTGAAAATCTCATCCTTTGGCAGGAGTAGGACTCCTCCCTCCCTGCTCTGGCCCTGCATGCCCGAGAGCATTTAGCCTTATGATGCCCACCTCTGCCCACCCTTGAGGTGGTCACATAGCCTGAAGGCCAGGGTACACATTAGTTAACCTTCCTCTCTTCTTAGAAAGTCACGTCCAGGAAATATGGAATTCCTCTTCATGAAAACAAAGCATTCCCAGCACCTTAGCTCTGGTCAATGATGTACACTCACCCCAAAAGCCTCTGCTTACTTCCCAAAAGTTTCAATAGTCTTTGTTCCCTCCAGTTAAATGAACTGTTCAGTGAAGCCTACCTCCTGAGAGTCTGTTCTTGAACTCATAGCTGCCTGGGGTCTCACCATCCCCAGCAGTTCCTGCCTTGCTTTCCCTCTCAGTCTGATTGCGGGCAATCATGCTGTTACAGAAGGGGGAACAGAGTGGGAACGACAGACAGATACCTCATTTCATGTGGAGGCTGAGGTTGAGAAGCATTGAACCAGGAAGTGGAGAGACTGGTTCTCGGTGACATTACGTGAGCAACTTGATCAACCTAGTTCTAGCTTTGAACTTTTTGGGTCTGTGAACCAGTACAATCTACTGTGAATTGGATTTTCTGTTTAATAATTAAATTACTATAATGATGGAGCAGGGAGACTGGTGTCCGATATAGTTTCAGTAAGGTAATGAACAAAATTGGTATTCTAGGCCTATGGACAAAAGAGTAAATTATGGGTTGTTTAATGTAAATCCAAGCTGTCTTGGAGATAAATGATTCTGGAAAAGTATTTTTTTTATTTTAATTACTATTTTGAAAATTTTACCAGTATCTCAGAAGAAAATAGCCATGGGTAAATATAAATGCCTAAAGATCCTGAAGGCAATCCATATATTGTACACCTCAAACTAACCAGATAGGAAGCACCGAATCTAGCATGATTATGAGCTCTGCAAAGGAAAAAGAATTGGGGTATCCAAGTTAGTGTTGAAGATCAGAGGACAGATGAAAGGGTTTCTTGAGACTAGAGGGACAAGGTTAAAGGCAGGAAGTCAAAGCGATTACATACCCAGCATCTCCAAAGGCAACAGTAACATTAGGATCAGTCGGGTAGTGGTTCAAATCTTGTCCTGTTGATTAATTATCATGGGCATTAAGGAAATTCTCCAAGCCTCTGTTTATCTCCTACTAACACAGTGAGAGTGATGGCTGCCCAGTGGATGCTTCAGTAGGGTCACCGACCTGGAAGTGCTAGACACATGGCAGATATTTAAAGCCTAGAGTTTGCATTGTTGTATATTATTTACTAAGAGTTGGTTTGATAGTTCTTCATCAAAATGGAGGGAAGGCTGAGGGTTTAGGGAGGAAAAAAATCTATGACGGAGTAACTTGAGCCATTTTGCAGAACATGGTCTTCGACCCCAGGAATGAGCAGTGTTTCCAGCACCTACTGAGAAGGAAGACACTGTGTTGTTGCCATCAAATTTGACCAAGATAACTGTTTAGTCTTACATCTACAAATCATTTAGATAATTATAGGACGTGGTAAATTTGGTGGCTTAGAGTGGTTGTTAGGTTGATTGGTCCCCAGAGTGATACAAGTTCTAAACCATTTGATATTCCTTAGGGAGCTAAGAAGAAAGCAAGGGTGTTTATCATAAGACTTACCAAGTAGCAGAATATTTGGCTAAGAGCAAACTGGCTGTGGCAGCCAGGAATATGAATGAAATTGGAGTTCTTAGCAATGTCTTTGGAACACTGGAAATTTTAGTGTCCAATTTTCAGCACATGATCTTGCGGTGTCTTGATTTTTAGAGTGGAAAACCCTTAATTTTAGTATTTGAATTCTTTATGATTTTAATGCATCTTTTTTCCTTATAACTGTAAAACTGTTTACAAAAAAGTTACATAATGCAAATAAATAAAAGGACAGCCACAAAAAAAATTTCTAATAACCTCACCCTTTCAGAGATGACTCTCTTACAGAGGAAGGGGTTAATCTGCAGGTAGAGCCCCCACAGCAGACTTTAAATAGAAACATGGAAGTCTACCAGAGATGTGCATTCAAGCTTTGCCAAGAAGAAAGTTTGACTTTCATGAACACCTAATCTTTAACTTCAGGATTCTAAAAAAAAAAAAAAAAAAAAAAAGAATGTCACTTGTGTACTTTTTTTTTTTTAACTTACATTCATTTAAAAAATATTTGGCTGAAAAGGGACTTCTAAAATCCCAGCTCTGATTTGTGAGCCATTTTTTTTTGTTTTCCAAGATATTGGTTCCAATGCCTGTGTTTCTGGGCTTGAGTAAACCCACCTACATGGCATACTGAACCCCAGTGGGTCTGACATTTTCTCTTTTGAACAGCATCCAGCATAATGTAGCTTACTGGAAAAGTTGCCACAGGATGACTCAGCCAGTCATGGAAGCATTTCTTTCTGTGGAATTCTTTCTTTTTCTAAGAATGAACATAGAGCATATTATTTGGGGATAAAAAAAATTGCAAGTGTTTCCAGTAATATCTTGTGTGTGTGTGTGTGTGTACAGGCTGCAGAAGATTAACTAAAAATGCTTGATGGAGATCTTGCTTCCTACCTAAATGCTTCAGGAAATATAGTCTCACTGAATAGATTTCCAAATTTTCCAACTGAAAATTAAACTCCTTTCCCAGAGGAAAAATTGAGCTTGTTTTGTCTTCAAAGACGCTTATAATTTACCTGCCATAATGCCACCTGCAAAGTACATGCTGGATTGTCTCTAAGTACATGCGTGTAGTCATGTTATATCTTATGAAAAGACATGTAGGCTGCAGGGTGAGGAAGGTGTCCGTTCTTCCTCCTTTGCCTTCCTTCATTTCCTGATAAATTTCACAAAACACTACCAAGTAAGTATGGCCTTGTCAATGCTCACCATTTCAAAGCCTTCTGTCATTTGAAGGAGTTGTGTGTTATATGCTTTTAGACTATCCCTCATGTTTTTGAGCTGAATATTTGAGAAGTTTTTCATCATCATTTAAAATGGATTATTAATTCATGTCTGTGTGTGTGTGTCTGTGTGCGTGTATAGCACAGTATGTGTGAAGGTCAGAGGACAACTTTGTTGAGTTGGTTCTCTCCTACGATCTTTACATGGGCTCCATAAGTAAAACCCAGGTGGCCAAAAAACACTTTTACCTGACGAGTCTTTTGCTAACCCCATTTATTTATTTTGAAAGTTGGGGTCTTAAGTAGTACAGGATGGCCTCCAAGTCACTGTATAGTCGAGGATGACTGAACTTCTGATTCCCCTGTCTCTACCTCTAGAGTGTTGGGCTTACAGCATCTGCCACCACACTGATCTATGGTTCTAGGGATTAAATACAAGGACTTCACGAATGCTAAGCAAACACTCTATCCGCTGAGTTGCTCCCCCACTCCTGAGTTGTTCTTTAGGGAGAATATTTTTTACAACTGGGCAAGCGTTTTTAGAATTATTGACTGCTGTTCTCATGCTGGCAATACAAAAGGAAAAGACAGGACCATAAAGTTTGAGAGAAGGGGAATGGAAAAGAATGTAAGCTACAGAACATTTTCTCAGTAAATAACAGTAACAACCGTTCTCAGAAGTGTACTGCAGAATGCATGTAGACCATGAATAAAATCCGAACTCGTTTGTTTAATGTCCCTGGGAGCTGTGAAAATAAGGAATGTAGAAAGGGGAAGGTCTGCAGGCAGAGTGGCTGTGCTGTTTAAAATGGAATTCTAGAGTTTTTCGTCATTCCTTTCACTGGAAGAGTTACTAGCCACAGTGGAGTAGTGAGTTTCAGTGGAGCCATTGAGCTCTCCAGGGACAGAGCTAGTTTCCACCCATTTTGTTTTAGGAGTACAAATTTAAGTGAAGACTGTGCCATGAAGCTAGTGAGCCTCAAATCCTCCTTATCTCTGAACTGGGACAAGCCTGCCACTCTTGTCATGTTTCAAGCTTGTCTCTGCATTTCCAAAGGGAGCAACCATCAGCCATGAAATAACGAGTGTAACACTCAAGTCTCCACACTGCAGTGACTATGTCAACCGAAGGCTTAGCACCCACAAGGAGATGCACAGGAGAAAACTACTGTGTTCAGATCTTTATTTCTCCCTTCCAACCTCATAATTGTAGTTCTTGTACTTAACATTTTTTTACATCTATCTATCTATCTATCTATCTATCTATCTATCTATCTATCTATCATGTGTGTGTATGTGTACATGTGTGCCATGGCACATGTGTGGAAGTCAGAGGTCAGTTTGCAGGAGTTCTCTCTCTCCTTCTAGTACATGGTTTCCTGGATTGAAATCACGTTGTCAGGCTTGGCAGCAAGCACCCTTAATGACCAAGCCATCTTTCTGGTGCCTCTTTTACATTTTGATCATGAGTGCTTTCTTCCAAGAGCAAGAGTCAATAAGCCTTTGTAAAGGATCAGATATAAAATATTTTAGTATTTACCAGCCATACAATCTTTGCTATAATCACTCAACTCAGCCATTGTATGCAAAAGTAGGCATAGGCAGTATAGTAATGAGTAGACATGTGCTCCAACAAAGCCACGCTTGTAGATACTGATATTTGGACTTCATGCAGTTTCATGTGTTGTGAAATAATGACCCTTTTGATCTCCCATCAGTATCAATATTCTTTTTTCAGAGACTATTTAAAACCAGATTATTCTAGTAGGCTGTAGTTTGTCAGCCCTTGCAGTTGAATGTGAACCGGGAAGCCATGAATTGGACTGGTACTCTCAGATTGTGAACGTCAAGGCATATGTAAATGATCTTGGGTTTGTCGAAAACGGAGATTCTGTTGTGCATATCTAACAAGTTGCCAGGTGATACGGCTGCAGGGAACCTGCACATCACACCTTGAGCAGCAAGGCTTGCAAATAACACTCACTTGGGTTCATCCTTGGAAAAGAGCCTGAATTTGAGAGGGACTGGGTGGAAGTGGAGGGCTGTGGTAGAGCTGAGTTGGGAGAGAAGCTTTGAGATGTTACAGGGGTGGGCTGACGTGGCCGGGTGTTTGGATTACTTTTTCTTACCATTGTGGTAATACTTGACAGGGAAGGGTTTATTTTTGGATCGTGGTCTCAGACATTTCCGTCTACCATAACAGGGAAGGAAGAACAAATGTTGAAGGCTTGTGTGTGTCATGAATGGCTGGAGGCCGGAAAGAGGAGGCTGTGCTAAGAAGATGACAGGAATAACGCAGAGCCTCCCTTTTCTACACCGGGACTTGCTTCTAGTAACCTATGTCTTCAGGCTAGATCCCACTTCATGAAGGCCCCACAGATTTCTCTCAGAATTTCATCATCTTGGGAACCAAGTGGTCAAACACATGAGCCTTCAGGGACATTTCTTGTTCAAACCATAACAGCAGATGTCAGTTGCTATAAGAATATGTGGGAGAAGGCTCTGCTGGTCAGTGCTGCCCTTCATGGAGGTTCTGACAATCAATGTGGATACAAGTGCTTGAAAAGGGATTTTCTGAATAAATAGAAAGTCAGGAAAGAGAAGTTGGGTTGGAAGGAGATAAAAAGGGGGACAAGCATGACCTTGATCTGTGGTACCTTGAACTTGAGTCAGTAGACTCCAAGAGACAGTAACAGGTACATATGACTTGAGGGCCTTTTTTCTAAGAGGAAGTGTAGAAAGTGACAGGGGATGTTGGAAGGTAGGATGCTGCATGGCACTTGCTGATGAGGGAATGAGATGAGCCCTGAGTCAGCAGCACTGGGAGGAGAAGAATGAGGTGCTGCAAACATGCTTTTTATGACTCAGGAGTACCTGGCCTCTTGCAAGTGTTCTTCCATAAGCTGACCCACAAGCATGAGTCTGAAGATGCTTGTGAGCAGAATTTGGCTTTGCGTGATGAAGTCTCATGCTTGTGGGTCAACTTATGTTGAATAGTTTGCCATAGGGCCTGTCTTCTATACGGCCTCTTCACACACTTGTTTAATTTATTCTGCTAAGAACATCAAGGATTCCTTAAATAGCAAAAGATTTTTTTTTTCTTTCTATGAGACCAAAACTTTCTCAGATAAAATGAGTCTTCTTTTCTCCCCTTCAGCGTGTTTTTAACTCTGCAACAGAGGACAGAGAACATACCTGAATTTGTTAGAAGTCAGTCTGTTCTTGATAGGAATGCACCCCAAGGGCAGCCGTGACTCTTAACCAGCCAGCTTCTTGGTCTTCTCTGTCCTCTGTCTCTCCTTTTCATCCAGTCTCTACACTGTCACCCAATTAATATTTCTGAAACAATCCACAATCCTATTACCCCCCACCCCCATTTAATAAGCTTAAATGTTTCTCAGCGGTCTGCAACAAAGCCCCCACACATCAGCTTGCCTCTCGGGAGCACCTGAGCACCGCCACCCAAGTTCCATGAACATTTCCAAGCAGCTTTCTGTTGCTCACATTTGTCTTCCTCCCACAATGGCCAAACCAAACTCATTCCTTTTTCCTTGACTCCGTCCTTCATCCGGGCCAGGCTTTTCTGGCCACCCCAAGTCTACCACAGAGCTCAGGGCTCTGCAGTCCTGTGTGTCCAGTGCAAAGACTCCACAGCTCCATGTCTGTAGGACAAGGAACGTAGGGAATGTGCAGCTCTGTCTCTGTAGGTTCAAGGTGGAGTTTGTCCGTCTTAGTTGATGCTGGGTCTCCGGTGCCCAGACGAGCCATTCGTGCAGAGAAGGTGCTAAATGAATGTTTATGGGACAAATTAACGAGTGGGTGGATGAAGGTGTCTATTACTTTAACTTAAGTGCCACCATACAAATGCCTAAAAATGGCCATTTGTATTTCAATGCAAATAAGGGGGGCTTTTAAAGTTAGTGTTTTTCTTACTTTTATTCCTCCCTCAAGGCAATTGTAAATGCCAAATATATCTATTTGAACAGTGCTCAGGTCCTGGCTGTAGAAGTGATCTATGAATCTACTGAGTGGCTGTTACCTCCCAGCTATTGTGCTGTGCACCTTACAGCACGCCTTACTCTAACTGTCCGTAGGAATTCTATAAGGGAGATACTATTCTCTCCATTTCACTGGTGGAGGTGCAAAATCTCCGAGAAACTTGTCCTCAGATTGAATGAGTGGCAGAGCAGGACTTTTAAAGGTCATCTCCTTCTGATGCTTGCAGCATTTGTTTATGCCAGTTTGGTTATAAACTGCAAAAGCATGAAGCAAGGCCATGTATATCTGACTCGAAAAATAAATCTTCATCACAATATCGTGTGGTCTCAGTATGCTTCCCTAAAGCAAGAGCTAAGTGATTTTTTTTATAAGAAAATGAAATTGTCAGCGAATTAATAAAATAACTAGTGGATTACACAGCTAATGGTTAGGAACAATCTATTTCTAAATTAGGGATGTAGCACAGCCAGCAGAGAGCCTGCTTTGCAAAAGCCCTGAGTTCGATTCCCGTCACCACATAAAAGCAGGTATGATGGCACACACCTGAAATCCCAGCACTTGGTGGGGTAGACACAGGAAGACCATACATTCAAGGCTGTTTTTGGCTTACATAGAGAATTGTAAGCCAGCCCAGAAACATAATGCCCTGTCAGTAAATAAACACTTAAATGAACAATAAGAAAAGAACAAGCCATTCTTTCCTATCAGAAAATACTAGGGCTGTTAGCGTACAAGCACCAGCTGCTTTTTTTTTCTTTCTAAAGAACAAGGTTAATTGCAAAATAGAAATAAGTCCAAATTAACAAGGACTGTTATTCTCGTGGCTGTCATGAGAACAGACAGGTTCTGCAGCCCATGTTTTTAATCATGACTCCGTAAGTGCCATTTTGGAAATGGTGTATGATTATAGGCTTGGAACTACAGCAACTGATGGGTCTTGGAGCCTTGAGTGAGCAGCAGCAGCAGATCGCAGAGGTAGGGCAATACCAGCTGCAGCAGACAGTCTATTTGAACCACAAAAGCATCCACATTCACAACTTCCACATGAGAAACCTGTGAGAAATTCAAGTTGTTCACAGGCTGTCAACAGGAATCCTCACACCAACAAAAAGAAGTGCCATTGATTCTGCATCTTAAGACCCTGTGAACTCCAAAAGCACACCCTGCCTGGTGTGTTGTCTTGGAAAGTTGCCTCAGCTCTCAGGGTTCCAATTCAGTGAGTCCCATATTGGCTGGCTGTAATGATTAAGTAAGAACTGCATGGGTAGCATTTGTCACCCTGATCAATATGGACTTTAACTATTAAATTGAGTCCATGTTGTATTGACTATACTACTTGCAGCACATTTAAGAGTTTCCCCCAAGGCAAAAGACTGGGAAGCTAGACTGAAAGATAAGGAATTGCTCCTGATATTGAAAAGACCTCCATACATACTTTGTTTGCAACACCCTCATAGGTAACTGGAGCCTTACCGTCATTTTTAGGTGAGTTCACTTATTCTCAGATATTTGGCAGAGATCTCGGAGTCTCTTTCAGCCAACACACTGAGTGAACTGGGTTTGATTCTGACCTTATTTGTATAGGAATAAATTTTAACTCTCACTACTAACACAACAATGAAAAGTCTTGATGGTTAGTATATAAATTTGAGACTATCTCTGCAGGGTAAGAACTATTGTCATCACTTGCAGATGTGCATTCAAATCAAACTATGTAGTTTGTCACCCACACATCATAGGACAGATGTGACAAAGCTATGTCTTAAGCTCAGATCTGCCTGATTCCAAGTACGTTCTTTGCTCTGAACCACACAGACGTGGCACTCTTTAACCACATGGTCGAAGGCTGGCATGTTCATCTCAATAAAGGGCATCAGGTGCAGGAGCAGTGTGAGCATTCTGCCCAAAGGTCGACTAGAAGAATGAACAAAACACGGTTCTTTAAGGATGTCAGAGCTCTGGAGGGGAAACAAACAAACAAATAAGACTTACGATAAGAGGAGAGCCTGACTGATGTGTCTGTTGGGAGAGAACTGGGGAGGACAGATGTAAGGGAGGTGATGTCTTAGCTTACTTAGTCTTGGAGAATATAGACATGAGCAAAGTGAGTGATGAATAACTGGGGTGATTGATGGTGGGTCAGGGAAGAATGTTCTGGTAAGAACATGTGGGACAGTCTGTGTATGGAGGGAGATCAATGGGAGGGAGGCCCATTTGGAGAGCCATAAGCAGCTTAATGACTCTGGAGAATGGTGAAAAGGGGAGAGAGTGGACATAGGAATTTGAAGTAAAATTAAGAAGCTAGGCTTTATATAGTTTATTAGTTATTAATGGGGAAAGCCCCAACCCATTGTGGTAGTACCATTTCTGGTCTTGGGTTCTATAAGAAAGCAGGCTGAGCAAGCCATGGGGAGCAAGCCAGTAAACAGCACCCCTCTGTGACCTTTGCATTAGCTTCTGCCTCCAGGTTCCTGCCTTGGAGAAAGTTATTGTTGCAGGAAGTGATTCAGTGTAGTAAACAAGAAGTAAATAAGAAACTAGAAAGAAGGAGCAGGCATTGAGTAGGAAGGAATGCCGGGCTAGATGGATAGGCAAGCACGCTGGAGGACAGGGGGCCTGATAACTTGACCAGATAGCCATGGAACAGCCAGGTGCATTCCTTGTTAGACCTCCCATGATCCCATGTCACATCGTGGACATGGTAGAAGCCAGCCTATACAGTTATTAATGGGACATTGTTGAAGGGCTTATTATAGCCATTGATGCAGAGGCCACAGAGGGGTGCTTCTTATTGGCTTGCTCTCCATGGTTTGCTCAGCCTGCCTTCCTATAGAACCCAAGACCACCAGCCCAGAGATGGCACCACCTCAATGGGCTGGGGCCTTCCCCATTAATAACTGATTAAGAAAATGCCTTATTGCTGGATCTTTTTTTTTTTTTCAGAATAATGGGATTTTATTTTTTTTTAATTTTTCATCAATTACACTTTATTCATTCTGCATCCCCCCATAAGCTCCTCCCTCCTCCCCTCCCAATCCCACCCTCCCTCCTCCCTCGGCATGCATGCCACTCCCCAAGTCCACTGATAGGGGAGGTTCTCCTCTCCTTTCTGATCTTAGTCTATCAGTTCACATCAAAAGTGGCTGCATTGTCCTCTACTATGGCCTGGTAAGGCTGCTCCCCCCCCCAAGGGGAGGTGATCAAAGAGCAGGCCAATCAGATTATGTCAGAGGCAGTCCCTGTTCACATTACTATGTAACCCAATTGGACTCTGAACTGCCCTGGGCTACATCTGTGCAGGGGTTCTGGGTTATCTCTATGAATAGTCCTTGGTTGGAGTATGAGTCTCTGGGAAGCTCCCTGTGTTCAAATTTTCTGGTTCTGTTGCTCTCCTTGTGGAGACCCTGTCCTCTCCAGCTCTTACTATTTCCCAGTTCTTACATAAAATTCCCTTTACTCTGCCCAACAGTTGCCCATCAGGCTCAGCATCTGCATTGATAGTCTGTAGGGCAGAGGCTTTCAGAGGCCCTCTGTGGGAGGTTCCTAGGTTGTTTCCTGTTTTCTTCTTCTTCTGATGTCCATCCTCTTTGCCTTTCCGGATGGGGATTGAACATTTTAGTTAGGGTCCTCTCTCTTGCTTAGTTTCTTTAGATGCACAGGTTTTAGTGGGTTTGTCCTATGTTGTATGTCTATATGAGTGAGTATATACCATGTGTGTCTTTTTGCTTCTGGGACAACTCACTCAGGATGATCCTTTCCAGATCCCACCATTTACCTGCAAATTTCATGATTTCCTTATTTTTCATTGCTGAGTAATATTCCATTGTGTAGATGTACCACAATTTCTGCATCCATTCTTCAGTTGAGGGGCATCTGGGTTGTTTCCAGCTTCTGGCTATTACAAATAAAGCTGCTACAAACATGGTTGAGCAAATGTCCTTTTTGTGTACTTGAGCCTCTTTTGGATATATGCCCAGGAGTGGTATGGCTGGATCTTGAGGAAGCGCTATTCCTAGTTGTTTGAGAAAGTGCCAGATTGATTTCCAGAGTGGTTGTACCAGTTTACATTCCCACCAGCAGTGGAGAAGGGTTCCCCTTTCTCCACATCCTCTCCAGCATGTGTTGTCACTTGAGTTTTTGATCTTGGCCATTCTCATGGGTGTAAGGTGAAATCTCAGGGTTGTTTTGATTTGCATTTCCCTAATGGCTAGTGAGGTTGAGCATTTCTTTAAGTGCTTCTCTGCCATTCGGTATTCCTCTACAGAGAATTCTCTGTTTAGCTCTGTTCCCCATTTTTTAAGTGGATTACTTGGTTTGCTGCTTTTCAGCTTCTTTAGTTCTTTATATATATTGGATATGAGTCCTCTGTCAGATAAAGGGTTGGTGAAGATTCTTTCCCAATCTGTAGGCGGTCGCTTTGTTTTGATGACAGTGTCCTTTGCTTTGTAGAAGCTCTTCAGTTTCATGAGGTCCCATTTATTGATTGTTGCTCTTAGAGCCTGTGCTATTGGTGTTCTGTTCAGGAAGTTTTCTCCTGTACCAATGAGTTCTAGGGTATTTCCCACTTTTTTTTCAAGCCAATTTAATGTGTCTGGTTTTATGTTGAGGTCTTTGATCCACTTGGACTTCAGTTTTGTGCAGGGTGATACGTATGGATCTATTTTCATTTTTCTACATGTAGACATCCAGTTGGACCAGCACCATTTGTTGAAGATGCTATCTTTTTTCCATTGAATGGTTTTGGCATCTTTGTCAAAGATCAGGTGTCCATAAGTGTGTGGGTTTATTTCTGGGTCCTCTGTTCGGTTCCATTGATCCACCATTCTGTTTCTATGCCAGTACCATGCAGTTTTTAAAACTGTTGCTCTATAGTACAGCTTAAGATCAGGGATGGAGATACCTCCAGAAGATCTTTTATTGCTTACTGCTGGATCTTATGGAGGCATTTCCTCAATTAGGATTTCCTCCTTTCAGATAACTCTAGTTTGTGTGTCACATTGATATAAGACCAACCAGCACAGTCTTAATCTAGGACCTAGGGCATAAGAAGAGTTTTTAAACCTACTTATTCTGGAGGTAGTCTGTGCTAGAAACTGGGGTGCTGGGTCATGGTAAATTCCAGTTCCATGAATGATGTCCTACAAAGTGGAACCACAGAAGATCCCGAGGAAGGATCAGCATGCAGGCATCTCTGTATGTGCCAAGTTGTCTTGAAAGAGATGTATGAAGAATAATTTTTCTTCTAGACACATGATGTTGATTTAGGGAAGACATCTAGATGCCACAGTAGAACTTGCATTAAGAACAGCAGAAGGTAATTATTCACATACCTTGAAGCAAAGGACAGCTTCATAGAAGAGGATCCGAAGCCAGGGAAACACACACACGCACACACACACACACACACACACACACACACAAACACACACCTTGGGGCACATATAGAGATCATAGGACAACTTATGGGAGCTGTTTCCTTCTTTCTACTTACTGGATTCTGGAGATCAAACTTCAGGTCACCAGGCTTGGAGGCAAGCGCTTTAATACCCACTGAGCCATCTACTTGGTTCCCTCTTAAATTTAGCTTCCAAAGTTACTGAATAATTTTATAATTCTACAAGGCACAAGCTGTAGTTATCGTTATTGGTTTAGAGACGAGGAACCAGGTGCAGAGGGATGGGACCAAAGCTATTTTGTGGAGTTGAGTTGTGAACCCAGGAAGCTTGGCTCCACAGTTCCCACTTCAAACCTGGCAGGCATAAGTTTTAGTGAGAGATAAGAGTACAGAGGCCATGCATGAAGGTACAGAATCCTAGGTGCCACTTTTGGGGACTCTGGCTTAATGACTGCATCATAGGCTTGTACTAGGGATATGTTAGCTTGTTATTTGAGGGACATGTTCTGAGTCATTATGTTTATTTATTGCTATTAAAGTCTGCTTGTCCTACTGAAGACAGAGAAAATAATGTGAAATGACTTTCTGGAGTGATCTTTATTGATTCTTTATCATCTTGTTATTATCTATCTATCTATCTATCTACCTACCTATTTATATACCTATCATCTATTATTTATCTACCATCTAATCACTGTTAACCTATGTCTGTCCTTTTATCATCTACCCAAGTATCATCCACCTATCTTTGTACTTTACCACATTGATTCTATTTACATACATAAATCAATTTAATTGAAATTCAAAGGCCAAATCCATTCAGGAAAAAATTTGTGGTAATTGTAAGAGGGGACAACCCTTTGTCCTTTTCTTACTGGATCTTTTATGATCTAAGATGGTATTCATTTATAGTTCCCAAATAGGGGATCACAGCTAATGTTTGTTGTGTTACTCATTCAAAAATATCTAGCTTTTCCTTTTCCTGTAGTCCTTTTAGCTCTCTGCTAAAATTCTCACAGAGTTGTGATACAAAGATGTGCTGTCAAGGCATGGTACATCCTGAAATCAGTGCTAGCATGAGAAATTGAAAAGATATCCAGTAGACAGGATATCTTTGAACCTCACCTTCATCTACATTTAGGTCATCAGAAGGCATCTATTTTACATTCAAACCATGTTCCCATCCACTGTGCTAGAATAGCAATTTTTAGAATAATGTATTTATAAAGTCCTCAGTGACGACAATGACTCCCAAACTGGCAAGGATTCACACATTCTGATCTTTACCTTAAAGCCATTGTCCTTTGACCCGATGGAGTACAACTTTGCTGGGCTAACTCCTGTCACCTCCTTAACTAAGAGAAATGGAGAAATGGGAGCTTTGGCTGGGAGAAAGGAAGGGAAAGGGCTGAGATTACCAAGAGAGGAGCAAAGGCTTGTCAGGAAGGCGGGCTGCCTCACAACACTGCAGGAGAAGGGAGGGGAGGCATGAGCCCCAGCTAGGGTGAAGCCAAAAGTTTTCAGTGACAGTGTGTGGGAGTCCTTTCTATGGCCTCATATCCTATGGAGTCAACGCCCTGTGCGGTCATGAATCTCCAAAGAAGTAACGTATCTCTTACTACTTTTTGTTTCATGGCTCTGTGGCAGGAAGCTCTGCATTTTTAGGCCTAAAAATTGATGAGCGACATTCCCAACTGAAGCTTTGTACTACTGAGGCAGCCTGGATCTCACCTAGCTCATAAACTCTCCTGAGAATAACATTATTTCTGCTTTTCTATCTTCTTTAGCTAGAAGGTGTGCCATTGAACTAAATAGTTTATGAAAAAAAATTAATTGATTTCCTAGAGCAAGAAGGAATAGTTGAGACTATGTTTATGTTTCCAACTGAATCACTGAAAAGTGAATCAGACAGAAACATAAGCAAAGGGAATTACACAGAGATCAGACAATGAAAGGCCAGCTACAAGAGATGAGGGACAAAAAAGATGAGTTCTATCATTGATCTGACTTATGGCTGAACTGAATGAGTCTCCAGTTGCTGTGCAGTGTGGATGGACTGGGGCTCAGGCAGGATTGTGGCCAGTGAACTCAGGGAGTGAAAAAGATGAATATGAGCTGGGAAAGACAAAGGCTGTGTTTGCTGGGCAGTGTTTACAAGGGGAGGGAGCAGTAGAGGGAAGTAGAAACATCTGCTGAAGATCTCATCAAGCTTAAGGAGCATGATGACCAGCACATGGGTGTGGGAACTCCCTGCCTTTCTAAAGAACTATCCAGAAACATTCAAAGGAGTACCCCAGGCCCATACTACGAAATTATACCCAAGGTATTAACGAGGTACCAGAGGGCATCCCTTTATCAAGAAGAGTAATGATCCCTATACCCAGTAGCTTTGGTCATAGATACTCCCTTTTACAGTGGGCATCAGTAACTGCAGAGACTCATAACTGGTCAAAGTGGTGAGAACAAGGGACTCTGGAATGCGTAGGCATGAGCAGGACATCTTTATCACTTCCTCCCAGGCACAGGGAACATGGAGAAGGGATAAAAAGAAGGTCAGAGTGGAGGGCTAGAAAGATGGCTCAGTGGGTGGAAGCACTTGCTGCAAAAGAATGAAGACCTAAGTTCAGATGGCCACTTCCACCCCAAGAACTCTGCTGCTTTTGGGAAGTAGAGACAGGAGGTTTCTGAGGGCTTTTGGCCATCAGGACAGAGACAGCATCTCTGTCCTCTTCAGTATCTACACATATGCACAGGCATGCTCATCTACATACACACACACACTCACACACACACACACACACACACACACACAAATACATACCAGCACATTACTAACACACAAAAATTATAAAAAGTTGAAGGAAGAGATAGGTTGAGTTAGGGTGCCACCTTCAGAGAGTGACAAATGGCAGAGCTGTTACTTTCTTGGTCTCAAAGTAGTTGTATTGACCAGCATAAGACTGGGCCAGAGCCAGTGAGATGATTCACTGGGTGAGGCAATTGTCGCATAGTCAGACAACCTGAGTTTGTTCTGTAGAACCCATAACTTGGAATAAGAGAACTGAGTTCCGTATGTAGTCCTATGACCTTCACTAATGTACTATGGTATTCTCATGCCCCCACACAAAGTCACAGAGAAAATAGATAAATGAAAATGTTGAAAAAAAATAGGGTTATCAATATTCTGCTATGGTATGTGTGTCAGAGTCACATGATTTCTCCCATCTCTGGTGATTTATAGGCAGATAATGGTTTCAGGGAGGAGACAGTCACCAGGCCTCGCCCCTCCCATAGTATCTCTAGGCAGTTAATAGTTGCTGGAGTAGGGAAAAGCATCACTGGTAAGCAGCCTGTACTTTTGCAAACAATTCCTTTATTAGCTAGATTTTTTTTAATGTCAATTTGACACAGTCTAGAGTCATCAGAGAGAAGGGAGTCTCAGCTGACCAAATGCCTCTGTAAGAACAGACTATAGACAAAACTGTAAGGGTATTTTCTTAATTGGTGATTGATTTGGGAGGGCCCAGTCCATGCAGGTGCTCCCACCCCTGGGTTGGTGACCTTTTTCTTGCCAGGATCTATAAGAAAGCAGACCAAAAAGGCCACAAGGAACAAGCCAGTAAGCAGCACTCCTCCACAGCTTCTGCGTCAGTCCCTGCCTCTAGGTTTCTGCCATGTGTGACTTCATTCAGTGATGAACTATATACTAAGGAAGAATAAGTGATAAAATAAACCCTTCTCTCCCCAATACATTTTTTATTATGGTGCTTCATTACAACAATAGTAACCCTAACTGGGACATCCTCAACTAGGATTCTATAAGAAACCCTAATAAAACCCAATGGTGCAAAGAAGAGAAAGAGGAAGGAAGGAAGGAAGGAAGGAAGGAAGGAAGGAAGGAAGGAAGGAAGGAAAGAAAGAAAGAAAGAAAGGGAGAGAAAAAGAAAGGAAGAGAGAAGGTTGGTACAACTATAAGGAAATGTGGGAGATGTAGGTGGGTAACATCACCTTAGGAGACTTCTGTAAAGACGGGGAGACAGTCACTGGCCTAGCCTCGGATTTTTTAAAATTTTTCTTTATTAATTACACTTTACTCACTTTGTATCCCCCCCCCTTGATTCCCTCCCTCCTCCCGTCCCAATAATCCCTCCCTTCCTCGACCCTCTGCATGCATGCCCCTCCCTAAGTCCACTGATAGGGGAGGACTTCTTTTCCTTCCTTCTGATCCTAGTCAATTAAGTCTTATCAGGAGTGGCTGCCTTGTCCTCTTCTGTGGCCTGGTACTGCTGCTTCCCTCTCAGGGGGAGGTAATTAAAGAACAGGCCAATCAGTTCATGTCAGAGACAGTCCCTGTTCCTATTCCAGTGGAACCCACTTGGATATTGAACTGCCATGGGCTACATCTGTGCGGGGGTCTTAGGTTACCTCCATGCATAGTCTTTGGTTGGAATAACAGTCTCAGGAAAGACCCCTGTGCTCAGATTTTTTGGTTCTGTTGCTCTCCTTATGGAGTTCCTGTCCTCTCCAGATCTTACTGTTTCCCACTTCTTTCCTAAGATTCCCTGCACTTTGCCCAAAGGTTGCCCATAAGCCTCAGTATCTACATTGATAGTGTGCAGGGCAGAGCTTTTCAGACGTCCTCTGTGTCAGGCTCCTGACTTGTTCCCTCTTTTATCCTTCTTCTGATGTCCAGCCTCTTTGCCTTTCTGGGTAGGAATTGAGCATTTTAGCAAGAGTCCTCCCTCTTGATTAGTTTCTTTAGGTGTACAGATTTTAGTAGGTTTATCCTATATTATATGTCTATATGAGTGAGTATATACCATGTGCATCCCTCTGCTGCTGGGATAGCTCACTCAGGATGATCTTTTCCAGATCCCACCATTTACCTGCAAATTACATGATTTCCTTGTTTTTTATTGCTGAGTAATATTCCATTGTGTAGATATACCACAATTTGTGCATCCATTCCTCCACTGAGGGGCATCTGGGCTGTTTCCAGCTTCTGGCTATTACAAATAAGGCTGCTGCAAACATGGTTGAGCAATTATTGTGTACTTGAGAATCTTTTGGATATATGCCTAGGAGTGGTATAGCTGGATCTTGAGGAAGCGCTATTCCTAGTTGTCTGAGAAAGCGCCAGATTGCTTTCCAGAGTGGTTGTACAGGTTTACATTCCCACCAGCAGTGGAGGAGGGTTCCCCTTTCTCCACAACCTCTCCAGCATGTGTTGTCTCTTGAGTTTTTGATCTTAGCCATTCTGATGGGTATAAGGTGAAATCTTAGGCTTGTTTTGATTTGCATTTCCCTGATGCTAGCCTCAGACTTTTGAGACTTCATTAGTGTGCTAGGAGTCCCTAGTGGATCAACACTGTGTGCAATGGATCCAAACCTTTTGGGGAGCCATAGGAGTTGCTGATGCTTCACATGCTATTTCCTATAGGCCCCAAAAAAGATTACTGTGACATTCCCCACAGGTTCCCCTCTGTTTTAATTTCAAGGTTAAAAATCTCAGGCAGGTCTCATCAGGAGTAGCTTCATTGTCTTCTTCTGTGGCCTGACAAGGCTGCTCCCCCGTCAGGGGGAGATGATCAAAGAGCAGGCCAACCAGTTCCTGTCAGAGACAGTCCCTGTCCCCATTACTGTGGAACCGCCTTGGATACTGAACTGCCATAGGCTACCTCTGTGCAGGGGTTCCAGGCCAGATTGGGAGGGGAGATGGGAGGGAGGTACAGGGGGGATACAATGTGAATAAACTGTAATTAATAAAAATAATTATATATAAAAAGAAAAGACACGAAAAAATCTCCAGCAGGAGAGCTTTGCTGTGCTGATTTTGGAGGACAGTAGACTAATGGTAAAGGGGCAGTCCTGGAAAGCATCGCACCTCAATGTTTAAAGGCAGGAGAAGGACCATTTTTGTCAAATTCTAAAAATTAATGGTAAAAAAGAGCCTCAATTAACTTATCCTGTGGTCTTATCCCTGATGTCCCCCTTTTTAATTGTCTCCTGAGAGAGACATAACCCACAAAAATATTCAAAATAAAACAGAAAAAGGAAATCCTATGAGTAAAAATGGCATCAGTGGGCTCCAGGATAATATCAAGCAGCTGCAAGTGTTTATTCTCGTAGTATAATGGTTAAAACTAAAGAGACCACCTGTACTTAATGCTGCCGATTTCTTAAAACAAACAAACAAACAAACAAATAAACAAACAAATAAATACACCCACAACCCAAGTATGTGGTTAATATTGGAGAAAGTTCTATGAGTTGATGAGAAAAAGATATATTCTTTTGTATTTGGGCGAAACTTCCTGTAAATACTTGTTAGGTACATTTGATTTATGTTGGCAGTTAGCCCTGGCATTTCTGTTTAGTTTTTGTCTGGATGACCAGTCAATTGAGGAGCAGAGGATACTGAAGTCTCCCAGGACCAGTGTATGAGAGTCAATGTGTGATTTAAGCGTTACTTGTGTTCCTTCTGTGAACTGGAGTGCCCCTGTCTTTGGTGCATAGATGTTTAAAATTGCAGTGTCCTCCTGGTGGCTTTTTCTTTTGATGAGTTTGCAGTGTCCTTCCCTGTGGTTTCTGCTTAGTTTTGGTCAGATATTAAAATGGCTACCCCTGTTTGCGTCTTGGGTCCATTTGCTTGGAATATCTTTTTCTAGTCTTTTACCCCGGGGGACTATCTCTCCTTGATGTTAAGGCATGTTTCTTGGATGCAGCAGAAGGATGGATCCTGTTTTCACATCCATTCTGTTAGTCTGTGTGTTTTCACTGGGGAATCAGACCATTGATGTTGAGCATTATCAATAAGCAGTGTTTGCTGGTTCCTGTTATTTTGCTGTTTCCCTCTTCTTTTGATTTGCTTGTCTGAGATTGTTTATCCCTTGTGTTTTGTTGGATGTGGTTAACATCTTCAGGTTGAAGTTCCCTTCTAGAGCCTTCTGAAAGGTGGATTTGTAGACAGAAAGTAACCAACAAGTATCTGATTTGACTTAATGTCTACTCCATTAGATGGGACCCATCTTGACTACTGCTCAGGGGCCAAGACTCTGAGTCTGATTAGGCCAGGGACCTAGAAGAAAACCAAATATTACTGTTTTGCTGAAGAAATACAATAGACCTCTACTGACACTCTGCTAAACTTAAATGTTTTGCTCAGCCATCATTGGAGAAGCTTTTCCCTGAAATGGTTGGGAACAAATACAGAGACCCACACCTGGACAGTATGCATAGAATAAGAGACCTTGAAACACTCAGGGACAATTGGATGTCTTCTTCAAATCCCTTCTGCCAGGGCTCAGGGAACCCTAAAAAAGAGGAGACAGAAAGGTTATAAGAGGTGGAGAGGATGAAGGACACCCAGGAACAAGGCCCTCTAAACACAGCTGGACTGAACATATGAACTCTCCAGTCTGTGGCGGCATGCACAGAGCCTGCACAGGTCTGAGCCAGTTGAGGTCCCAGTGCTGAGAGAAGAGGACACTTGCCTCCATTCCTAATGCAGAAGCTATCTCCAGCTGATAACCCCTCACAGATGAAAAGTTATTTTTCTCCAACAGGGTCTCACTGGGCATACAAACCATTCTTGTTTATTTGTTGATTTTGTTGACACTCCCCCAAACCCAGATAAGGATCTCTGTATAGCCTTGGATGTCCTGGAACTCATTCTATAGACAAGGCTGACCTCAAACTCTGAGATCTGCCTGTCTCTGCCTCCTGAGTGCTGGGATTAAAGGTGTGTGCCACCACATATCAGGCTACAAACTACACTTGAAGCCCACATCTTATGTCCAGAAGTAGATGGCCAACACAAAATAAACTCAATAATATTTTTGAGGGTTCTTTGTCTCAGAAAGTTTTGTCATAGCTTCTTAGTTTTTTTTTTCCCTTATAGGTCCTTTACATATATATGATGGTTTCCAATTTTGTGTTTTTATGGGATTTATTTGTGTGAGAACACATGTGCCACTGTGTCTATATGTGTTTCCTGAGCTTTTTCATTTGCTCCTTTTCTTCTATTTAGTATGTTTTATTCTCATTTTTTTTGGCTTTATATTATTTTATTCTGTCATCATCATCACCATGGTTCTCCTCCTGCTTATCATCATCCTTATAAACCTGTTTGTATTTTAATGAGAAAGAGAAAGAAAGGGTATGGATTCGGGTGGATGGGGAAGAAGGGAGGATATGGAGAGAGGGATAACCATAATCAGAATACATTGTAGGAAAAAAAAATCTATTTTCAATTTAAAAAACATGATTTAACCACTCTGCTTGTCCACACAAAGATTTGCTCATAAATATTTATAGAACTTTAATTCATAACCACTCAAACCAGAAACAACCTAAATATACATCACAATGTTGTTAGTGAATGACACGTCATCCCTGGGCTAGCATACCTAGACAATGAACATTACTTAGCAAGGAAAAGGAATGAACTTTAACTCACTAGGACATGGATGAGTCTCAAAATAGTTATGCCGAGGGAACAACGTAGACAAGAAAAGCAATGTCTTATTCTATTTAAATACTAACCAGTGCAGAGCAGTGCAGTTTATTTCCGCCACCCGGATGGGACAGCCTGCAGTTCACGAAGCACAAAGTATTTTCATAGTAGATTGCTCTCCTGTCTGTAGGGGTTCATTGGGCAGGAATGAAAGCAGCAAGCAAGTGATGTAGTGAGAGACGTAAAGGGGACACAGCCCGGAAGTGCACCCCAGTGATGGGGCACTTTCTAGTGATGGAACACAGAGCACTCGCTAGCAAACAGAAAAATCTGGGTTCAGTCTCGTGCCCTGCAGCACGTAGTGGCACAGAAAAGTTTTGCAGTGATGGAAACATTCTCTTCTTTATGGTCTCATAAATCCATGTAGATATCAAGAGCCATCAAATTATGTACTTTAAATATATGCCATTTATTTCACAGTAGTTGTGAATATATTGAAGTTATTAAAAGTGAAGTAATCTTTTTCCAAACGATAAAGCATGTATCTGTATTAAAGACTCTAGGATCATTTAAAATGTAGACAGGTGCTGTTTCCGTTTCACAGTAATTGGTAAAGAAAACCTTTTCTTCAAAACACAGGCGTTTGGTGTTTGCAGCCTAGGATTTGGGGATATAGGGAAGGACTAGAGACAGCATGCCTAGGCTGAAACAGCTTAGGATGCCCACAAGGAGACCATCTCAGGCCTAGGAGAAGGATAAATGTGGATGATATAGAGCTGGGCGAACGTGCCGAGAGACAGGAGACAAGAATATCCCAGAGAGGAAAGGTAGTGTTGTAGTACCAAAGAAGCAGAGGGCAGGATGTGATAGAGACCAGACCAGAAGAGGATGAAGGTCAAGGGTGGGCTATCAGGGGCTGTACAGGATCCGTCAAAGCAGAAAGAGATAAGACACAGGCCATGCCAAGTAAGAGCCTCTAGAGCAGTGATTCTCAACCTCCCTAATGCTGCTACCTTTACTACAGTTCCTCGTGTTGTGGTGACCCCCCAACCATAAAATTATTTTTGTTGATACTTCATAACTGTAATTTTACCGTCATGGATTATAATGTAGATATCTGATATGCAGGATGTCTGGTATGCAACCCCTGTGAAACGTTAATTTGACCCCCAAAGAGGTTGTGACCCACAGGCTGCTCTGGTGGATGAGTGGCTGCTCCTGTGGATTTCGGCACAGTGTGTGCTGCAAAGTTCAACAGTTATATGGTGTCATGCCATACCACATCACCCACCTGTACAGACCTTGACAGCGGCTGGAAAGAGAATTATGTTTAGAAATCTGTTTAAGTATCAATGGGAGAAGATACTCAGAAAATGTCAGGTACCATGGCCTGCTCAGCGTCCAATCAAAGCATTTTTACTGGTCTGGTTATAGAATGGAACAGCTCTCTGCCTACCTGTGCTAGCCAGCATTTATTGTAGTTGTATAGAGGTCTCCTTAACAATGCTTCATAGTTTTCTGAAAATTTAATTTCTAAAATCTATCCATGTATATTTTATCTTGTTCATGTGTAGATTCGATGTTTAAATTGTTTTACACTTATTTACTATTACACAGATAACAGAAAATTTATCCATACCAAATTATTTGTGAAATTATTTTTACTGTAGACAAAATATATAGAATGGGTCATCAGCTGGGGTGAAAAAAATCATCAAAACATAACTTTTGGGAAGGAATTTTGGGAATTATCAACACTGTACTGTCCTTACTGTGGAGGAGTTTTAATCTAGCAACATGGCTGCTCAGGCAAGAAATCACATCCGAAGACCTTCTATGTGGACTAGCTGGAGTACAGACACACTCTGGATTACAGTATGATCTGGCTGAAATACGGACAAGCCTTAGGACACACCTTTAATGCCAAACAGTGTGGGTAAGGTGAGCATATAGAAGGAAGCAGCCATGTTTGAAAGTGACATCTAATTGAGGGGAGACAAAGTGGCGAATCAGAGAAAGAGTAGACAGGCTGAGTGGAAGATAGGTTACAACCAACTCTCATGAGAACAGGATAGGAAAGAGAGGCTACTTAAGAGCAGTGCAGGGGGAAAGAAAGTTTTTGCTTTTCCTGGGACAGTTTTACAGAGGCATGTTGCAGATAGAATAAGCTAGACACAGGTGAAGACAGAAGGAGCTAGAAGATTAAAATATGTTGCCAGAATTAGTTTGAGGCCAAGCAGAGTAATTCAGTCAGAAGCTAAGAGAGGCCAGTTTGAATCAATCAGCTTGGAGAGAAGTTTAGGCCAGAACAGCTGAGTTGAACCAGCCAGCCACAGTGCAGCAAGAGCACGAAAGGCATCTCATACCCACATCTGAGGAAATAAAAGCAACATTTACAGTGCAGTATAGTTGCTACCTGACGTATGTTTGCTTTAAGCTGATTGAAACTGAAGTGGCAGCTGAGTTGTACAGCAGCAGTGCCCACATCATTAGTGTTTCCTATGTGTGCGCACTGTCAGTGGAAGGCACAGGCTGCGCTTCCTGAGCTGTACATGCTTCTAGCAGGAAGTACTGCAGAAAGCACGCCACCCCTAGTTTTAGCAGGTGAAAATATGTTAGCTGAGTTTTACTATGGGGTTGGGGAACTTGAAACATAGAAAGTTCAACTGTTCCAGGGGTGGTGACTGGTAGTGTCTATAATTCCAGGGCTTACAAGGCAGAGGCAGGAGGAGCAAGAGTATGAGGGAATCCTGAGCTACCTACAGAGAACTTTTCATAAAAATAAACAACAACAATAACAACAACACACACACACACATACACGCATGCACGCATGCATGCACACACACACATATCATGAGCATACTTCAAATGACTCCTTTCCCTGATAGTGAGAGTGCTTCTTTTAGAAGGTGTGTCACCAGTAAAAACAAGAGGCCTGGCTACTCCAGGCTGACAAGCAATTGATTGTTTAGTTTTGAATTTACACGCTAAGCCTGTATCTGGATTTAAGTGCAGCCGAAGCCCAGAAACTTTACTTTAAAGAAAAGAATGATGCCACACACTCTGGTGGGGAGGGGCTGAACTCTATTCATCTCCTCCCACCTCCACCCCCAGCCCTCATTCTAACCCTTTCTACAAGTCTGGTTGAAGCTACTCTATTCCATGCTGGGACCAGACAATTTGTTCTTTGGTTGTAACAGAAAAACATGCTGAGCTGCTCCCCCTTTTAAAATGTCTCCAAAGCACCGGGTGGTAAAGGGCACAGATTTTCAAAGGTTGCTCAGCGGGGCACTGGAGATTGGAGAGCAGGTTGAGATGCGGAGGAGGTGTGCAATCATTTGGGGGTTGCAACCCTTTGGCTGGGTGAATTCTGGATGAGGGAGCATTAACCAGTAGGTGGTGAGTAAAGCTCAGACCAGGTCTGTCTGTGCCAGCCACAATACCAGCACACTAACCCCCAGTGATCCCTGGGACCTGCTTTCATCATTGGCTTGCAAACTTTATGTTTCTGAAAACAGCTGGAGAAAGAAATCGAGCTATATTGTAGAACTGGTGATGCAAAGCAGCCTTGTAAAGAGTGAAGGGCACTCTGTTGGTCAACCTAGAAGGTCACTGCCGTAGAGCCCCTTTGCTGGCCTCAGAGGGGGAAAAGATCACTTCTACATTTATTTTTGGTTGAACGTTGTTTTTCTTGGATCATAGTTAAACTTTATTCAGTTTTTGGCAGAAACTGCCTTCCTGGCCCCCACTGGTGCTGGCTGACATGTCACGTTTCCCACAGGGCAACGACTGCTCCAAAGAATTCTGGGAGAGCCGCCCATTCTTGTTACCAGACACGGGAGGATGGGTGACATGTCATTTACCTTCAAGCTGGCTCCACACAAGAGTCTTGTCAATAGACTGGGAGGCTCTCCTCTCCCTTACCCAGGGAATCTTCTGGGCAGGGAATGTGCACTGGTCTCAAAGGGAAACCCACGGGCGACACAGGCATTGTGGAATGTGGAGCAAAGACTGGAGCACCATCTCCAATGCTAAGAGTTTCCCGGGCAGTGTTTGTGTGCAACAACAGGCCTGCCTGTGATGACCGGATATGTGTGTTCTGAGCCTGGGAAGGCTTCTAGCACTGGGCAGAGGAGTTCAGAGCCAGATGGAGCTTAATGTTTCACCGGAGGCTTTTTTTAGTGTCCCGAGTGGAAGTCTACAGTACTCAGCTACTAGCTAACCAAAATCCCATCTTTGACCCCGGGAGGATGATTCGTCCATGCAGCATACATTTATAGGGTGATCGCGATACACCAGGCGCTAGAGACACCATCCGAAGTGGAGCACAATGCCTGTTAGCGGGAGGCTAATCTTCATCAGATGATTGTCACGTAGCTTCCAATAACTATCCATGGAAACGCATACAGAAAAGGAGAGATCTGTCACCCTGGATACAGAGAAGCCATGGGGTACCACAGACTCTGAGGGTGCACAGTTATGTGTCAAAATGTAGGACATCTTCCAAAAGCATCTGTGTATCGCATAGGAGATTCAAACCACTTATCTCGAAACAAATGTTAATGAGAAGAAATACATTTCTTTTGTTTAATCTATCCAGCCTTCTCATATTGAAGACATTTAGGGAAAGGTTAGGCTGTGCTTATCAGCTTTGGTGTGGGAGTATTAGAAGCCCTAATGAGTCCCATGGCTGTCCCCTTGTTTTTAGTGCCAGAGGGTTTGGTCTCATACTACTTACTACACAGGTCACAGCGTAGTTTACAAAATGCATTAAATACCTTTGCAGTCCCAGTAAGGCAGTGTGCTCTTCCCACGTTGGTGATAAAGGAGTTAGTTAGGCATAGCTGGGAGGTGAATTCATTTCAGTGACCTGATAAAAGTCACAGATCTGAGACATGGCAGAATTCAGACCCAAGTCCATTATTTCTTCTGCTTTGTTGGATCACATCTTCGTTCAATAATTAAAACATTCGAGGACCTAAGTAAAGGATGTCTGGTCACTTTTGGCTTGTCTTTATTTTCTTTCTGTCTCTGTGGGAATAGACAGCAGAAGTGGGAAAGTGACCTTTGGGTGATGTTGGCCATGATGTTCCCAGGAAACTGGAGGAGGCAATGCCCTTTTTTATATCTGGGAACCTGTCAGTCAGCAGTTCTCAACCTCCCTAACGCTCTGACCCTTTAATACAGTTCGTCATGTTGCATTAACCTCCCCAACCATAACATTATTTTCAATGCTACTTTTAACTGTAACTTTGTTACTGTTCTGAATCATAGTATAAACATCTGATGTGTAAGATATCTGATATGTGACCCCTGTGAGTTGTTCGTCCCCCAAAGAGGTCATAACACACAGGCTGAGAACTGCTGGTTTAGGTGAAAAGACACGGGCATTAATGAGAGGAAAAGTTAGTTACACAGGGAGCATAGTAGGGACAATTTGGTGAACCATCATGAAAGGCTCTAAGACTCAGCCATCTCTAGACTTTTTTGCTTTATAGCCAATTGCCTTTGGCATAGACTTTATTTCTTATTTTCCCACAGATGTTTGTGACCTTGGGATTACTGTTTTGACTTTTCTTTCCATCAAATCTGTACTAGCTAAGACTGCTGCTATTTCAGAAAGCCATAACATCATGAACAAATTTAAGATTCCCCCATCTTAAATTAGGTAATCTAGAAATACCATTTTGATACTTACTGACAAACAATGGGGCACATATAAGCTATCAATGTTAAATTCTTGAATTGCATATATATTTATATTATCTCTATATTTATATAAATAGCATTACTGCTGTCATCAGATTAACACAGCATTGGCCTAAAAGAATTGTAGATCAAATGAGAACAATATAATGTAGTTCAAGACTTAAAAATTAAGTGGCAGAAACTAAGAAATGCAAAACTAAAGGAAGCAGGGTACACCTGTCAGTTGTTCTTGGGAAGAGGGTGAGCATTCATTGCCGGGACAACAGGCCACGATTACAGCCTTCAGCACACTCGATAGTGCGGACATGGCAGCAACTTGGTAGGAGCCTGGTAAATGCAGCTGCTCACTAGTGAGATCCCCAGAGTGACCACAGCTTCCTGGGAGAAAGCTGATGGACACTGAACATGAAAGAGGTGAGGAATGTCAAATATTCAGTGGATTCACTTTTCACTAGAAAAGACTAAGCATGATGAATGCCAGGGGAGCAGAGGTGGAGAAATTCCAGAAGTTTGGAAGGAGATGAAACATTGTCATTGGGAGACATGACCTATTGCCTGGAGGGAGGGAATAGGAATAGTTGGGGAGAGGATGAGTTTATTTGGGTTTCAGGAGAATGAGGACATTTCTGGATCCTCCTTAATGGCACTCTGATAGGCCATTGTCTCTTCTACAAATACATAACAAATAAAGAGAAGAAAAGGTATTTTTTAATTTTTTCTTCATAATTTATTCATGATATATCTCAATTGAAGCCCCTTCCCTCAGCTCCCCCAGTCCCACTCTCCCTCCCTCTTTCCCTCATCCCCTTCCCCTAGTCCACTGAAAGGGGAGTTCTCCACTATTGCTATCTGCCCATAGCTTGTTAAGTCTCATCAGGACTGCCTGGATCCTCTTCCTCTGTGGCCTGGCAAGGTTGCATCATCAGGGGTGAGTGATCAAAGAGCAGTTAACTGAGTTCATGATGGAGGCAGCCCCTGCTGCCCTTACTCAGAGATCCACATGGAGACTGAGCTGCTAATCAGTCACATCTGAGCAGGGGTCTAGGTCCTCTCCATGCATGGTCCTTTATTGGTGCATCAGTCTCTGCAGGATCCCCTGGGCTCAGATCTTTTAGTTTTGTTGGGAGGGGAAAAGTTATTACCTTGGTCTAAACTTCATGAATTGGCTGAGAGTTACTAAGAATTGAGGAAGATGGTGGGAGAGGGGACAGAGGGGAGGACAATACACACACACACACACACACACACACACACGCACACACATGTGTGTGTAAGTGTGTAAGTGTGTAGAGTAGAGTAGAGGTAAGAGTACCTGGGACATTTCTGTATCTGCTGTTTAATGTTGTTGTGAATTTAAAACTACTATAGAAATTAAATTCTATTAAAAGCAGAACAAAATAAAAACAAAAAGGCTAAGAAATGCTAGAGAGCAAGACAACAAGTGTTAGAACAGGGAGTGAGGCTTGGGTCCATCCCTATCTGGCTCTGTAACCTGGTATAAGATTGCCTTTCTGGGCCTTTGCTTCTGTGTCTATTGTCTGGATTATCCTCAAGGTCTTTTCTGTCTGGCAGATGCTGTGATTCATCTCAGAAGAAAGATCTGTGTACACACAACAGTCTCCGAGGAAGGCACAGCGTTGCCGGCTGATAAATACCCTGAGTCATTTCGCTGTTTCCCCAGGGAAATCTCACTCTGTTATTATGGATCTGCAAGAACAGGTGCGTGCAGGGGAGTGGAGTGCGCGCTGAAGGAAATGATTATTGTGAGCAGGGAAGGGGGCCATTTGGTGAGGTGGAGAGGATTAGTCATGAAGGCTGAGCTGGGAATTGCTTTTCACTGTAACCTTAGCCACATGTCCACAGGAAAATCCTAGATATGCATTTTCTCACTTTCTTGCAACCCAGAAAATGGCTGTTGAGCGGGGCCTCCCTTCATAAAGGCACCTACTCTAAGAGCCCAGAATTGTTACAGGAAAGCGTGAAAGGTGTGAGTCCTCTGTGCATAGTGCATCTGTCTACAAGTACACAGGCAGATGCTTCCCTGACAGGGACCACTTATTTCTTGCAGGCACCCGTATTAGGGTAGCGGAGATCATCTCAAGAAAATCATGGAGCATCGGGTAAGCCCTACCACGAAAGGAGACTTGAGTGCAAAAATCCTTGCAGCAGTCTTGGACTGCCTCTAAATATTCACCCAGTTTGATTGATTAAGTAAAACAGAACGAGCTAATCGGAGAGACGAAGCTGTATTATATACATGCAGGTTTATTTGGAGCAGCGAGGGAGGGAAAGGAAAAGGGAGATTCACGCCGGGGGTTGGGGGGCAGGAAGAACAAGGGAGAGCAAGGGCGGAAAAGGGCAACTGGACCAAGATGTCTGGTTACGTAGTAAAGAGAAGCCCCGCCTCTAGGTGGAGGGCAGGATCTGCCAGCCACCCCCTGCAGCAGGTAGGGACTCTAACACAGTTCATTCTCCCAAGCACAGAATATCTCTTTGTGAGCGAGGAGGGCTCTTCACCCACAGTCCTGACACTGCAGACAGTAACTTCATCTCAGCCTGCGAACAGTTCCATCAGGCAGAGTTGTCAGTGTTTTTTCAAAACACCCCACCCCCTTCACTTGCTCGTTTTGGAGGAGGTGTATTCCTGACAAGTGCTCTTGCCAAGGTTGTAATTCAACCTCTGTGAATTACTTGCCTGGCTTTTTCACATTGTCAAATCACAGAGAGGAATGGGCCTGCCCGAGGGCCTGGCTGCATGGGCAAAGGTTGGAAACAGAGACTGCACTTGCCTCTCAGTGGGTCCTTCCATCCCAGTGGCTCTTTCCAGTTTTCTGTTCACCCGGCATGTAGAGACCTGTCTGGTCGTGTAGAAAACAGATGTTGGCATATTGACTGGAGTCTCCAAGGTTCTAAGCTTATGAATATTGATATTTGTGATATTTATCTCATACTGTCTGGGATTGTCTTGGTTTCTGGTTATTTTTCTTGGTCTTAGATGCTGAAAATGTGATATTGTGGTGTGTGTGTACGTGTGTACGTGTGTGTACGTGTGTACGCACGCACTGCATTGTTTTTCAAAATGTCAGTATACATAGGATCATCTGTGGGGGTCCCTGAGGAAATGACTTAGTTGGTAAGTACTCAACAGGCAAGCATGAGGACCTGCTTTTCATCCCTAGCACTTACAAATCTGGGCTTGGCGGCATGCGCTTGCAATGCCAGCTGGGGAGCCAGAGAAAGGCAGGTCTCAGGGGCTCACTGGGCAGCCAGCCTAGCCTCACCAGTGAGCCCCAGGTCCTAGCGAGAGACCCCTCTCAGTGATGTGGGTGAGCCCTAACTGGGGCATTGAGACTTCCCTACGGGGCATTTTAAGCTCCATAAAGGGCACTATGAACATTAGACTGTGTGGCTTGAGCTCTCTAGTGGGCAGCGTATGTTTTTCCAGGGCCCCGTGAGCTCTATAAATGTGATACTCCATCCAGGGAAGCACGAGATGTGTGTTATACCATCTGTACATTGCACTGTGATTTCGCTGTAGAGAGCTAAGAGCTTTAGAACCGTTATTTATATGCTGTTTGTACCATACACTTATGAACTGTGAGTTAAGAGTTCTATTATCACATCCATCCTAAATAGGGTAACAGTTTAGTACAGAAAATTTATTTTTAAAGATATTCAATGAGTTAATACTGTGGCATTGGAAATTCACCTGCAAGCTTTGAGGCTGAAACTTACGGGCTATAGTTCATAAACTGCACAATTTTGTTTCCTTGAGAGATTTAGAAAAAACCCAAAGCCAGAGGCAGCTGTGCCAGGAAGGTGGCTTGTGAGAAAGGAAACTTTTGTCCCATAAGTGAATTGCAATTGGCCCATTATGGGTATTCAAGGTTGTTTCATGAAAACAATTTTGAGAGTGAGAAGATCTGTCAAGATCTACCATCCAGGTAAAGGAGATGGCATAAAACTCATCTGGTTCACTATCTAGACACTGCTGGGAAGGCCGACTTTCGTCTAAAAAACCCAGCACCAACCCCTTCGGCTAGGAAACCAATGCTGAACGCGTACAGTGTACTTTCTAGATATCAGCCATTCCACTAAACTCTTTGAGTCAACCACTCACCCCCCACACCACCACCTTCATTCAGAAGAGCGAGCTGAGCACCAGCAAGCTTTCCCAAGGTTAGGCAAAGTGGAGGGTGGGCCTGAAACCTGGGCCTTGTTTCCCTTTGATGCTAAGCACTTATCTTCTTTACTGCTCTATTTCCTTACCGAAATACAATTCAGGTTTTTTTTAGTCTATGTGTGTGTGTGTGTGTGTATTGGTCTGTATGCTAGTGCACTTGTGAATGTTAGGAAAGTGCATTTGCATATGTGTGTACATGCATGCGTGGGGCAGAGGACAACCTGGGTACTGCTTCCCGTTTCCCTTATTGTTGAGGTAAGGTCTCTGCTAGCCTGGCAAGATCATGAAGTGAGCCAGCCAGGAATACACCAGTCTCTGCCTCCACAGCCCAAGATTCCCAAGTGCCTGTTGCTATGCTCAGCTTTTTACATGGGTCCTGGGAATCAAACTCATGTCCTCATGCTTTCAAAGCAACTACTTTATGATAGAGTCATTTTCTCAGAACGCAATTGGTTTCTTTCTGATCACGACAGAACACTAACGTCTTCAGATGTGTCAAGTTTCACGCCCTACTTCCTTTTTCTCTCGCTCTGGTTCTGGGATTTGAACCTCAGGCCTTGTGTATCTAGGGGCACCCCATATCTGTGTATCAGCACTGCTTCTGAGCTACATTCCCAACCCAATTCACTGGTTTTAATTCAGGCCTTCTGGTATATAATCTGGTGGTCCAAGTGTTCATGGTCATCAGAAACTACTCCATCTCAGAGATAAATTTCAATATAGATTCATAAATTGGAAATCATATTTCTTCTATGCCAGAATGTGCAAACCTGAGAACAATAGATGGTCCAGGGCAAACTCACCACAACACAACCAGCAAACCAGTTCTGTGCCTTCATCAGCTCCCTTCTGCTTCGGTCCCTCCAGCCCTTAAAGAGTTTTTCTCCTCAGGATCTATAGACTTTCTTTTTCTTACTTTACTTAAAAATTCAAAGAGCTATATAGGTATGAAGGAAAACCTTACTTTTCATCTACTTTTATTTTTAAGTGCATTCAGCTGGTGGCAAATACTTGCAATTAAAAGTCAGACACATCACTGGTTTGCCATTAGTGTGAGTGGGAGAACAAAATGACCTCAAGAACATTCCCTAGTCAGCCCTAAAACTGAGTCTATAGGTGCCATCATCTGTGCCATCATCTGTGCCATGAATGGCTTCATTTTCTTTTGCTTCTTTATGCTAAACAAAACTTGAGTTGTAGTGCAATGGCAGGCCTGACCAACATTAGTTTCTGCTTTGCAATAATATTTCAGGAGAATGTGCACAGTGCACATGGTACTTTGGGGATGTGCCTGTTTTCCCTCATAGGGAAGGAACAAACACCCCATTCATTTCCCCATTGATTTAACCTTGAACCCTTTACATGCATCTGCCATACACCACGGTGAAGGAAGGGCAGTTTGAGCTCTCTAGCAAAGTGATGTTAATTCTTTGGGTTTATTCAGGTTAGGACACATGCACTCTTCTTGTTGGTGAAACAATTTAACAATTTAGGAACTCTCTTATCTATTTGGAATTTATTCAGTTATTATTTCACTAGAATATGTGCTCCAAGTGGAAGGGGGTTTTATGTTGGGCCATTTCTGTGTCCTCAGTACCAGGAACTCATTTAGCGTTCCATAAATGTATATTGAGTGAATCGATCATGGCATTCACCCGTGCATTGCTTACCAGCTGGTGGTGTATGAACTTTTAGGTGCTTGGGAAGAAAAATGACCTGTCTCCTCTAAGATGACTGGCAGGTAGTTCCCTGTCCACATAGTGCACACATACTGAAGTATTTCATGGTGCTTTATTTTCAACCCTACTGGGGGTGGCTCTCATGGTGCTGGAAGGTGCTATCCATGCTACTGGAGGAGAAAAGTAACCATCAATCACAGCAACCTACTGCCCCTGCCAGCTAAAATAGTGACTGACCGCACAATAGTGGCACAAACATCATGAGGATCACCAACTATCTTCTAATTAGAATTAAGTCCTGTTGCACAAGATGGAATTTACCTGGCATCATGATCAGGCCAAGAACTTAGGTCTAGGTGGGTCCTAGGCCCTAAGGGAGAACTTACTACCATTTCTCTGCTAAATGGACACAGTATTACACTGTCTTCTCATGGCTTATTTTATACCCATAGATCAGTGCGTCTGAGGATCTCCTATCTGCAATGGATGGTGATTAACACTAAAGCTAGCATCTGGCCGAGGTGCCGGCAGTAAGGGACTTCAGAGTGCTCCTCTATAAAAGGGACATATATAATGCATCCTGACCCTCCCCCTCCCCCAAGGCACAGGACCCTTTGCAGAAGAGGGTAAAAGGCTGTAAGAGCTACCAGTGATGAATGATTAGAAGGAAATGGTGTCTTCAGGACCCAGCAGGGCAGCCCCACCTAAAATTCAGTTGTGACAAAATTTCCCAAAAATCTATCTAGATCAAATCCCAGCATGGAGAGGGGAGCTCAGCATATAATCCTATTCCTAGCTGTGGAAGTGTAGGTAATTGTTAATTGTTAACTGCTGGCAGAGAGAGAGACACACACAGAGATAGAGAGACACAGAGAAAGAGAGAGAGACAGACAGAATGAGAGACAGAGAGACACAGAGAAAGACAGACAAAGACACAGGGACAAAGACAGACAGAGAGAGGGAGAAACAGATTTCTCTACTCCTTGGTAAGGGGATCACTCTCAAGTGGAAGACCACACAATCAAGAATATTTGAGCTGCTCAGCAACAGCAAGGAACATCTCAGTCCCTCTCTGTACCTGCATCACCATCATGACACAAATGACGTCTCCATGAGACAGTTTTAACAACTATCTCAGTATCTGTTTTATTTTATAACCCCCTCGCTTTTTCTTTGGTTTATTCTTCTGTCCTCATCACTCTCTCCTGTGCCATGCTGGGTATTGAGCCAGGGCCATTTGCATGCCAGGCAAGTCCTTTATCACTGACTTATATTTCCAGTTCTTGGTTTTGTGAAACCGTATCTTATTGTATAGCCAGGCTGACCATGAACTTGAGATCCTCCTTCCTCAGCCCTCTCCCTTAACCACGTGCTTGGATTATAGGTGTGTATCATCATGCCTGGCTTTTTCTGGAACTTCCTTGTGAAGCTTCAAAGTTCAGATGCCCTTCTTCTAATAAATGACACAGCATGGTTGAGTCTTCCACTAGCCTGTAAAATGAATATATTTCCAGATATACTTAAATGGTTCTGCTTTGAATGAACTGGTATTGCCCCAGGCTAGATAAGGGGAACAGGAGTTCTGAACCTGCAGGCCATGGAATTGTCACTGAAGCAATGGTTGCTGTGGAAACTGAGGTGCAGTTAAATCTCACATCTCATTTGCATATCTCTTGGGATTTTGCTTCCCTGCTTGTGAAACTAATTATCCCGTAAAGCTCAGAGGCACAACCTTATAGAACCTTACAGCCATAGATAGCCAAACTCCTTGCAAAGTCAAATCTTCATATATCATTCAAGTTAATTAATACTGAGTGATGAACGCTGTTTAAAAATTCTGGCCTCATGCTTGCTGGGTTTCTGTCCTGCCGGTATTCCGGTACTGGGCAAGCAGACTGGCGCACACTGGGACATGTCATTCACAGTGGCAGAGAAAGTGCGGTGGACTGGAAGACAGGTGGATTATTACACAGCTTACATTAGCTAGCTAGAAAACAATGGGCCCTGCTTTCCTGATTCCATGGGGATTTTGTTCTCAGTATGGGCTGGTGAAGCATCTCCTTTGGGATTAGGTCCTATCCTTAGACTCAGATTCCATATTTCACTGGAAGCTACACTGCTGTGTCAGACCTCAAATTGTAACATCTGAAGGTTCAGATGTTACAATAAGGCCAGCACAGAGATCTCACTTGTCTCCTGTCTAAACTAGCAGGACCACCGTAGGCAAATGGCTTTTCCTCTCTGAGCTTCTGTGAAGCATGGTAATGGTAGTGTTTACTACATAAGATTAAATGAGATGTTATGTTTCCCATGCTCAGTACAGTATCTGGAACTCAGAAATACTCAGTAAATATGCTGTTATATTACTACTATTATTCATATGGGAATAGAGTCTGAATAGAAGATGAAGATAGTTGAAGAAGAGAAAACAAATTTTGATAAAGATGCCCACTTGTCATTTCAGTCTGTGCCATATTTTATATTTGGAATATAAAAGAGGGAGGGTGGGCATTTGGCTGGTGGGTGGAATATAATGCAATATTTAAGCAACATGATAAATTTATACTAAATTGCAATGTGGTATTATGAGTAAAGATAAGACAAGTCTAGTGAAAGGGATCCACACTCAGAGGTGAGGGAACCGGATGAAATGGAGTGTTCTGCTAATAACCAGAGTCTGTCTGCTCTTTAGACTGTGAGCCCCGAACAAGACTGGATTTGCCCCAAACAAGGCATCAGACAGAAAACATGGACTAAAAGCTTGCACTGTGGCCAGCCCTGTTCAAAGAATATCACATTTAACACCCTTTAAATCCTTACAAAGGCAGACAGTATTATTTTTCCCACTTGATATAAGTTGAGACTAAAGAGGAGACTGCAGTAAACTGCCAAAGGTCACGGTCAATAGCCAGTACCAGGATTTCAGCACCAAGCTGTACTGTCCCCACCAAGCAGGGAGTTAGGATGCGTTGTGACACAGATGTAAGCTACAGGGAGGATTCTGCTTTTCAAAATGATGGGTACCTCAACATACAGACCTCTCTTTTCTACTTTTTGAATGTAAACACTGTTAGGGTAAAATAATTGGAATTCATGTGATGATTTCTTCATTTTAATCACCCACTGGTAGAGAAAATAAGAAATACTTAAAAGCGAATTTATCAGGAATCATGAATATGTATGTACATAAGCATGTATGGATGTATGCAAGCATGGGTGCGTGTTGCAGGGAATCAAACTGAGAGCCTTGCACATTCTAAGCAAGTGCCTCATTTCTGAGTTCTGCTATTGCCGCCTCCGGATAAGTTGTTTTAGAGTATCTGTATTATCATTCCTTTCAGAAACCTCTGTTTAGTCAGAGGACAGACACATACTCTGCTTGATGTACAGTGGCTTTGCAGTAAGTCGATAGTGCCCTCAGGATTTATGACCTGAAGGATTTGTATTATATTGGCTTTGTTGTGATAGGATCCTTTCTAGCTCTGGTTGGACTCAAAGTCACTATGTAGCTGAGAATGACTTTGAACTTTAGGTATGTGTCCCATCCCATCTGGGAGAGGTCTTTAAAAATAAACACATTGTTGAATTTTTAAGATTTTTAAGATTGGCTTTGCATTAGAGATGGATGACCTTGTTCAATATGAGGAGAAAGACAAAGTAGTGTGTGTGTGTGTGTGTGTGTGTGTGTGTGTGTGTGTGTTTCCTTTAACGGCTACTGCTTCTGTTAAATTGGTTCCAGTGGAAAATTCTCCGTTTTGAAGTTTTCTCAGCTCAGAGGATGTTTTATCAGCAAACCTGTAAGAAGTAGTGTATTAATAGAGGTAATAAGACTCAAACAAGATGGACCAGTGAAAGCATCTTAATTAACTGAAAGCTGGTGGCTTCTCAGGTCTCACATTCTTCAGCTGTGAAACGAGAGTCATTGTTGTTATGGCCAGCAGCAGCACCATCGCCACTACCACCTTACTTTTCTGGGATTTTGTCAAAAAGTACGTGAGTTTGTTTCAAATGTACTCAGAACAATACCCCGTAAATACTCAAAAAAGTTAATGAGTGTTCATAGCTGTTATTAATAAACAGAATATGGCCGAGAAGATGGCCCGGCTGGTTAAAGAACTTGCTGAGCAAGCACTAGAACCTGAGCTCAGATCCCCACTACCCCATAAAAAGCTGGGTTTGCAGCACACCTCTGTAGCCCCAGTGCTGGGGAAGCAGAGAGCTAACTGGCCAGCCACTTCAGCTGATCTGGCGAGGTGCAGCTTCAGTAAGAAACCTTGTCTGGAATAGAGTAGAGTGACTGAGGAAGACACCTGACGTTGACTCTGGCCTCTACATGCGCATACACACACACACACACACACACACACACACACACACACACGTGTACATACACCACACACATAAAACGCCAACCCCATGCCCACACACACACAAGAAGAACAGTCACTGATATATTTAGCACTTGTGTGATTGCAGGCTTTCCAGGGTAAGGAGAAATGCTACGAGGGATTAGCTGGCTTTGACTATGACTCAGCCATTAGGTACAGAAAAACTTCAAGTAAGTAGCCATCCAATTTATTTCTAACTCTCAGGCTTTCTGAGTGGGAAGGGAGAAGTACTTTTCAGTAGGGAGGAAATATCTTACCACAGAGAGCAGAACAAGGTGGGGTGGGCATGCCTGCTGTAGTCAGGAAGAGAGAAAGCGAGTGGGAGCTCATGTCAGTAGTACCTACCAGCAAAGCAGTTATAAAAAGCAGGAGAAGTTAAAGGAAGAAGGAAAGGAGGAAAGGGACTGGCTGGGAAGGAGTATTGGCTTCTGGAGCAAGGCAGAGGCGGGTGGGAGCCGGCAGAAGGCCTCCTGTGGGGCTGCAGAACCAGCCCTGCAAACAAAGGTAGCAGAGAGGACTTTTGCAGAGGTGCCTGCCCTCATCCCAGTACGAGCAGAGGCACCAGGCACTCTCTACTGCCCCTGGTTGCACATGGCATCTGGTGCACTCTTGTAACATTACCTTGATTTTGTAATCGTATTAATTATTGCTCATCTCTGTGTTTCACACTGTACAAAGTCCATTATTCTCACCTTATAAGTGCAGAAACGGAGACACATTCAACAAGTGAGTAGAAGAAAAGACAGCTCCTGCGTATTTCTTCCTTTTGACATTTCAGAAGGTCCACAGTTCCGTATCAGGAAACTCCCAGTGAGAGGATTCATCAATATTCACTTTAGAGGAGGGAGTGGAGGGAGAGGAAGGAAGACTTCTGTTCTTTTATTACTTTCTTTTTGTTTTCTAAGACAAACACTTTTTTAAAAGAAAGTGAAAAAAGACTAGCATCTAATGCTACAAATCTGGCATTTGATAAATTTCAGTTAATTACAGATGGCATTTGTTTAACATTTAGGCAATTCAAAAAGGAGTTACTGAGTATTAGCAGACACAGTAGCAAGAGATATTCTAGGCTCCTGGAACCATGAGTCAAGGTAAATAAAAATCCTTTGATTAGAAAAGGGCACCAGAAAAGCCTTTGAATGTTGTCCAACTTGACTCTGACTTATTATATCCTTGAGAACTTGCCCAGTTTCAAGGTGAGGCTGTCAGGACAGGAAATACAGATGACAGTATGGGGAAACAAAGGGTTTCAGTTGTGTTTACAAACTGAAAGGCTAAAGCTGTAAGGGAAGTTAACTGTGATCCAAGAGACACATAAGCAAAAGTTAGAAGTGAATCGAGACCCAAAATTCTCTAATCTTTCCTATTGATCCTTTATGGAAAGATATTCTAAATAGTAAATGTATTACTAGAATATTAGCAATTTGTCAATAAATACTGAGAAGAAGCCTAAGATATTGATCAAGTATTAATTCTGGAAAAACTAAAATAAAGAGTACTTGCACTTGACCTCATTATGTTAAAATATTTATCCACCTATAGCAGTGAACATTTTGAGAAGCCTGTATATTGTCACACCACACAAAGAACTTTAGTGTTAGTGAAACTGAGCTACATGCAAATAAGAACAAATAAGCAAATTCCACAAAACAATTTTTATTTTGCCTTTGCTTCCAGTTTTAATTTCCAAGCGCTAGTCGTTTTTTCTTTAATTGTTTTATTTATTACAATATTTCACTCTGTATCCCAGCTATAGTACCCTCCCTCATCCCCTCCCAATCCCATCCTCCCTCTTTCTTCTCCCATGCCCCTCCCCCAGTCCACTGATAGGGGAGGTCCTCCTCCCCTTCCATCTGACCCTAGCCTATCAGGTCTCATCATTGTCTTCCTCTGTGCCCTGGTAAGGCTTCTCCCCGCTCAGGGGGAGGTAATCAAAGAGCTGTCCACTGAGTTCATGTCAGAGACAGCTTCTGCTCCCCTTACTAGGGAACCCACTTGGAGACTGGGCTGCCATGGGCTACATCTGTGCAGGGGTTCTAGGTTATCTCCATGCATGGTCCTTGGTTGGAGTATCAGTCTCAGAAAAGACCCCTGTGCCCAGATTTTTTGGTTCTGTTGCATGCCAGGCACTAGTCTTAGTAATGGCCTCAATGTTTGATGATCTAACAACAACAACAAAAATGAGGATCATGAAAGAAATTCAGTGAAGCAAACTTTGGATATGGGTAGATGTTAATCCATCCAGCTTGTATTTCCTATAGAAATACTCCCAGACTCAGTTCACAGCTTAGTTTTCAAAGTAAGCCGTGCAAAAAACATTTTACATGGCTTACTCCTCTCTTTCCTTAGCAAAATAAGCCTGTGTCAGAAATGCCACAAGCTGTTCCCCCTGCCACACAGCTGGAGGAACAAGACTTTCTTGTAAGCATATAATTCATGTGTAGTGGTTGATCTGATTCAATTAGAGACAGCCAACTTTAATTTCCATGTTCCAGTAGAAGGGGCTGCCCTTTTACATTGAGCCAAAAGGCTGTGGTCCTGACTCATGCCATCGCTCTCTGTAAAAAAGGGAACACCCAGACAGTGATCCATGATGCACAAACAAATTTGTCTGACCTCTTCCAGCATGGAGCAGCTGTGCAAGGGACCATTTAGCAGGGATATGTGTGCCAAATGCTAAACCTGGGTGCATTTATTTAGTAAGTAGGTCACTAACTCATTGGACTCGATGTTTAATGCCTGCACACACATTTTTCTGTATTCTGGGACATTTTGAAGTATTGCTAGACTAAACTGCTGGCAAACCACAGATGGTTGGTGCCTTCTATCTTTTGTTTATTCACTGCCTCATTTTTGTGGTTATACATGGAACTGATGACTTTTTTTTTTTTTTTTAGCATCACTGAATGCTATTGCTCAAATAGTATTGCAAGGTAGCAGAAGACAGCTAGAGAATCAAATATATCCATACCACAGAAGAAAGGCAGTCAGACAGAAAGTTTTGGATGGGTAGTTCCCATCAGCATTTGGATTATTGACTTGGACAGCAAAGCCTTCTGGAGAAGTAGAGATCGCCCGTTCTGGTTCTAAATGAGCACATGCAAACATATCCACTGAGAAAAGCTCTTGTGCTTTAGGCTTTCAAAACTAAGGGTGTTAAACCTAATTTCCAAAGCAGATAACTAATGGTTATTTTGAAAAACATAGTTTAAAGATTCTGGGTGTGAAAAGGAATTCGGGAATTTTCTACTCCCTCTTGTCAGGAAACTTATCCCAAAAGGCCAGCCAATCTTTCAAAGACAACAGGGCAATAGGATGAGTCAGTAAAAGCATATTTATAGGCGAGAAAAACTGCACACCGAGCCACCTTTCTTTTTCAACTGAAGTTCCGCAAAGGGTGTGCCATGTTCTGTTCCCCCAAAGGAAAAGCATTTGTGTAGCATTTGCTGCACTATAACACCCCATTTTTCCGGAAAAAGGTTATTTGTGAATTTCGTAAACATAAGTCAAGGCTACAATAATATCCCCTCCATCTTACGAAGACTTTCATTTCTTGACATATTTTTGTTGTTGTGAGAGCCAAAGACAGAAAGACATTTTCAGTTGACTAGAAGTCTCATTAGGCCCAAAGCATCATCTCCTCTTTTTTTTAAACTTTTATGAAGTAATGAAGTAAAAAAAAAAATTTGAAACTTTATGAAATTGGTCTGAACTCAATGTTTTTGAAGGCAGGCTGTAAGTCGGGTATGGAACTCATCTCTTGTACTATGTTATCTCAAGCTGGATCAAACGTATTTCCCAGGGAACTCTGTGCCCCTATGGGAATGGGAGGGGCCAGGAGGAGCACATTAATATTCCCGGGGCTAGACAGTGCATCCCTTTCCTTGGCCCAATGATTGGACCATACCCCCTAGCAGCTTTGCAGCTGGTAGAGTGGATGGGTGAGGCATAGTTCCTTATTCATTGGCCAGACATAGCCAGACAAACAGGGCTGTCTGTTCTTTAAGTGTAACATGAAGCTAGCAGCTTAGACTCACTAGCCATAGGCATGTGCTTGGTTTTGTTCCTCTAACAATGAAAACAAGTGTGTGCTGACCCATAATTCCTCACTGGTTTCCATGTAGGCATGAAAGCATGAGTTTCTCAGTTGGCTGAGTGGAGGAGACTTTGCAGTTTGGCTGCAGAACAGAGGATGCCCAGGTAGACTGAAATCCTGATCCTGATTTCATTATTGTTGAGCTCCTACCCATGAAAATAACTGTACAGTGATTCCAACTTTAATCTGAGCCTCATCCTGGGATGGGTCCAACTCACCTACTCCAGAATGCAGAAACAGGATGAGGGATGAATTTGCTGTTTTCTCCTCTGTGGTAAGCTCATTCCTGTCCTCCATAAAGATCTGGGCCCCAAACTCTCCTGATGTCTCCCACCTTCCCACCTTTTGTCCTGTTCTTTAAAAGGAAACATACTAGTTCTGTTGCATACCATACTGAGCATGGGACTACAAAACCAGAGTTTGAGTTTAAGCTTTGCCATATGCTGGCTTTGGAACTTTAGGCAGGTTTCAGCCTCCTGGAATCCCTGTTTGTGAAATTGGAGTAAATAGTGTGGGGTGGAGAAGAGAAACTAGCTTTAGAAACAGAGTGAATGGGCTTGAATATTGGTTTCTTAGCCTCTCTAGCCAGAAGAAAATGCATTAGTATTTATTGTATATGATAACTAAATTGTGTGTCTCTTGATTTCATAATGGTTAAATGGAGAGGTATCAAAGTATCCAGAAAAAATGTCCAGTTGTCCTTACACTGATGAACTGCAAGGAAGACACAGATATCATTTTCTTTACTCATCCTCTGGAAGGTTTAATGGGGTCCAAACTCCTTTGATTTTTCTGAAGTAAAAATCTAGGAACTGAAGAATTAGAATGGGTCAGAGTCCGTTTCCCTGCCTTGTTCAGTAGAAGGGAGTTCTATAGGATAGAAACCTAGGAAAACACACACAAGCAGTTTAAGAATATTTATTACCTTCTGTTTGCTTTCGTGGCTTCATTCACGGTATGTTCTGCAAAGTCCCAATGAACTCAGTGCGCAAAGCAGCTTTCCCATCAGGCTCTGTATGGGCGTCTGACCTGACTACTATGACGCACAAGCCACCCTGATAGAATCACCGGGGACAATCTCTTCTTAGTCCATTCACTAGAGGCATCATTTAAAACTTGGCAAGCCTTGCCCTGTGTTCTCAAGTTTGACGGCCACTCTTCAGGGAAGTTTCAGTATTTAGTGAGATGAAGGCTTCCTGAAGGTAGTTTGGTCTGCTTTCCCTGGTGCACAAGGAAGGCAATTATATGCAAGCTGCTGTCCTGGAGACTTTGGATGGGGACCTGTGTGTTAGTGACTTGTACTCAGATGCAGCTGCTCAAGAGGACTCCCTGGGAAGAAATGTTTCCCCCAGCATACCTGAATTACACGTAATGACTGTTGTCCTTACACTGATGAACTACTGAGCACCCTTACCAAGGCACTTGGATATTTAGGGGTTGGGCGAATGAAGGCTGAAGGGCTAGCCCCTAAGACGCATGCTCCTCGAGCAGGACCAGGGAAGAAAGTAGTTCAAGAAGGAATGGACAACCAGCTGTGCCAGATACTGCAATAAGCAACACAAAGACTGAGCACATAGAGCTGGCAACACAGAAGAGCCTAATTGTCAGTGTTGGAGGGTCAGGAGTTGCTGGGGTGGATTTATGAGAGAATGAGAGTCAAGACACTTATCACAGACAACTCTTGAGTTGTGCCATTCTCTGATTCATGTTGCACGCAATGTATGACTGTTTTTAACATTATGTCACAGCCAGTGTATTTCTGACACAGTACTGCTGTTACCTCTGGCTCTCTTCTCATCATTTCATTGCAACAAATACAGGTCCCAGGACAATGTATGAAAACCAAATGTAGAGAAGGACAGATGGATATTTTAGTGGTTAAGAGCACCTGCTGCTCCTGTGAGTTCAGTCCCTAGCACCCACAACAGGTGGCTCAAAACTGCCTGTAAATTCTGCTACCCTCTTCTTAACTTGGCTGGTAGCTGGGTACACACACACACACACACACACACACACACACACACACACACACGATAAGTAAGTAAGTAAGTAAGTAAGTAAGTAAATAAATAAATAAATGAAGGTCAAAGTGGCTTAAAGAACTTTCCCAACTGAATTATTATGGTGAATCAAGTTTCCGTCCACTTCCTGCCTGATTGTCCTCATGGCAACTATTCTTTCAAGCTTGTAAAGGTGACAGACCACAGAATTACTTAGGCATATATCATAAAAATCTGACGGCCAAAGGTTTTGATATAGCCACAGCTTAAAAGGCACCTACCCAGGGTATGTACCTACCTCCAGCTGCTGCCACATCCAGCTTCACTGTAGAAAAAGTGAAGTGGGTAATCTCAGGGGCCACCCACCCCTGGAGTCTCCTCCCTTCCAACACGGGAGACCTACTTTAAAGAAACCAGTCAAGGCATATCTTCAGGCGTCCCAGTGGTGACGGCAACATTTAGAAGATTTTCCCACCAGGAAAATTCTTTATTTCCCCAGAAAAAAATGCTATTAAAAGGCTCTCATGTTATAGAAAAAGAACACATTTTCCTATTTCTACTGTACTTGCTGACACATATTTTTCTAAGCATCTGTATAGCTCTCCCTGCTGAATTGATTTTTTTTTTTTTTTTTTAGATTAGCTTTTTAAAAATACAGTTCCTGGTGTTCTGTTTTATGTCATTGTAAGCCTGACTGCTATGTAGAAGTGGGTCCTACAGTGTCGGAAGCCTGTTTATAATAGACAGATAAATTTGTTTTCAGCAAACTGTGCATTCCACAGCAGCTTTGGCATATCTGACTCTGAAACAATCTCTTTGTTTATTCCCCAAACAGAAGGCGGCCAAGTCAACCAGCATTGCAAGGGCGCTCCCATGCATTTTTCCAACTTTTGCTTAGATTTTTTTTTTGTTTGTTTGTTTTTGAGCTGCTGTTGTAAAAGTTTAGTGTGCTCTGGGATGAGTCAGCTCTTATTTTTTTAAGGGGTCAACTGTGCAGAGAGGGAGAGGGAGAGAGAGAGAGAACTTACCCAGCTCTGGGATTTCATTTCGGGAAATTCCAGGCCACAGCCCAGCTTGCTGTGCTCACATCCACCTATCCAGTGTCAGCCTGCTGTTGTTGCAGCTGGTGAAGAACACGGAACTCATTTATTTTCAATCAGCTGGATCTTCCTGTGTGTGCAACTCAGATGCTTTTCCCGTTGCCACTCAACTGAGGGTTGTTTTTTTGTTTTTTGTTTTTTGTTTTTTTGGAAGATTTATCACAGCAGCTTTAGCTTTACAGGGATGTTGTATATAGACATCTAAAGTCTGATGACGCTAAAACTCAGGCGGGATGCTCACAACAAATTATGAGATTCTCAATGCCTCCGTTAGCTCCACCTCTGCCGTTTGGTGGGTAGCTCTACGAAGAATGGGGAAACAGAGTGAGGGTCCGAATCAGTACATGTGCAGCCCCTTTCCTTGTAGTTTGATCTCAGCTGTTTCTCATGAGAGAGACTTATGTGAGGTGGAAGGGGAATTCAGTCAGAACCTGGACACTAGCGCCCTTGTCTTAAGGTCAGAGTTTTAGTGTCTTGCTCATTGTCATGTGTCTGATCATACTTTGGCCCTCATATAATGTTTTTGCTGTATTTGATCATGGGGTTAAAAGTCTGACCATGGTAAACAATAGACAAGGAGTTTCTGCCACAATGGACTATTTATTCTTAGAGCTGTTTATCTGGGGGGGGGGGGTCCAAGAATGGTATGCTTAATGGCGATAGCTTTCATATGATCTGTTCTTTATGACTTTGTCAGACGTTGTCTTTTCCTAAGATAAAAACACACATCTGTATTCTATTTATATGAACACTCATATGCACACATATGTATGAATTGTTCATTTGTCTTAGGGACAGGAGGCAAATGTGTAAAAGTTAACAGCAAAATAGTAAAATGAATTATTCCAGTATATAATGAGGTACATAGGTTCTAGTAATTTGTGTCTGTTATAAGCAGCAAAATCATACAGTGCTCTCATTAACCATTGTAAGAGTCGAGGGGAAATGGTTATGTTCTAAAATAAAAGAGAATGCCATGAAAAAGTTCAGAGGTCACCTCTCACTCCATCTTTCTGTTCTGCCCATAAATATGCCTCACCACTGAAAAGTACTTTGGTTGTGAATCCTGTAAAATAACACATCTCTTTCTGCTCTTATCTCAGGATCACATGCTGTTTGTTCTTACCACACTAGACCTCTTGGCCAAGGTTAGGCCCAAACCAACCAGCCACCCTCTCTGCTTGTTGCCCAAGACTGTCTATAAGCAGGGATAGCTGCACTTCAGGGAGGCTGCCCCACCCCAGTCCATTTACTTACCAGTGGTTAAAACTGCATACCCAGGATGAAATTCAGGCTTCCCTCTCGCAAGCTAGACATTATGGGACTACGTATTCTCAGCCTAATTTTTACATTTGTGACAATTTGGATAGTAACATCTCCTCTCTCAGGACTATTGGGAGGTGCAAATGAGATACAACGTTCAGGTTAAAAGATGTCTAGATGGTATGCATTTCTGTTATTGTATATGAAGTTATGATGGAGAGGGGGGTCACACCACCTAGATCAGTGGTTTCCAACCTGTGGGTTGTGACCCCTTTGGCAAACTTATCTGTCTCCAAAGATATTTACGTTATGATTCATAACAGTAGCAAAATTATAGTTATGAAGTAGCAACAAAAATATTTTACAGTTGGGGGGTCACCACAACATGAAGAACTGCGTTAAAGGGTCACAACATTAGGAAGGTTGAGAACCACTGGACTAGATTTGCCAAAGGTTCACAAGAATGGAACCGAATACTCCGGACTGTCTGCACAGGTGTTCAGAGATATTCTGTGGACCTGTCAGTCATGGAGTTGTTATTCTGTCATGTTTTCTTGACTTTTAAAGGACTCAAAGGAAGGCACATTGTTATCCACCTAAAGATATCCATTGGCCCGAACATCTGACCTTAGTCACTTACTGAACAAAACCGTCATTCTTTATTCATAGTCCAACTTCCTTCCCAGAAAGGAAAACAATGCCACAGACAACACCCCTTTGTCTAAGGTGCACTCAGGCTAGCTAAACAGATACATAGAGCTGTGCCCACTTTACACTTCCTTTTTTACCATTCATGAGTGTATAAGATTATCCCTCTGAAGTCCCTGTTCCTCAGCCTGGAAGCCTTTCCTGTGGGTGTTGCTCATGCTTGCCTCTCCCCCATAGAGCAGCTGCCTCCATCAAGATGACTGCTCTTAGTATTCTTTTTTAATATTAGCTTTCTTGAACTTCATATTAATTAACCATACCATGCATTGTTTTCTGGTGTCTTCAGATCTTGTGGGGAGGGGTGGCTAGTTTCAAAGAAGTTAGTCAGTGGTTAAAAACACTTACTGTTTTTGAAGAGGACACGAGTTTGGTTTCCAGTACCTACCACATCAGGTGGCCCATACCAGCTTAACTTCAGCTCCAAGTGATCCTATACCCTCTCTGGCCTTCACACCCATGTGTACACACAAACACACACCACATATGCACACACACACACACAAATAAAAATAAAAAATAGGTCTTAGATAGTTTCATTTCTTGACTGATAGTACAACCAAGGATCATGCATGGAGATAACCTAGAACCCCTACATAGATGTAGCCCATGGCATAGATGTAGTCCCCAAGTGGGCTCCTTAGTAAGGGGAACAAGAACTGTCTCTGACATGAACTCAGTGACTGCCTCTTTGATCACTTTCCCCTGAGGAGGGAGCAGCCTTACTAGGCCACAGCTGAAGACAAAGCAGCCAGTCCTGATGAGACCTGATAGGCTAGGGTCAGGTGGAAGAGGAGGAGGATCACCTATCAATGGACTGGGGCAGGAGCATGGGAAGAGAAGAGGGAGGAAGGATGGGATCAGGAGGGGATAAGGGAGGGGCCTACAGCTGAGATATAAAGCTTATAAATTATAATAAATAAAAAATAAATATTTTCTTGCTTCAAAAAGCTACAAAAGTAAAATCCGAATTGATATAATACAAATAGTAAAGGAGGCTTATTGATTTTATAGCAATTATTTAATTATTAGAAAATTTTATACATTAGGTAGCTAAAATATATACAATTATGCTTGGCATGGTGGCACACACCTTTAATACTAATAGTTGTGAAGCAGAGGTGAGCTCTAGGCCTGGTCTACATACTGAGTTCCAAGTCAGCCAGGGATATAGTTGGAAACCCTGTCTCAAAAAACGAAACGAAACAAAAAGAAATGTCCAATGAGACATGTATTAGACTTAAAGGGAAAAGCTAAAAAAACTCTCTGGGAAACTTAACAATCTAGAATTTTGGACAATGCTGGTTTTACAAATATCTTTAACTTGTTTTACCACTTTAAATGCAAAGCAAATGAAACATGTGGGGTAGTCTATGCTATAAAGACTGACACCAGAGGACATACATCAGAAAATTTGTAAATGCATGCTTCTCTGTATATTCTATTTACAAAGTTTCTTCATTGCAGAAAACTATATATAATATGTATGTGTGTCTGTGTGTGTGTGTATACATGCATACATACTACACACAAAGTAGAAGCTGGAGAGATGGCTCAGTGGCTAAGAGCACTGGCTGGTCTTTTAGAGGATCAGGTTCGATTCCCAGCACTCTTATAGTAACTCACAACCATATGTAGCTCCAGCCTAGGGGTCAAATATCATTTTCTAGCTTCTGCAAGCACCAGGAATCCAAGTGGTACATAGACATATATTTAGTTAAACCACCTACACACATAAAATTCTAATATATATATATGTATATATATATATATATGTCTACATACATATATATCCTATACTAATACTAATACTTTGTGTGCACATGCATTTATGTATAATACACAAAGTAAATAGACTAACATAATTTCCACACTATTATCAACTTTCTTCCTTTCAACAATATTCCAATATTGCTTTTGTTTTGTTTTTTCCTGTGACAGTTGTTTTTCTTTTTCCCTCTGCGAATTGAGTACGTGTATACAATGAAATATGATCATGCGTCCCCCCCCCCCCATTTCTTCTCTCCAAATTCTCCTGCAGCCTCTCCACCAGCCTTCAACGTCAGCCTCCACTTGCTCTTTCTTTGCCCCATCCTCCTTCTGATGCACCGAATCCAGCTAGTGCTGCCCATGTATACAGGTGTGGGGCCACCAGTGCACTGTGGGAAACCCACCATGGGCTACATGATTAAAGAATGCTTCTCCTTTCCCCAGAAGCTGTCAGCTGCCAGTGGCTCCTCAGTAACGGGTGGGGCCTGGTTCGTCTGCCTCATCTATATGGGGATTTTGGCTGGCTTCATCCTGAGTAGATTTTGTACAGCTAACTACAACTGGTGTGAAGTCATGAGTGTGGTATCCAGGTCATATTGAGGAGACAGTGTCCCGTACCAATCTACATTCTACCATGCTCTCTTAGACTCGATGTGAATGGAGGTTGATAAAGATCTTTTTCTTCCTCCTCCTCCTTCCTTCTTCCTCCTTCCTTTTCCCTCTCGTTTCTCCTCCTCCTCCCTTTTCACAGGGTTTCTCTGTGTAGCCCTGGCTAGCCTGGAGCTTGCTTTGTAGACCAGGCTGGCATCGAACTCACAGTGATCTGCCTGCCTCTGCTTCCTGAGTGTTGAGATTATAGGTGTGTGTGAACACTACCTGTCCTCTGTGCTTAGTCTGAACATTAAATTTATGATTCATTTCTGGGATAAAAAAGAAATCTATATGTTTTGAAAAGTGTATACTTTTTACGGGGACACACACACAGATGGATATATCTGTATAATTTCTTCCCTTAGCACCATATGGAAGAACATTTTCATCTCTCAAGAAAATCCACTTAATCCACTTGTGTTTGTTCCTTGGGTGTGTACCCACCTCATTTCTCCAGATGAGACCCCTCTTGATTCCTTTTCATTTAAAAATTTGCTTTCTAGAATGTCAACTATGTGGATCTGTACAGGTCTACTCTTTTGTTTCTAGCCTGTTTTGCTTCTAAAATGTCTGTAAGACTCCTCCAATGTTGCTGAAGCCAGTTAATCAGCTTTCTCTCTTCCCATCTGAAAGTGGGTCATGGAGAAAAAACTTCCTTCATGGAACTTGGCAAATGATGCATATCTTTCTGTTCCTTAGAGTCAGCTGTCGGCACATCACTGCAGTCCTTCATGTGATTGGGTGAATTAACAGTGCAACCCTTTCTATTGCCTCAGCTCTTAAAGGCCCCACCTCTCACTAGCAGAGTTCTGGGGATGAAGCCTTTAATGGCTCTTTGGGAAGGTGTTCCAGGTGCAATCCATAACAACACCAACACTCAGTCATGGCCAACTGAGGTGCCCTTGACAATATGCCACAGACTGAGGTAATTAAATTATTTTTTTTTTCTCACAAGCCAATGGCCGATTGGTTCCTGGAGAGAATTTGGTTCCTGTAATGGTGAATGCCTTCTCACTGTTTTTCTTAACATGGCAGCCAAGATTCTCGTGTCTCTTCATTTCTTAAGAAGTGCCAGTGTTTGGCTGTGAGTCTCAGCCTCTGGTTTGAGGTTCTGATGGGTAGAGTCTCTCAGAGGACAACTCTGACAGGCTTGTGTCTGTAAGCTTAACAGAGTATCGCTCATTGTGTCAGGGATTGACACTTTCTGATAGGGTAGGTCTTTGTTTGGGCCAGGTATTGGTTGGGCATTACCCTCAGGCTCTGCTCTGTCTACTCTATCTTTAGCCAGTGTGTAGGGAGTGCTGGGGAACAGTGGGAGAAAGAAGTAAGGACCTGGAAGTGACAGGAGCTCCACAAGAAAAACAACAGAGTCAAGCAACCAGGGCCAGAGGGGCTTGTTGAGACTGAAGCATCAACCAAGGACCACACATGAACTGGACCTAGGCCCTCTACACAGATTGGCAGATGGGCAGCAGACATCAAGTGGATCCTCTAGGAAGAGAAGTGGGGACTGCATTGGACATGGACTCACTTGCTACCTTTGAGATCACTTTCCCCTGGAGGGACTGCTTTGACAAGCCACAGAGGAAGAGGACATGTTCAGTCCTGATACAACTTGATGCACTGGACTGGATGGGAAAGGGAGCTCCACTTTTCTGAGGAAAAGGGGAGGGAAGAGGAAAGAGGGAGAGAGGGTGAGACTGGAAGAAGAAGAGGGAAGGGGCTACAAGTATGTAAAGTGAATAAAAAAATAAATGAGAAAAAAATAAGTACCAGATTAATCACATCTCCACACACATAACTCACGGTACCATGCAGAGCTGCATAGCAATTGTAGTGAGTTCTCAGAGGCTATTATAGAGCACCAGCGCCTTGTATGGAACTTGGAATCAAATGTATAGTGTGAACTCATGCTGCCCTGTAAGGAAATTTCTGACCCATACAGAACTCATACAGTCCTGTACCTTTCCGTTCCTCTTCTGGTATTCTCATTTACACATCATTTGGATTTTTCTCACTCTAATCTCTGTTTCTCTTATATTTACTCATTTTTTTTCTCTTTAGGCTTCATTCTACAGCATTTTCTTTGATTTATATGCCACTTCACTAATTCTCTCTTTAATTGTATCTAAGCTAGTGTTTAGTTTATCATTCTGCTCTTGATTTTTCTTAGCTGCATTTTTAATTTGTACAATTTTGATAGGGATTTGTTTTGTCTCTTAGAAAACTAGCTATGTCATTTTCCAGAGTTTTCAGCCTTGTTGAAGTTCAGTTGTGTGTTTATAATCCAAATCATAGGAAGCAAAGGTTTTTTCAAATGTTTGAAAGGTATTTCCATGTTTGATGGGACCAATATATGCAGCCCTAAATGCCTTTTAAATATTCTATTCATTTTGTTGGTTCACGGTTTTTTTTTGTTTTTTTTGTTTTTTCTCCTGGGTTTCCACATGTGTAGATTTTAAAAAATTAAAGTCAGGCATTGTAATAAAAAGATGTTTGTAGAAACCAAGACCCGGTATATCTCTGTTTAGAAATTATTTAATTTTGTTTCAATGGTTGCTTGTGAATATTAGCAATTTGAGATCATCACAATTTAGTTTGAGAATTGATAGACAGCTTTGGCTGTTGTTCTAATGACAGTTCACTTCTGGTTCACTCTGATAGGAGTCCTATCCTTCTGTTCTGCAGGGGACCCAATTTCAGTCCTGAGGACCCAAGTTTAGTTCTTAGCACCCACATGGCAGCCATAATCACCAGCAACTCCACCACTAGGATCTCTGATGTCCTCTTCTGGCCTTAGGTGTCACTGAGCATGCAATGTTCTGTATATACATGTGCAGAAAAAGATTCATACACACGAACTATGATAATACATCTTTTAAAAAAGAAAGCCATGTCAGACTATTAATCTTCATTAGATTTTAAATGATTTGCAAAAATTTTAAGCGACTTTAAGTGATAATTTTCCTAACTTTCTGATGATTTGTGTAAGCTCCTTAATACCGAAGATTGGGTAAGAAATGCTTAATGATTCTATGGCATGCGTCTTATTAAATTTTTATTGGGACCTAAATTATATATAAGTATTCTAGATGAATATCCATATTATATAGAGTTGTGATAAAAATGTAATATTTTATAATTTCCCTTAATGGTTTATAGTTTTTCATTAAGCAAACTTTTATTGAAACTCACATTGTGGAACAGAAACATATTTCCACTAATTTGAGAGAAACTGTAGCATTAAGTAGTTTTTCTTTCTCAAGAGAGAAATTTTGACGTCCAAATTTTTCCTAGTCTGTCATCTCAGAATATATCACTATTCAAACTACAGTTTTCGTTTATCTAGGCTTGGCTCCACACATTTTCGTACAATTTTTCTACAGAATTCTTGATCCATTTAGAGCTGAAGAAAAACAAATTAAGAAATGCCATAAGAATTACTAGGGATACTGTTTGAGAATAAATTGTACCTTAAGGATTGATTCAAATATTAAGTGCTAAGCTTACTACAGAGTAAAATTCATAAAGCTCATGGACACATCCTCAGTGAAATATTTGATCAACAGAATGTTTAAAAATCAAAACAGTATCCAAATAGCCATTCTCAAAATGAGTAGATTCTTCATTTACCAGCCTACAGAGGAAGACAAAGAAGCCAATCCTGGTGAGATTTGATAGACTAGGGTCAGATGGAAGGGGAAGAGGACCTTCCCTATCATTGGACTGGGAGGGGCATAGGAGAAGAAGAGGGAGGAAGGGTGGGATTGGGAGAGGAGGGGGAAGAGGGCTACAGCTCGGTTACAAAGTGAATGAACTGTAATTAATAAAAATAAAATAAAAATTATATTAAAAAGAAACAGAAAAAAGGTATTTCATTTATAAATACAAAAAAAAACATCAGCATATCAATCCAGAAAGTGTCAAGAGGACATTGTAATAACAAAAGACACATTTAGTCATCTTAGCTCTTTTCTAAGTTGACTAAATCTCATAGCATCTGTAAATGTACCTCTAGTGTCACAACACTAGAGAGCCTCTGTTTCCAGTCTCCTCCCAGTGAGTGTTTCCAGAATGTTATGTTTTTGTCTATTCATACATTCTGTTGCATTGGTATCTGAATAGCATGGACTTAATTATTTTGATCACATGATGTCATAATGAAAGGAATAACAGGGCCTGAGATGTAATACAGTTGGTAGGATACTTGAATAGCACATGGGACGTCCTGAGCTTTATCCCCAGCACCACATAATACTGTATGTGGTGGTACTTAACTGCAAGCCAGGAATCCCAGTGTATGGGAGGATAGAGATAGCAGGATCAAAGTTCAAGGACACCTTCATCTACATAGTGAGCTCAAGGCCATCCTGGGCTACATGCACCATGTCTCAATGAGGACAACAAGAACATACAACAAGAACAAGTGCATTCAACTGAGAACAGCTAATATGTACCACAGATTCAGAACTTTGAGACACAAGATGGAAGCACTATTGATTCTGCTTTGACCTGAATTTGACAGTATTCCATTAGTGGAAATCAGTGGCAACTGGCAATGACAGCTGAAAACGAAACGCTGGGGGGAATGTCCAAGGTGACTGAGCTTACTGAGTCCAGGACACTTATGCTAAATCTCCTAACTTAGATACTGTGAGAGTTATTACTTGGCACGTTAGTAAAGGCACGCTACTCCGTTAGAGGTTAGCTGCTAAAGAGCATGGATAGCCTGTGCTGCCCAAAGAGGTCAGCTTCCTCTCCATCTATAATTCCTTATGGGTTTTTCATGCTAATTACCATTGGAAATATTTAGGTTTTTTTATTCACTCATTTTCCTCATTTATCTTCCAAAAGATCTTATACCAATAAAAAGAAGGCCACATTCTCATGCCTTCACAAGGAAAATAAGCCCAAGGACCTTCCCTTTCCTTCCCAATCTAGAGTATGAGATTAATTCATAAACCCACATTGTTTTAGCTGGAGGGATTCGAGGCAGGAGACATGGTGAGGGAAGAGACTAAAGGACTGCACACGCAGGGGTGCTGAACAAATAGTCATCCACAGGTAATAACTGGGATCATACTCTTAAAGGACTCCACTTGCAGAAGAAAAGCTTTAATTGCTATTGAAAAAATATTCATACAAAGTAGAAATTGGTTTTTAATAACATTAGTAGAGGTTATATTGTAGAAAGTGGAAGTGAGCACATACAACATTCTGGCAGCAGTTTAATAGAATAGTACCAAATGGTGAGCTCAGGCCAACGACTAATGAGCACACGAGCCTCCCCTCTCTGGGGGACTTTGGAGGGTACCTGCAGAAATGTAATACTGTACATTAAGTAAATTGAACTCTTCCCGCAAGTGTAAAGTTTCATACGGTAGAAGGATTTGCTTACACGCACTTAGACTTCACAGCAAATCTGGCACAGAATATGTGAACGCAGAAGGGAGCATTTGTGCAGGATGTGTAACCCCTTTTCAAGGCCCGCCTCAGCTCCATAGCAACCAAGTGGCTTACACAGTGTGAGGCTGGCCTGGGTACATGAGACTCTGTCCCAAAATGAACTACATCTCAATGTAAATCAAGGCTGGGTTTCATATCTTTCTGCCGCTGCTATGGGTTGATCCAACTGTATTCAGGTTCCCCTTTTTGTTATAATTTTATATTATTTTAAAAATAGGATTACTAAACTGTATCTGTTTTATAATTATGTATTTATCTAATTTGATATAATAATAATATAATGATGCTATTATATCCTGGATGCTTAAACTTCAAAAGGGTTATACTATCTCTACACTCGGGGCTTTCTGCAACTGCAGTACAACAGTTACACAGAGCCAAAACTTTCTGTGGTTTTTTTTCTGGTTTTGTTTTGTTTTTCATCTTTTTTTTTCTGATCAGCTCTGCTCTTTCTGGTTCTTAGCAGAGCTGGCAAAAAGCAAAATTGTCATAATTGGACATAGTGCTCTGGCAAATTGAGATGTTTAAAACCTTCAGTCTTACAGGGTAAAGAAAGCGCTGTGCAGCATTGAGCACTGTTTACCAAATAGTCGTAAGTCTGTAAGAGGTCTGCTTTATGCTTGGTTCAAAGATGACACTCAGATGTTCTGGTTCTAGGATGATATGGATAGTCCAGTAAGTCCCGTGGCATGCTATCCTATTCATGAAACAGCTGTGAGGATAGGGCAGTGTGGCATCAAGAACAGAATCTGGTTTCAGGTCCCAAATTTCACTCTCATGGGTGATGACATCATTGGTGGGTGACATCATTGGTAGGTGACATCATTGAAAGTCACCACTTCTTTTATATAGAACTGGTCCCTAAGTGCTAGGTTCATCTCATTCACCATTCTGGGTTCCATCTGGTCAACTAATGACCTGACTGTCCGGTAAATCCAAAATATGCTAGGTACAGAATTCTTATACCCCACAAGATATGTGCTGTATTAGGGAAAATTTGGGTTGAGAAACTATTTCTTCCTGGAAATTCTGGTGGTGTTGGTACCTTCAGTGGGAAGGCTTCATGAAGTTCTTATGAGAAAATAAAAAAAAAAAAAAAGAGCTTTGAAGTAGTTCCCAGCCAGCTTCATTAGGAAGTCAATTGACTTCCGGCAATGTGACCTTTTCCCAGAGACAGACACATTCCTCTTGCTGGGCACACAGCTTCCTGCTGGTTGGTTTTTGTCACACTTATAATAAATGTAACGTTTTACATCCTACAGACGTATACCCCAATTAAGTCTTCTGAAATTAGGAACTCCCTATCCTTGGTTAGCATCATATTGCTTGGTTAGCATCATATTGCTTCCTGGAGAACCAGACCTCCAGTAGTACCTCAGTCCTTCTGAAAAAATATGTGTAACTTCCATCACCATGAGAGTAGAGAACAGCCAAGCTATAGAGAAACAACTCAGCTAAGTCTCTTGCTGCTGCTGCTGTTACAGATTTCTCCAGAAGAGCCACTAAAGTTTATTTTCTTTTTGTGCTATCATTTTTATTAACTTAAAATAATACGATTAATAAAGTTTTTTTGTGTGTGTGTTTGAATGGAAATTGAGCACGAGTCTATTGGAAATATAGGCAAATACTGTCTCTCACAGCCAACCGTTGTTTCCCAGTAGAGAGTACACTGAGCATATGGCCAGCCCCAAGGTTAGCACAAGGTTTGTTATTAATTGAAAGATTTTCAATACCATTTCTGAAAATAATTGTTTTTGTATTTTCTGAAACACCCACTGCACGATCTATACACACAGTCTGTATCAGAATTGTTGAAACCTGATTTCAGTCTCCTTCGCATTGTCCTTTGCCAGTCAGTGGATCTCAGAGGTTAGAAATGCCCTGGTGAAGACCCGGTGTTTTTCAGCTTGTCTAGGAAGAGAGGGATACACACTAACCCTCATCTCTGACTAGAGGAGGAGCTGCCTGAAAGTAATGAGGGATTAGCCATGGGGAGGAACAAAGGAAATGTGTGCGTTCTTGTCCCTTTAACCTTGTAATTTTTTTTAAAGTCGTAAACATGGGCATCCTTGTTGTAGACCTTAGAAAAACTTCCCAAGAAACTCACTAGAGTTATCTATTGGCTTATTGGATGTGTGTGTGTGTATGTGTGTGTGTGTGTGTGTGTGTGTGTGTGTGTTGACAAGCTTAACTTTTATCATTAAATTGTTTAGAAATTTTAACATGAATGCTGTTGGGTTGTTATCAAATGCCTTTCTGCATCTATTGAGGTAGTCATATATTTTTATATTTCATTATATTTTACAAATACATCCTATTTATTGATTTGTATGTGTTTTACCATCCTCATATCTCTGGGATAAATTACTGTTGATCTTGTGAAGATATTTAAATGAATTATTAGATTCAGTTTGCTAGCACTACAAAAATGTTTTAAGGTTCCTTAAGCGTTATACCTTATGACTATTCCTTGTCAAGAGCTAGAATGCAAGCTGAGGCAGCCTGGGTCTGACATGAAGAAGACCATATGCTTTGCTGAAATTCTTTGTGAAATTGACGTGGCTTTGTGCTCATTAAGTCTGAGCCTTTGCCAGAGCCATTGGCCTTTTATCGTTGATTTGTTTAGAATTTTTATCATGAGTGATGCCGGATTGTTACCAATGCCTTTTCTGTCTCTATTGAGATAGTCATGTATTTTTATACTTCATTATATTTGGTAAGTTCACCAAGTTTATTGATTTGTGTGCATTTAACCAGCCCTTACAACAGGGCAGAGAAAGTGACAAACACTATTGGATGCCTATGATGATCATATTGAGATTACTCCAGGTTTTCTCAAACATGATAAATCAATACTAAAATGAAGATATGGATTGGAACAACCCTGATTTGGCCTGGCAAACCTGATTTTCATAGTTTCATACCTAGTATTCAGTTTATACTTGGATCCCATGATAAAAATGTATTTTTAGCACAGGGAAAATTACTTACACTTTAATTTTTGAGGTTTGGAACATTCGGTGAATGGCTATAGTGGAAATAGTGATGGCAAGATCAAAATAAAAAAAGAAAAGAAAAGGAAAAGAAAAGAAAAGAAAAGGAAGAGAAGAATATGAATTTGGGGTGGCAGGAGAAAGGTAGCCTATGCTATTTTAAAAGTCTGCATGCTCAAGGTAAAGTTTTTTTCTTCCCATAGTTAATAAAAGCTATAATTTTCATTATACACTCCTTACTACATGAGTTTTTAAAAGGCAGTCCAGCTTGTGTTTTTAATCATTAATACTTTCTTTCACATTACAATTATATTCTTAATCCCTGTCCTGCTAGCTGGCAATTTTCTGATGGATTGAGTTTTTATTATTCTCTGTTTCATTAATTGTAAGTTGTAAAGCAGATAATAATAGAACCTACAGAGCAGCACTTTGCCAACTGCAAAGGTTATCAAATGCTAATGAGCTCTTTTAAATGGCTGTCAACTCCTCGCATGACTTCCTGGGGCTCCATATTTCCTCTAATTATTTTATTTTCTACACATTTTTATTTGAGAAGTATTTTTTTTTCCAGAATATCTTAAACATCCTTAGAAAGAGTCAAACAGATTTGATGGTTTTGCTGTTACATAAGCATGCTCCCATAGACATCTTGTTTATTTCAACAAACAGTGAGTAACCTGTCTCTGCTCTGTGTTTTCTCCAGTGTGGTACTCGAAGGGCTGTGCTAAATATTCACTGTAAAAGCAAAATAAGCTAAAATAAGGAAAACTACTGAAATCACAGTGGAAGGACTTTTCCCTAAGTGCCACAATTGCCTACTTCATCACAATTGTTGTGTTTCACCTTTTCTTATATTTTCTCTTATTTCTCTTTATTTAATTAGATACAACACTGATTTCCCCCATTTTTCAACTAATATATTATAATTATGTCATAATCATTCCATTATCCATGTAAATGTGATATGCTGCCCAAATTTACCACTTACTATTTTGTCTTCACTTTATTACATATGCCAACATGGAAAAATATGAATATATCGCTTGAGAATGGATTTTGTGAAGCTGGCATAAATCAAATCTCCTGTATCAGTGGTTCTATTTTTAATTTTTTATTGTTATTTTTATTAATTACAGTTTATTCACTTTGTATCACTCCTGTAGCTCCCTCCCTCCTCCTCTCCCAATCCCACCCTCTCTCCACCTTCTCCACCCATGCCCTTCCATCAGTGCTTCTTAACTTGTGGGTTGCAATCCTTTTGCAGGGCAAATGACCCTTTCATAGGGGTCACGTAAGACCATTGAAAAACATAGACATTTATAATTCTTAATAATAGCAAAATCACAGCTCTTAAATAAAAGCAGATTTTTTTGGGGGGGGTTGGGGGATCGCCACAAGATGAGAAACTATATTAAAGGGTCACAACATTAGGAAGATTGAGAACCAAAGATCTACGTGAACACAAACAGGATCACCTTTTATCCTTCCAATTAACTGCCCATGCTAGCCTCCAGCAGTGTAACCTGAGTCTTCTCATGTATACCTCCAGTGCGCTCCTTCCCAGTTGCTCAGCATTCCTAAATTATCAGTTGGTCCCATTTGCAAATAGGCAGAATGAGAATGAAAGTGTAACCAGATCCCGGACATCATTGCAACCGTCTCATCTCAGCGTTCCTTCTGTACATGCTTCCCACAGAGCAAACAGATTTCGTTCACTGCTGTGGATTGGCCCTGTGCAATTTCCTTATATATGTCATGAAGTTAGTTATGGAAATTGTGTTATTAAGGTTTAACTAGTTGTTAGTAAGAATTTACGATAAAAAAACTTTAATGAGTTTTTACTTGGATATTAAATGTACCTTAGAATGGAATATGGGGACTAACATGAAAGACCTTTTTAAATATCCATGTGGAAATCTATTATTGTAGGAGCCTCCTAAAACATATACATATATAAAAGAGTTAAAAAGGAAATATCCTATAATTTTGGGGGGTAGACAATACCCTAACTAGACAATAGCAAATAAAAATATCAGTGCCAGGAAAGGTTTATCTCTTTTGGAGTCCTTGACCAATGGTGTCCCATCAAGTCACATGTATTACAGACTATTGGCAATTCTTTTCACTATCCTCCAAAACATGGTATTAAGACCCTATTGCTGAAGACAGAACATTCATGAGTCACAGAACATGGACAAATCAGTCTGGTTACTGACCTGGAGGCTTCATCCCTACTGCCTAGCTTTCATAATGTTGGAAGCTGCTGTGCCCACTACAGGAGGAGACAGCTAATCTAAGAGTCTTACCCAGGTGTAAACTCTGACAGCTACAACAATGCCTGGCCTGATGACCTATCCCCACTAGTTCAGGAGTGGCACACATGTTATGGGAGGAACCGACCACTTTATGATTGAATCTAAGGCTCACTGCATGATCTAGAACCCATACCAGGTGCTGTGAATAAGGTCAAAAGCCTGGGCCTAGATGTGCCATAAGCCATAGGGGAGAACCTAATACTATTATTCTGCTAAATGGACGTAGTATTCAAATGACCCCAGTGGCTTCTTGCTACACTCAGTGTCAATGCATCTCTCAACCCTCAACAGAGAAGCTGCTTCTTGAGGTAGATGGCAATTAACATGAGATCGTCACCTGGTAAACACATAGAGAACAAGAGACTGTAGAGTACTCAGCCCTAAACTTGATGTATACATCACACGCCTTTCACCAAGATTCGGGAACCATTGCAGAAGAGGGGCAGAAAGATTATGTGAGCCAAAGGTGATAGATAACGCCAAGGAAATGGTGTTTTCTGGACACAGCAAGTCAGTTGTACACATGAACTCACAGGGGTTGCATATACCAGACCTGCACATGCTCAAGCCAGACCAGATCCCAACATGGAAGGAGGGTAGTGGGCATGAAGTCCCTCCCACACCTAGCTGAGGAGCTATTGACATTTGGTAGCTGCTAGGAAAGGGAGAGTCCATTTTCTTTAATGGCGTGGCTCCTGCTAGGCTAGCCACACTTCAAAGCAGACCCCATTCCCAAGAGTAGCTGAGCATCACACAGTGGATTTGATGGGCTGGAGAAAAAAAAAAGGAAAACTCAGAAGATGGGTAGGTAGGGAGGTAAGGGTGGAGAAGTTGGGTCTGGGTGAAGTTTGAGGAGGGTGAGGGCAAAAATTATTAAAAATAATTACATAAAACTTCAAAGAATTATTAAAAATACTACCCTGTCTCAAAAAATATAAATATAAACATAGCAATGTATAACATTCTCAGCAAAATTGTTAGTAAACTTGAAATTCATTTGAAAACATGTTTTATTTTTATGTTAAGTTTTTATGCCTAAAATATGAGCCGTGAGAAAAGAATTGTTATTTGCTAGCATTTGTTCTCAAATAAAATATTTTGTTGGGGATAATCCTTAATCCTGTTAAACAAAGGACAGATTTCACATTATTGGCAAAATGTTTCCCCTCTTAACACGATTTTATAGCACTGGAGTCTTCTTGATGTGCTATATAAATATTTTGATTAGTTAAATATAGTCTGTGGATTTAGAAAGGAAAATGCTGAGAAAATTTATAGAATTATGTTTTTAACGTTTCTTGTAAATGTGCATTTCAACATCAGTGGCCCCTTACTTCCTGTGGCAGATCTAGCCAATGATCCGCCACAGATATAAACTAAACAGTGTGTAATGACAAAAACTATTGAAAACTCCATAATGGCCCAAACCACCATGATGATGTCTTGTGACTCACCAACCTTGGTACACGCACACTTGGTGTTTTTGGGAAGGCTCTGAGGTCATCCTCGCTGCATATTGCAGAGACTCTCAGCTCAGGGGCAGTTACAACCGCTGGCTCAAGTCACCGACTCCCCTGTCTGCAACTAGTCCATGCCTGCAGCACTGACCGTGATGATGTCACATGGTGGGCACAGTTTTTGTCAGGGAGATGGCTGCTGCCAAAGCCATCATGGCCTTGGAAAATGACAGACTGCTCCACAGATCATATACATGCCACAGGTGGCTCTTTCCTTCAGTTTTCCTTCTCAAAGCAAAGTCCTTCAAGAACATTTTCTGACTTTAAGAATTTAAAGGTTCAGGGTTGAAGAGATGGCTCAGCAGGTAAAGGCAATGAGTGCTCTTTCAGAAGACCCTGGTTCAATTCCCAGCATACACATGGTGCTTACAACTATCTGTGACTCCAGTCTCATTGGAGACACTGTACGCCCACAGTGCGCAAACATATATTCAGGCCAACACTTAGACACATAAAGTAAAACTAAACCAAAAAATCTCAAAAAAAAAATTAAAAAGAATTCTAATATTTTGAAACCTTTTAAGATTGTTTGCAGAGAAAAAGAGAATGCTGCCTATAGGACTCATCTTAGAGTTCCTGCCCCCTTTCCAAGTCTCTTGAGATTCCTTTGTCATAGGCCCTTGCTTTATTCCCAGTGGCCAGGGAAATTTTGCCCTCTATGAAGTCATTTGCCTTGCTTGCCTTGCAGCATCCAGGTTTCAGTGATGTTGAGTCCCTGTTCTAGAAAATAAACTAGATATCCTTATTCTCAGGGGCTGAGATTATCTCTAACCTCTCCTTTCTTGTATTATGATTGACCTTTTGATGATTGACAGTGGGAATGCCAGTTCTTTTTTCCCAGGAAAATACCTCCTCCCATTTGCAGTGTATTGAATTCCAGGGGTTATACTTCAGGCAATTTTTTTTCTAATGACAGAAAAATCCAGCTGAGCTACAGGAAATCCTATCCAGATGGAGCTAGTTCAAACCCAGTTTGCTTTCTTCCTATCCGTCAAATTATTTGGGGATCTAGTTTTAGCCATGCTAACTTTACTAATAATAAGTACCCAGAACCTAAACTAGTCACTCCAAATATTTCAGTTGTTTTTCTCTTATAATATTGTGTGTGAGCTGGGGGCAGGGTTTTGTTTTTAAAGCCATTTTCATGAGGTCTCCAGGTAGAGCGTGAATTTGGATAACATCCTATCAGATTTACTTTCATAATCTTCAAAGAATGTTTTACTTTTTATGGGCTGTAGCGATGGATGAATTTTTCAGAGACCGTGCTAAAGTGACCAGCATAGAATCTTAAGTCTGTCAACATCATTCACCTTGTCCTATAAAACCCTTCTCAGGGACCTCCATAAGACTGGGCTGTGCAAAGCTGTGCCTGCAGGCTTCCCGATGTGAGATCCTGGGGGAAGTGGGAAATGTATGAGCATGGGGAAGCTCTGGCATAAGTGCAAGAACCAGTTTTAAATGTGCTGAACTATCAAACTCATGCCGTCAACAAACTTTTCTGTTAATGAAAAGAATGTGTCTATGTCAACCTCCCGTTCCAGAAAGCCAAGGACAAACAAACTAAGAGTTCTATAGAAAGGAGGCCTGGGTTAATAAAATGCATGGAAATCTCAGGGCAGAACAAAATCAACTGGCTCCAGGACGGGACCTTCAGTCAGACCTCCTTACTCACTCCATATCATCTACAGAGGCTAACAGGGCTCTCAGGACAATGTGCAGTTGTCCTAAATGATACCTGAATATGTCCACGTTTGCTCCATCACAGGAGGTGAAAGAGTACCATGCCACAGTGTGAAGTTAAGGACGTCCAGTGGTGCTGTTCTAATTAGTTTGAGAAACTATTTTAGGCACTGTTGTCTTTCACCAGATTATGCTAACAATCTCTGGTCTCCTAACTGGCATGAGTAATTTTTTTTTCTGAGACACATATCTATCTGTGCCATTCCTAATGAAATCCTTTCATTGTTTTTCCAATTGTCTTGCAGATTGCTGCTCAGTACAGCATTCAGGGAAAAGCGGCTCCCAGTCTCCAGGTCAGTCTTACCTCTACCCACGCCATGCTTTCCTCTGCACTTGCTCACAGCTTCTTTCAATATTGAAATTCCTTCTATTTCAATGTTCAATATTGAAGAGGAAATCTTGCTTCTGCCACTTTACCTTTGCTGCTTCCTCAAACCATTTGTCCCACTCTGTCACCTGCTCTTCTTTAGGTTTTGATTTAGAGTCTTTTTCTCTAAAGGCTTTTCTTCTCACCAGTCCAGGTGAGTTAGAAATGGCCAATGCATACCACTGTCCTCATGGTCCTTGTCATGGTCGGTTGGAAAAGCCACTTCAGGCACATGCTTCTTGGGGTGACGTAATACATATTGTACCTCCCATAGGTTGCCTTATTCTGTAATCATATGCTTAATATTAGCAGTGAATGGATGGTCTGAAGGATGAGGGAAATCCCTCCTCAGGAAAGAGGAAAGAGTGAAAATAAAAATAAAAAGGCTGAAAAATATGGAGCCCGAAGATGAAGGAAAAAAGATATTACTATCTCTGGTAGACATAGTCATTTAGAGTTTACATAAAATAGGGTGAAATGGAGATGAGAGGGTTGGGGGAGAGAGACAGAAACAGAAATGGTGCTGTGGTGGGGATGGGGAAACTTGGGGATTGGATTTACATTTTCCAGCTGTGAAAGCTTGGCTCTGTGCCCACTGTCTCTCTTTTATGTTTTGTTTGGTTTTATTTATTTATCATGAGCTCTTTTACTACCTGATTTGTTGGGGAGGTCATTTTGGGGCTAGAGAGGTGGCTCGCTAGGAAAGCACTTGTTCCACATGAATGAGGCTGAGTTTGAGTCCCCAGAACCCACATAAAAGAGCTGGATAGGTAGTGCTAGGGTCTGTAATCCCAGTATTCCAACAGGGAGATGAGGGGAGGAGCCAGAAGAACCCCAGGTTTCGTGTGAGACAGTTAGCCTAGCACATGCAGCAGAGAAGCCATAAAGAAACCCTGTGTCAGACAAGGTAGAAGGTGAGGACCTGTATTCAAGGTTGCCCTCTGACTCACATGAGCACACAGCCTGTGTGTTCCCATGCCCACACATCCACACATATGAAGTACTCAGGCACAAACACACACACACACACAAGTATCACTTACAGTTCATGAGATAACAACTATTCATACTTTGCAGCATTCAGCAGATGTAATCGTTGAATTTCTGTACACAATGTAAGATGTCTACATTGTTTACGGTGTTTACCTGGGATGTATAGGAAAAATATAGGATAGAAAGTCGGAGGCCTGATGTTTCATCTTGTTTAGATCATTACCTATATATCTAATACTGACACCAAGTTTCTCTACTTAACTGCATTTATGTCAATAAAGGCTTTTTACACAAGAAGGAAAATATATCCTATTAAAAGACTGCCAACGTCCATAAAAAAATAAAGATGCTAAAACATATGAGGAGGTAGAGTAAATAATTCAAGTTAGACATCCAGGAGGCTAACATTTACAATATTATTAACCTCACCACTTGATGTCTCATCACACCAAATGAAATATAAAATAGGCTGTGCAGGAAGTTGTTTTAAAAATCTCTTCGATAGTATTCTACCAATATAGGAGACATAAAATAAATATTCTGTATGTTATCCCATTAAGTTCCCAAAGGAATCAGTTAAACAATAATGTTTAGTTCATTCTTCCATTCCATGGATGGCTACAGCTCCATGGCTATTACCTTTTCTTCTCTTTCCATCTGGTCATGTTTTGATTGTCCCAGATGTGTGCCATCTCCTTTGGTGTGTCCAGTGAGTGTCTTAGAACAGACTGCTCAAAATCTACCTGGGAATCAATGCTCGCTCAAAGCTTACTGTGTCACTCCAGTGCCACTGAAGGTGTTTTCGGTAATAATATCCATTAGGACTCAGCAGCTGCATGTTACCTGAAATGTCCTTTCTTTTCTCTTGGATTTTAAGTTGCTGCTCAGAGCACCCATTTCCTGGTGTTCAGGCAGAAAGGAAGTCAGATTTCTGTCCTCCTTCTAATGCTAAGCAAAAAGGGCCATGTAAAAACAGCCTGTAAGATGCTGGGTGAATGGGAGTCTGGGTATCTCTCAACACTAGACCAGCGGCCTTTAGACAATGTGTGCCTTTATGTTCTTGTGCTGTGGAATGGATAGGTGTCTGGCAAAACCAAACAGAATTTGGCAAATGAGGATGAAACGGAACTCCTTTTTCAGGGTGAAAAATAACTTTATTGGAGCGCCTGCTTAGACTTATTGCATTTCAGCCTCCTAGGACAGAGATGCAGAGGCGTTTATCCACAGCCACACTGTCTGTGGTTGGTATATTGAACAAGTCCTTTTATGCATATGTGTGGTTTCACTGAGACCATTAATCACTACTTGGAATATTTGTTCTTAGTCTTATCCAAACTGATAAGCATAGCTGTAGGGGAATCTATGCAGAAATTTTAATTTCTAAACTTTTGGCTGTTTCTCCTTTAATTGGTCCTTGGAGTATCTTGGGTTTCTCTAGCTTATCTTAACTAGATGGGCAAATTCTGGCAGTAGAAGCAATTTTGTTTGGCCCCATAAATTTGAGAAAACTGCCAATCAGGCACTTAAGAAACTCTCTTGCAAGTGCAAACCATGATTTCTCCCCCTCCAAACAAGGATGAGCCCTAAAGGAACATCTAGACACAGACACAAAAGTCATTCTTCAAAGAGAAAAAATCCCAGCTGTGCTTTTGGACGCTGCTTTGACTCTGTTCTTACAGGCAAGAACATGGGAAGAAAAACACTTCTAGGCCAATGAAAACAGATCCCAAAAGGAGTTATGTTCAAGCTGTGATTTGAGGGTCTAAATGAAAAATGATTTTACAAAGTTTCTGGAGTGTCTTCTGCATGGTCCTCATAGCCAGGAATGATATAGCACACTCCACGAGCATTCATTGTTGGAAGTACCCCTTTCTGGATAGATGCAGCTATTTAGAAAGAGCCTTAGAAAACAATTGAGTCTCCCCCCCCCCTTTAATGACAACACCATCTATTAAGATGTATCTAGTTTACAAATCTGAACTCCAGAGTTGGATAGACATGATTTTTAAAAAATGTTATTTCTACGTCCTTGGCTATGTCACTTGGTAATTTGATGATGTAATCTTCTTGTTTATAAAATGAAATCATAATGTACCCTTAGTCAAAAAGCTGTTCTGAAAAACTAAAAAATGGTTGCAAGGCACTTGGTGAGTATTCAATGCTGTGTCAACAATGTGTGTGTGCTATTGCTGTTGTTACTGGCAAGATGTTATGGGTCTGAACTCCACCTAGCTCCAGAACATTTGGTCATGGACTGAGCATATCCAAATACGTCAGATGACTGTACCCATTGCATTTTTGTATTGGTTATTTTGTGTTTTCTAAAGAACATAAGCAACATTAGTTGTACTTTTCAAAGATAGTTAAGACGGCTTTTCTCCTCTTGTGTATTATATGAGAACATGACCTACATGTTTTGCTTTTGGGTGGATTTATGACTGTGTCAACCAACTGAAATGGGAGGGGTGACACTGACTCCCAGTCTAAGACAGAAAGGGCTGTCACTTGATTCACTGTCCAATCTGTCTGTATTCCCTGTGATAACTATGCTGTGTAGATGCCAAGGCAAGTGCTCTAGTCAACAGTCTTTGTCTGTGAGTCATTCCCACTCAAGGAAGATCCATGTGGTTGAAATCAGATTATCCCAAGTGAGGCTACTGAATTTGTCTTAAATTGCTAACTAACCATTGGCTATAGTATAGTGGTTAGTAGAAGCTACTGAGTTCTGGGGTAGTTATATAGCAAAAGTATTTTAGATAGAAATTCTTCCTTATCTTGCCAATTCTCTGGGTATGAATTTCTCCAAGCACCCAGTTAGTCTGACAGTTCCTGCATTTGTAGTGAACAAAGTCCCACAGGTACAATTTAAGATCAGCAAACAAAAACCCTGGACACACTAGTTACTGTTTCTGTTATTAAACAAAATACCTGACAAGAAGCACTGTAAGAAGGAAAGAGCTATTCTGGCTTACAATTTGAGAGGATACATTTCATGGTGGAGGGGCAGTCATGGTAGCAAAAGCCAGAGGCTGGGTGGTCACATTGTGTCTGGAGTCAGGAAGCAGAGGGGGAAGAGGAAGCTGGCAAGCCGGCAAAATCTCAAGACCTGCCCCCCCAGTACTTACTTCTTCCGACAAGGCTCTACTTCCTAAAGTTTCCAGAACCTTCCAAAACAATGCCACCAGCTGGGAGTCAACTGTTCATTCAACATGGAGTCTATGGAAGACATTTTATATTCAAACCACAACATGGAGGAAATGAAACTATTATAGAAATTGTATAAGAAAGACTACATGGGATAGTGCAATACAGACATGATTGTGGTATAAACACGGAACAGGTAATCACAAAAGCTTTATGGTAAGGAGGCTTACACTGGCCTTTGAAGGACAGGTGGGACTTAGGTAATTAGAAGGGAGGAAGAGATCACATCCTGGAGGAGAGGGAAATAAAATTTGGAAAATGAGGTTTGGTATTATGCCTTAAGAGTAATCTTAAACAGGGCAGTAATGGTGAAAGCCTTTAATCCCAGCATTCAGAGAGTCAGAGGCAGACGAATGTCTGTGAGTTCCAGGCCAGCTAGCTCTATAAAACAAGTTCAGGATAGCCAAAGCTACACAGAGAAACCCTGTTTTGAAAATCATCATTATCATCATTATCTTAAAGTTGTATTTATTTTCCTTGAAAAATAATATTTATAAGGAAGAATGCTTTTGGATGCATTTCTAACACTTTAAAAATTAATTTAGTAATTATACTTTGTACAGGCTAAATTGTATCAATAGTGTTTTAAACTGGATTAATTTTTGAAAGTTTAATGAGCAAATTCTGCCTCTTCTAAAAAAAATATAATTTCACCTTCATTGTAGCACCTGGAATTTACAACAGATGCCTAGAAATATAAAGTCTTATCACCACTCTTTGCTGTTTAAAGTTATGCAATAGTAGACATTGGAACAATGCAATAAGGACATTGCTTTTCTCTTTACCTTGATATGGATACAAGTTAAATCCGATTGCAGATAAGAGCTAAGTAAACATTCATAAAACATACCCTTCACTTTTTCCCCCAGGCCACAAAGAATTGCTACCTCAATGTAGTTTTTTTTTTTTTTTTTTTAATTCCTAAGGTCTTTTTCTTTGTTTTTCTTAATGTGAATTGGTGTTATCCCTACATATATGTCTCTGTGATGGTGTTGGATCCCCTGAAACTGGACTTTGAGACAGGAATCTTAGCCACTGAGTCATCTCCCCACCCCTGTTCCTGAGGTCTTAATGACACCACTCCCTACCCAAAACCATCAACATATATGAGGCCTAGATTTAAGTATAATTTCAGATTTTGGAGTGTTAGATTTTTCCCTGTTTAGAGCACAATTTATGGTTGGAACTCATTACTTCTTAGGCAGTCAATTCTGCTGAGCTGCATAGCCTCTTGCCCTTGCCTTTGCTAGGGTGACGTGTTTGCCTCTCAAATTCTGCCTTTATATTTTCGCCCTGCTCTTTGAAATAGTGTAGAATAACACAGTTTCCCTCTCCCGCGTGGTTAGCACTGAACCATCTGAAGGTAGCAGCCATACAGTCTGTGGACCTTCTCTGCCGGTCTAATGATTTGATGGTCTTTCTTTACTCTGATTACCCTCTTCTGAATCATCCTGTCTGTCTTAAAGTCTTGCCTATGACATTGTAATGTTCTAGCTGTTGAGGGAGATAAGGTGATTGTCAGAGAGTAAATATGCTCCTTGATTTTTTTTTTTTTGAGATTCACTCTCGGGATGGAGAGAGTTTAATGCTGAAAAAAGTGTGTGTGGAGGGGGAGGCTGGAAAGGTAGCTCAGAGATTAAGAGCGCTGGCTGTTCTTCCAAAGGTCCTGAGTTCAGTTCCCAGCAACCACATGATGGTGCCTCATGACTGTCTGTAATGAGATCTGGTGTCCTCTTCTGGTGCGCTGGCCTACAAGCAGACAGAACACTATATACATAGTAAATAAATAAATAAATCTTTTTTTTAAGTGTGTGTTTGTGTGTGTGGTTTGTGTGTGTGTGTAGGGACATCCATGCATGAGTATGTCAAAGCCATAGATTGATTTTGGATGTCTTGCCTCTATTATTCTTGGAGGTAGGATTCTCATTAAATCTGGTCATCAAGCCCCCATGATCCTCTGTCAGTTCTGGAATTCCAGGTGCACTGTGCCATGGATAGCTTTTTCATGCTTGGGTGCTCAAGGATTCTAACGCAGGCCCTCATGTTTGTACAACAGGCACTTTATGCATTGAGCTGTCCAGTGAGACCCATAAGCGTCTTATAAATAGTTTGGCACTGAAAATATGTTCATCTGCCTAAATTCATGAGGACATTCTAAAATACAAAAAATCCTTTATTGCATCAGAAGAAAGCCCTGAAAATTTGGCAGCACCCTGTGTACTAGGCAGATTTTCTTAGGAGGTTTGGTGGCTGAAATGAGTCAACTAGCTCCTACCTGAGCTAGCCCTTCCTCCTTCAGGAAACATGAAGACTCTACAACATTTCTGCAGCCTGTGTTATACCAAAATGTGCCAGGTGGCAGGTAGGACAAGACTATAGCATTACTATAGCTTTAAGTCACTTATGACTATTTAAATGTGATGTCAAATTAAGTTAGAGTTTTAGGCCCCCATTTGTAGGAGGCACATTTAAGTTTTCTGAGTTACATGTGACTCGTGGCTGCTATAATGATTGTTACAGTTTAGAGCTTTTCTGTCACTGTTGAAAATTGTCTTCTCATCATGTAGATAAAAGTGCTAATGTGAGATTTTTAAATATCTTAAAAAGAAATAATGTGATAGATGGATATAGGACAGGTGCAGACACAAAAAGCATTATAGATTTTATTATTTTGTATGATGTCTAGTCCAGGGTTCTGCAGGGGAAGCCTGGTCAATAATTTAGGTTTTTGAGATTAACCGAGTTCAGGTTTTATTTCTGTTATTTCTTATCTGAATGGTTGTTTGAGTGATTCAACTGAAAATAGGTATAGTAAATTTCTTGTGAGCATTAAGCTCAAATGAAAGCAGTTGTACAAATATTCTTACAATATTTATTTGTTCAAGTATTTGTACATATATAAGCCACCAGCATAAACATAAGGTATTATTTCTGTTATTATGGGTAAAGGTGAAAATTTTAGTATCAAGCTCCATTCCTAGATTGTGTGAGCAAACATAAAGCAACACCTCATTTTGTGAGCTGCATTTGATGGAGGTAAGTAGGCTGCAACTTCAGGTTTCCTTGCTCGTAACCCTTCAAATTTTTCCTGTTGAAGTTTTTCTTTGCCTTCCTTGAATCAAACCTCAGGTATACTCCATGGTTTTGCAAGGTCATGTTCACGGTCACTTTTAAACAGCGATAGATAAGTTTTTGTGCTCCATTTCATTCACCACATCTCACTTTCAGCTTCCTCTTAGAAGATTGGTAGAATGTGATTACTCCCAAGGTGACACCTTTTTCTCATACCAGCCTTAGGAATACTGAATTAGATTTCATATTGTTGTCTCTCTCTCTCTCTTTCCCAGGGTTAGGTCAGATAAAACAGATCATGACACAGGACATTCAGGGTACCTGGTAAAGAGTTCTAGATGTCTCTCTGGCACCTGCTTCATTTGGGTTGTATGTAGGTATCTCTATTATTTTTTAAATCTATTTTATTTTTCTGTGGTTTCTTCTATCTCTTTCTCCCTTCTCCACCCTAATTTCTTCCTACACACCAACACCAGGTAGGAGGGAAAAAAGATTGGTGGGGAGAAGGGGTGTAGGTTTCTTAGCTACTTCCTGCTGGTTAGGTCGTTAGGTTCCTTGGAGCAAGTCCAATCTTCGTTTCAGGAGATCTCCAACTTCTTTTTCTCGAATGGCATCAACAGCAACCAGGAGCAGCCAAGGGAGCAGCAGCATTCTTCTTTCTTGGAGCACATCCCCTCCTCTCTCTCTTGCTTCTGGCATCTATTCCCTCTCCAGAGTCCTCAAAATTAAACTATCTGCAGCTGGCAAAGGCCATGCCCCTCTCAGGGCCTACACAAGCCAAATAGCTGCTGTGGACAGTCTGGAGCAGCCCCATATCCCACACCTGGGATTAAAACAAAAACATGTTTATATAACATAACTGAGTTTTTTTAAAAGCACCAAAACATCCACTACATGTGTATTGGTTAGTAGGGGAGTAGCTGTGCCTCCTGCCACTAACACCACCGTGTCTAGAGACCTAGATCCTGTTGACAAGTCCTTCTAAGGAAATATTCCCTATTCAAAGTCTTAAAGTAGAGGGCTGGAGATGATGGCACAGCTCTTAAAAGAACTTGCTACCTTTCCAGAGGATTCAGGTTCGATTCCCAGCATCCACATGGTGGCTTGCAACTGTCTGTAACTCCAGTTACAGGGGCTCTAACACACTCTGGCCTCTGAGAATACCAGGCATGCACACGGCATACACACAAACATGTAGGCAAACACAGCCGACACATAAAATAAAAGCAATAAAATTAAAAATATTCTGGAAAGAAAAGTAGAGGTCACGGACCCAACTCTATATTTGGGTATATCATGGCTTATCTAACAAGCAATGCAGGGTCCCAGCTCTGGAACAGTGCTGTCTTCTTAACTTGCTTGTACCAAATTATGCTCAGCAATTGTACTTCTACTGATAATCTAAGACAACAGAGAAATCCATTTAATGTTATGTAACTATGGAGCTTGGAAGATTGACTTATAAGTAGACAGAGTAGAAAACCATTGGATTTTAGGTTCTTAGGAATCAGTACTTTGAGCTCAAGGACCGGGAGCAGGAAGAGTCTGATCTGCCAAAGTCACAGACACCGAGCCATGATAACAGGAGTGCTGGGAGGCCTCCCTGGCCCTGAACAACCTTTGACGTTGTTAGCTTTTTTCTACTCTTGAAAGACACTGTCCCTGATCTCTGGCTTTTAATTTGCAGCACTGGTCAGGACATTCACCTCTGCTTCATACTGGTCATTACAAAAATGTTGATCAAGCAACAAAGACAAATGACCTGTTCTAGTCCTTGCCCATAGCAGAGGGTCCAAGTTTAATAGTTTTACTGAAAGTATTCTGAAGCAGCATTTTACAGTTCCCCTGTGTGAGCACAATGCAGTGCTGTCCTGTACCTGGCTAGTCATGTTCTCAACCCTCACAAGCACAGCCTGGGACTTAGTATATTTCTTTTTAAGCATCCGGCTGAGTATTTTATGGTGTAATCAGCTAACCACATTCATTTATAATACATCTGTCACTGAGTGAACATAGCTAAAGTTTAATACAAGTGAAGTTTACATCTTTCCCTAACTCAGGTCTCATTACAAGGAAGGTAAACACTGTAAATATGCTGGATTTAGAGGAGGCTTGCAGCAAGGAAAACAAACTTTACTCACATTTTGAGAATTCCTTCCCTGGGGAGACATAAACAGTGTCTACCCTCTCCTGATAAGGTCAATAGCAGACAACATCATGATTCTGCTGAAGTTCATCCTGAGGATCCAGGGCTTGCTTATGTGGGCTAGGTGTTGCTTATAACCCCAAAGCTGCTACACCAAGTCTTTGCCAAATACGGACGATGGCTTTCCTATGATTTCACTGATGGAGCTCCCATTTCAGCTATGCTTCCTATGCTGGCCAGTTTTATGTCAATTCGATACAAGCTAAAGTCATCTGAAAGGAAGGAAGCTTAACTGAGAAAATGTCTTTTTTTAAGATATGGCTATAGGGACTTTTCTTAATTAGTGATTGATGGGGAAGGGCCCAGGCCATTGTGAGTGGTGCCATCCCTGGGCTGGTGGTCCTGGGTTCTGTAAAGAAACAAGCTGAGCAAACCTTGAGGAGCAAGCCAGGAAGCAGCACTTCCATGGCCTCTGCATCAGCTCCTGCCTCCAAGATCCTGCCCTGTCTGAGTCTCTGTCCTGACTTCCTTCAGTGATGAACAGTGCTTTAGAAGTGTAAGCCAAATAAATTCTTTCCTCCCCAACTTGCTTTTTGGTTCTGGTGGATTTTTGTTTGTTTGTTTTGTTTTGTTTTCATAGCAATAGAAACCTTAACTGAGACTCTTCTCCGGTCTCTATACTCTGTCCCATCCTATGACCTCTAGGTCACATGTATACAAATGGCTGGAATGTGCAGAAGGCAGCAGCAGGAGTCTCTGGTGATGGTACAATGTTGCTCCCCACCCCACCTTCCTGTGAGTGAATGTCAGGATGAGGATGATCGCTTACAGACAGGCACAGCTGATCTAATGAAGATGGCAGCTGCTTTGCTCAGAGGACGCCTTCTGCAATAATCCGCTTTTCCTGTAGCTACAAGTATTCATGAACTTGAGAGGTTTTACTAATCGGGTACTTGAAGGGCAAGAATCCACAAGTTTCTGCTATCTGGTTCACATAAACAGGGAAGAAAGTAATTTCAAGAATTTGCAGGTGCTATTTATAGTGTCAAGAACAGCTTACATTTGGAATGAGAGAGCACCATGTGGCTTCTGGGGAAACTAAACTCTTGATTCTGGAAAGCCCTGTTAGGAAAAATCTCCCAGAGATGATGTAGGAAAGGGCCAGAGTAGGAACAGCTCAGCTTAATGTGAGCTCCATCATTCAAATATATGCAGATTTAGGCAGCTTTCTAAGTTTTCATTTCTTCACTTATAAAGCAGGGCCAATGATCAGTAAAGATGTGATAATTAATAATGTATTACATGTGTCTTAGTTAGATTTTTATAGCTGTAAAGAGACACTGTGACATCACCAACTCTAATAAAAGGAAAACATTTAACTGGGGCTGGCTTACAGTTCCAGAGGTTTAGTCTGTTATCATTGTGGCAGGAAACATGACAGCAAGCAGACAGACTTGATGATGGAGAGGTAGCTGAGAATTCTACATCTTGATCTGCAGGCAGCAGCAGGAGACTGTGTCACACTGGCCAGACGAGCATATAAGACCTCAAAGCCCACCGTAATGGTGACACACTTCCTCCAAAAGAACCACACCTACTTTAACAAGGACACACTTCCTAATAGTGCCACTGCCTATGGGCCAAGCACTCAAACACACAAAGCTATGGAGGCCACACCTATTCAAAGCACCACAACACATAATGTTTATTAGTTACTCTATAAAGTTTTATGAGTGGACAGGCCACTGGCAGAGGACTCTAAGCAGACCTAATCCCACTCTAACAGCTCACTAAGTTATCTTGACAAGTTATTTGAGTAAGACTGTATGGTAATTTCTAGGTGCCTTGCAGAAGTATTGAGGTGGTGTCTGCCTCTTTAGACCTTCTGCAGAAAATTCTTTCCAGAGTTGACACTCCCAACTCTTCTCAAAGACCTTCCAGAGCGTGCTCAGCTGTCCTTCCTCCTGACTTGCAGTTGGCTCCTGCGGTGTGCATTCCAGTGTGGTTTCTGTTTTGTGTGGAGACCACTTGATTCTGGAGAGGAACATTCTTGCTGCCCTCAAGAAGCCATCCTGACTTTCCCAAATTCAAGATGTAGTGGTACTTTTAGCTTTTGGTTACTTCAAAAAACCTACCCAGATTTCTTGGTTCTGTTGCTCTCCCTGTGGAGCTCCAGTGCTCTCCAGGTCTTTCTCTCTCCCCCTTCTTTCACAAGATTTCCTGAACTCTACCCAAAGTCTCAGCATCTGCCTTGATACACTGCTGAGCAGTCTTTCAGAGGCCCTCTGTGGTAGGCTCCTGTCCTGTTCCCTGTTTTCTCCCTCTTTGGATGTCCATCCCATTTGCCTTTCTGAGTGAGGATTGATCATCTTACCTAGTGTCCTTCTTGTTTAGCTTCTTTAGGTGTACAGATTTTAGTATCTTTATCCTATATTATATGTCTAATATCCATTTATAAGTGAGATATGTACCATGTGTGTCTTTCTGCTTCTGGGATACCTCACTTAGGATGATCTTCTCTAGTTCCCATCATTTGCCTGCAAATTTCATGATTGCTGAGTAGTATTCCATTGTGGAAATGTACCACTGGACCTCCCCTATCAGTGGAATTGGAGAGGATCATGGGAGGAGTTGGGGTAGGAAAGGTGGGATTGGGAGGGAATGAGGGAGGGGGCTACTGGGATACAAAGTGAATAAACTGTAATTAATATAAAAAATAAAAATAAAAAATTAAAAAAAAAAACCTACCCAGATGCAGCACTAACAGCTTGCTTGTCATGCCCCCTTTCCTGGATTAGAAGTATTTTCTAAGATTTTGCCTTTTTCAGGTCGGGCGGGGGGGGAGTATGTGTAGAGATGAACAACCTCATAACGAGTATGATTGTGACTATGGAGGCCACTGCCAGGTCTCAGTGGCACACTCCCACTCTTTAAGGAATAAATTATGAGGAGAGAGGTTTATGCCGCGAAAATCCTATGCCAGGGCAATCTGAAGTCATCGTTCAAGAGACTTTCAAAGGAACTGACCTACAGAAAAGCACACATTTCCCCCAGCAGTAACTGATTGTTGCGCCTTCTGTGCATGAATCCTGCTGGCTTATTCTGTGTATTGTTACCTTCTTAGCTACGTTGTACATTACTACACCAACAACATCACATCTGCAGAGCAATCTCAGGGCTTAGGAGCTATTGGCACTTAGAAGCAATTACCCAGTACTGGATTTTTTACTCTCAGCCCACAGTAGGATGTTACGCAATCTACAGAGAAGCCCATAGTGGGAGATAAAATCGAGCTTTTGCAATGAAAATTTGCCACATGCTTGTCTAGAAAGAAAATAATTTAGACCCCATTGTCTGGTGCCTTGGAGATGAAGCCAATTGTTTGCTGAGTGTCCCGACTTCCACCGTGGTTTCTTGGCATTTGCCTCGCCTGGCTTCTCTGATGAACAAAACCAGTGGTAAGAGCATAATATTGATCTCAAGCTTCTTTACACCCTTAGAACCGGACCCTCTGTTCATTTGCTGTTTCTGTGAGCCTGCAATTACAGTGCTTTAAAATTTGAGTAAAAGTAAATTCTACAGCAGAAATGTTATGTTGATGTGGATATTTCCCCAAAGTCTGTAGTTTAGTGTTACAACTAGGCTTTTCATGCTTGAGTGAGATTATACAATATCACATTAAAATATGTAACTAGTGCCCTAAGTTCCTTCTCCTTATAGTTAACATCTCGTATTCAATACGCAGCTAGAGAGGTAGCTAGAACTCTCTGGTGCCTTTCCTTCCTCTCTAAGAGAAACAACATTGCATTTTAATTATGAATGTCAGCTCTGCTTGGGTTCAGATCTTGACTTACTACCCCAAAATGAATAAATAAATCATCAATAAAATGGGGGGAAATTAGTCCATTTTTTTTCTGCATATACTTGCTAAATGCCTTATATGTGCCAGAAAGTTTGCTCTTTACACACAGTGGAGAACTTAGCGGTCTTGTGTGGTCACACACACATTTGCACACGGAGAGTACTTCTAGGTTGCTTCATCCAGAGTCGTTCTAACTGTGCTAGTAAATCAGGTTTGGCTTTTTGAAGAGGAAAAGTATCCAGTTGTGTTTGTGTGTTAATGTGCTTGGATGTATGCGCATGAGTGTAGGTGTATGCCTCCTACAGTATAACACAGAGGTCAGGGGACAACCTTGGATGTCCCCTGACCCCTTGTTGGAAACAGGGTCTCTTGTTTGTGCCCGCTAACACCAGGCTACATGGCTGACCAGTGACTAGGGATGTGCCTGTCTTTCTCCCAACTTGAGTAGGAATGCTGGGACGACAGATGTGCTACTGTGTCAGGCATTACATCGGTGCTGGAGATGGGGGAGGGGTGTCTCACTACAGGTCCTTAAGCTTGATGGTAAGTGCTGTATCCACTGTGTTGTCTCTAATAGCTGGAGCTAAATTGTTCATTTGTTCATTTCTTGTCTTTGATGTCACACTTGGCCTGAGAGACTTGGCCATAGTCCCTAACCACTACAGCACTGCAACCAACCACGGTACTGCGTTTCCTCTCTCGATCAGTTTGCAGAGGCCTGCCTATTCCCTCAGGTTCCTCTTGTCGTCATCCTTAATTAGGCTGATTTTATGCTCAGCACAAAGGGCCTTTACCAACTTGGTGGATATAGGCTCATCACAGTTGGAGGTAAGCATACAAAGCTTGGTTTGGTGCTTGCTGAAGGCCTTGGCAGATCTGCTGTTTTCAGGTACTAGACCAGTGATTCTCATCCTGTGGGTCCCAATCTGCTGATATGGGGACCTTTCACAGGGGCCACATATCAGATGTTGATATTATGATTCCTGACAGTAGCAAAATCACAGTTAGGAGGTACCAGTTACGAGGTGTTGGGGGAATCACCACAACATGAAGCACTGTATTAAAAGGTCCCAGCATGAGCAAGGATGAGAACAGCTGGCCTAGAACATCATGGTTGCAAGCAGTCTTCAGCACACCTCCTAAAGCAATATTAATGTCCATTTTGCTTCACTTCCGGCAGCAATGCCTTCCTTGACCATGGTGGTGCTTTATGGATGAAGCTGAGTTTTGAATACAGTCAAGATGCCATTTTCATGCCCTGGTGGCAAAGAAAGAGCCAGATTTGTTGAATTGCTTTAGCCTTTAGTAATCGCTAGTAGATTTAAATGCTTGGAATAAATGGATCTGATATATGTACTTATTTTCTTTGTGATAGATTGGGTAAAGTAATATATACAATTTTTTTGAATTAAAATATAGCATGTGCAGTTATACTTGAGCATTGTAGATAAAATAATTGATAAGATTTTTAAAATTTTTGTAAGTAACAGTTGATTTTTTTTTAACTTAATACACAGTTCCTATGAATAAAGCAAGCAAGAGACTTGTTTCTGGGGAACTCTTAAGGCAAAAAATGAGCCTAGTTGTTTCAGACCCTCCTCCTCCTTCTCCTCCTCCTCCTCTTCCTTATCTTCCTCTTCCTCCTTTTCATTTTTTTCTGGTGTTGACACAAAAACTATACTAATTAAGATTCCAAATATGGCAAAGGCCATAGCCCACAGATTTCAATTACAAACCGTGGTTAAGACTATGGCCTCTGTTCAGCCACATTAATTCTCCCAGCTGCTTAAATAACATTAATCAAAATAAAGACTGAATTGTGAGAGTAAGTTGTTAGCAAGCAGTTTTAGTAGGGAAAACATAGAGATGCTCAATGTGATGTTGAATGGGTTAGTGTTATAGGTTCTTCTCAGTGTAATTGTATTTAGATATACATTGTATAACATTGAGAACAACGAAGTCAAAAGATCCTTTGTGGATTCCATAAAAGCCTGGAGGAGACTGGGTTGTGTGTTGGTCTGGGCATTGAGATGGCTATTAAGGCACAGTTACAAAGGATCTCAGGACTTAATTCCAATCAGTGTTACAGATACCTACCCATTCCCTGAGGAATGTCGGCCATAAGTGAGGAAAGGGATAAGTTTGTCCTGAAGACTGAAAAATGAGGTGTGCGGCCAGGCAAGCACAGAGCTTTTGGAACACCTTGAGAATCTCTACAGAGTTTCGTGCGAACAGAAATTATGTGGAGAGTTGCAGTGTAGATTAACATCAAGATGTTCTCAGATGGATTTTCCAAGTGATTGCCTGCTGGTAAATGTATAAATGGAGGTTGTCTGTCCATGTGTCATGGCAGCTACCTTCAGTGAAGTATCAAGCAAGGACTGTACAAATTAGACATAAACGTGTATTTCAGTACCTTCAGTTTCTGATGAGTAAATAAGACTACTCCAAGCATATGACATGAGAAGAAGGAAAAAAAAAGCAGAAGGGATTTTTCTCTATACAAGAAACAAATGAAGGACATTTAACAAAGTAGTTCATTTATAGTGAAAAGGCGAGCAATACTTTATAGATGTTAATCTCTTGATTTCATCGATACTTGAGTTTTCAAATTGCATCATAAAATGCAGCAAGTGTTTCATATTCATATTCTTGAATGAACTGGGACATGATCAAAGTATAGGAAGTGTTCCCTTTTGGCTCAGTATCTAAAAGCATTGGTTCTGGCATGAGGAAGATCTCACATAGGAAATTGTGACTGTATTATTTTTGGCAATGGAGTTTGAACAATTTTTTTTTTTAATGTGCCAGCTCTTAGCCCTTTGCCTGGAGTTCTAGGAGCTTCACAATATCATCCAAACATACTTCTCCAATTCTCTCTACCTGCATGTACCAATATTCTGAATGTTTCCTACTCTGTTGTGAAAGGGACCATTGTCTTACTGTGTACACACCACAGCCCTCACTTCTACGTGCTTGTTTATAGCATTGCCTCTATGTCCAACCTGATATTGTGCCCCAGCCCACAGGCCCCTCCCCCATAACCTATCTCCAGGCTGTCTAGTACTTTCTACCTCTTAAATAGTTATTAATCTGCATACAATCACTTCCCTATGAATGAAGGGTGAGAGTCTTTCTCTGATTAGTATGTCTAGTCTGTATATTAACAATAATCACAATAGGAAATTTGATAATATTTATTAAACATGTTCAGATTACAAATTAGGAAGCTTACTATAAAAAGATGTAGAAAAATATTTTTTCATTAGTCTCCAGCTTAGTCATTTCTAGCCTTGTGACAAATGACCCCACGGCGTAGCAATTTATAACAATTTATTACTGCACTGTTTCTTTTGCAGTCCTGATACAGATCTTCTGTATCCTGGGAGTTGTAGTCCCCTACAAGGCTGGGCTAAGAGTGTCTTTGAGGACTGAAGCCTCATCCGAAGGCCTAACTGGGGAAATGGAGGGCTTCAGCTCTTGCTCTTTACTGACTAGACACTTGTCTTTTTTTTTTTTTTTTTTTGGCACATGGATTTCTGGATTTCTCCAACATGACAGCCTGTTTAATCAAAGCATATGAACTGACAAGTCAACAGAGACTCTGCTATCAAGGCATATGTCACAGTCTTAGGTAATCGCAATAGGAAAGTGACAGCCAAACTGTATTATTCAGAGTTCTCTACTGGAACCAAACCGAGCAAATGAATGTATATTAAAAGGGGGTTTATCAGAATGACTTACAGGCTGTGGTCCAACAATGGCTGTCCCCAGAGGAAAAGGCCAAGAGTATGGTATTTGTTCAGTCCAGGAGACTGGATGTCTCAACAAGTCTTCAGTATGTGTAGGATCCTGAGGAAGTAAGTTCTAACAGCAGTGAAGAAGTGCCTCAGCAGCAGGATAGGTGAACTTGCCAGCAAGAGTGACAGTGAGGCAGGCAAAAAGTAAAACCTTCCCTTTTCCATGTTCTTTTATATGGGTAAATACCAGTAGGTATGGCCCAGATTTAAGGTAGATCTTTTCCACCTCAAGTGATCCAGTCAAGCAAAATTTCCTACAAATAAGCCCAGCTGCTTGGGTTTTAGTTGATTCCAGGTATAGTCAAGTTGACAACCAGGATAAGCAATCACATGCTACGTTGATCAGAAAATATTCACTGGAAATAAGTTGTAGGTGGCAATCACATTCAAATGGAAAGTATTATTCCAGGATCTATATCAGAAGGTGGAATGGGAAGACTGATCTTAGAACACTGGTTTTCAACCTAATGATGTTAACTTTAAAGTAGTTCCTCATGTTGTGGTGACCCAAGCCACAAAATTGTTTCATTGTTGCTTCATAACTATAAATTTGCTACTGTTATGAACCATAATTTAAATATCTGATATGTAGGCTATCTGAAATTCAAATCACTGAGAAGGGGTCATTTGACCCTCAGTGGGGTCACGATCCACAGGTTGAGAACCACTGTCTTAGATGGTGACTCTACCTCTGCTTGAAGGTTTGTTGCACACATGCCTGTTAATAGAGCTTTGTGTTAATTGTACTTTAGCTTGCTTATATAAAATTCCTGCATTATGAAGGCCATTTCTTTGAAGCCCACATCAAACTGTACTATCTTATTAAAGCAGTCTTGGATACCAAATGTTGAGAAAAATTCTTTCTTTCTTTATATACCCATAATATATTATACCCTTGTTCATGCTCCACATTGTATTTTGCATTCACCAGGACACAGATGGTCAGTTTATCTTTGGCTGTCCTAATTGTTTTCCTCATAGCAAAAAAGGAAATCTCGAGGTGGATATTAATAGACTTACTTTCTGAAGTCTCACCTGTGGGCAGGTCCTTTTGGCAATGACACATGTCATCATCAACAAAAAGCAGTGAAGCTATAAAACAAACAAACAAACAACACCAATGCCTTAAGTACATTTACAATTTTGTGTTGGGCCACATTCATAGCTGTCCTTGGTCACACAGGGCCAGAGGAACACAGGCGGGACACTATCTGATGGTGCATGGCTAACTGGACATGAGTTCCCAGGTGCATTTTCTAGTGGAGAGAACCTATTCTCTCTGCTGGACCCTACGTCAATTTTAGGGATATAATTTTAGTGAAGCAAACAGTAGAGACAAAAGAGAGACTAAGAAATGGCCATAGAATAATTAAATCAATAATAATTAGCATAGTTAAAGAGAAAACAATGTAAGAAGCTAGCTTGAATGATGACTATGCCTGCAAAAAAAAAAAAAAAAAGAATGAAAAAGAATAAGAGAGAAGGAAACTATATTGCGTGAACTGTAAACTAAAGACCATTACAATAACATACACTTTAAAACTAAAGGTCAGAGAGAATGAAAGAACAACCCCAACAGGATAATGTGATTAGGGGGGAAAAAGTAAACAGTGATTTCAAAGCATAGAAGTTTAGCTAATCAACACCAGCTGAAGCAAATAAGCCACACTTGGTCCAAAGATCAGTGTAGAGTGTCCTTGAGCTTCAGCCAAAGAGCTGGTGCTCCCCGAGCGGCCGGGGCTGCATTGCCTGCTGTTCCCTGTGCTGAGCAGACACTGACTTCTCACTGGTACCTCATATCTCTCATGCTTGGCTTCTTTTCTCTAGGATTTTGTTGCAGATAGTCTCTGCTCTTCAAGTGCAGGAATGTCACCCTGTGTTCTAACTTCTGGCTATAAAGGACAGCACAGAGCTTAGGCCTGACTTAGGAATGTGTATTTGTGATGGAGACCAACTCCTGCCTGGCTGCTTTTATTAGTGACACTAATACAAAAGAATGACTGTTTCATTGGAGATTTTTGTGCTGGGGTATGAACTTTATGTTTGCCAAGTGAATCTCTTAGGTGAGGACACTGGAACTGCAATGGGGAAATGCTGTGTCCAGTGTTACAAGTCACTCTCAGCACTTAGGCTTTGGAACCCATGGGATACAAACTCTTTGGAACAAATTCGGGCCTTATGGGATGATCATCTCCTGTCCACTATATTAGTACAGGGCAAAGTTTGGATTGACAACGCAGGAGCTGCCGTGGTTATGCCTTTAGTTTCCATTCCAGATATGTAGACTGAAACCATAATCCCGATGGTACCGACAGTCAGGGGTGTGTAGAGACCCACTTCTTCATAGGTTGCTGTCTATGAGGAGTAAAATTTCATGCCCACCTCTCCATGCCCTGATCTTAGACTTCTCCGCTTGTAGAATGGGATGTTTCTCTTCCGTCTAGTCGGTGGAACTTCATTAAAGTGTTCTTCGTGGACTAAGAAATCAGAGCAAGAAAGGATATTTTAGATATTTTCTTTTGCAGTTGAGCTCTGTCCTCTCTACCAGATGTTGGGAGACACACCTGCCGGCCCATGAGGCATTCCTCCACTCTCGGGTTAAGCTGAATCACTTGAGTTCTGGATACGGACAAATCCTAGTGGATACTAATGTCATTCTTTTATGTGGACGTAAAAGGATCTCACTGCTCCGAAAGCTTTTTCTGTATGTTTTATTCTGGCTGCTGAAAAAATGATTTGCTGTAATTGGCTCTCAGCCCCCATACATACAATGTTCCTTTTCTTGTTGTTTGTTTGGTTTTTTTCTTGTTTGTCTTTTTTATTTTATTTATTTATTTATTTATTTATTTATTTATTTATTTATTTATTTATTTGAGACAGGGTTTCTCTGTATAGCCTTGACTGTCCTGAACTGAATTTGTAGATAAGGCTGGCCTCGAATTCACAGTGAGCTGCTTGCTTCTGCCTCCCAGAGCTCTGGGATTATATGTGCCACCTTGCCTGGCTAAACACTCTTCTTAAAGACAGATCTCAGAGTGTAATCAGTAAGTAGACATTTTTGTGCTCATAAGGCATTTTAGATGTTACAAGTATCCTCTTAAAAGTGTCTTGGATCATATAATATTATATGATATAATATAATATGAATACAATAATTTTTAAAAATGTGGCTGCCTCATTAAGTAGATAATGAAGAATGATTAATAGAACATTGTTCCAGAGCCAAAAGGTCATATATTATATATGATTCCATTTATATTAAATATCCAGAGTAGATAAATCTTTAGACATAGAAGATTCATCCATAGTTGCCAGAAACTGGGCAGATGGAAGAATTTCGATTTTACTGTTCAACGGCATCAAGATTTTATTTTGAAAACATGAAATGTTTTAAGTCTAGGCAGTGGTGATGTCTGTGTAATATTATGAACACACTAAATTACCGGAGTTGTTGTTTATGTAAATGGTTTGTTTGGAATTTCACTGTAATAATCATTAACACAAGACAGTTCTAAATTAGAAGGATACAATTCCTTTTCTTTTAGGTGGCAAGCACTGAGTTTGCTCTGTTAAAAATAGCAACTCAGTTTGGGGCATCAGAGCAGAGAGCTCTTGACTATTGTCCTGTTACAGTGATCTCTTCATCCACAGTGTAGGGGACAGACAGCTCTCAGGAGGGGGACATGGCAGAGCAAGGCTTCCTTTGCTCCGCTGTCACAAGATGATCTGTGAAGAATAATGGAGGATTTGAAGAGCCTGAGACCATCCTCCAGTGTTCTGGGTAAATGTATCTTTCATGATGACCTCATGTAAACTGAATGGGCTTTACTGCACTGTAGAGCTCTGTAGCCTAGTTAAGGAAGCATAACTTGTGGGTCCGTGTCAGAAAGAAAAAGTTCATGTCTTGACACCACTGCAAATCACCTGAGTTAATGCACAGGAAACAGGTTTATCTCAGAGAAGGATCAGACCTTGTTCTCGAATGCTTGAAGACAGCAGTATTCCTGTCAGTCTTTCTAGAAAATTCTGCCTGGTTGAAGGAGCACACCTTTCCCACCAAAGGCAAAGAAAGTAGTGCAGGTAACTGCTGAATGACATCTTGTGGACAAAACAGATCTTCATCCTGGGACCACTCTACCCAGATGCCTGTTTCAGAGCCGTGAGTGCTCACTCACAGTGGCCAACCCTGAGTTTTGGACCAAACTTCTAAAGTTATTTCCTCCTTAGTGCCTTTAGAAAATTCTTATTTACAAAGTTCCGGTGGTTTGTAATTCCCCATTAAGGTCATATTTATCAGATAAAATAATCTAGATGACTCATAGGCTTTCAGAATTAGAGAGCATTTAACTTCCTCCTTTATAGGGAAGAATCCAGAAGGTGAAGTTCAGAGAGGTTTACAGGCTCTTACTAGGGCAGAAGAACAGCAAAGACCGAAATACTCACTACAGTATCCCACAATGCCCTGCTGGAACACCACTACTGTATCCCTCAATGCCCTGCTGGATCACAAAGCCCAGTCTTTTGGCTCTCTTGGATTAAGTATGTTTCAGTGTTTGTACTGGGAAGAAATGAAGATATTGCGTAGCCTTGGTATTTTCTTTATGGTTTAATAGAGCATTATTTTGTGTCAGCACAATTCACCAATATATTCCACAGGAGCATAGACCATGGGGCTTTACTATCTTTTCAGGGCTTCATCCTGCTTATGCTCCTCCTAACACATGGCCTCTCTCATGCTGTTCCACCTGAGAGCTTGTCCGGCCTCTGCTTGAAGGGAAGGGGAAATAGCAATTTCATTAAGAACTATTCTTTGTGTTAGTGTTATGTTTCATTCTCTCTCTCTCCTCTCTCTCTCTCCTCTCCTTTCTCCTCCCTTTCTCCCTCTTTCCTTTTCCTTTCTCTCTCTCTTCCTCCACCTCTCCTCTCACCTTTTCTCTCGATTTTGCTCTTCCCCTCTTTCTTCCTTCTTCTCTCCTTCCCGTTCCGCTTAGCTCTCAGAGCAGAGAATGTATGCAGCATATGTTTTATGCTTTACTTCTTATGCATTTGACATTAGACACAGATTTTTTAAAATTTAAAACATAATCCTATTTATTATTATTAATATGTATAATTTAAGTAATGGCACCATGTATGTGGCAGAAGACAATGTTGAGGGGTTGGTTCTTTCCTTCTACTTTTACATTGGTTCTAGGTGTCAAATTCAGGCTTTGTCAGTCAGGCCTGTATAGCAAGAGCCATCTCGCTAACCTTACACATACATTTTGATATTGATATAAAGCTTTATTATGATCATTTCAAATGGCTCCATATAATTTTCTTAATCAAACATCATAAAAAATCTCTTAAGAAGTTTTTACTTTTAATAAGTAGTATTCAACTTAAGTTTGATCTTGGACAATTGGGCTTTTAGGTTATAAAGAGTTGGCTTTGCTTGCATGTTCTAGAACAATATCAAATGCACCTACTCCCTCCTCTATAAAGAAGCTCTTGGTAATTTTAAAAAGCTATCATATTCCTCTTAAAATTTGTCTTTTCCAAGGTAAACATCCTTAGTTCTGTCAATTGTTTCTCACAAGTTGTGGTTTCCAGACCCTTCCCTAGACTGTTTGTTCTCTTCTGGATGGGCCCCAGTTTGTCAGTGTTCTTTGTGAAGTATGGAGCCAGAATTAATTACTATAATAACAATAACTATAATAACAACCACTGTTTATTCACTGTGCACAGTGTTCCAGGAACTGGCAGAAGGCTGAGCTCACTTAATCCTCACAAACTCTCTAATGTATTGGTTATTATTCTTATATTTTTAGATGAGGAAAACAGTTTAATATGTTAACTGGCTTGTGTAGGGTCACACAGACAAGAAATGGCAATGTTAGGATTAAAATGTGCTCCATGTTGCAAACAAAAATGACAAATTCAACTTAGCAAAAACAACAGCTTCAGCATCTTCTCCTTCTAGTTCTTGTTCTTTGCAGTTTTATTTAGTCTTATGTTATGGATGTGTGTATTTTGCATGCATGTATATCTGTGCACCATGTGTGTGCCTGGTGACCATGGGGTCACAAGTGTTATAGATGTTTGTGGGCTGTTATATAGATTCTGGAAAGTGAACCTGGGTCATTTGAAAGAGCAGCCAGTGCTCTTAACCACTAAGCCATCTCTCTAGCAATTCCCCATCTTCTTTTCTTGGTGTGTGTATTGCTTGTGATATGCATTGTATAGGCTTGGTGCAAGCTAGTGAGTGGGTGTGTGCATGTGGAGGCCAGAGGAGGACAGTGGATGTCTTCCCCTATCAATTTCTGCCTTGCTGAGTAGAAACGAGCCGGAAGCTTGCCATTTCCGCCAGTGCTGGCTTTCCAGTGAACTTATGCTATCCTTCCCTCTGCGCCCCCAAAGCTGGAATTATGGGCACGCAGAGGCAAGCCCAGCCTGCAGAATTGCCATTCTCACCGATCCATCTCCCAACCCCTGTTAGGAACCTATGAACGTTGCTCCGGAGCTTTCTGGCTATGCGAAATTTATGATCAAGATATTAACTTTTTAATGCTAACACTTTAAGATTTCTTGATCTTTTGTGTGTGTGTGACTTCAAATTTACGGAAAATATGTCAGAGCCCAATTCTTCTAAGACATGTCTCAAATCTCTAATTTACCCATTTGTAAAATACCTGTCCAATCTTTATTTCACATTAGACATTACTTTAGGAGTTCATAATACTGTGATATGTAAAGTAGACAGTCCTTCTTGCTGTGGGTTGACATTTTGTTCAGACACACATTCTAGAAATTAAGTTATTTCAGATGGTTACAATGCATAAAGAAAGCCCAAAAAGTCATATATTGCAGCATGACTGTGTTGGTACAAGGTAAGAGTAAGTTGTAGGAAAGGCTTCTAGGGGAGCAGTCCCATTGATGGGGTCATAGACCCAATGATGCGAAATCAGCTAAATGTAGAGTGGAGGAAAGAAAATATAGGCTCAGAAATGGAAAGGGCTAAGGTCCTGAGACTAGAATAGGCTCAGTAAGTTCAGGAAACAAAGAAGCCTGTGTAATTAAAAGCAGATGAATGATGGGAGAGTGTGGAGGAGGATAAAAGATACAGGCAGAGATAGATGACATAAGGCGCTTTGGTACATGGTAAGAAATTTAATTTTTTTTTTAAATATGAGGACCTAATTAATCTTTTAAAAGATGACATCATCTGTGAGAGGCAAGAATGAAAGCAGGGAGGTAAGTCACGGGAGGCTATTGGAAAGGTCCTGTGAGAATGACCGCACTTTAGGTCAGATGGTGGCTGGCTCAGCTGTGATCAGTGGAAAGAAATGGATGAAAGGAAAGAAAGAAAGAAAGAAAGAAAGAAAGAAAGAAAGAAAGAAAGAAAGAAAGAAAGAAAGAAAGGTGGATATTATTTCTGGCAAGTTGAATGGAATGGAGTAAAACAGAATTTGATTCAACTCAGAGTTATGGGTTGGTGGGCATATTGTGTGTGTATGTATGTGTGTGTATATATATATATATATATATATATATGTACAAATATATATACACACAAACAATAGATATAACATTGCCTTATATTAACTAATGCTTATAAAAATTCTGTGATGCAGTAGTATTTTCCTCAGGACATTTCCAAGAAAAATAATCTAAGCCTGAAATAGGGTAAAGATCTTCCATGGAGTTATTTAGATCATAAATAGGGAAGCATGGTCTGAACCAGAAGTTCCTGGCATCAAAAGTAGTTCATTTTTTTTTCTGTGCCACCCCTGGAGCACTAATGAAAAACTACAAGTTGTTGCAAGCTTCAGTGTGATTAAAGAATCCCCCAGTATTTTTTTCTGGAGGACACATTCTATTACCAAGCCGCCCAGTGTGGCCTGGCCTCCCTTGGGAGCCTTGAAGGGCTCAGCCCCCGGTAAAGCCAAAAGAAGGTGAAATGATTTAAGCAGATGGAGAAAATAACTTCTGGGGAATGGCTAAAAGGCTGCAGTTCAACTCAGTATTGTCTAAAGAGGACATAAGCCTATAAGTAGTCCAGGAGTGGGAAAAAAATACAGAGAATTCTGCTGCTGCTGCAAGCAGAAAAAATTTTCACGAAGGAACAAGCAAAGGACAGAATTTAATCCAAAAATCTTCTCTTTCCTCTATGGCAGTGGTGGGTTACATGACCATGTATCTGAGTTTTCATCTCAAAGAAGAGAGCTAAAATTAAATGCAAACTAAAAAGCCATGGAAAACATTACATTGTCTCTCAAGTCCTTCATGTGATGATCACGGCCTTCAGCTTTGCCTAGGAAAGAAGATGACCCAGAGATACGCATAGGCGCTTACAATTCGAACTCTAGTTTACAATGAAATCTTTGTCTCTATGAACAGTTCTGACAGGGACGATTCTTTACAGACACTCTATCTGGGAGCAGCATTACTTACACACTGAAACGTACTAGGTATTGTGGTGTTCTGCAGGCTGGAGAGAGGGGAGAGTGGATGTTGTCCCTGGATGCTGTCCCTCACTATGGCTGAATCGCCACTCCACTCTGAAGACTGGGGAGCCTCTAAGTTTCAAACACCAGCTAGTTAGTGACTTCCATGCTTTTGCCACGATGTCTGCACATTTGTCAGTGAAATCAGAGAACATGGCTGCTAACCAACACAGGGGCAACTGTCCAACGCAACGGACATGTTATTTTCCCATAAACACTACGAAGATACTATCAGGACACGAAGGCAGAGAACCTTGATGTATCAGCCACATCCGGGTTGGGCACAAAGCTCCCGCCGCTGAGGGAAAGGCTTGCTGAGAAGCACACTGTCCTTCTCAGGCAGCTTTCAAGTGTCCTGTTCATTTTCCTGATGTTTTTGGCCTTGTGCTCTTGCTGCTCTTGCGCAGTTGAAAGGCCTTCCTGCATTCTGAAAGTTAAAGGAAAAAAAAAATTCCAAGAGATTGTGTTTTCTTAACTTAAGCTTTAATGCGCTCCCACAGGACAGCCCTCCCCCATTTCGGTCTTGCATATAAAACACACACACACCTGCAAAAATGGGACTTGGTCCATCAAGGAAGGACATAACATTTTGCTTAAATGTGGAAGAAAAAAAAAGAGTGGGTGTTGCCTGTCCCACGACTCTGAGCAGCCTCGTGGGTAAAAGAGAGCCCTGACTTCCTGTGTGCCCTTTTTGAATTGAGGATGAGTCACACAGGCACAGAGAGAATGGGACAGCATTCTTTGTTTGGTTCTGTGTGATTTGGGATTGCTACATTTGTCTTAGTGCAAAACTTGATTGTTCCCCCTTGAAAGGCAATTTATTAGCATTTAGCTAGAACAGAGTCACTTCCTATGCATAATATAGTTCTGGTTCATCTAGTCATCCGGAAGCATAATTGTTTCAGGAGTGTTTGAACCAGAATAGTTAACCTTGAAAGTGATGAGCATGACTTAGTAGCATGTACTACACAGCAACCACTGAGTTGTGCATTTCTGAAGGTGATTGGTTCTTCCAACTGCCTGTCTCTGTAAGACAAGAGCAAGGGCCAGAGACATCAATGAACCTGTGGCAATCCCTGAGCTCTTCTGTAACTTTCCCTTCAGACTCATTCCTAGGTAGCTATGGGGTACAAGTCCCCTTTCTTAGGACAGCTTGACTCTCTGAAAGTTCATTTTGTGGCAAGCAAAGTAAAAAGGCTAACATTTTCCCTATATTGATGAAGAAATCAGGTAATAGTTCTGAAAATGGGCCCAGGCTTTCCTATAGGTGCAGAGGCAGAGATGGCGCTGGGTGCCTCCGTGCTGCACAGGAGGGACTCCGTGGTAGTTTTGTTCTTTCCAGCTGTGCACCCCGGGGCCATGAGAACCGCAGCCTTCAGGCACCTGAGAGGATTTTCCGTCTTCGGTCACAGGGATATGCATCTTGCTCAATTGCTGTTTTTGAGAAGCAGAAGGGTGACTTATCCAGCGGATTCTTATGTAGGCTTTTCCAAGAGTCCCCAGGCTGCTAAGCGGAAAGGAAAACAGAAGATACATTTAATGGAAAAGAAAAGGAGGCTTGTCAGGAGGCCGGCGACTGCCAGTAGAGGCGATGGGAGCTGAATTTATTGCTGCACTGGCTTGCTGACATGTTAGGGCCAAAGACTGAGTCACGCGGCTAAGTTACAAAGGGCAGGTTCACACTTTGTCCTTTCATTTCCTCTTAAACCAGAGGAATGGCTCTTGAGCCAAAGGCGGTGCTGTGTTCCAGGATCTCACTGCGTAGTATTTCCCTTGCGTTCTTGGTGTTCCATTTGCTGTTTTATGTTCACATGAGAGCTTACAGGGAGCCATGGAAGGCAGTGCCCAGTGGAAGGAAATTATTAGAACGCACCCTGAAAGAGATACCCTCTTTTCTTATTTTTTTCCCCATTCGTTTTTTATTTAAACATTTTCCAGCCTGGTCGCAGCCCCTCCCTCCTCTCCTCACAGTCCCACCCTCACAGCCTTCCCTGTATTTTCCCCTCTCCTTCTTCTCAGAAAGGGGAGCCCCCACGGGTACCAATCTACCCTGGCACATAAAGTTGCAGCAGGTCAAAGTGCATCCTGTCCCACTGAGGCCAGGTAAGGCAGCCCAGCTGGGGGAAAGGGATCTAAAGGCAGGCAACAGTCAAAGATAGTCCCCGGCTCCAATTGTTATGGGACCCACATGATGACCAAGCTGTACATCTACTGCATATGTGTAGGGGGCCTACGTCCAGGAACTGTCACTCAGCTGCTTCTCCAGCCTGAGGATTCCAACTGATTCATTGTATATGCCAATTAGCCCAGGCTGGCCTTGAATTCATGGCCTTCTTGCCTCGGTCTCCTGAGCACTGGACATAGGAGTTGGACTGTGGGCCAGTGCTAGACATTTCTATTAACTAACTATAAAATACTAAATCAAAAAAAGAAACCAAGGTGAATCTCTCAAATGAAGTTGTTGATGTTCCTGAATGCAATTCTGTACCGATTTATTCCTGCTCACTTGATTAATTCACATCTCTCTGCCCTGTGTGTCTCTGGAGGCAGTTTGGAGAGTACGTTTCATTCTGTTTTTTCACGAGCTGCCATATCCGATGGAGGAGAGCTTACCAGGAGACTCAGGAAGATAATGCAAGGGTAGAGCCACCACTCAGCCTGAGAGAAAGAATTCCTTTCCATAAGCGTCATGCAGAAGAAGGGCAAGGCCATGCTCAGGTTGTCCTTCCTGTCAGACAGCCAGGCTTCCTCTGTCTCTTGTCTGCCATGACTCCATGTCTGTAAATGGTCCATCTGCAATAGGGCGTGCTTTTTTTCCAGGTCTTCCAGCCCTCCTGGCCTTTCACTTCCCTAGATCCTACTGCAGGTTTGCTGGATTCTGGTTGCAATAAGCAGATTCTATCCTTACTGAGTGCGTACCTTTCACTCTGAGGATTGCAGCAGTCACAGTGTGCTGTTGTAAATCACAATCGAACTGGCTTCTGCCATAGAAATTTATAAACTCACTGGAGGGTCAAAAGTTGGCCAGATGGATTTACTTGAGGAGCATAACTGCCTCCACAAAGATCTGTTTTGTTCCTTTTTCTTAGCATGCTAAGGCTGCTCTGCCCTCATCCTTGCAGAACAGACAGACTCTAGGTCTACACACTTCTGCATCTGAAACAACCAGATGCCATTTACTGCAAAGCTCCAGCAAACCTGCTTCCTCGCTGTCTGTCCAAATGTTCAGGACCAGGCAGCAGAAAACTCTATTAACCTTTAGAAACACGCTGTATTGCTGAGCCATAGAAGAAGCCAGCATCACTAAAGCTCTTGTCTTCCCCCCATGACAAAGATGGAGGTAAGAAAGGCAGCCCGCCTGTTGGAGAGGCAACCTCAAGATCCATTTCATTGGTCAAGTGCAGTCCTGTATTTGACCTTCACTGCAGGTTCAAATCCCTACAGCTCCAGGATTATTTGTAGATCTGTCTGAATGAATAAGATTACCTATCTTTGTATTAAATTCAGATCTACTTGAAAGTGTTTTCATTTCCATTACTATGCACTGCTTCCTGGTGGCACCGACTCCTTGCCTATATACAGCCTGTTTTCATGGCTTTCTCCAAAATATAATCCTGACAACTTCATGCTCCACATTTTAGGTCTTCTGGAAGCCCTAGAACCGAATCTGAAATGTAGGAACATTCAGACCTTAATCATTCAAGAGTTAGGGTATTTTCACAACGCACTGTTTTCTATAAATGGTTAGAAGTTGGGTTGTTAGGGCAGAGAATGTGGTCTAAACCACAGTGGATTGACAAGAATATGCTAAAGTTGGCTCAGGCCAGATTAATGGGTCTAGATTCTGAGTTTTAAAGAATTTTATGAGCAGGTTGTTAAACATAGCCATTATTAAATAATGAAGTATGTTAATTTACAATGAAATTATATGTGTTATAAAATTATTAAATGCTTTAAAGTCTTTCTTTCCTAATTGTTTGGCTCTATCTTACTGTGTGGTTGAGGCAGCGGAGGAAATACCACAGCATGCTGCTGTGAAACTTGCCAACTCTGCATCCGGTGACTGCACGCAGCGCAGCAAGCTGGAATATCGCCGAAATGAGAAGCGTTGACATCACAGAAAGTGGTAGAGTCTTATAAACTAGGGCTTTGCATACATCAGAAATGGTAGCACTACATTCATTGTTAGCTTTATATGCATTTATAATGACCTAACTCCTGCAAAGAATCCGGTTCTCAGCTGGGTGAGGTGACACAGGCCTTTAATCCCAGCACTTGGGAGGAAGAGGCAACCAAATCTCTAAGTTCAAGGCCAGCTTAGTCCACAAAGAAAGTTCCAGGACAGCCAGAGCTACACAGAGAAACCCTGTCTTGAAAAAAGCAAGAAAAAAATAAATAAATAAGATCTTGTCCTCAGGACTGGAAAGATGCCTCTGCAGTTAAGAATGCTTGCGGTCTGGCAGAGCAACACAAGAACCCAGCAACCACAAGAAGTGGCTCACCATGTCCTGTCACTCCGGTTCCTGATACCTTCTGGTCTGAGCACACACATGGTATACATAAACTCACACAAGTGAGCACACATACACATAATTAATGAATTAAAATAGTCTGGTTCCTAATAAACTATATAATGAGTCCTGGCTGTGACAATCTCCTTATCTGCCTTATTAACATAATATTACATTGGGAGAATGGTATAGAAACAAGAATATATGAAGGCTGCAGAGGCATGGTATAGTATGACATCAGCATTTAACACTCATGTAGGACAAGTGTGTCTCGTCTCCTGGTCTGCAGCCTGAAGGAGAAGGTAGCACTCATTCACCCAGAAGTTTCTACTGAGCCCTTATCTTTTGTCACCTCTCTCTACTTCCTGTTATTTTTTTCCTCTTCCACCCTTCACCTCCAACATATGCCAATTGTGACCTACACTTTGAACCTTGAAGGCCTTCAAGGCGCCACTCGGCTGTAACTTTCGCCTCTTATCATTCTTCCCTGAGAGTCAGCTCCTGCCTCTCTGTTATCAGTGGAGTTACTGTGTTCAGACCAGGCCCCAGAGTTGACACTGTACCACCCCCACCTTTCTCTCTACAGCTTTCGGGTTTCAGTCTTACTTTTCCTCCTTCCCTTCATTCCCCCTTTGCCTTATAGACATTAATTAGACATTAATTAGATCTAGCACAGAATAGGAGTCGTCTTGAAAATCTGACATCTTTCTTTGACTTGTTTGCTTGATTCATTGGAATTATTTATCACTACCCTGCTCACATCCAGTATGTGGACGGCAGGTGTGGGGTACATATCCAAACTGAAAATTAGCTTGTACAAAATTAAGAAAGAAAAAGTTATAGGACTGGAGATGTACCTTGCCCAAAGCCCTGGGCTCGATCTCCCAAACACACAAATCTGTCATGGGCACATGTCTGTAACCTTAGCCCTCTAGAGGTAAGGGTAGGAAGGTCAAAGGCTCGAAGTCATCCTCACCTACATAGAGAGTTTGAGGTGAGAAGAGGAAGGCGCAAGTTAAAACTGTCCACTTCAGGCTATGATTTGGGAAACATTTTAGAAGCCTGACAATACCAATAGAAAGAAAAGTAGGATTTTAGGTTATATTATAGTAATTACATTAGGTTATGCTGTATACTAGTTATTTTTTATTGTTGTGATAAAACATCATGACTGGGCACACAGAGAAAAAAAGAGTTTGTCTAAGCTTATGTTTCCAGAGGGTTAGAGTCCATGATGGTGGACCGAAGGCATGGCGCCAGGAGCAGGGAACTGGGCTCACATATTTTTTTAAATTTATTCATTTTTACTTTATGTGCATTTGGTGCTTAGCCTGTATGAGGGTGTCAGCTCTTGGAATTACAGACAGTTGTGATTTGCCACATGGGTGCTGGGAATTGAACCCGGGTCCTCTGGAAGAGCAGTCAGTGCTCTGAATCACTGAGCCATCTCTCCAGCTCGAGGGCTCCCATGTTGAACCTCAATCCCAGAGAACAGAGAGTGAGCTTGGAATGGAATGAGGCTTTGAAACCTCAAAGCCTGTCCTAGTGACATACTTCCTCTGGCGGGGCCACATCTCCTAATCCTACCCAAACATCAGCTCCAGCTGGGGACCACATATGCAGTATGCTTGCCCAAAGTTACTGGGAACATCTTATTGGAACCACCACACCTTGTGTGTTCCTAATTATTTCTTGAACATCTGATTGTGGAAGGCATATAGCATTGTAAAGAAAGAGACAATTCCAGCAGCTCAGCATGGTTTCATTCTACTAAACACATACACCTAAAGGCAACTTTCAACCTCATGGTTGAAAAATTTGCCATAGATCTTTGTTGAATGAGCAAAGCAGTAACTAACCCATGACTCAGCTTGAAGATGAGAGCCTTTATGGAGGGACAATTGCCATTACTTTCTAGAGATTGGGTATAGATGCAGGGGTACAAACGCCTGTACTTACTTGGTTAGTGCTTCTAAAGTTGTGTCAGAAGGGAGTAGGGCCGCATAGAACTAGAATGCAAATTTTATAAATTCTGCTGAGTTACCAGGTTTGGGACTAATTAATGAAATCTGACTTCCTCTAGTGTCTGGAAACTCTTCTATAAGATTCCAATGTCTATGTAGCTATCTGCTATGTTAGCAGGGATTTATGTCCCCAAGGCCCTAACCTCCTGACCCAGGGATATGACTGTGCCCTTTCTTCACATTTCTGAGTATCCAAAAGGGAAGTTAAGCTTATCTATATCCTTCAATACCTGAGCACTTTCCCACACACTCCGTGGAGTAGTAAAAAGTGGGATACTGGTTTACTGAGAATAATGGCATTTTATCTCATAAGTATATATGGGGAATTGTTCTATGCCAGAAAATAATAAAATAAAAGTTCTTCATGATTTAAAATAAATGCAAACAAACATAAAATGTGAAATATACAACCTACTGAATGATACAGTATTGTTAGTCTAATATCTACAAAAGATGCAACATTACAGCTGAGGCAAACAGGGCTTCCAGGGAGATAGTAAGGGGTGGGTACACTGCAGGGGGGCTAATGGCGTAAACTGATTCGTTTGGCCTGCTAATAAGAAAGTAATGATCAATGTAAAATAGCTCTATAAGATCACTGCATGTAAGGCCCCAGTGAAAGTTGGTATTGAAGAAAGAACTACATTCCATTATAGCTCAGAGGGAAAATAAGAAGGTGATGTGATGATGCCAGTGAGAAAGATGATCCAGGTGAGACAGAGAATCCAGGAGAGCCTGGGGGAAAGCTAAGGCAACGCAGTCACTCCTAAACCAAGGGGAAAGAGAATTCAAGGTTGATCTGCTAAATGCTTCTGAGAGTAAAAGTGTCATGAGTAAACTACTTAGCCTGGGAAGTCTCGATGGTGAGGCAGAGGTGAATTTCATATTGAGATGGGCTGAGGCAGGGTATTTAGGAAAGATTTAGAAAACAAAAGAACTCACAGTGCTTTTGAAACCCTTCAACTGGAAGAAGAGGAAGACAATAGGACAGTAGGAATGAGTGGAGCTGAAGGAGGCTTTAAAAGCTCAGAAGGATGAGCTTATAGGATGATCCAGGAAAGAGACATGAATTCCCAAAATGCAGATGGCCGAAGATGGGAACCTTCCTGCAATGAAAGAGCACTTGTGAAGACTGAAGTTAAAGAGCCATGTCTTGCATCTTGAAGAGTTAGGAATGCAATGATGAGAACAGAGGCAGGCATATGTGACACACCCAGGAAATACTCTGAGCCTATTCTAAGCCTGAGCCAAAGACTGTAGTGACCTCCCAGTTTCTAGCTCCTTTTATTGTGGAGAGCATATCTCTGGAGGTTTTCCAATTGATTGCTACCAGCTGACATGCTGCTCATGAACACCAAACAACCCTTTTAGGGCACAGCTCTCTGGCTGCCAACTAGGCTCCACCCCTTAATAGCCCACCCCACTATCAGTTTCTGATGGATTAATCCTTTGATGAAGTTGATGCCCTCATGGCCCAACACCTCTCAAAGGCCCACCTTAGAAGAGTCTGCTTTGGAGGTTAGGCATTTGTGGCAGGGGGAGGCGTGTCATCTTATCCAAATGAAAAGGAAACCTAGTTTTAAGAAAAAAAGAGGATGTGTTTCTTTGGTCAACAACAAACCTAGAAAAATCTACAGGGCCACAACCCAATATTTGGCTTATTTCTTCCTGTTGTCAAAGATGACATCTATAGACATTCAAATTTTGGTTTAAAGGATTCCAAGGAGACATGGAAACCCCAAGATCACTTAACTTTGTCTCCATAGTGCTATTGAAACTTTATGCTTTTCCCAGGTATGTTTTTTTTTTTTTTTTTTTTTTTTTTTTTTTGTGATTCCATTGAGCCCATACTGTAGTGGAAAGTGCCAAGCTAGCTGTAGATATAGGAATTTGAGAACTGTCGTTATTAAGGAATCTTAATTGGTCTTCCCCAGGCTGGTACCGGCCACAACAGGATGTTCCTACTCCTACATAATGAATATTAATGAAGGAAGATAAAACAAATGGCTCCACCTCTCACCCACAACATTGTGCTTTGTGACGGTTAGCTGCCCAGAACAGGCAGAGCTGCAGGATCAGCTACCCATCAGCTCTGTCCCTGTACTACTAATGAGAAAAGTTGAGGAATGGTTTTCTCTCCCAGATTCTCTGCCTGCACCATAATCATGCAGGCAAAATCCTTCCTGATCTGTCTCGAGCCTCCCTGATCGCCCTCAGAGGGAGGTCCATGTAGGAAGTTCTGCAGAATAGTGAATATCTAACTGCTGTGCTTTGCAGATATGCAGTGCGTGCCTAAGAAAGAAAATGTAGCCTTTGCACTCTGGGAACCGACTGACCTAATTAGTGTATTCAGACCTTTCATCAGGAGAAAAACATTCTGCTCCTACAGCTAATGGAACAAATGAGAAAACGGGAGCTTGCAGTGGAGAAGCTAAATGAATGGCACTGCGGTATAATCTTCCATGGCCATTTTGGATTAATGAAAGAATAGGGCTGATTTTATGCAGTAAAAATTATGACTAAGGAACATTTTTTTAAAGAGGAAAATGTAACATTCTTTTCAAACATAAATAACTTTCATAATAATTAGAAATAGCAGAAGGTCATCTCAGGTTTGCTCATCAGCATAGACAATGCTGTTTTTACATCTTGCATGATGCTGGACCTGCTGCTGAGGTATCTGTATATGAATTAGTTGTATGAAGCTCCCATCAAAATCAGTCAGACCAACCTTGATCCTTTTTGAGGAACATAGAAGGAAGCTGCTTCTTACATTACATTTATGTCTTCACTCACTCAGCAATGTTTCAGTTCAGTAACATGAAATGCACTGGTCTTGATGATGAGATTTCAATGCCAAATAAAGGAGAAAATTATCCATTCATGGAGCTCTGCAAGAAATATAAGCAAATAAAGTACAATACATGTTATTCAGGAGTAAGTAAATGGAAAAAGAGTAAGGAGCCATAGCAGCAGGGAGAGGGCATGAGGTTGGGTAAATGTCTAAGCAAATGATAGTTGAGCAAAGACTTGAGGATTATCAGAAAGAAAGACAAATGTACCCCTTAGAGAATGAGTGTTTCAAGCTGAAGAAAGAGCCAGTGAAAAGTCCTGAAGGCAGAAACACACTGGGAAAGTTCCAGAAAGAGCAGGAAACTGGTGTGGTTGGGTATGGTGTGCATGCCCGTGATCTCAGCACTCAGAAGAAGGAGGACACATGTAGGGAGGGAGTTCAAAGCCAGACTGAGATGCATAGCAAGACCCTGTCTCAACAAAGCAAGGACCGAAGAGGTAGTAGAGGGCTTGCCTAGCATGAGAAAGGCCCCAGGTTCCTTAAACAGAAGAAGAAGAATTAGAAGAAGAATAATTAGAATAATTAGAAGAAGAAGAAGAAGAAGAAGAAGAAGAAGAAGAAGAGGAGGAGGAGGAGGAGGAGGAGGAGGAGGAGGAGGAGGAGGAGGAGGAGGAGGAGGAGGAAGAAAAAGAAGAAGAAAACAAGGTTTATGCATGCATCCTCCATTGGATCCTCTCTGTTATTTATCTTCTTTGGGTCTGTGCCTCATACTATGTTTATCCTGTACTGTATGGCTAATATCCACTTGACATACCATGTGTGTCTTTCTGGGTCTGGGTTACCTCACTCAAGATTATCTTTTCTAGTTCCATTCATTTGCCTGCAAATTTCATGATTTCTCTGTTTTTAATAGCTGAGTAGTATTCCATTTGTAAATGTATCACAATTTCTGTATCCACTCTTTGATTGAGGGACATCTAGGTTGTTTTTAGATTCTGTCTGTTAGGAATAAAGCTGCTATGAAAATGGTTGAGCAAGTGTCTTTGTTGTATGGTTGAGCATATTGTGGGTATGCATAAATTTTACTCAGAAGTGGATATAGAATAGACAGTGATAGTGGCCAAAGAGAGGGAACAACGTGGGAGACAGGGTGCAGAGAGGTAAGAGAGTGAAGATCAGACTTGGGGAGAGTGAGAGCAAGAGGACAGAAGGCCTGTAGAGAACAGAGAAACTGAGGGTTGGGGTATCTCTGTGACAAGCTGAAGACCTTAGTCAGGGTAGGCTCCTAGGAGGATATGAGGGGGACTCAAGCAGAGACTCCTAGTAGCAGAGGCCATAGAGACTGCAGAGGACACCCTCTAACTAGACTAGTCTCCTAGCAGAAGGAAGGGAACACCAACCCACCTACTAAATTTACTCTGTCTACCAGATGTGAAGGGATAGAGATAGAGCAGAGATTGATGGAATGCCCAGCCAATGCCTGGCCTAACCAAAGACCCACCCTATCAGAGAGTGCCAACCCCAGACACTATGAACAATATTCTCCTAAGCTTGCAGACAGGAGCTTGACAGAGTTGTCCTCTGAGAGGATCTACCCAGCAGCACCTGAAAACAGATGCCAAGACTCACAGCCAAACGTTGGGCGGATAGGGAGTCTTGTGGAAAAGTAGGAGGAAACAGAGAAGGACCTGGCAGTGACAGGAGCTCCGTAAGAAGAGCAATAGAGCCAACTAACCTGGGTGGAGAGTGGCTTGCTGAAGACTGAAGCACCAACCAAGGACCATGCATGAGCTGCACCTAGGCCCTCTACAAAGATGTAGCAGATGGGCATCTTAGGCTTCATGTGGGTCCTCTAGTAAGGGAAGTGGGGACTATACTGGACACGGATTCATTTGCCAGCTTTTTGATTACTTCCCCTGCCAGAACTGTGCTCAGTCCTGATGAGCAGGGCTGGATGGGAAAGGGAGGAGGTAGGGGGAGGAAGGGAGGGTGGAAATGGGAGAGGAGTGGGGATAGAGCCACAGTAAGGATATAAAGTGAATAAAATTAACAAATTAATTAATATTAAAAAGAAGAATAAAATAAGAAGGATAAGACTAAGAGGAGGAGGGGGAGGAAGAGAAAAAGAAAAACATGCTGGTGTGGGTAGGGTAGAGTAAAAAGGGAGCAGACTTGTGGGTAAGAAGAGAAATGAGTAGGAATGGGATTCCAGATTGAATAGATGATTCTAAAAAAATTCCAGTGATGTCCTAGACACCTCCATATATGTAGTAGAAGTGGGATTATGCATTTTGTAGATTAAAGGTGAGATTTAGTCAAAGTCTATAGCCATTAGTCAATCCAAAGCATGCTAAGATGAGTGTGGGTGGTAAGAAGAGGCCTGCCTGAGTACCTGCAAGTGACAGCCTCATTCACAGTCCAAACTGCTCATCAGAAGTGTCCTAGTTAACAGAGAATGCAAATTTTCCCTCTGGGAGAAGCAGCAGGGGAATAATTACAACTGATGTAAGAATGGCAAAGGGAATCATAACCATGGTATTAATATTATATCAAAATACATGTTCTTTCATACACTTGAAGACATCTGTTATAGTAAAATGTACTTTAAATGTAACAGAATAATTGATTAGAGTGACGATGGATATATATATATATGTATACATACATATGTATATATATATATAAATATTCAGCACTGTAAATGAAGCTGAAAAATGAGGGGCAATAGTCTTATGCAGTAGCCAACTTTATTCAGAGTCTCATATAGTTTATACTCTGAGGATTAAATGAGGTCACACAGGTGAAATTCTCATGAGTTCAAACTGTATACAATCACAAAGACAAAATGCATGTCACAAAAACATATTTTTCCAGGGGCATTTGAAGAATAACTTAAACATTTGATTGAAAAGCAGCAGCAAACAATAATGTGTCTCTGAAGTAAACTCACTCCTATCCACTACATCTGGGAGAAGCACAACAGCATTTCCAAAAATAATTCTATGTTTAATGAATCTGAAGTCATGAAACCCTTATCTTGTTTTCTTGGAGTGTTCTCTCAAGCACTCGGAATTCTCAAATGACTTCATTCCTAGACCATTACTAGTCCAACAATATACAGTACTAAATATTAAAGAAATTCAAGTTCATATTCTTAAAGTTAAGTTATCTGAGTTATACTAGAATTTTAGAAGAATTTGTCAACCAGACATTTCTTTTAAAGATTTATTTGTTTCTTTGTTTGTTTATTATGTATAGTGTTCTGCCTACATGTGTTCCTGCACACCAGAAGAGGGCACCAGGTCTCATTATAGATGGTTGTGAACCACCATGTGGTAGAATTGAACTCAGTGTCTTTGGGAGAGGAGCCAGTGCTCTTAACCTCTGAGCCATCCATCTCTCCAGCCCTCAACCAGGCCTTTTAACTTTGCAGTAAATGAAATGCATTAAGATTATAAACAAGGCTTGCAATATTTGAATGTGTCAGATTGCAAAATTTGTAGGTAAGAAACAACCAATGTTATTTTAATCCCTTTCTCAAATAGTTCTGTCAGCTTGATTTTTTCCTAGAACAAGATGAAACAAGGTGTGATGGAGCACACTTGCAGTTGAAGCACTGGGAAAGGCAGAAGAATCAGAAGTTCAAGGTCTTGTTCAGCTACAAAGCAAGTTCCAGGTCACACTGGACTGTATGAGACCCAGTCTCAAGAGGAAGAAACTATAAAAAGAAAGAAAGAATAAAAGAAGAGAACAAATGGAAGAAGGAAGACAGTATGAAAAAAAAGAAAGGAAAGGGAGAGGGGAAGGAAGGAAAGAAGGAAGGTAAGAAGGAAGGAAGGGTGGGAGGGCAGGAGGAAGAAAGAGAGAGAGGGAGGGACTAAGGGAGGGAAGGTAAGAAGGAAAGAAGAAAAGGACGGAGAGAGGAAAGGTAAGGAAGGAAGGGAGGGAGAGCAGGAGGAAAGGTAAGAAGGAAAGAAGGAAGGAAGGAAGGAAGGAAGGAAGGAAGGAAGGAAGGGAGGGAGGGAGGGAGGGAGGGAGGGAGGGAGGGAGGGAGGGAGGGAGGGAGGGAGGGAGGGACGAAGGAAGGAAGGATGGAAGGAAGGAAGGAAGGAAAAGAGAGATGGAGGAAGGGAAGGTAAGAAGGAAGGAAGGAAAGTGCTGAACACAAAGCTCAGGGCCTTGCATCATTTTCTCTGCATAAACTGTAAACCAACTCTTATAAATGCTGAATGCTCACAGCCATCAGCTGCCCTAGAGGATGGGTTCTAAAACTCTATCTCCTTTGGGGCTCTCTTTGCAGTCCTAGTTTCCACTCAACCTTCATTTGCAACACCTTTTTTTTTTTTCCTGAAATTTCTATACAGTAAACAATTTTCCGGGGGCTGTGGTTGTAACTCAGTGGTAGAGCGATTGTGTAGCCTGTGCAACACCACTGCACGTGCAATCTCGGCAGCTCTGCTTTTGCTCCTAGTGGATATGCAAGGGGATTCACATTCTCCTTTCCACTGTTGGGCTTGTGTGGGTATTGTTGGTCTGGGATACTGCACCTCACCCCAGGCAGATTCATCCATTCCTGAGATTGTGTATGTTGGAATCTCTTCTAGTACAATTACTTTCCCATTACGCATCCTTTTTCCTGAAATTTATCAAGTTATGGCCAAAAACTGTTCTGTGGGTGATTAAAAACAGCACACTGCAGCTTATGTCAGGTTAATGAGACAGCAATTAAAAGCTAGTATTCATTCACCTGAATTAATTAGATAATTTCTTTGCTTCGCTGGTGGTGGTGGGGAGGTCATCTGTAAAAGTCTTGAGAGTTACGTTTTAATGTGCGCTGTGAATTTCTGGGTTTTTGGTGCATTTTCAAAGCAAAGCCATGTGTGATGGATGTTTTATTTATTTTTATTTTTTTGTACTTCAGATCCACAGTGGAGTGACATTTGGGGGTGGGGGTAGGATTTGTTTGCCTTCTATTGCAAAGCTATTCCTGACCCCCAACAGGGAGAAAGCTAGTACAAGCCACGAGATGAGCTCACACACAGCTTGAAGGTTTATCATGCAGTGCTCACATCCAGCCCTCTGCACACAACTCATCATTTGTGTCTTAGGTTTCATGAGTTCTTTTGTGTGCTAAGGCAGTTTGTTCCCTTTAATAAGGAGACATGTTTCTGCTAGTATCTGGCAAAAGTGTCAAAGGAGGCAGCAAATAGAGGAAGCTCTGCCACGATTCACAGGAGTGAGAGAAACCTGAGGTTTCTGAATGCCTGTTCCAGCTGTTCGGAAGTTCATTGAGTTGTAGAGATGTTGGGCCTGCTTAATTTTGGTCTGTGATGTTTTTATGTATTTGCGAGGTATTTGTTTATAATGCATAATATAAAATCGAGTTTTTTTTTATTTTAAAAAAGGGAAACTCTAGGGCACCAGAGTTTGTATATACTTGTATATAGGGTACCAGATTTGTATGTATATAACAACTGTCAAATACTATCAAAAACTTGAATGCTTTTTGAACAAACAAGCAGCAAAAGGTTGAAAAACATTTTTTTTCTAAATAAAAAGTTTTGACTTTGCTAAGTTTTCTTAAGTTTTTAATCTATGACACAGGATCCTTCTATATAGCCCTGGGTGGCCTAGAACTCATGCAGTAGACCAGGCTACTCCAAACTCACATAAGTCTACCTAAGTCCACTTGCCTCTGTTTCCTGAGCTTTGGGATTAAAGGTATATTACCACCACGCCCAAATGATGTGCTCTTATTAAAGAGGGAATCTTTGAGCCATCTGCATTTTCTCCTGGGGAAAATGCATTTCTTCTACTCAAAGCCCTGGGGATCCTTTGCCTCAGGGTCCTCTCCTAGCTCAGGTAGAGTTGCTCCATCATCTATATTGTGATGGAAACTTGTGTCCTATCTGCTAGGCTACAGCACAAAAATGCCACCGTTAAGCTGTTTATTTATAATTCCTCATTAGATCAGGACAATGTCTAAGGCAAGAGCTATTTAAACATGTGAGAGGGTAAAAGTTACGTGACACAGGATATAAATATTATGTGATGATTAACTGTTATTAGCCATCTGTTCAAGAAATTTGTCCAGATATCACTGGAGTTGCTTAACAAGCACATTTTGTTCCTTGACATTTTCAAAACACACTTGACATTGAAATTTGTGTTTATAGCCCTAAGACTAAGCCGTTAGGCAAAAACTGTAAAATATTTTCAATTTATTTATTTTTATGTGTGTGTGTGTGTGTGTATATATGTATGTATATATATATATGTGTGTGTGTGTGTGTGTGTGTGTGTGTAAGTGCATTATGTCTAGGCCAGTGCTTCTCAATCTTTGGGTCGTGACCCCCTTGGGAGTCGAATGGCCTTTGTCACAGGAGTCCCCTAAGAAGCATTGAAAAACACAGACATTTACATTATGATTATTACAGTAAAAATTACACTTTCATGCCTGGGGTCACCATAACATGAGGAACTGTGGTAAAAGGGTTGCAGCATTAGGAAGGTTCTTGGCACACGTGTGGGCGATCTGCAGAAGCCTTCTATCACTGGTTTTGGGTGTTTGAACTCAGGTCACTAGGCCTGGCAGCAAGCACCTTTACCTGCCCAGCCACCATGCTTGCTTACAAAAAAACCTTATCAGGCAACATGTTTGATCACTGGGAGCCCATATTGTGGACAACTTGATATTAATTTCATGTTATTTTCCTTTGACTTATAGATTATCTAAAATGTATAAGGTTCTCTTTTGGGGGGAGTGAAAGCACTTTTTTCTTTTTTCAATAGGGAGCAACAGGTTTTGCTAGCAAGTTCGTTGCAGCTCCGTACAGGCAAGGGACAGTTTTCAGAGTATCAGGGAATGTAGAGAGCTGTGTACTTTCTGGGATCTTCCTTGAATCTGGGACACATAGGGTCATTCATCCTTGTTTAAAGACTCGAATTGTGTCGGACATTCTGGTTCTCATAACTAACATAGCTCAGTGGGAAAAGGGGGGTGGCGACAAGGGCAGTGAATGATATAAAGAGAAGAGCTTGAACTGGAGAGCAGGGTGAGGTACTGAGGAGAGACGGAGCTGGGAGGGGGATACGGAAAATAAAGACAATTCTGAGCCCTCAGCACTATAATTTAAATCATGATAAACATGAAGGTGAATTTTTTATTCACCTCCCAGTGGTCAGCTGTAATGACCTCAGCCCTTCCACCATCACACTTTCAGCTGCCCCCGGGGTCCTGATTAGTGTGGAGCCATGCTCATTACAGAAAACTTGTGTCATATGTTCCAAAGTCAGACGTGTGTGTTTGGAATCTTTATTTTGCTCTATTGATTTCAACCTTTCTCTTCCTCAGGCATTGTTAATATAAGGATCTTCTTGCTTTCCCCTATGTGTTAGTTCACATAGTACTCTCAGTTTGCATTCTCTAAATCCCTCCTTCCTAATGCTTAAATCTCAGTCTGAAAGAAGTTTCAAAAGACTTTTCTTCGCCCCTGCCCCCGACACCCTGCTCATAGCCACTGGCAGATGACATTGGGTAGTCCATCTGGGTGACCAAACAACTATGCAATAAAAATTTGTGAGGAGAGACGGCCGGTCTTTTCCATCTACCCTGCAATATCAAAACACTTTCTTTAAGAGCCTTCTACTATGCCTTATTCTTGACTAATTCTGAATTTTTCATGGTTTGAAACTAGGGTGCTGTTTTGGGAGACTATAACAGGTGTTTTTCAGAAAGTCACTCAGCCAAGTATAGTTGCATGTGCGTGTTTTCTCAGCATTTGGGAGGCTGTGCAGGAGGATCACTGAGGGTGAGGCTAGCCTGGGCTACAGAGTACACTATCTCAAGGCACAAAAGAAAAAAAAAGTCACTGACACACACATTGCTCTGTGTCAGCAACGAACCGTCACTCTGCTGGGGTCTTCAGATCTGTTTGTTTTATGTTGTCATTAGGGAAGCCTGGTATCCAAGGATAGCTTGGGAAAGGGGTTGATGGTGGAGTGAGGGAAAGGCATTGGTAGAGTCCCTCATGCCAGCTCGCTTTAACTCCAGTTTTTGTTTTCATGAGAGTCTATTTTGAATACAAGATTTCATATTAAAAGACCCAACCTGACAGAAATTACTAGGGTTGTCAGAATAACATGTTGAATTCAATACTTTGAGGTGTTCAGCAATCTGTCGTGCTCTGACTACAGGAACAAAATTGGACAAATTTGCTCTGTGGACTCAATCTTATTCCATGTACTTGGGGTCTGTGCTTTCATCATATTCACATAATTTATGTCACTTGACTTATAGTTCAGAGTTCAGAGTAGCTTTTCTTTCTAAATGCTTCGCGCCAGGTTGACTACACTGTACAGAGCTCACCACCTGTGCACATGTCCCAACATAACAAGAGTTCTGGGTGTGGTCAGCCCCACCTAGCCAAGAGGGATGTAGGTGGGTAAGAAATGGTTTGTCCAAGGAAAAGCTGTAATAAAAGGGGGGGGGGGAAGAACATTTCACATAGAATGCCAACACTGAATAATACCTGTTTCTTTTTATTATTTAAACTTTTTACACAATATATTTGATCATGTTTTCCCCTACCCACCTACTGGTTCTCTGTTAGATACCAATATTATTATTAATTCTATATCTGAAGATGAGAAACTAAGTGTTGTAGACCCAATGGGCCCTGAGTTGGTGTTCTAGGTCGTGTTGGGGCACAAACCAAGGAAATTCTGGGACATTTGTTTTATCACTGAAGGGGTCTTTGCTCTTGTCATACTGTATTCCAGAGCTGGAGAGCTGATGATTGGGATAGTGACACGAGCTACCAGGACCTCTGTAGGGACTTCATTAGGCCATATGACTCTTCAAGGGGAAGCTTTCTTTAAATGACTTAGGAAGACATGATTCCATAAGAGATGACGTGAGCCATAAGAAAAGGTTTGGAAATTTCATGTCATAAAACGGTGCTGTCCCATAGATATGTAATATATAAAATTTAAAATCAAGGAGGCATGACTTTTTTTTAAAGAAAATTGAAATAATCAAATGAATCGACATTATTAATGTATTTGATTTAACTGATATATACAATACAGTTTCAGCATATAAAATTTATTGGTGGATTTCTTTCTTCTTATATCATCAAAATCTGACCTGTTTTAACCTTCTAGCCCTATGGGCTATGCAATTTTCAAGAGTTTACTAGCCATGTATTCCTAATGCTAATACCAGCATAGCAGTCAGACTTAGCTCAGATATAATCTCTTGAGAACGACTATATAAATCTTCTTTCATCTCAGATGGCAGTGCCTTTAGAGATCTTGCTTGGGAAGGTGGGTCAAAAATTGTTATTCTTTTCTCAGAACAAGTCATTAAATGTCAGGTTAAAGTTCAGATTTCATAGTTGCTCTCTCTCTCTCTCTCTCTCTTTCTCTTTCTCTGTGTGTGTGTGTGTGTATGTAGCTTCTTACAAGCCTCATATCTTTACATACTTTGTATATTTTTTAGGTGGTTGAATGAATTTCACACCAGTTTTCATATTTTCTTTGGTAGAATGAGATTGCCTAACCTACCTGAATTGAGGCAATTTTAAAATATGGGCTCTGGCAATCTTTGTGTGTTTTCCTGGTGTTGTTAAAGAATCAGTTAAGAAAGAAAAGAAAACCATCTGCCCCTAAACTGGAACCTGCTTGCTTTTAAGCCTCATGATTGATAAGATCATTTAATGGGACTATGAACTGCATAAAGCCACGTGATTAATTGTTCCTCAGTCAAAAAATTAAGACTTTTATAAAGTTGCTCATTCTTCATATTTTTTCCTGATAAACATTTTGATTATTTATCATAATATAAAGGTATTAATATTTATATTAAGCTATAAAATATCTAGATAATGCATTATAATACTGAAATGCATTAAATAGATATTGTCTTTTTTTGTTCCTAAATCTCGGTGTGACCATTTGGTATACATACAGACCCTAACAGTAGTTTTAAATGAAAATATAAATTTCCTTTTGCTACCGTTGTTTTTGCCTCCAGGAAATGTTTACCAAGATTGTTAATAATTTACCATCCCAGTATTGATACACGGTACCTGTGAGAGATACCCGTTCTTGCTGCCCATGTTCATTTCCCATGGCTGCATAGCAAGTCGCCACAAGCTTACTAGCTATAAACTAAGCTCATTATCTCAGAGTTTAATCAGCAACCTGGGCAGGACACATGCAGTTCTCTGTTCAAGATCTGGTGGCGGATAAACCTAAGATCTCAGCTTAGGCTGGCAACTCGTCTGAGACTTGGAATTCTCTCTCTCCTTCTTCTTCTTCTTCCTTTAATTTTTTTTTCAGTGCTTGGAGATGAATATGGGCCTCGCACATGCTAGATATTCTCCATCTTACACTATGCCCTCAGCTCCAGGTTTGCTTGTTATGTTAAGACATGTACACTTTCACCTCAGCACTCTGGAGGCAGAGGCAGGCAGATCTACATTAGCTTGAGGACACCCTGGTCTACAAAGTGAGTTCCAGAACAGACAGAAAAGCCCTGTCTCAAAACAAACAAACAAACGAACAAACAAACAAAAAGTAAGTAAATAAAAGCCAATGTCTCGCTGAGTTGCCTAAGCCAGCCTTAAACTCTCTGTGTCCTAGACAGGCTGTAACTGGTGACCTTTTGGCCTCAGTCTCCCCACGGCCTGGTACCATCTTCAGCTTAGCATTCTATTTCAAATATACATGATCATTGGTTCATTTACCTCAAGCTCTCAAACATTGTTGTCCATTTGAATCAAAACCCCTTCCTACCTCAAATCTCCTCTCAGAAAGGCACATTCCCCCTTACAGGTTTCCCCATAAAGTCACACCCATTTTATCAACTAAGAGAAAATGATTTAAGATTTTGAATTCTATCCCCCTTAGTCTTGTTCCACCGCAGGAAGTGGAGATGGGAGAGCCATCTTGCATTCTCTCTTTCAAATTCTTGCTCAGACAATCTCTCTTCACTCATGGTTGTTGATTTTTGGAGTGCTATCTTGCTGAGGGGTGTCTGAACAGAACCCCTCAGCAGAAAGTTCTTGTAGTGAGGCTTCAGGGGGACTCAGAGGAAGAAACTGAACTTGACTTTTCAGAGGAGCTGTGGGAAAGAAGCATCTGGTAATTACAAGATGAGGTGTAGGTATCTTTGTGTTCACCCTGGTTCTGGGAATTGCCCCTGAGGGTGAGTCTTGAACCTGTCTCTTCGGTCCATCCGACAATTCTCTGTACTAACTTTTGTTTTACAATCAGCCAAAAATAGCTGCAGCAGATTGTTGCATTTTCAGAATAGGTCCAATTATCACAACGTCTAATATTCTTTGAAGGAAATAATGTCTTTCTAATAAGATGGAACTCAATTAAATTTTCCCTCATGAGAAAAATTATTATCTGTTACCAGAAAGGATTTATGTATATTTATCCCTTATTATTGCCTCATTTGCATTTTCCGGTAAATGATTAGTTGAAACATGTTTTTTTATGCAACCAATATAAAAGCAACTGTCTCTGAATTTTATGCATGTCTTAAATATCATTTATGTTTCCATTCATTCACATTACCTCCCTTCCGTAACTCATACTGATACCAATAAGAGATAAGTAAGTAAATATTTCTAAAGAAATAATTATTACTCACTTTTGTGATACCTGGGTTTGCTATTGAGCATGAGATGTTAAAATCATAATTGAGTCGAGTTTTAATAATAGATCCCAGTATTAAAATGCTTCTTTTATTAAAGTGTTTACGTTTTATTTTTAATTATTGTTTTTCAACAAGAAGCTTATTGTTTTTGCTGTCAGGTACTCTTTCACAGTGATGCAAAAGTAACAAATATTTTTATTTGTTAGGAAGGGTAAGAAATGGCTGACACCATATCCAGTCTATGACAGGATGTAGAGGTGGCCACGAGTAGATCATGACCATGAGTTGTGATATCAGTCTTAGCACATCTCAAATATCTGAAATTATATCCACAATCTCTTAATTAATTAAATTGCTGAGATATGGGGTTTGTTATTATTACTTTAACTAAACACAAGGTTAACTGAGTCATTCAGAGTTTATTTTCTGGCTGACTTAACCTATGTTCCAAGCATGTCCTCTGTCCAAGAGTGGCCTGGATGGGACTGTTGAGCAAGGGTTGCATAGACAGTAAGGTTGAGCAATCTACCTCAATGATGTAGACAGTATGGTGGAACAATTTCACAGTATCAGAAGTTGCTAGGTGACCTCCCCACATCCTGTCTTTCTGGGTGTGGCTGGATCACATTTCTAATCTCTTTGCTTGTTAGTCAGGACTGCATTTAGCCCTGAATTATTAGCAGAAATGATACCTGTGTCTTCCTAATGCAGTTAATAAAGTCCCGCTGAGTATCCCAGCACTTTTCTCTTCCCAGTTGAGTAGACCAAAGGGTATTTCCAGATTATTGACAATTATATCTTGAACACAGTGAATCTGAAAAGGATCCCAAGTCGCTGAAGTTTCTAAGCCAGCAATGCTCAATGTGTGGGTCTTGACCCCCTTGAAGGTTGTGTGTCAAATATCCTGCATATCAGATGTTTACATTATGATTGATAGCAGTAGCAAAATTATAGCCATTTTAATTACACTTTTATTTTTTATATTAATTACAGTTTATTCACTTTGTATCCCAGCTCTTGTACCCTCCGTCCTCCCCTCCCAATCCCACCTTCCCTTCCTTATCTCCTCCTATGCCCCTCTAGTAAAACCTGGAGAAGACAGGAGCTCCACAAGGATAGCAACAGAACCAAAATATCTGGGCACAGGGCTCTTTTCTGAGACTGATATTCCAACCAAGGACCATTCATGGATATAACCTAGAACCCCTGCTCAGATGTAGCCCATGGCAGCTCAGTATCCAAGTGGGTACCTTAATAAGGGGACTGGCTTGTGTGCATATCTGGGGGGGGGGGTCTTGTTCTTGATTAATATTGACGTGGGAGGGCCCAGCACACTGTGGGCAGTGCTGGCTTTAGGCACTTAAACTGGAAGTGATCCAGTAAACATCATTCCACTCTAGTTTCTGCTTGAAGCTTCTGCCTTGGTTTCCCTCAATGATGGACTGTAACGTGTAAGATGAAATAAATGCTTTTCTCCTCAAGGTGCTTTTGGTATGTATTACAGTAGCAGAAAAGGAGCCATGATTATACCCAACTGAAGCAGAGAAGTAGAAAATGTGAGAAACTAGGATAGCAAAATCTTTCCAGGAAAAAGTATGATTGATATAAAATCCCCAGATGTAACAGCAAGCTTTACGAGTATTGATGACCTCCTAATTGAAAGGAAGACAGAATTTGAGACTAGGTGTCACATGAGAGCTGAACAGGGATAGGGTCATGAAGGGTCTGGTGAAACTGCTGCAAGCTTAGCCTGTTTGCATGTGACAGTGGGACATCACTGAAGTGTAGAAAGTGAAGAGGCTGGGGTTTAAACGTCGTAGCGCTTCTTTGTTGCTGTGACCAATACCTAACAAAAAGCTATGGGAGAAGGATTTATTTTCGTTTGTAGTTTGACAAGGTAGTATTCACCCTGGTGGGTGATGAGATCAAGAATCAGAGTATACAGAATGCAAATATTCACATCTTTTTTTCCATTTATGTCAATCTACAGGATGGCACCACCCACACTGAGGGCTGGACTTCTCACATTCAGGGTGGGTTTTGACTTCTCAATTAAATCTCTCTGGAAACACCTTTACAGGCACGCCTAGAGATGGTTACAAATCCAATTGGGTTGACAATGAAGGCTGACTATCAAAGATAAAGGATATATTTTAATAGAGAGGACAGAGCCAAGCATGGCGGGTTTTGCCTATGATTGTAACACTTGGGAGTCTGAGGCAAGTGGCTATCTATGAGCTCGAGGCCAGCCAGGACTACGGAATACCAACCCAGTGCATTGTAGACAGGATGGATGTAGCAGCAAGTAAACCAATTTTGTTTTCTATCTGTTGCATGACCTAGAATGCTAAGAATGTGATATGTAGCATAGAGGCAGCAGGATACTGAGGTGATTGAATCCAAAAACAGAGTCTGAAGACTGGATCAGAGACTCTGGCACAGACATTATTCTGCGTGGTGATGTGATGCGCTGAGATAGAAATTTAGGAAGAGAAGTGGGGCAGGCAAAGGAAACAAGGATGTGATATATCTATCGCTTTACTTCAGCCTCATCATGATCATTCTCATAATTATTTTGACACTGATGGATGGCACAGTTCCGACTGAAGATATCTCATAATGCATGTGTCTGTTAATTGAACAGCTGTCATCAAACTTCACGAGGTAAACGGACTTCATCTCACTCATCAGCTTAGAGAACCCTGCACCCGAGTTCTTTTCCATGAAGTGTTCCAGGTTCTCTTTCATGTATGACCTCTCAAAATTGCCTCCTGGACATCAAGGGCTGGGAGAGCTGGGGACACTCAGGAGGGAAGAGAAGAACTTCTGACCCACAGCAGGAAGTAGAAGTTCATCCTTGTAGTTGTAAGATGAAAAACTTCAAAGAGACTATTTGAGACTGATCCTGGTAGATTACATCTTGAAAGCGCGACTGTGTGTCCAGTAAAAGATAAAGGACAGATTTTATTGATTTTTGTCATCCTTTCTCAAATGACTGAGCAGAAGCACTGCCCTTTATGAGGGATCCAGGTTTTCTCATCAAATGCTAGAGCCTACAACAAAACCTGGCACTTTTTTTATGAGTGCTAGTCCTGTCGTAAGTTCAATTAACCTCTTGGGCCTTTGAGCAAAATATACCACAGGCTGGACATCCTATAGAAAATAGAAGTGGATCTTTCTTAGTTCTAGGGAGGGTGGAGTCTAAAATCGAAAGCATGAGAAGATTTGGCAAACACTTGTTTATTGATTCACAGTTGGTTCCTTCTTACTGGGTTCCTGTATGGCAGAGATGGGAAGGGATCTTCTAATTGGGCCTCTTTTATTTGCAAAATCTTTTCTTGTCTTTTTTTTTTTTTTTTCTTGGTGCTGGAAATTGAACCTGGTGCTTTGCAGATGCTAACTGAGAACTCTACCACTGCATCCTGACCTAAGACTAGGACTTTCATTTTATTTTCTTTAATTAGGACACTAATTTATTTCCTGAGACTTCCATCTCCATGCTCTATTTGTTCTCAAACCTCCTGCCTCCTTATTCCATCACCCTGGGAATTAGAATTTCAATGTCTCATTTTTAAGGGGGTAACCACAGACATTCAATTCACAGCAATACGGAGGGTGATATCCTAAGCATTTACCTTTGAGAGGAGTCAGGATAGACAGGGAGGTTGTTCACATTCTGCATTAGCTAGAGCTACTCCCACAGTGTTGGCAATCACAGCTCATTTGAGAAAATTGGAGGTGCCAAATTTTAATTGCAGCATGAAAAAAAAAGTAAAAAGTTACTCAATAATTAACAACTGAATATCAAGTTAGATGATTTGAAGAAAAGAAACAAAATAAGCCCTGCTACAATTTACACTAAAATACTAAACTCTTGCCACAGACTAAAAATAATTTTTAAAAAGGATCTCAACCTTCCCAGGAATCTTTTGGCTTAATAATAAAGGAAGAAGAAGAAGGAGCAATGAGAAAAGACAGACTATCGTTGCTTAAACATCTTGCTTGGAAACAGGAGAGTGTTGACTTTCTTTTGTTCCCTTTGGTCCCAGGGAAGCAGCAGAAACTACAGCATCTCTGCTTTTCATCTGCCAAAAAACAGCACACAAAGGAAGCCTGCTAGCTGGGCAGAGGCAGCCTCTCCTCGTTCTTCCACTCCCTGGTGAGCTGAGCCTTTAAAAACAATCTTCCCACTGTGATTCTCCTGTGTCCGGAACACCACAACCCACGTTTATTCTTTATATGTCACGTTTTCATGTTCTACTGTGTTCAGAAATTAGAATGAGGGCTTAATTTAAACTTCATAGATAGATAAAATAAGTCTCTGATTCTCAGGCTGCAGATAAAGGTAGAGCTACTCAAATATTATAAGAATAACTTTGCCCAGAATTAATATATATGGAGTATCCTGTGCATTAAATAGCTAGGATTAATCGAAACTCCAAGGCTCTAAGATTTTACAGTGATTTAAATAATGCATATAGATAATAGTTTAGTTATGCTAATTACAAGAAAACTTGATTTTCCTGCAAAGATATTCTAAAGTAATGAATAGGACAAAATGACAAACATTTTGATATTTAAGAGGAAAATGTGTCACTAGCTTATTAGTCTAAAGAGCATTTCTCTCTGTTTCCAGTTCATCAATCAGATCCCCCTATTGTATGAAGAGAAGCCCATATTGTGTAGTTAAGTTGTAAATCTTTTCCATATGGAACATGAAGTCAAGCAGAAAGGGGAGATCCTTTGGGAGGACCCAGAAGATGGGTGATGCTTATTTCTAAACTGTGCGACTTATTTCTAACTTCTTTCTAAATAGAATGAGCAGGCAAGGGACCATGGCAGTTTAGAGCACACAGCAAGAGGTACATTGCAGCTTCTACGGGCTCGAATGTGTACATCATCATCCGGTGGTGGCAGCAGCTGTGGCAAGGCTGGAAGGGTGTCTGGAGGCTATGAAGGGTGGGGCTAAGGCATCATTGTTCTGGCTGGGTCATTCCTCGGTATCATTTTGGTGCTGATTCTTGCTGTTCGTTCGGTCTTGATTCCTACTATTCATTCTCTAAGTATTTCTTCAACAATCCTGGCTCTTTTGGGAGCCCTTTACTGGCTTTAGTTTATGTTCCTCAGAGTAGCAGCCAGGTGTGTGTGTGTGTGTGTGTGTGTGTGCGTGCACATGTGTGAAAATGGTTATTATATGGAGTTGGCTTACACAATTATGGAGGATAATGAGCCCCACCCTCTGCAGGCTGGATACACAGACCAGATGGAGAAATTTCAGCCTGAAGCCAAGGAGATTGGAGACCCAAGAACAACCAGTGTTGAGCTGGAGTCTCAAGGAAGAAGACAATATCCCAACATTGTCAGCTAAGGGGTTTTTTCTCTCTCTCAGGTTAGGCCAGACTTCTAATTCTAGTCATACCTTCATCTGATTGGATCTACCTACCCATATTGGAAGGGAAAGCAATGTGTTTTGATCATATTTACATATTAATCTCATTCGGATATTTGGTCACAGAAATATGACCAAATATCTGGACACAGAGTGGACTGGACAATTTGAAATATTACAAAGTAGCCACCATTATCTTTCAATAGATTCTGTTTCGAATGACTCAAATTGATTTCCATTGTTTTCAATAGCATCACACAGGTGAACTTAATTCATGTAAGAACTATTTTCTGGATCTCGATCTGTGTGTCAGTCACTGCCCTAGATGTTATGGATACAGCAGTGAATACGATTGTCAAGATATTTGCCCTATGGAGAGAAGTTTCAGTAAGAAGTGCAAGCACGACAGAAAAGAAAATAAATGAACAAAGCAATGTCATTCGGCAATAAATGGGATCAGCATTAGGCTCATGGGAAAGTTAAGGGAGCAGGTCTGGGTGACTTTGAATTACCAGGAGACCTCTCTGGAAAGATGCGATATGAGGAGTGTATAGGAAAGAGAAGGCAGCTGGGGAAGGTCAGGGGAAAGACAATGCAGGCAGAGGGCAGCAGAACAGCAGTCCTCTGGTGGGAAGAGATTTGTGTTTCATCAGTAAAAGGATGCAGTGATCTGTCAAGGTGTAGGGGAAGGCAGAGTCAGAGAGATCTCACAGATGTAGGTCTTGCAAGCTATGAAAAGAGTCCAGGCTTTTTCTACACATAATCAGTAAGCACTTGGGAGTTTTAAGGAAGGGAACGACACCAATTCACATGTAGAGAGGACACCTTGGAGATTTGTGGAGGTACATCATGAGCGAGCAGGGTGGAAGCCAACAGCACCACTGGCCGCACGTTGCATGAGTCCAGGTGACCTGGAACAGACACACTAGGGTTTTCCTGTGGGACTTTTCACCTTGGCTATACTGGACGGGGAAACACAGCAGAGGTAGATTGCTGAAAGCAGCTCGTCTTGTCCCTCAACAAAAACAGTTTGTATTAACTTGAGGGCACCAGGCGCCAGAACCACCATGTAAAGGCTTGAATAAACACTTCCATTTCCAAGCGATTGGGAAGGTCAGTGCAGCATTCTTTGTTCAATTTTGTGTAATTTTCCATTCCATTCAGCTGAAATAAGCAAGCAAGCAAACATCACCACTCAATGTTTTAGCTTTGTGCTAGCAGGAGAATAGAACGCCCTGAGAGACACAATTCATTTTTCTCACTGAGCTGTTTTCTCGGTTAATTCAAGGTTTCATGACAAAGAATGTTTTCTTGAAATGATTAAAAAAGAAAATGTGCCAGCACAAAACCACCACATAAACAGCCGCCCTAATCCAGAATACTTATGCACAAATGTTCTGTACAGTTTGTGTATATTTAAACAAGCTGATATTTTGGAAACACATGCTTGGTGTTCCCTCACGTTCTTTATAATACACAGCAAAGTCAACACAAGTTATCAACCACAAATATTGATTACATATCACTATTTATTTGACCCTGTTAATACCTCTGTGAAACTACCTCTAATCTTGAATAAAGAAGAAACGTACGAGGGCAGCTTAAGCACTCCTTATGGTGCCCTTCATAACAACACAGAGCATTTTTGTCCTGTTTAAAGTTCTCAGTGAAGAAGCAGATTAGGGCACTGTCTAATTAATAAATCAACTCACTTGCATTATCTCCACATATACCTTATATGTGGACTTATAAGAGAAATGATTGGTAAGCTCAGTCAAATGATTTGTGAAGTCAGATTAGCCTAGATTACAGTCCATTGTTTAAATAAATGGTTTAGTAAAAGGATTCAAAGAGGCACATTTTATATTCAGATGTATCAAATGCTTTAAACTTGTTCTACATGTTAGGTTTTTTTGCAGAACCAAGTTTTAATTGTTCATAGTGAAAATCCTGCCATGTCAATTCAATCTTAGGCAGAAGATCAGAGCCTTGTGTTAATAAAGGGACAGACCTAACTTTCTGCATGCCCTATTTTATGTCAAACATTGTATCAGGCTTGTTGAGTTTATTAACTTCGGAGTCAGACAGGAGTCCTGCATAAGAAGTTCTTAAAATCACTTCCCAGCACAGATAAGTTCATCTGTTCACTTAGAAATATGCATATGAAGAAATTCATAAGTTATCAAATAATTTATTAAAACTTATCTATGTGAGAAAATGATATATAGTTATAGAAAACTTTAGGAAAAGAAATGAATTCAATTAAGTGTTACTCATATCCATAGCAACAACAACAAAAAAAATCACATCCATAAATGTTTTGGTATCTATCATGCCTTTTCCTGTAATGTTTTCTTTTTTATTTATTTTATTTATTTATTTTTTTCACAAAATTCACATTATGTTCTATATGTAGTCTGGTAATCTGCTATGTATCTATAATATTTTATTGTTATCATTTTGTAGATATTATGTGTTCTTTTAATTGTTTCAGTTATTTGTATTTATATAGTACAAACTAATCTTTTGGATCTATACACTATAATATCATTCTCCCACATCTGGATAAATTCATTTCAATCAAATTAAATTATCAAATTTATTTTGGTATAATTTTGATAATTATTTAAATTATCAAATTATTTAAATTATCAAAATTATTATTCAAATCAGTCTTAGTTTTAACCATAATATAAAATATATCCCTATTTTCCTACACCTCTGATTTTAAAAATACATATTATAAGAAAACTAATTAGAAATATGCATTTTTAATGTATTTTGGTATGTATATGTGTGTGTATATGTGCACAGGTGTGGTTTACATGTATGAACATAGGTGTGCATAACCATGTATGTAGAGGCCAGAGGAGGACAATGCTTGTGCGCCATCACTCTCTGCTCTGAGAGAAGATCCCTTATTGAACCGCAAGCCAGGCTGGTTAAACAGCAAGCCCTCCTGAGCCTCCTCTTTCCGCAGAGCCGGCGCTTGGGCCATACTGACTTTCCTTATGGGTGCTGGGATCTGAAGTCCTGCTTATGTACTAAGTCTTCTTGCGCTCTCAGCTAGTGGTTCTCAGCGCCTGATGCCTGGACCCCTGATGTGTGACCACTATAAGGGTCATGACCCACAGGTTGAGAACTGCTGTGAGCTATCTTCCTAGGCCCGACACACATATTTCAAGGTTCTTGCTGTCTCATGCCAAATTTCTGTGGTTTTTTTTGTTGTTTTTTTGTTTTTTTCCCATGAAAGTTTTAACAGTTTATTCTTTTACCCGTCTTCAGTGTATCACCCACAAGATAACTGCAAATTTGAGGAGCAAAAACAGCATCTAGTTACGGTTTTGATTTGAATTTCTATCTACCAGAGTAGTTAGAACTTTAAAAATGTAGCCACTTTTATTTGTATTTCCTCTCTGGATTAGCGCTCCATGAGTTTTGGAATTCACTGAGATTTGACATTAGAGATCTTGACTAAGATTGGGACAATCCATTTGAACATCTGGTAGTGCCCACCTCTAAATTGTTTGTAATGGTTCACCCTCCCCCACTCACCACCTTTTTTCTCTTTTGAGACAGACTCATATAGCTTAAGAGGATCTTGAATTTATTAGGTAGCCACGGATAACCTTGAAATTCTGATTCTCCTGCAGCCTCTACCTCCCTAGTGCTAAGATTAGTCATGAGCCACCGTACTGGCTATGTGGTGCTAGGGCTCTAACCCAGGCCTCCTCCGGCATGGAGCAAAACACCTTACCAGCATCTCCAGCTCCCGGATTTTAAAATTCAAACTCAGTTTATATAACCACAATGTTTACAAGTCATTTTTGAAGAGTTGCATTCTAAAAACATCAATTTCATTATTTATAGATATAAGGTTACATTTTAAGGCTTCTTCGGAGACAAAAATTTCCAGTGTATCTTGCAGTTTTGCTTAGGAAGTTTTTTGTTGTTATTGTTGTTTTGTTTTTTGGCTTGGTTTGGTTTTGGTTTGGGGAGTTGTTTGTTTAGACAAGTTGTTCCTATGTAGTACAAGCTGTCCTAGAACTCACAGTAATCCCCTGCCTCAGTCTCCTAAGTACTGGGCTTACTGTTCTGCTACACCCGAATTAGTTTTTTTGTTTTTTTCTTTTTGAAACAGTAAATGTTTCATTTATCGTAATTGTTTTTTTTGATTTATGTAGGTTAGTTTACCAATCTTATTTTGTTTTTGTTGTGGATTTTGATGGTGGTATTTTTGACTACCTAAAAGAGAAACAAAACAGCATGTTTTAATCTGGTTGCTCTTAACCTTTTCTTTCTCTGTCTCTCTTTTAATTTCTGGCACAACATTGTACATTCTACATGTTGTGGCTTTATTTGAGGAAAAAATCTGTCCTGTGCATTGTAGAGTACTAAAGTCAGTGTTCCATTATTGATCTTTGGCCCTGAGTATCTGTGGAATATTTCCCTGAACCTGAGGCATGCTACAGGAGAGCTTAGACACTTGAGCATAAATGCATAGAAGAGAAGCTTTCTGCACTGCTCATCACTCTCAAAGTGACTGTTTTCAATCTCTTACTATAATTATCTGTGATTCTGTGCAGAAATCTGAAAGCTCCCTTTATTTTTAACAACATGATGCATTAAGCTTTTTAAAGCATGTGCTGGTTCAGTTTCAATTTAAGCGTGCAGAAGTATTGGCAGTTAAAGAATATACCTTTAGTCCAGTAATAATAGAGTAAAAGAAATCCTTTATAAACTTTGTTTCAAGATCTTCTCTTATCTTTGGAAGTTCACAGAACTTATCTGTTTTGAAGCTCTTGGTAAAGGATGGGCAGCTATAAATGTCTTCCAACATGCCCGGTCCTGTGCTGGTTAGCCACAAACTGTCCTTGTGTAATAATCTATTTATATCTTTTTGCTATCTGATACCATGACTATGACTTTTTCTATCTTGCTATTCATGACTGTAACATTTCCAAAATCTTTCTTTAAACTCTTCCTTCCTTTCCCCTTGACTCGAAGAGTTATGAAGACTAAGTTTGCCTATATTGCCTATATAATCATTTCCTCCCAGCTCTGTTTCTAGGTTCCCTGCTCTGGGATGCTAACCTAGGATCTCTAGCAGGTGCTAGTAAACATTGTTTTGGGAAGTAGAGGAACTGCTAGAACCCTTAATTATATTTATTTTTATCTCACCTTAAATTGTTTTTGTTTTTACCATATAGAGTATGTGATATAATTATGATGATACATGTAAAATGTTGCAATAAATAAATACTTGCGTTTATTAAGTGACCCATTCATTGGGATGTGCCAGAGATCTAGTGATTTCTGTTCAGGAAGTTTATTGGGAATGGACTTCATATCAACACCTGTGGGGAGTAAAGGAGACGGGGTTTCATCATGGTTCATAATATATTTAGCAACATCTCAAGACATACTGGCATCTGGTAGGTGGAGGCCAAAGTGACTACTAAATACCCTATAATATACAGGCCATCATAACAAGGGATTAGCCCTCGCAACTATTAATAGTGCTGAGTCTGAGAAACTCTGGGGTAAAACAAGAAGATGGGTGGGGCGTCAGACATAATGCCTGAGCTCTGTGGTGTTGGGAGGGCTTTCACAGTGTCTTCTAGGGGTGGCCAGAGCAATGGGCCTGTCATTTGATACTGGATGACCTTGGGAGGGAGGCATGACCTCAGAAGAATGGCTCCCTTTGGTCTGCTGCAACCCTGAGAGAGAATGAGCTTCCAACTGAAAATCAGAGCTGCCACTCTGAAAAGGCTATAGAGGAAGATGCTAAATGGATGCCCACAGTGGCCACTATAGAGGAATCCTTGACTACCTTCATTGCTCTGGAAGTAGCATCCTAAGTGCTGGGGTGTCTGTTTGTTTTAAGTTCTTTTTAACACTAACACAGAGTCTCATATTAGCCCAATTTGCTATATAGCTGGCCTTCTACTTCTGATCCTCTGGCCTCTACTTCCCGCATACTTAGGTTATAGGTAAGCTCCATTATACCCGGATCTTTATTATATATATATATATATATATATATATGAATTTATTTTATTATTTTAATATGTGTAGATGTGTGTGTAGATGTGTGTGTAGGTGCATGTGAATATGGCGCCCATGAAGGTGTCAGAGTGTCAGATCCCCTGGAACCGGAGTTACAAGCAGTTGTGAACCACCTGATGTTGGTACTGGGAACCACAGTTGCTCCTCTGCAAGAGCAGCATGAACTATTAGTCACTGACCCATCTCTCCAGATTTTGTAAATAATAAAAAAACATCTTTTTGTTTCACGTGTGTGTCCTCGCATAGGCGCGCATGTCCGTGTAGGGTGGTTGCAGGAGCATGTGCTCACACCTTCAGCTGTTGCTCCAGGAGTTACCCCCATGTTTTTTTGAGACAGGCTCTCTCACGGTCCTGGACCATGCTTGTTTGCCTAGGCTGGCTGGTCAGATAACCTCACGGATGTTTTGGTTTCTACCTTCCCCGCACTGGAGGGCAAGCATGCACCACCATGTCTGACTGTTTTTTTCATGGATTTGGGGATCAAATTCGGCTTCTCATGTTCGTGTGGCAATAACTTTCCCAACCAAGCTATCTCCTGGGCCCCTTTGACTGGATTCTTAATTGACAACAGGTCTACATTCATGTGATATATTGCGATGTTTGACATATGTTCATAAAATGATTAAACAAAGCTAACTGAGAAATCATCATTTCATTGGTGACAAAACCATTTAAATCTATTTGCAGCAATTTGGAATATTCAATGCATCACGATTCATTATAGCCAGGACTTTGCAAAACATGTTCTTCCTCCCATCTGTCCTTCAGGGTTTCTTGGATGTCTGCCTGATTTCTCTCCCTGGTGCCTCTTTGTTAGTGGATCCCACTGCTTCTTACATCAATACCAGGTGGAAATAAAGCGTTCCACATCCAAGCCTTCACCTCTCCGGTACATGCATTTCAGAATGTTAATCTTCCCAGCACTGTGAAACTGTTCCCCTCTGGCTCCCTCATACTCCTGCCTGGGAAGTCTTTGGTGGACTACGAGCTGTCGTTTGGTTTCTCTTCTTTCTACCTCATTTGCGACCTGTTCTTCTTAGTGTCAGGGAAAGCACAGGAGACCATGGCACTGGTGGAAGAGTTTGCCAACAACAGCACAGGAGATATTAATCCAATAAACATCTTCATCCCGGTCTTCACTTTTCTTTTCAGCTGCTTCATTTCCCTTGCTAACAGATGCTTTCTCAGCTCCTATCACTGCAGACACGAGCCAAGGAATTTAAACACGGCACTATCCTTCTGGCTCCCACCTTACCTTTTCCTTTCTTCTCCTCCAGATCAGGTGGTGCTTCCAGCTTCTTGACCCCTGGTGACTTGACCTCTTTTCCCCTTTACTTCCCTTAGTTGATCTTCCAGAGGTTGCCTAAGACCCTCAATGGTTATCCTTTAAAACTTTTGTCCTCTTCTGTTTGATCTTTTTGAGGACCTTGAAAATGGACTGATAGACTCTCATGTCCCCTTCCTTTTAAAATGTTCCCACCCCAATATTAAGTAACACAGAGAAGAAGTGGTTGAGATAAAAATATATTTCAAATATGTATTACAAAAAAAAATGTAACCATCACTTAGGGCATGAACAAGAGTATTTTCCTGTATCCCACAAGCCCCTTCATTCTGCTCTCTACTAACTTACAGTAATTGTTTCTTTTAAAGACATATTTACTTTAATTGTATCTTTGTGTGAATGTGTGTTTTGTCTGTCTGTATGTCTTTATGCATACCATGTGCATGTCTGAAAGAGGATATCTAATACCCTGGAACTGGAGTTACAGACAGCTGTCAGCTACCGTGCAGGTGTCGGGAACTGAACCGGAGTCTACTATAAGCAGCAAGCATTCTGAACCTCCGAGCCATCTCTCCAGCCCTGATTCTTTCTTTTCATTTTCTTTTCCTTTCCTTTTTAAATTAAACACAGTTCTATACCCAATAATGTGTTCCTAAACATGACGGTTCCATTGTGCCTGGTTTTAGAAGCTATCTTTTTATGAACATATCTGTGACAAATCGATTACTGTTGAATAAGCTGAGGTTAATTCATTTTTAGCGATGGATATTATTTCATTGTATGTATAGTCAACATTTATTCATTTTATTGTCTACACATACTGGAGATGCTTCTAGCTTTTGCTATACAAAGTCCTCGTGTACAAGTGTGACAAGTGTACACATGTATTTATATTGGGTACATATATAGGTGTAGGAGTGATGAGTCATTGGTTCTGGGTTTTGCATTTTTTAACCTAGTATATAGTAGACTTCCAAAGCGACTGTTCCAACTTACATTACTGCCTGCAATGGATCAGTGTCCTCACATTTTGAGCACTTGAAAACATCTGGTAGTGATCGCCTTAATGTTACGGTTTGAGTGGGTTAGTAGTGGTATCCCAACTAAGCACTAATTTGGCAATTTCCTGAGGAAGATGACTATTTCTTGTTGAACTTACGGGCATTTGAAAACCAAATTTCACGAAGTGTGTGTTTAAGTCTGTTGCTCATCTTTTTAGCATATTGGCTGATTTTTGCCTTACTTACTTTTTAAGAAAATATTTTTATTTTACATGTATGAGTGTTTTGGGCACATGCCTATAAGTTCTGCCATGTGCATGTCATGCTCATAGAGGCCGGAAGATGGTGTCAGATTTCCTGAAACTGGAGTTACACACAGTTGTGAATCACCAGGTGGGTGCTCAGAACCACATCCCAAGTGCAGCAACGACTTTTAACTGCTGGGCACTCTCTCCAACCCTCTTTGCTTTATTGGTCTGAATGATTTTAGAATATGTATTTTTAAATTCAGTCTTTTAATTAGTTATGTGTTCTGCAGATATCATCTCTAATTTCCATATTGTCTTGATAAAAAGAAAATTTTGATATGAATGTAACCCAAAACATTTCATCTCTTCTTCTATGGTACATTTCTTTGATTTCCTGTTTAAAAAATAGCCTAGATTATGAGGTTTGGTGATGCTCATTAGTAATTGGGAGCTCAGGCAATACTGAGACCTTCTCAATTAAAAGGAGAAGGGGAAGAGAGCTTTTCACACACAAGGTCATCTTCTTTTTATACTGTATTCTATTGGTATATTTGTTCACATCTGTTTCCTTAATTACCATTTCTAGTAAGCTTTGATATGAACTATGATATGTAGCAAGTCATAGATCTTGTGTTTCCTTTTCATACCTGTATTGATAGCTTGGTCCAATGCCATTTTCATTAAATTTTTGGAACCAGCTAACAAAACTACACAAAAGGCTTGTTGGTATTCTGGTTAGAAATAAGCCTCTTTAGAATGTTGAAAAATGCACTTCCCCAGCGTATGTATCTCTCTTTTATTATTTTAAATTAATCTAAAAGTATTTCACTGTTTCCTGAAAGGAAGTCATGTACTTAGCTACCATAAATGTTATCATTACAATGTTTTCCTTTCACGATTTTTTTTCTGCTGGTTGTGTTAGTTACTTTTTATCACTATGACCAAAATGCATGATATACAATGCACATGATCCTGGGATTATAGATGCATGTCACCGTGCCATCCTTTTTATATGGGTTTTGGGGATTCAAACTCGGGTCCTCCAGCTTGCACAGCAAACACATTCCTAACTGATAATAGGCATGTCAAGCTATCTTTGAATACTGCATTTCTGTTCTTTCTACTCAGTGTCAGCTTATCTACATCTTCATATGTAAAATGCATCTTGCATTGAAAGGAGATAGCTTAGTCTTGCCTTGTTCTTGATTGACCATAGTTTCCTTTGCCATTTAACCGTGTGGTTCCTTTGTCTGAACCTTCAATGAAATCAATGACAAGCTTGTTGGGGGTATTTCTTCTCTGATTTATATTCCATTACTTTTTTTCCTTCTTTCTTTTAATTTACATCAATAATTTAGACTTTTTTCATTTTTATTTTTTTTTCATTGACTGTAATTTTTGGAGGCAGGTTTTAGTATATAATCTAGGTGTTTTGTTGTTTTTTTTTTTTTATAAAGCCCAGGCTGGCTTCACTCTTTCCATCTGCTTGTCTCAGCTAGGATTACAAGATTGTGCCACCACTAAATACCGTTTTTAAAGACAGGGCTTTACCATGGAGCCCTGACTAATCTGGAACTCACTATGTAGAGTGGGCTGGCCTCTAATTCAGAGATCCTCTTGCCTCTGCCTCTCAAGTGCCTCTCCTAAGCTGGCTTTTCAATTATACATTTCAGTGTTAATTTTGCTGGTTTACTACTGAAATTAAAACACATCTATTTAATTTCTCACACTGTACTTAGAGTAACACTAAGCCACCCAGCCTTTGACAGACCTACAGCAATGGGGAACATCTTCACTCATCCCAACCCCACTCATTCCTCCACTCTAGAGTTTTCAGATGTATTCTATATCCACACCGAACTCCAGAAGACAGCGTTTTATTTTCATTTTCATTTCTGGAGTAATCATACAATATTTTTGGTTTTTTGTTTTGTTTTGTTTTTGGGACAGGGTTTCTCTGTGTAGCCTTGGCTGTCCTGGACTTGCTTTGCAGACCAGGCTGGCCTCAAACTCATAGAGATCCACCTGCCTCTGCCTCCCCTTCCTTTTTTAATTAAAGGAAAAAATAATAGGTTTAAGTTTGTAAGTAAATGGCAATTGGTTGGTGACATTTTTCATATTTCTTCTTAAAGATGTATCTTACAGTGTTGGCTTTCTCTTTATCCCTTCTGTCCCTGTGTGAGTGTCTCTCTGGCTCTGTTGCTCTTCCTCCCTGTGCATCTCTTTGTGTCTCTGTCTAGATTACCTCACGAGTTCACCAGACTTCTTAAGTAATCACCTCTCCTTTAGACGGCCAGTGGTGCAGGCATCGTGACTGGGTACTGCCGTGCTTCTGATTTCGCTGCCACCATCTTGGCCCTCATTGCCTTACATGTGAACAGTGACAACTGTTAGGGAGAGACTCTTTCATACAATTGCCCTGTTCACTATGGCATCCGTACCCCAGTTACTGACTCTGTCACTGAAGGTACACCCCAAGGATTTCCGGGTCTGGGCAATGCGGACTCCCCAGGCTTAGAAAGAATCAACACACATGGCTTATCATAGGTAACTATCTTCAACGGTTTTACATTCTGTGCAGTGTCTTGCTTCAGGCCTTTCATGGGGAATAGCCATTAGATTGGTGGCTGAACAAAGAGACTCTTCAAAAGCCCACAGCGAGATGAGCCTGCAGTGCCCAAACCATGTTATCCTTCAGGAAACTTATAACAAGTAACAGCAGAGGCAGTTGATATGCTATTGCTTGTCAGCAAAAACAAATATGTAACAAACACAAAAATAATGACTTCAGCCAAGTAAGGACCTGACTGGTTGGCTCATCCAAAAACATGTCTATCGTGTGACACCATCAGCTTAATCATGAGACAGATGAATTTCAGAGTGGGGAAAGCTAAAATTAACCTTTATTTACAACATTAAAATCATCTAATGATATTAATACCCCTGCCACCAGCACAGTGCCAGCTTATGGGTGCCTTTAAATAACTGTTTACTTCCTGAAAAAAATGCAAACCAAAATACTAATTTTAAATTTCATTTTCTTTACCTTTCTTTCTTTAGTAAAGAAGACATATGTCTGTAAACATTTAGCTAAAGAAACTAAATAAGCTTCCAACCTTCTAAAGCCAGGGGAAGGTTGCTGAAGTAACAACAAGGAGTGGAATGTCAGATTAACTCAGCAGCTGGATCTCTACAGTAAGTGCCACCTGCTGAGAAAAATTAATGATGGGACACTGAAGAACAAAGGAGCACAGTTTAGTTAAAACTGGCTCGAGCTATAGAAAACCCTAATGAACTGCAATCTTAGAGCAGAAACTGAGACCCAAAATTCCTTGGGGGAAGTGTCAATAATGAAGATGCAATTATCTGAACTGATTGCTCACTAGATTCAACTTGCCTTCAACAATGTCACGTGTTGTCTCCCAGGGTGTAATGATTTGGCAGAGCAATAACCTGGCAGAGGGTGCTGAAAAGAACTGCTTTCTAATTGCATTGGCACCTTCTGTAAATCTGTTAATGAGCTAATATCTGATCTGCAAGAACTAATCATGCATTCAGAGAGTTCTATGTTAAATGTCACACAAACAAAATTCAGGGGATGCAGCTTAGTCACATAGTCACCAAGCCTGTGGGGTAGCTGAGTTTAAAAAGAAAAAAAAAAAAAAAAAAAAGAAAACAATCTTTTCTTGGATTGTCAGTCTTGGATAAGAGAATGTAGGTTTGATATTATGTCTACACTGCATGTCTCCTTGGATCTGAAAGGAAAATTTTAATCTAGCAGAGGGGCACAGCTTACTGATTCCCCTGTGGTCTCTCAAATGGATAAAGACAGGATTAGACATGTTGTGTGATTCCTTGGGGTGTACTTGCAATAATCCAGCTGTGTTAGTTTCCTAAATTTTCTGTAGCAAGTACCATACACTTTGAGGGGTATGGTTTATTATTTTTATCAGGTTTATTATTTTTGTAATCATGGGGTCAGTGTGTAAAATGGGTCCTCTCCTTGGAAGTGGTATGGGAGAGTCCACTTTCATGTCTTAGGTAACATTGATTCCTGACCTGCTCTTCTATGGTCAGTGTAAGGAGTGGAAGGGAATTTCTGTCTTTCCCTTTGAATTCTGCTTCTACAGATCCCTGCACACGACTCTGGTCTTTCCACTTGCTTAGGTGCAGTTTCTTATGATTGCATTTGGTATCTGCAAAAGGAACTTCCCATCCCTGGAGCTCTGACTTAATCCACACTCCAGATCCTCTTAGGTAACATTTTCTCACATTCTCTCAGAGAGTCTATATCCTCCAAAGAAAATGGAGATTATATATGTATGTATGAATACATGATTATATAACTTTGCATGTATATGAGGGGAAAAGGTTTGCCCTGTGTGGCTACAGGGGCTGAGAATTTCCAAGATGTGCTGTGAGTGAGCTGTCCATCCAGGAAAACTGATGATGCAACTCCATTTGGAGTCCAAAAGTCTGAGAAAAAGGAAAGTCAACAGAGTGAGTTCTACTGGAAAGGCTGGGAGGGCTGAGAGCCCAGCATTGTTTTTCCATTTCCAGTCCCCCAGGAAAAGGCCAGGTCTTAGCTCTCAGTGTAGGCATGAGGCGGACCTCCTTATTCTGCCTTTTAGTTCTACTCTGGTTTCCAGCCAGTTGGATGAGGACCACCTTCTCTAAAGACAGGGAAGTTGTTATCACCAGTCTACAGATTCATCATCTCCCTCAGAAATGCTCTTGTAGATCTTAGTGTTTAACTAGGTGTGTGTGCATCTCATGGGGCTGTCACATTGATACATAATGTCAATCCTCACAAGGACCCAAAAATTTGCAGTAAAGCTTGACAGCTTCTAGGCACCTGGGGAGATAGCCTTGTGACAGTTTCCTGAAGTTAAGCTAGCTCCATCCAATGGGTGTTCCAGGCCATAATTAAGGAATACCACAGAGTGGCTCACATGAGCGAAAGAAATCATTTGCTGTGTGCAACAGGAACTCTCGCCTAAGCAGCTCATGTCTTTTCTTTTTTCCTACATCATCCTTCCTGCTTTTCGACAGGAAGAAGGTCCACAGAGCAATCACTCATCAACATTTACCCCCTTACGTACCAGACTTGAGCATCAGGGCCCTCTGGCTTCATGGGACATGGGAAGATGAGCTTCCACTTTCTAGTCTCTGCAATGAGGAATGCAAACAAAACAGATGTGCAGTTAGGAATTCAAATGTTTTCTTCAATGACCAAGTAGGTCAAGCCTTAACCTTCCTTTCATCAAACAGTAGTTAGATTAGACCACCTGTCCTGCCGTTTTCAAGACATGTCTCCTCCTCACCTACCCCCCGTCTCCCAATGAGCAACTGACCATAGTGTACTTCGTGTTACCAAGAAAAGAACTGTGGTTTTAATAAGATCATTCAACTAAATTCAAATAATAGTTATGTTTGCAGTTCTTATAAGCAAATTGATTTTTAATTGTTTTCTGCTATTTCTTTTTTTTTCATTTTAATTTTTATTAATTACAGTTTATTTACTTTGTATCTCCCCTGTAGCTCCCTTCCTTTTCCCCTCCCAACCCTACCCTCTTCCCCTTCTCCACCCATGCCCCTCCCCAAGTCCACTGATAGGAGAGGTCTTCCTCTCCTTCCTTCTGATCCTAGTCTATCAGGTCTCATCAGGAGTGTCTGCATTGTCTGTGGCCTAGTAAGGCTGCTCCCCCCTCAGGGGGAGGTGACCAAAGAGCAGGCCAATCAGTTCATGACAGAGACAGTCTCTGTTGCAATTACTATGGAACCCACTTGGACACTGAACTGCCAAGAGCTACCTCTGTGCAGGGGTTCTAGGTTATCTCCATGAATGGTCCTTGGTTGGAGTATCAGTCTCAGAAAAGACCCTTGTACCCAGATTTTTTGGTTCTGTTGCTCTCCTTGTGGAGCTCCTGTCCTCTCCAGGTCTTACTATCTCCCCATTTTTTCATAAGATTCCCTGAACTCTGCCCAAAGTTTGGCTATTAAGTTTCAGCATCAAATGGTGGGAACTGGAAAAGATTATCCTGAGTGAGGTATTCCAGAAGCAGAAAGACTTACAGGGTATATACTCACTCATAAGTGAATACTAGATATATAATATAGGATAAACCTACTAAGATCTGCACACCTAAATAAACTAATCAAGAAGGAGGACTCTGGCTAAGATGCTCAATCGACATTCAGAAAGGCAAAGAGGATGGACATTGGAAGAGGGAGAAAACAGGGAACAGGACAGGAGCCTGCCTCAGAGGGCCTCTGCAAGGCTCTGCCCTGCAGGATATCAAGGCAAATTGATTTTTTAAAAAGTCTAATTAGCCTATGACCAAATCAGCAGTAAGTTTTGCATTCTGCAGGCCAGCCCTTCATAAGTAACTTACCAGCACAGGTCATATGTTTCTTGTGCTGACTTGGAGCAGAGAAAATTCATCTTAGAAGAAAAGAATGACAAACTCTATGAACAGGAAAGAACACAGGCAAAATCTGGTTCATTTTAGATTCTTTTTGGAGCCCAGCTTCATTCACATGCTTGGATTGGTCACTGACCTTCATTGTGAAACTAGAGGGGTTAATTCAATGTGGTACGAATTAGTTATAACCACTTCTAACTCTATAAGATGTAGGTCATTACCTATGCATAAGAATTGTGTCTGTAAAATAATGATTTCTATTAAAATAGAAGAGATGAGTTTCATTAATCCAAAGGAATAATTATTACCTCTGGACTATAATTAATCAAATCATAGTCTTACATCTTCACTAATGTATAACATGTCTTACAGTATAGTAAAATATGATAAAGGGCTTGAAATGGTGGTAGTAAAATTCAGAGCACAAGCTTGAAACCTGAAGGAGAATAATACATATGGAGGACACTGGAAACACTTTACAGCACTGAACTGTCTTAATTTCAGACGTTATTTCAGACCTCTAGAACATATTAGATATGACATTGTTCTCCTCTAGAGAAGCTTAATTATTATGAAAAAGTTTGGTTTGTGCTTTGCTACATTTGAAGAAAGCCTGATAATTTCATTTTTTATAGAAAGAAGAAAGATCATCTCGATTTTTGAAATGAAGATAATTTTTTAGCTTGACTTTTGAACACAAAAATTAAGATGCTGAAGCCTGACAGTCCTGACAACATTTATCTGACTTAAAAGATGGCTGTCCTATCGTGCAGTAAATGCTGGTTCTGTGGTCATGTGTGATCATACTAAACAACATATCATACTGCTAATTCACAGTTTTTCCATAAAAGTTCAAGAAGGGCCACTCCAAACATCTTGCTAATGAGCCTTTTTTTGCTTCCTCTGGGACTGTAAATGGGGTTTGCCCTGAGTCCATCTGGAGGCAATGGGAAATAAGACTGACTAGGTAATAAATCCAGATGAAATCTTCTAGGAAGAGAGTCTTATCTGCCATCTGTTCAGGCTGAGCTGGGTATGAAATATAAGGTGTCCCTGGTACAATCCCTGGAGGGCTGTCAACCAAGGATCCTCCTTCAAATTGCCTTCAATTTATCACTGGCTGTTTTAATTCCTTTCCGCCATGTTCATCATCGTGGCATCTGCCTTCTAATTCCCCTTGGTCTTTAAACACATCACTGACCCAGCTGACCAGCTTGGCACACTCACAGAATCCTTCCTGCTTTCTCTGATACCTACCACTCCCCCTGCTGATGGATGTAAGTAGTTATGAAACACTTATCCTTAGCTACCTATGGCAGAGTAAATCTCCATACCATCTCCACTGCAGGACACATGGAGTCCCTCGGTTTCCACTGATGTCTGTGTGTAAAAACCGCACTTGTTCCTTGAGTATAATTTTGGCTCTTCCACGAACTAATAAGACACTTCCACTTGGATTTATGCTTTTAAAGTCAGAATCCTCGCTCATCTTTTGATCTCCTAATCCTTTTAATGACACTGGAATATTTACTATTTCTTAGGTGTCCTATGGAAACTGCCTTTCACTTTGTTTTTCTTCTGTTTCTTTCCACTTTGAAAATGGACAGGTTTGTTTGTTTGTTTGTTTGTTTGTTTGTTTTTGCCTAGTCTTTCTTCAGAGCATTCTCACCATTTGTTCCTTCCTTTTCGTCCTGGCTGACCTTGTAGCCCCTGTTGCCTTATGCATAGGCAATGGCTCTTGTTGAGAGGTTGAGCTCCCACTGTATGGCCCTGTATGCCATAGCCATGGAGGCTGAGCTGCGCCTGTACATTGGGTACCGTGGCTCAGCCACGGAAGGTGTTCCACAAAGCTCTCTAAGGCCAGGAATAAATTCCAGTAGGCTTTGACCTTGACAAAGCCCTATCATAGCATTTCAGAGGCCAGATTCAACAAAGCAGGAGCCAGGATGCATGACTGCATGTGACATTCTACAAGACTGTTGACCTATGGCCTTCTTGGAACTTGACTACGGTCACAATAAAGGGAATGTTTTTAATGAAGCAAAGATACCAGTTATTAGAAATGTTCTAGTTCTTTATGCTTTCTTGTCATCTTTCCTGTGCTAGTTACACTCACAAAGCTATGCTGGGTGAATACTGATGACTTGTAAAATGAACAGCTATCAGGAAACTCTCTGTACCCTTTGCGTCAATCTTCTGAAGTCTCTCTATAGATTAAGAATGGTGCAACCATTGATCTTGACCTACTGCGTAGACGAGGCACTGGCACATTTACAGAAACAGTTGATTGGATGAGAGGAAGCTGTCGATTTGTGTATGTGTTCTGTGGTGCAGACATTTCCAATGCCAAAAAAGACTTAAGCGAATCTTGGTATTCGGTCTAGTTATAGACAATCCTATATCTATTACCCAATACATTTACTTCTCTACCTTTTGCCCAACCCTGGGTTTTATCTAGATCAGTGGTTCTCAACTTGTGGGTCATGACCTCCACAGGGGTTGCATATCAGATATTTACATCATTATTCATAACAATAGCAAAATTACAGTTATGAAGCATCAATGAAATAACTTTCTGTTTGAGGGCCACCACAACATGAGGAACTGTATTAAAGGGATCACAGCATTATTAGGAAGACTGAGAACCACTGACCTAGACAAAGAAGGTTACACTTTGGTAATTTAGTTAGCTTATGCCTCTTTTATTTAGAAAAAATGGGCAATATGAAGAATGTGTTAATTATATGTATAAGTATGTGTGATGGGGACTGAGGGTGCAATGTAATGATAGAAGAGGGTACAGATCACATTATAGATGGTTATAAACTACCATGTGGTTGCTGGGAATTGAACTCAGGACGTCTGGAAGAACAGGCAGTGCTTTTAACCACTGAGCCATATCGCCAGCCCTACAGTGCCTCAAATGATTGCATGCTTAGGTTCAATCCACAGCACTAAAAAAATCAAAATTATAATAAAAGAATAGGAGTATATATGATAAAAATAGCAATTATACTAACTCAGGAATTTTAGCCTGCTCTCTACACAATTATAAAGTTTATTTTATTTTAAAATTCTGTATAAGACACAGTTCTTTTCAAATGAAACCAACTAATTATACTCTTATAAAAGCACACCAATTAAAATGTGAAATTTAGACTTATAATCTTAATTCTAAGATTAAGGTTTTTGTTCATTGTAAAAAAACTTTTTAAAATTTTTTTTCTGCTTTAAATTTTTGGATGTATCTTGTCCATCAGTAACAAATGAGATTTGCCCACCATCTAGGAGAACAGTTCATGAGAAATTGTCAGTGACTAAATGCCCAAATTGGTTTCCTGGTCTTCTAATCAGAGTCTTGATTAAGAGGTTAGCATTCATCACAGTTTAGCATTCTGGTGATCTTTTAACTAAATTCATAACTCTGTTGTGTCAATTTTCTTCTAAAAGCGATATTGTGATGGGGGTCTGAAATAAAAGTTGTTTTATAGTGCCCAAATTGTATTGTCCCATGTGATGTAGCAAGAGACAGTTGAAAGCCAGACATCTGGGAAATACAGAAAACTCTCCTAGACAGCAGAAGCTGTTACAGAGGTATAAGCATTGTTAAAGGCAGGGACCATGTCATCGAGCTTCTATCCTATGACAGGTCTCAGCTGGAGGATGAGATAAGCTATCCAGCTCCCTGGGTACATGATTTAATTACCAGATGCAAAACTACACATTTAGCTAAACAGAAAGCTCAAATGAATCCCTGCTGCTCTTTAGGGGGCCCTCGAGATCGTGATCAAGGCTGTGAGCGGCAGCATGTCATTTTGAATGGCATACTTGACTGCTATTAGCCACAGTGATTTGGAGCACATCTTCTATTTGAAATGTGAAAGAAGGCTTGGACCAATCTTTCTGGATGTGTGTTGATCAGCTACTTGGGTGGTATTGCGAAACTATCTGTCTAGAACTGATTGCATTCTGAGTGTGTTCTGCTTCTCTATGCAGCCATCATGTGCAGGGTAGGGTCAGAAATGTTCATTTTCCCATGCTCCCAAGGGGCTGCCACTTCTTGAAGCCTGCCGTTTCCTTCCTTTCTTCCTTCTTTCTTGCTTCTTCCTTCTTTCTTCCTTCTCTTTCTCTCTTTCTCTTTCTCTATCTCCCTCCCTTTCTCTCTCTCTAGGCTAGAGACTGAGTGTTTGGTGGCCCACACCTTTCATCCCAGCACTTTGGAAGGCAGAGGCAGGTGGGTCTCTGTGAGTTCCCAGACAGCCAGATCTACATAGTGAGTTTCAGGACAGCCAGGGCTACATAAAACGAACAAATATCACTCCACTAAAGAGGAAACAAAAATACAAGCTCTCTTTCCATTCAATGACAAAGCTTAGTTAGCAACAAAGAAAACATGGCAGAGAAGAACAAAGTCAGATCCTTACACATGATCCTTACACAATTCTCCTATAAAAGTCAATCGTGTCTGAAGATTAAAATTCATTAAGGAAAACGTGTAAAGTGACAGATTATAAAGAAAACTGAGGGACTGGGGATGCAGCTGCTCAATTGTTGGAGTACTTTCCTAGCATGCAAGATGCCCTGGCTTCCATCCCTCGCAGTGCATAAAACAGGTGTTGGCATTTCAGATATTTTGGCAGCGACTCACTCAAGTTGTCCCCAAACTCACTGTGTATCTGAAGATGACCCTGAACTTCAAGTCCACCGGCTTGCCTCTACTTCTCTTAAAGGAGGAAAGAGAAGTAGCAATAAATAGAAGTGAATGAGATTTTTTTTTCTCTGCTCCCAGGAACTTTGGGATTTTCTGTGTACTGTGCAGGCATGGCCAAGTCCAAGCGTACACACCCAGTCCTGAAAATGGCTGAGAAATGGCCTTGAGTAACCCTGGTCACAAAGATACAAATTTCTTAAGCAGATTGACCCCCAAGTGATAGTGACAGATTGAAGATCAGTCTGGGGTTCCACAGGACTACATGGGAGTGGCCCTTGCTCCAAAGTGGACTAGAAAGTGGTGAAGGGCAGCACAACCTAAGACAAAAGCTGGGTAGTGGTTCACAGATGAACCAGTGCTCGGGTAGGTGAGGCAGGAGACTCATTAATTCAGGCTCAGCATACATAGCATAAAGAAAAAAACAAAACTCAAGCCAATGAGATGGCCTGGAGGATGGGGGGAGTAAAAATGCTTTCCACAAAAGCATTGCAACCTGATTCAGTCCCTGAAACCCTCAAAGGAAGGGGGAGAAATGTCTCCTGAAAGTTGTTCTTGACCTCCACATGAGTGCTGTGGCTATCACACACAAGCACACATGTATTCTTGTGTTTGTACACACACATAGTAATGATAACAGTCATAATAATAAATAATTTTCTAATGCTGAGGAAAAGAGAAGAGGACAGGACAGCACACTGGCACATAGGAGCAGCAAGCTGAAAAACGGTGTGCTGTCATGATGAGGGTCAGTGTGTGGACTGAGGACATTGCTGGGACTGAGGTCAGCTTGTAAGGAATGGGACATGGTATGAGATGCAGTCTATGTCTGCCAGATGAGTGCTTTTGTTGTTGTTGCTTCATGGCTTTATTCAAGTAATTAATTGGTTTCTTCCAATTGTTTGATTATGTTTTGCGTGGATTTCTTTATTGTTGTTGTTGGGAAGATTTTTTTAATTTTTATTTTTTATATTAATTGTAGGTTATTTACTTTGTATCCCAGCTGTAGCTCCCACCCTCATCCCTCCCAATCCCACCCTTCCTCCCTCGTCTCTTCCCTGCCCCTCTCTAAGTCCACTGATAGAGGAGATCCTCCTCCCCTTCCAGCTGATCCTAGTTTATCAGATCTCATCAGGACTGGCTGCAATGTCCTCCTCTGTGGCCTAGCAAGGCTGCTCCTCCCTCAGGAGTCGGGGTGAAGAAGGTCAAAGAGCCAGCCACTGAGTTCATGTCAGAGACAGTCCCTGTTCCCCTTACTAGGGTACCCACTTGGATGCTGAGCTGCCAAGGGTTACGTCTGAGCAGGGGTTCTGCGTTATACCCATGCATGGTCCTTCGTTGGAGCATTAGCTTCAGAAAAGATCCGTGTGCCCAGATATGTTTGGTCCTTGTGGAGCTCCTGTCCTCTCCAGGTCTTACTAATTCCCCCTTCTTTCATATGATTCCCTGTACTCTGCCCAATGTTTGGTTTTTAGTCTCTGCATCTGCTTTGATACACTGCTAGGTAGTCTTTCAGAGGCCCTCTGTGGTAGGCTCCTGTCCTGTTTCTTGTTTTCTCCTACTTCCAATGTCCATCCCATTTGTTTTTCTAAATGAGGATTGATCTTCTTACCCCGGGACCTCCTTCTTGTTTAGCTTCTTTAGGTGTACAGATTTTAGTATGTTTATCCTATTTTATAGGTCTAGTATCCACTTAAAAGTGAGTATATACCATGTGTGTCTTTCTGCTTCTGGGATACCTCATTCAGAATAATCTTTCCTAGATCCCACTATTTGCCTGCAAATTTCATGATTTCCTTGTTTTTAATTCCTGAGTAGTACTCATCATCCCCCAACTTGTACATCTAAATTCTTTCAACTGGTGTACATCCTTCACATTTTTTTTTCTTCCAGGAAATCATAGCTGATGTTTCAGCCAAAAATCTGCCCTTTCATTTGAAGCCTTAAAATGTTATATATTTTAGATATTTGCCCTCTGTCAAAAGTAGGGTTGGTGCAGATCTTTTCCTAGTCTGTAGGCTGCCATTTCATTCTATTGACAGTGTCCTTTGCCGTACAGAGTCTTTTCAGTTTCATGAGGTCCCATTTATTAATTGTTGTTCTTAGAGCCTGTGCTGTTGGTGTTCTGTTCAGAAAGTTGTCTGCTGTACCAATAATAAATTTAGTGGTTTTGGTTGTATGTTGAGGTTTTGGATCCACTTGGATTTGAGTTTTGTGCGGAGTAATAGATATGAATCTATTTGCATATTTTACATGTAGACATCCAGTTAGACCAGCACCATTTGTTGAAAATGCTATCTTTTTTCCATTGTGTGATTTTGGCTTTTTTGTCAAAAATCAGGTGTCTGTAGGTGTGTGGTTTTTTTCTGGGTCTTTGATTTGATTCCATTGATTAACCTGTCTATTTTTATGCCAGTACCATACAGTTTTAATTACTATTGCTCTATAGTACAACTTCAAATCAGGGATGGTGATGCCTCCATTAGTTCTTTTATTATATAGGATTGTTTTAGCTACCCCTGGTTTTTTATTTTTCCATATGAAGTTGAGACTTGATCTTTCAAGGTCTGTGAAAAATTGGGTTGATTTTCTGATGGGAATTGCATTGAATCTGTAGATTGCTTTGGGTAAGGTAGCCATTTTTACCATGTTAATCCTACCAATCCATGAGCGTGGGTGATCTTTCCATCTTCTGACATTGCCTTCAATTTCTTTCTTCAGAGACTTGGCATTCTTGTCACACAAGTCTTTGACTTGCTTGGTTGGAGTTACACCAAGATACTTTATATTATTTGTGGCTATTGTAAAGGGTGTTGTTTCTCTAATTTCTTTCCTTCTTTGTATGTAAGAGGGCTACTGATTTTTTTTTTTTACCAATAAACCAAATAATCTAATATAAAATGGGGGAGAGTACAGAGATAAACAGAGAATTCTCAACAGAGAAATATTGAATGTCTGAAAAGCACTTAAAGAAATGTTCAATGTCCTTAGTCAAATCAAAATGACTCTGTGATTCCACCTTACACCCATCACAATGACTAAGATAAAAAACACAAGTGACAGCATATGCTGTTGAAGATGTAAAGAAAGAGGAACATTCCTCTATTGTTAGTGGTAGGGCAAACTTGTACAACCACTCTGGAAATCAATCTGATGCTATCTCAGAAAACTGGGAATAGCTCTACCTCAAGACCCAGCTATACCATTCTTCAGTACATACCCAAAATATTCTCTACCATATGACAAGAACACTTGCTCAACTATGTTCATAGCTGCTTTATTCACAATAGCCAGAATTAGGAAGCAAACTAGATGTCCCTCAACAGAAGAATGGATAAAGAAATTGTGGTACATTTATATGATGTAATCCTACTCATATATTAAAAACAAGGACATCATGAAATTTGCAGGTAAATTGATAGAACTGGAAAAGATCATCATGAGTGATGTAATCCAGACCCAGAAAGACATCCATGGTATGTACACATTTACAAGTAGATTTAAGCCACTTAGTACAGGACAACCATAGTACAGAAGATAAGTAACAAGGAGGACCCAAGGGAGGATTCTTAATTCTCACTCAGAAGTGGAAATAGAATAGATGGTGGAAGTGGTAGAAAAGAGGGAACATGGTAAGAGATAGAGAGTAAGAACATGGAGAGAAATGAGAGTTCATGTCAGATGTGGGGAGAGTGTGGGGGTAGACAGAGGGCTTACAGAGAGAAGAGAAACCTTGGGCAGGTACTTCTCTGTAACAAGCTGAAGACCTATAACAGGGTAGGCTTTCGGGAGGAAATGAGGGTGACTCTAGCTGAGACTGCTAGTAACAGGTCATGGAGACTGAAGAGGCCACCCTCTAACTAGACAGGACTCCTAGTGGAGGGCAGGGAACACCAACCCACCCACAAAAACTTCAACCCAAAATTTACCTTCTGTATAAGATGTGCAGTGACAAAAATAAAGCAGGGATTGAGGGAACATCCAATCAATGTCTGGCCCAACCTAAAATTCACCCCCTAGAAATCAGTCAACATGACATGATACTCTGCTATCCTTGGAGCTAGGAGTCCTCAAGTAGCTCCGCGCAGCAGCCGATGGAAACAGATTCAGAGACCCAACACCAATCATTGGGTGGAACACAAGGAGCCTTGTGGAAATGTGGGTGGAAGGACAGGACACAGAGGGAACAGAAGCTCCACAAGAAGATCTACAGAGCCAACTAATCAGGGCCCGGGGGGACCCTATGGAGACTGAAGCACCAACCAAAGACCATGCATGGACTGGGCCTAGGACCCTTACATCAGCTGCAGCCATGGGCAGCTTGATCCTCTTATGGGTTCCCAGAAAGGGGAATGGGGGCTGATTCTGATATGGACTCTGCTGCCTTCTTTTCAACCACTTTCCCCTGGCAGTGCTACCTCACCAGGCCACACAGGAAAAGAATGCACTCAGTCCTGATTAAATTTGGTATGCCAGGGTTTGAGGGGTCCCCTTCTCTGAGGAGTAGGGAAGGAAGTATTAGGGAAACAGGGAGGGAGTGTGGGACCGGGAGGAGAGGAGGGAGGGGCCTACAACCAGAATGTAAAATGAACAAATAAAAAATTTTAAAAATTGTAATAAATATGCTTTAGCTAGCCTGGAACTAGCTGTATATATCAGGCCAGCTTTGACCCACAAAGACCTAGCTGCCTCTGCTTCCGGCTTTCTGGAATTCAAAGTGTGCACCATATGCCCAGATTAGCTTAAAAATATTTTATTTGCAGTGTGTCTCAGATGGCCACGCAGGTTGTGTACTGTGCAAATTACCCAACCATTAGTGGCAGTCCAGTCATCCTCATTACTTCTAAACAGTGACCACAATGCAACTTCAGGTAGTGCGCCCATTGGCTTTTTCATAGTCTTTGTGCCAACACCATTTTCCTAGATTATATAACCCAGGACTCTATATCAATACAGCTTTGGAATTTCTGTGATAGATCAATTTAAAAGAAGTGTGAAGGTTGTGTGTGTGTGTAATTCAAGGTAATTTGTTCCTGATGAAATTGCTTTTAGTAACTTGGGACAGTTTAATTCACATCCTTTATCTTCAGTCTGCTGAATTTCAGGGTATTATGCTTGTGAACTGAGTGTGCATTTACAAACTGCGGAATTATGTTTCCTCTGCCCCCCTGAGTTGGTTTTCACACACACAGTTTTTTCATTCATCCCCAAACCTCTCCGAATGCCCTTTATTTGTGGACGGATTTGGAGGCTTCAAAAACCCTTTCCTTGAATGATACCTTCTTAGCCCTGCTTATTCCCACGCCTCATTCATCTTTGAAACTGCAGCAGGAATGTGTCTGTGATAACACAAACGGAAACATGGAGCAGCAGCATGTTAATCCCAGGAGCCTCAGTTTACTTCATGGGGGTCGGGGGAACATGGCTGAAGAAACCAGCAGGAGAGCCGAATTCTTGGTCCTGAGGGGAGAAGGCAGGAAACAAACACTGCTGGGTAACCCCAGAGAAGGCTCTAGACACGCTGTGAAAGTAGGTAAGAAACGTGAGCGTCACTGGGACCCTGGCGTGGGATTCAACGCCCTACCATGTGCGCCAGGTCCTAAGGGAGCCATGGCCGTAAAATGTTTTCACTTTTCCCAAACAAGTGAGCGTTCTTTAAGTAATCAAATTTTCTTCCTTATTGCCTCAAAACCCAATCCACTGTATCCGCAGAGAGATGAGCCACTCAGAACTCAATAATTTTTAGCAGGTGCTAAATTAAAAGTCACTTTTACTAAATTTGAAGAGGAGGGACACAGTGACAGCATGGAAGGTAGGTAATTTATCAGGCTGTGCTCTTATCTAAAGGGGAGTGAATGCCTTATTAGAGATAGAAACATCTTCTAAAAGAAGAACACCCAGCTTCCATTCATTTTATATATATATATATATATATATATATATATATATATATATATACACATGTAGGGATGTATGTCTTAGCAACAAGGACCCTTACCTATTGAGCCATCTCGCTGACCGAAGTATGGCTTCTTGAGGTGATCAGTTATACAGCAGTAAACTTACTTTACCTAGATATGTTTTGTGTAAGCATAAAGACAATTATTCTCAATTTTGCACTGAGAATTCAGAGTGAAAATAACTGCTGCAGTTGTTTGGGTTTTGTTTTTTTTTTTATTTTTTGGTGTGTGTTTGTTGTTGTTGGTTGGTTGGTTGTTTTTTTATTTTGTTTTTGAGACAGGGTTTCTCTGTGTAGCCACAGCTGTCCTGGAAATTGCTCCATAAACCAGGCTGGCCTTGAAATCACAGGTATTTGCCTGCCTCTGCCTCCTGAGTGCTGGGATTAAAGGCGTGTGCCACCACTGCCAGGCATACTGTTGTGCTTTTGTGTCCTGCCAGGATTAGTGATTTATTCGATGTTTCAGAATTAGCTCATAAGCAATTGCAAGTGAATTGTCAAGGGGAATTTGCTGTGGATATTTCAAGGCTGAGTGCACTTAGCATTTCAGAGGTAAATGTCTTCGGTTAGTGAATGCCTAAGCAGTCTATCCATGATGCAGAAACAATTATTTTAATGAGAACCCTCTCTCTCATCAATTCATTTTCTCAAAATATTTTGAAAGGAGATTATTCAGTCACTTATTTTTAAAATATCTATAATGTGCCAAATAGTGTTCTTGGGGTTGTTTGGTGTGTGTGTGTGTGTGTGTGTGTGTGTGTGTGTGTGTGTATGTGTGTGTGTTAGGTGTCTTTCTTCAGTAGCTCTACATGTTTTGTTTTTTTTTTTTTTTTTTTTAAACAGGGTCTCACTAACCTACCAATTTAGCTAGACTGGCTGATTTAGCAAGTACCAGGGCCCTGCCTGTCTCTGCCTCCCCAGTGCTGGGTTTGCAAATAAACACTATTGCCACACTTGGCTCTTGCGCAAGTGTAGGGCCCAAACTTGGGTCCTCATGCTTGTTCAGCAAGCATTTTACTGAGATTATTCCCCACTCCCTTTGCTAGGCTTTAAACAGAAAAAAAATGGCATGATCTGAGTCTTGTGAAAATAAGTTAAGTTTGCTTTTATTGTCACCCCTGATTGTGTACTAAAGCTTCCTAAGACCAAGAGCTAGGATATGGGTGTCACTACCAAGAGCTGTAGGAAGACACTGTCTAGTGGAAGGGCATTCGTGGCACCCTGTGTTCTGTGCAAGACCATGTCCAGCCCAAACTATGGGCTGTGCCATCACAGGTGTATTTCAAGGTTAAGACCAAGTGCTATGATGGTACAAAATTGGGATGATTATCTCTGCCTGGGACAGTTGCAAGAGCAGAAGTTGCTTGGTGAATGTCTGCATCCTTGCAAGAACTAAAGGAGAGAAGAGATTGGGCCAGAAGTCTCTGTATGGACCCATGACACACACATGCTTATGTACGCACACACACACTATGTCTATAATGTGCCAAGGAGTTCTCGGTTTCCTTTGTGTGTGTGTGTGTGTGTGTGTGTGTGTGTGTTGACTATAGATACTTAACTTTCCCATTTTCTTCTCCACCATGGTCATTGCTTTTTATAAATATGACATTTTTAACATCATGGCCAGAAATATCAAGCTACTCATGGACCATAATGGTACTCTGAATCAGGCTGCTGTGGTGCATTGTGGGATGCTGAAAACATAGATGTGGGAACTCCTTTAAGTAAGCCAACTTCCTGTGACTCTCCACATCACATTTCAAAAAGACTAGAGTCTTAGCCCAAAACCTGACTGGGTAAATGTGAGCAGTGAGAAATGTTTTCTTCCTTGGTTCTCTGGCAAAGAACCATCAAGGCGGGAGGCAGATCTCCAGAAAGCATAATTAGAATGAGAGATGGGGAAAAACAGCTAATCTTTGGACTTTTTTTTTTTATATTGAGAAAAGCAGTTAGCTGGTTCCCTTTATTTTAATAAACCTTTCAATTTTTCATTTTTATTTATTTTATTTTTTTTTAAGAACTTCTCACTGTGCTGTCTAGGCAGGCCCAGAGCTCATAATTCTCCTGCCTCAGCCTCCTGTGTTCTGGGAGTGCTACCCCATTGGATGCTAACGGACTTCTCAGGCAATAATCACAGCGGGCAGATGTCTGGACCTCTGTGACAGGTGAGGGGGAGGAGTATTCCAGACAGAGGCTGCTGGAAGCCAAGATGAGGAGATGCCTGCCTGTAGCATCCCAAGTCACCCTCCAGAAGGTAGTGCTCTTGCTGGGTTATTTCTGCCCAATCTAGATAAAAAGCTACATATTCCTACTGATTGCCGTTTTCACTGTTCTCCCTAGAAAGCCTTTCTATCCTAAGCAGATAAGAGCCATCAGAAGGGAAGGTGGAAGCGGAGGCACATCTGACAAGAGAGAAAGCGGGATGGGGTGCAGCATAGCTCAGACACCACTGCTGATTTAGAATGTTCTTCATTATGAAAGGATGCAAAAAAATTTAATTTATTATTTGTGCGCTTATGTGGGTGTGTATGTATGAGTGTGTATGTATGCACACATGTGCATACATGCACGTGGAGGTCAGAGGTTGATTTTAGGTGTCTTACTTACTTTTTGAGACAGGGTCTCTCATTAGCCTGGATTCCCCTGATTGAGCTAGATTATCTGGCCATTAAGACTGAGGCTCCCCACAGACTTGGCCTTCCGAGGGATAGAACTACAGGCATAAACAAATGTGCTTGTTTTGGTTTTTGTTTGTTTGTTGTTTCTTTTTTTTTTTTTTAAACAGTGTCTCACAGTATTGCCTTTACTGGCGTAGACTTCACTTTATAGACCAGGATGGCCTTGAACTCAGAGATCTCCCTGCCTCTACCTGCCAACTGCTGGCATCAGAGGTGTGCGCCACCACTGCCCAGCTATTATTTGTTTGTTTTTTAATATGGCTTCTAGGGATTGAATTCAGCTCTTCCTTCTTACTGAGGTAAGAACTATACTGACTGTGCAGTAAAATCTACTTTTTTGTTGTTGTTGTTGTTTGTTGTTTCATTTTTCTAGAATGATTTTAGGCTCTTTTATATAGAAAAGTGAGTATCTCATGAAACCAACAATAAAATTCTAACTAGGTAAACAAATCAGGGCATACTGCTGAGGGTTTCATTGTCTGAGATCCCAGAACCTCTCACATTTGATCTATGCTGGTATTCTTGGAGATGAGTGGACAGGACAAAGAAGACAATGAATAGAACTTTTGATGTTTCCATTTCTTTCCACTTCCTCCCCTTGTGAGGGGGACAGAGACCTTAACAAGAGCCTCAAACACCTAATTTAGAACTGACCTCCTGTATCATAGATAGGCTAAGAGGGGAAATCCTTAACAGGAACACACACACACACACACACACACACACACACACACACACTCCACCAAAAGCAGAAGCTGTACCGCCCCATGAGCTGGCTCAGCCACTGTGTCCCTGCCTTTAGAAGAGATAGGGTAGTCAGTGCTGAGTGGATATGGTGTGCACAGTACTTAGCTTCTCCTGCTTCTTGGTTTTCCCTGTGTCAATGACCTGGTAAGAAACACAAGATACAGTATACTCTGGTACCTTTAATTTATAGAGCTTAATAAACGTCTCTCGTGCCATCGCCTTCAGCTACCCCACTTTTCTTTTGTGATGTTTCCTTCTGCTTTCCTCTGTGAGAAAATCAGGTGATGGAGGCTGGCAATGGGTTGTTTCAAATCAAAGTTCATGGCAATCTCAGCCTCATAAAGACTTCCTCAGGCCTAGGAGCCATTATAAAAACATGGCAAGAAATGACAGAACTGCTGCTGTAGGAGAGTGGCAGTGGGGAGCCTGGCATTTTGAAGCAGCTCGTGGGCTTCTGAGCACAACTACTGTGTGGAAATGAAAAGACATGCCCACTTAGCTCACTGAGCTGTCACCAGAACCCTGTGAACCGTAGCAGAGCTAGGAGGCTCCCAGAAATGAAAGGCTCTCCACTCGGGGTTATTAAATCTGGGGTTATTGCCCACCGTGCCTCACTATTAAATACCCTCCACCTACTGCCAATATATATATATATATATATATATATATATATATATATATATATGATATATGATATATTTTCTCAGACTACTTCCTTTAATGTTTCCTGTTTCTCAAACAGCACTCACATTGTAGCTGGTGGTAAAAGTCACCTTGTGGTATGATTGGGTTGAGCTGCGTTGTTGAATTTTTCATGTGCTTTGCCTGACTTGATTCTGCAGCGCTTGACAGAGTGAAAAGCCAGGAGGCAGAGGTCAGAAAAGGATACTATAAAATATCTGTTGACCTCAAGGCAGCCCCTTCCCTTCCTGATGCTGTCAGGTGGCATTGCTGTAGAGCTCATATTCCTTCAGGTGGACAAGGTAAGAGAGCTCTGCTACAAACACCCTTCTCGTTTTCTTTCAGAGCGTGCCATTCTTTTCCCTGTACACTGGAAGCATAGCTGCTTCTATTTAGAGAAACAATTTTGTAGATTGGCAGTCGTTCAGCAATGAGAGTGATGACATTGAGACTCATTGTGGTCGTTTCATTATCCCAGGATATGCAAAAAACCTTGTTTAAAAGGCTGTTCAATGCCCAATCAAAATTTCGCCTCTCATAAAACATTCCTCTGATTGTTCAATCAATCATATTGTAGAGATTTGGGATCTCTTCATGAAATGCACAATTCCCAAAGGGACTTGAACTATTTTCCTTATATAATTTCAGTATGAGCTGTGCTATACTGTTCCTCTGTATTCTACAGTGCAACATACATAGCGTCTTGGGTGTGCTATTAAATCTTACAGTAAACTCCAGGGTAGATGCTTTGACACTATTCCATTGCAGATGGAGAAGCTGATGTTTAGACAGGTAAAGTAATGTGTTTACATCCAGAAGGCTGAGAAAGAACACTAAGTTGTTCAGACATTAAGCCTGTGACCTCTTTACTAACTTCAACCTTACAGAATTAACCATCAATGATACAGTTTTGGGGAAAGGACCTCATTGTCTTAGAAAGGAAGACATTTCTGAAGTGAAAATACTGTATAATATTCTTTCTGAAGTGTTAAGGGGAAGTGTTAGCATATAGGCAGCCTGCTTCAGGATTGCCTAGTAACCTATGATGTAATCATGTGTCACCCGCCAGGTGTGTGGCAGATGAGGTTCAGCTGTGCATGAATGAACCCCTGCTTCTTACTTCTATCTCTTACTCTTGCTCTCTTGCTTCTCTCTCCTGCTCTCTCTGTCAGGAAGCCCCCTTCCTCCCCTTTTCTGTCCCTCTGTCTCTGTTTCTGCCCTCATGGCTCACTCAGGCCCTCTCTTCTGCTTCCCTTCCCCCAAATAAACTTTTTCATATAATATCTGTTGTGTGCATCATTATAAAAATAATAACAGGAAGTGCTTTTCTTTGCTGTATGTTAAATGTTGTTTAACCACCAAATTTTGGTTGAAACACAGCCCTTATTATAGAGTAGTTTAGTAACTACTCTACAATAGAAGTCTCAATAAATAAGAGTCAATAATAAAGAAAGACTTCAGAAACTCTTTTGCCCCTCTATTATGTGGAGACACAGCAAGATGGCTGCCTATGAATCAGGAAATGTCCCTCACCACACAGTGAATCTTCCACTTCCTCAGTCTTGAGCGTCAGAAGTGTGGGAGGTGCATGTTTGTTATTTAAGCCACCACCTGTGATGTTTTCGTTCTGTCAGCCTGTGCAGATCACAGCAGTGCCCTCATGTTTTCTTCCTGATGTGCAAACCATATCAAGAAGGTAAGTGTGGCATCCGGTTCATATTTCCTCTGTGTTTTAAACAAGAAAATATTACAAGATTCTCCACCCATAAAATAGAGCGTCTTAGCATGATCAGGAACCCGGGTCACCTTTATAGTGTTCTCTGCTTTTTTTAGCTTTTGTTAAATTAAGCTCTTTTTTTGAGTTATTGTAAGAATATGAATAGTGATGGTATATAATAGTCATAAGAGCTATACACATCTTACAGTGCCCTGGAAAAGCTTCCATTATTATTGCCATTTTTGTGTACTCAGGGATAAGACATCAGGGAGCATCTCAGTACCAACTGTAAAATAAGGACAGATATTCATGAATGAATAGGAGGTGGCTATCTGATCCTCACAATAGTTTGTAAAGAAGTTGATGCCCTCATTATGGAGATGGTGATGTTGACCTGTACAGGTCAAACACAGGGTCAGAATGAAAAGCAGGCATCACTTCCACTATCTTCATCCTTCAACATCCCTCTTCTATATTTACATATTAAACTAGCTGTCTATTGCTATTATGTCAAATTATATCTTCTGTCTGTTTTCTGGATCACTTCCAAGGGTTACTAATATTCATAGCCCTGGCTCACATTTTTTAAATCATCATCATTATTATTTTAAGAGTTACTTACTTTTATTTTATGTGTATGGATGTTTTGCCTGAATATGTCTGTGTACCATATGAATGTAGTGTCCATGGGGGCCAAAAAAGGGAGTTAGATCCCCTGGAGCTGGAGTTACAGGGTATTGTGAGCCATCATGTGGGTGCTGGGTATTGAACCTGAGTCCTCTAGAAGAGCAGTCAGTGCTCTCAACCACTGAGCTGTCTCTCTAACCTCTGGCTCACATTTCTTTAATTATCCCCCTTTTCATAGCATTTCTTTTAACTTCCTGCAAAGAATTATCATGTAATGACTTTCTTTCTTTCTTCCTTTCTTCCTTTCTTCCTTTCTTCCTTTCTTCCTTCCTTCCTTCCTTCCTTCCTTCCTTCCTTCCTTTCTTTTTTTGTTAGTAAATAGCTCTTGTGTAGTACGCATACTATCTACCATACTCTCTGGGAGGGGTTTAGGAAAGCTAGTATACAGTGGCTGTCGGATTACTTTTAAGAATCCACTGCTGCCCGAGAGGAGTGTATAATGGAGAAAGACCCAGCTCAGGGCAGGATAGACCAGTGGAGTAAGGGGAAGGTAAGCACTGTAGAACTCAGAGGACTCAATTTTCCTCAGGAGAGAGCTCAGGAGACAACACTGGAACAGAATGCTTGCTATGTGAGATGTCATGTTTGAGTGGAACTTGGAGCAAAGCTGTGCTCATTTCTCTCATCCCAAAGGCCAGAACGCTATGAACCGGGAAGGAGAACTGGCCTCCCAAGGTCATACTCTGCCATCTGTAACTTCCTTCTTCGTGTCTAAAACTTGAAGGCTAATTTAGTGCCTTTGTTCCAAACAAATTTTCAATATTGTCCTTGTTCAGTATTGGCTACTCTGCTCACTCTTTAGAGAAGTTCTCAAGGGGCAGAAGCAAAACAAAGCAAAACAAAACAAGCCAGAAGATTAGCAATTAGTAAAAATCATTAAGGAGATTCAGTGCTGACTAGGCAACTCTGGTCCAGAGCGTAACAGAGGCTTTGCCAAATCTTGCCTGGAAAAGAAGGAGAGGTAGCAGATGGAGTTTTGTGCTGGTGATGACAGCAGGTGGGAAACAGGTGATAGCAAACAGATGGGCGCCGTAATGTAGAGAGACCACCAGCGTCTCACTTTCCAGGCTTCTGTGCCCCTGTCGTCAGAAGATACAATTCAGTTTGTGACAAAAATTGTGCTGAGCTCAAGCTTCACACGCAGTGCAGCGCTCATAAAGACAGAATGCTAAATATCCTAGAAAATTTACAAACAGGCTGTTTCTTCACTGAGGCTCAAGAAACATTGTAAACGTCAGACAAGTACCCAAGTAAAAACATGAAATAACAAAGAGCAGAAGTAAAGACAGTGAAAGAAGTGGACAACGATGTGTTCGGGATGCAGCTGGTGTGAGGGCAAAAGAGCCGGAAAGTCAAATTATTAGATATGCCCAGTAGCTCAGAGGCAGGCAAATGGGTTCAGTAGGGTGAATGGCAAATGTATGTGTGTCCCATGTCGTGTGCCAGGGAGCTGCTGTGTTGGGAGGTGGTAGAGGACAGGGGAGATGGCTCAGGTCACAGTGCCGGCTGCAGAAGCATGAAGACCTGAGTGCAAATGCCAAGAACTCACATAAAACCCCAGGAGTGGTGACATCTGTAACCCTGGAGCTGAGGAGAAAGAGGCAGAGACACACATCCCTGAGGCTCACGGGCAGGCCAGCATAGCACAATACATAGTCCAGATTCAGCGAAACACCCTGCTCCAAAAAGCTAGAAGTGGAAAGTTGCCATGGAAAGATACCAAACATGGACCACTGGCTGTCTCATGGGCATGCACCACATTAAAAGTATGTTCATCACATACACACCGTACTATACATACTAACTCATTCATTCATTCGCTCTCTCCTTCCTTCATTCATTCATGTGTGGAAAGAAGGCAGAGGCCCTTCCACAACAATAAGTGGTTGGAAACAAGCTGCCTAAACTGTTCAGCCTCCCACTTACCTCTATAATGAGCCAGTTTCTACAAATCTCATGTTTAGGTTAAAGAGTGAGCCACCTTTAATCTACATGAAATCTTCTTTTCAGACTGAAACCTTCCAAACTAGAGAATTTACACTATTGGTTGAACGCAGATTCAAAGTACAGGGTATATGATGTGTCAATCGTAATGTAGTTCTGTAGGGTTGGCTTCTATTTATGGCAAATAACGCTGACTTGCATTTTTAGAAGGTATTCACATTTATGTGGATGTTTGCCTGGATGTATGTTTTGAGACCAAAGGTCAATGTCAGATGTATTTTTTCTCTTGCTTTCAACCATTAGTTTTAAAGGTAGACTCTTTCAATGAATATAAGGCTCATCAGTTCAGCCAGGATGGCTAGCCAGTGAGCTCCAGAGGTCTGCCTGCCTTCACACCCAACCCCCCACACTCACCCTACCCCATAGCACCACAGTTATTGGCATGCTTTTTAACACGGGTTCCAGGGATTTGAACTCGGATTCTCATTCTTGTGTGATAATCACTTTACCAACTCAGCCATGTCCCCAGACCCTCATCTGTATCCATATTGCATTAGAATGTTTCCTTAAATGTTTTTATCTACATGAAAAATGTAGACCAAGTTGTAAGAAAAAAAATATTTCTCGCTGATGTGTGACATATTCAGTTCATACAGGTTTTGCAGCTCATAGCTTTCACTGCTATAAAATTCATTTATGGATTCATTTATTCACTGAACAAATATTTACATAGTGCCAACTGTGCCTCTTGCTATAGGAAGTAGTGAGGAATTGTTAACACTGGGAACAAAAAATCTGTGCCCTATAGAGCTGAAAATTTTCTGAAAGGATTATAAAATGGTATATACATAAAATGCATAGGTTATTAGTAGGAAATAAATACTCAGAAAAAGCAATGAAGCCCAAGAAGAACTGGAAGAGCTAAGGGTGCAAATTAGATGAGATGATGGGGCTTTCCACCAGGAAGCTGGCATTTGACCCAAGTCCTAAGAGGCAAGAGAATGAAGCATACAAGCATCCTAAAGAGGCTTATGGGATACGTTACTTACCAGTGAATAAAACTGATGTTCCTATGCACTGGGTTCATGGCCAGACCCAGTAGGAGAGAAACACACTGGGAAAAAAAGAGTTTTGATTTCATGATATTACTATCACCACAAGAAAACACAGAAAGGATGGCTTTGGAGAGGAGAGGCTGTGGGTTCTATTTGGGTTGCAGTTTGAAATTGCTGGAGGGGCGTTCATGTAAAAACCCAGCAAGTGAAGGTTGCTGGGTTTTGGAGAAATATATTTGAAATTAATATTTTATAATTAATAAATTGAGAAGGACAGTGTGATTGGGTGGCTGTGAAGCTTCCAAGACAATGTACAGGGAAGTCCTCAGTAAATCTTGGCTATTGTCATTGAAAGCAAGGTAGATGAGTAGCAGGTTGTAGTAGTTTGCAGGGCTATTGTTTAAAAATATGAGCAACTCAAATATTTTTCTCTTGAAGTAGTACAGAGAAATGCTTCCACTAAAGAGAGCTGCCAGAATAAAGCAGGTATGTCTTATTTTTGCAATCAAAATTTGAATGGGATCCATTATATCTCATTCCTTTTGTTCAGAGGCACATCTTGTATGTGTGTCTTTATTTTTAATTTGCAAATCCTTTCAGTACAGAATATGCCTTTTTTTTTCCTCCAGAAGATGTATATAAATATGCTATAAAAAGTACCCAAAATTAAGGAACAATAACAATAATAATAAACTATGCCTGTGGTGGTTTGAATTACATGTCCCTCATAGGTACTGGCATTTGAACACTTGGGCCCCAGTTTGGGGATGTCTAGTAGATGTGGCCTTGCTAGAGGAAGTACATCACTGGGGGTGGGCATTGAGGTTTTAAAGATTAGAGCCATTCCCAGTTCCCTCTCTCTGCTTCCTGCATGAATACATGTGACCTCAGCTTTCAGCATCAAGCTCCAGCAGCCCTGTCTGCTGTCTGCTGCCATGCTGTGTCCACCTAACCCTCTGAAACTGTTAGCCCACATAAACTCTTCCTCTTATAAGCTTCCTTGGTCATTGTGTCTTCTCACAGCAATAGAAAATTAACTGATACAGTGAAATTTCAAAGTTTTGCTAGAGTAGTGTTTAGTAAGTCAAGAGTAAGTCATCTGTTCCTAGGGATGCAGCTTTGTCTGATGTAATATTTGCCTTTGACTAGAGCCCAGGTGTTATAGTAGTCTATATCAGTTTTTTTTTCAAATTGAGATGCAGATGATTTCTTTACAGAAAGTAGCTTTGAAAGACTGTGTTCGATTGTCATGTGCTTTGCTGAATGGATTTTAATAGTCACATTCCAGTATTCTTTCTTTTTGTCTCTTCTTTCTTTGAACTATTACCATCATGTTAGTTCCTTCATTAATAAGCTGGGTCATTTCTTTCATTTAATACAGTTTCTAAAATCAGTTCTTTATTTCATAATCACATTCATACTCATAATGTACTTTGATTATATTACCCTTCCCCCATCTTTTCTTTACTTAAAACTTTTTTTGAGACTTTTATACATAAGCAATGTTTTTTATCATTTCTGCCCCTCCCTTCTCTTTCCAACTCTCCAATGTGCTCCCTTCCCTCTCTAGTTAATGACCTCTTCTTCTATAATTACTATTACTAAACCAGTCAGAATGCCATGCCAACTTGGATAGGGAAAATTTGCATGACTGTGTTCCTAGAGGAAGAGCAAAGGGCAATCAATCGCTTCTGAGAGAAGAAGAATAAGTCTCCTCCAGGGACAAGCCAAAGCTAAGTAAATTTTTCCACTCTATGTTCATTATGTGTTTATATAAATTACACATGCAACTTTAAAATATATGTACAATTTGATATAACATGTATCACTAGGGATAAAGCAAAACCATACATATCCTATTTTGTATTTTTATTAGTTATATGTAAAACATGCACATTTATAGAGAAAACATGTATATTTCAGTGTATATTTTATATTGTAATATAATAAAATGATAGTAAGCATCTAAAGATATTGCTTCTGATGGCATTTGGAGTCAGCAGGCAATTGATGAAAGAGAAACTGGTTGTTTCCATCACAGAGTTAATGATGCATCTGGTTCAGCATTCAAGGGAGCTGATCCAGCAGGAGAAGTTGGCAAGAGCCCAGCTGCTGTCCTGTGCCAACCAGGTGAGCCTGCAGATAAAGGGCAGCATGCATAGTTTCAACCATACCCAGCACCCTGCACCCACACTCTAAGCATGAAAGAAAGACAGTTACATACCACACTTCCACATTAGAAATCTTATGTCAAATGATCTCAAACCCCATACTATCCTAGAACTCTTCATAAAATGGATTTCTGGGATACACAGTTCCAATTTAGCCAAACTAATACAGTACAAATGTATGTGTTATTTAGTCTAAAGTTTGCTGAGGGATAGAGTTCACAGGTCCCTTGAGAACCCCCTGCTGGCTATCCTAGGCAGCCAGAAAGCCTGGATTATTGAAATTTCTTTTCCAAACAACCATGATATCATGAATGACTCGATTAAGAGAATCTATCTCTTTCAATTGAAGCTTGTTAGTGCCAGTGAGCCCAAGAGCTGGAAACCTTGTCTCTGATTTTCATTGTCTTCCAGATTTTATTCTTTAGAGTAAATGATCTGAGAAGACTGTCCATAATGTTTAGCGACCAAGAAGCCACATTTTCTAGAATGTTCTTTTTAATGTAAATGTACAGTGTTAGACTTGGTATGTGTGCCAGTAACTTTTAGTCACAATTAATAACATAAAATGTTTTTTCTTTGAAATTAAATCTTCCCATCAATTTTAATTTGTAGAATTGCATCTAATATTTTGCCAGTTATTTTGTATTTTCAAACTCTCTATGAAGGATATTCCTTCATTATTACTGTTGATTTTCAGTTTTGCCCTCATCAATATTTGGAGTCATTGGAGACCTTTTTAATTACATTGCCTCTTTATGTTTTGACCAATCGTCAATACCATAGAAAGGTGATAGCTCTGGCCATTTGCCTGTGAGCATTATTGAAAGCCTTTCTATGACGGAGCCAGGTAACAAAGCTGACATCCTGGGGTCTGTTATGACATATGTTACTTTTTTGTGAGAACCTGAACAACTATTATCACACACAAAAAAATTGCTTCACAGATTGCCTTGGAATGAATATTATTCCACTGTCAAGTAGTTCTCAAAAACTTCATATCTTAAAGTGAGATGTGATGACATAAACTCATAAGTTAAAATAAATAGAACTTGTTTTTTACTTATTTTCAAATTTTACATAAGGTATTTCTGGTATCATAAACATGTTACCATAGTAAAAAATAGAAATTGATGGAAATACAGCAACAGAAAAAACAGATTATTTTTAAATATATTCATTAAAGAACTCTGTCTATTAAGAAAAATAATTCTTATCCAGCATGTATTTCATCAGAAGTAAGCAAAAGTTCTTTGATTATAGCCTTATAATCTCAGTAGAACATTATATTCCCACATATTATCAGTAAAATTACATTCATAATTTTTTATTTCCATAGAAGATGAGCTAATTTTATTTATAACCTTGTGGATGTATGCATAACACGGTGTTCATTAGCAGAAAACACTCAAAAAACACTTGCTGTGTAAGAAACGATACAACAGATAAATAAATCTCTGTGTGTAGCTGTCCCATGATTTCTAACAATGGTAAACCTACATACTCCACATCACCATTTTAAGCCTAGCGTCTTCTTTTCCACAAGCATGGCATTTGTGACTTATTCTGATAGGTGTAAGGCAGCCAGGCCGCTGTGGTAAGTCTACAGGCATCCACAAATGTTGGGAGTCCAGAAGTTCTGGCTCAGTCTCAAAAATTTCATAACTATGTAAACCCAAAAATGTGGTACTGAGAGTATAGTTCAATTGATGTAATGCTTGTTTGCTGTACATTAATCCCTGAGTTCTATCCCCCAGTCAGCACCGCATGAGCTGATCCATGTGGTGGCACTTCTCTCTGATCTCGGAATTCTGGAGGTTAAAGGACCAGAGTTCAACATCATCTTGAGCCATATAACGACTTCATGGCCAGCCTGGGCTGTATGAGACCCTGGATAGAAAGAGATGCGGAGAGAAGGAGAAAGAGGATAGAGAAAAAGAGAAAGAGAGAAGAAATGAAGAAAGTAAGAGAAAGGGAGGGAAGAAATGAAGGAAAGAAGGAAGGGAGGAGGGAGAAAAGCTAAAATTGTATTAATGTTATGACCGACAGTTCAAACTGTACTCCAGATCGGCCTGTCATTGTCCTTCCTTCCTTTCTTTCTTTCTTTCTTTCTTTCTTTCTTTCTTTCTTTCTTTCTTTCTTTCTTTCTTTCTTTTCTTTCTTTTCTTCCTTTCTTTCTTTCTTTCTTTCTTTTTCTTTCTTTCTCTTTCTTTCTTTCTTTCTTTCTTTCTTTCTTTCTTTCTTTCCCTTTCTTTTCTTTCTATCTTTCTTTCTTTCTGTTTGGTTTTGTTTTGTTCAAAATTTTATTGAACAAAGTTAAATGTGAAACCTTTGGGGGTTTGAGAAAAACATAACTATGTGTCAGAAGAATGAGTCTTACTTCTCTAATTGTCTAATTCTACGATAATATATTTGTGGTTCCAAGTTCTGTTATCAATATTTTTCTGCTCATAACTAAATTATTTTTTAACATAATATTTTTATTGATTATGTGAATTTCACACCATGAACCCCAATTGCACTCACTTTCCATTCCTCCCAGGTCTTCCTCCCTACCCTTACTGCCTCCTCCTAACACATCCCCAAAAAAAAGAAGAAGGAGGAGGACTAGAAGAAAAGGGAGAAAGGAGGAGGAGGAGGAGAAGGAGAAGAAAGGAGAGGAAGAAGAAAATGAAAAAGAAGAAGAAAAAGAAGAAGATGATGATGATGAAGAAGAAGAAGAAGAAGAAGAAGAAGAAGAAGAAGAAGAAGAAGAAGAAGAAGAAGAAGAAGAAGAAGAAGAAGTCATCCAATTTGTGTTACCCATATATTCACAGGAACATGGCCAACCAAACTCCTGGTGGCCAGCTCCTTAAGGAAAACTGAGTCCTTCTCCACCTGCATCCCCTCCTGTAGCCATCAGGTGTGGAGAGCTACACTTCAGTATTCTTATCACATTTTTATGAATTCTGTTTGATGGCTCTCTGTCTAGGCTGTTCTTTTTGCCGGAGGCAGAGGGGAAGGGGAGGTGGGGTTGGGCTAGGGGTTGTCACAGGAGCCTTCTATGTACCTCTTTCTCAACTGTGAGTCTGCAGTCATTAATACCATGGCAAAAGTAGCTTTTCGCCTTTACAGTCAGTGGATTATGGACTTCCACATAGTTTCTGGTGACAGCACATGCCACGGAGCTCAGGTAGCAGTACAGACCACGGACATTAACACTGCCCTCTGCTGCAGCTTGGATCACAGACACTACCATGGCCCTCGGTGGCAGCATAAGCCAAAGACATCACATGCAGTCATTTCTTCATTCATTCTAGTTCTCACCATGAAGAACCATGAACACCTGTCTGGCTCACCAACCAGGCCCTCCAGCATAAACAATTCAAATAAGTTCCACAGTGCACTTCACACCTAAGTCCCCACTTCCCTGCACTCTGAAATGTTGCACTAATCTCAACACTCCCATGTAGCTCCACAGGCTAGCTTCCATATCTTCTATCTTCCATATCTTCTATTTCATTTCCTCCATCCCTAGAGCTTGATAACTGTGAATCTGATTTTTATGCAACATTAGGAATGTAATGAAATAAGGTTGAGTTGTCTGTCTTAAAATGCTTTACAAAGTAAAATGTATGCCTTGGTATTGGACTATATTTAAAAAAAATAGTGGGTTCAAAGGCCTCCCTTGTGGCAGAGTGAGTACAGTCCCTTCCAGGAACCGAAAGATGGCAATGTGGGAGGATGGCCAAAGCAACAGGGAGTGAGGAGCACAGAGCCAGGACACCAGCAGGCAGTGGCACGGGGGCCAATTTGGAGTCGGCTTCTCTCTTCAGAAGATTCTGCATGCGTGCACACACGTGGTGGAATAGCAACTATGCAAACGAGTTATTTATTTATCTGTCTGTCTGTCTTTGTTTACTGGCAGTGCTGTCCATGAAATTTTGTATCTGTGGAGTTTCCTAATACAGACATTTCCTGTAAGTGAAATATAATTTGACTCTCTCTGACTTTCTTTACTTAAAAGAATGTTTTCAAGTTTCACTCATATTGTAGTATTTATCAGCACCTTGTTTCTTCTATGGAAATAATACTGTATTTTGTTGAACTCAGTGACCACTCCCTGTAAAACTCACAGAAACCTCACTCTAGATGAAGTCATATGCTTTTTACACCCTACCATATTTATTTATGTCTATAATTAGACATTTATCTAGGGTGATTTGATAAATGGCTTGCCACAACTAAGGCCCAAGATCCATGAGACAAGGAATCACCGCTAAGTTGGTTTCCACACCAGCTATTATGGGACCCTGTATAGAAACCTTTGTCAGACAAATAGTGTTGAAATTATTTCCTACTATGGAGCTGATTGAAAGCTGCTTGAATGCTTTATCTCTCCCTCCCCTATCGTATTTTTGAAGTTGTATAGACAGTTTCTCATGGAGAAACTCCACTGGGGCATTTCCCTGACAGAGAATTAAAGGCACGGTTATTTGCGGTGAGGTTTTTCTGATGTGAGTTGCACCAGCCAGTGTTTATGCCACCTGTGGGCCAGCTCTCTTAGCCATCACTTCATCCACTTTATGTATGTTCTGCCTCCATTTCTTCTAAACTGAAAAAGAGGCTAATTTGGTTCAATTACCTTCTTTATCTCACCACTAGGAAATAGTGATTGGCTATAAATATTTATCTCTCATTCATCTTTCCAACATTTATAGAGTAAGCCTGATTGGAATCTGCTAGGTTGCTCTTATGTCTCCAATATACTAAAGCTTTTCTCTGCCAGTGAGATTGTCCTCAAGTGCTGGGTTGTAGCCTTCCTCACCTCCTGATGCTTGGAACAGGTTTGAAAGTAGCGTTTCTTCCTTCATGCCCTTATTTTACCTCCTGAGAAACCATATCCTTTGTGCTAGTGTTTGCCGTCCACATAATCCTGTCCCGTCTTTGAGTAATTATACCTGAAAAGCTGTCAGTCATTATCTTCTTAAAGTGATGGCAAGTTCTGTTGTATTTACAGATAGATGACAGTTAAGCTGTGCCTCCCAAACTACAATCAAACTTAAATGGTTGTAGGACTTCCCTTTTGAATTGTTCATAATTACCTATGAGAAGTATTTCTTCTTATAGAATGAGTTGTATGCTACAAATGAGCTGCCAGAAGATTTTCACAATGAGGCACAGATTAAGAGATAATTGTGTCAAATAGACTATCATGTGCATACAGAATCACTCTTGTCTTTGTGTTTTGCGTACTGTCTAACTTATCATTGAAAGTTAGAAAGTAAAGTATTGAAAGCAGCATTTGTTTTGCTGTCTGCCAAGTAGCCAAAGCCCTGGAAGGTTCATGTTTCTTCCGGGTCTGCCTCCCTCATCACTGTGACTGAATCACTTAGGGGAGAAAGGATTTATTTTGGCTCATTGGTTTCTGGAAGGGAAAGCATGGCAGTTCAGACCACATGTTCTAGGGCAGCAGGGTGTGATGTCATAGTTTCTCACATTTCCTGGGTGAAGATGCAAAGAGCTTGCAATGGGAAGCCAAGTCTTAGAACCCTCAAGACCCAATCTCAGTGGCCTGTGTCCTCCAGTAAGGCCCCATTTCCCAAAAGTTCAGTAACATCCTAAAACAATGTCAATTAATCGTGGACTGGTATTCAAACACATACAACTACATGAGCCTGTGGAAGCAGCTCACCTCCATGCCACAGAAGGAGGCATGGGAAGACTCATTTTGGATAAAATAAATGCCTACACAGTGAAGGTAAACACACAGCAGTTAAACACAAACATATTTCAAAAAACCTTAAAAAAAAAAGGTTAAGTGGCTCTTTGGCCTCAAGGATTGTCAATAGTGTAACTAAGGATGCTAATATAGTAAATTAAAGAGGATTATCTAGCCAAAGAAGCACTGGTAAAGGAGTGCCAGAGGCAAACATTGACAGAGCAAGCGGTTAAGACTGACTCAGCTCTTAGAGGGTTGGCTTAAGACCAATTCCCAATTGTAAGACCAGCCATTGGAATCTCTCCTTCTTTTGAACAATACATAAGATCTTGCTTATTCTGGTAAGAATTCAGTGTTTCATGCTGTTTATCTTTCTATAGGTAGGAAGAAAATGAATTCACCAGGTTAACATAATTATCTACTCAACTTGTACATGGTATTTCATAGAAATATAAAGTGTCTGAGTTGGAGAGGTGGCTCCATTGGTGAGGCACTTGTTGTTCAAGCATGAAGTCCTGAGTCTGATACCCAGAAACCACCTGAGAAAGCGAGGCATGGTGGCACACACTTGTAATCCTAGAGCTCAGAAGGCAGGGATGAGGATTCCTGGAATTTTATGGTCAGCCAGACTAGCCTACTTAGGTAGTCTCAGACCAGTGAGAGCGGCTGTGTCAAAAATCAAAGTGGTTGTCTCACAAGGAACAATAACCAGGGCTGACCTCTGACTTACACACACACACAGTGAGAGAGAGACATAGAGAAAAGGAGACAGACAGAGAGACAGAAACAGAAAGATAGAGAGATTAATGATCTTGGTTGCAAACACATATTTGCAATGTCTGGAAGAGAAGGCTGTACTCAAAGAAGACTGATTTTGGAATATAGATCATATTAAAAATTTGAGCTTATAAGACTGAGAGCCAGGACCTAACTAAGGGTGATTTAGCAAGACAAAAGCTAGCCCACCAACACCTCTTTGCTCCTTCTGGGTTTGCAAACAGCAGCATCCTTCTCAATGGAGGTCTTCTTGGACTTTAAAACTCTACTTCCTTGTCTGGCTTGTCTAAATGGATGGAGAAACCTATTAGTAAACACACACATACACACACACAGTCATAATCACACATACATTCATATACATATACACACATACTCACATATACATATATACACTCACACATACATCCACACTCAGACATATATACTCATACACACATACACACTCATACACATGCACATTCTCACACACACACACACACACACACACACACACTCAATTTTCAAGCTTAAAGGGTCCCAAGATGAAAAATTCTTATTACTATTAAACAATCTTAGGAAAATGCCCTTTACAGTTTTTCAGCTTCCGCATGTAAAATAAGGTTCTCTGAAGAGGCTGTGCCATTTTTAAATATCTTATAGACTACTTGACCAAGGCTGAGCAGAAGTCATGGTTGTAGAGGGATGAAATGTTACATACCAAGAGACAGAGACAGAGAGACAGAAACAGAAAAAGAGAGATATTAAACTTGTTCTTGGTTGCAAACACATATTTGCAAAGTCTGAAAGAGAAGGCTCCACTCCAAGTACTTGAGGTATCTAAGCTCTTTTAACATCCATTTACTATCAGCCTTTTCTCCTGGCCTGATATTCTCTTGGCTTTTCTGTTAAGCTGGAAAATGGCCCCAAATGTGACACACCGCCAGCCTTCCCCAAACGTAAGCGAAGAGGGTGATACTGACACCACACAAATTACTCAGTTCTCTCCTGGTGGCTAGTCTACCCGGTGACCCTCCTGCCTGCGTTGTAACACTGATTCACAAGCTCCCTTTCTGTACGCATGAGTGCCTACGGTGAAGCATGTCATTTGAGACAACTTGAATCTGAGTTCCTAGGTCATGGTCACTCTGACTTGGCTCAGAATAAAGTATTTTCTTACTTCCTCAAAGCAGGCAGAGTTGGTATTTTCTGTCAATGCCTGTAGCCTTCAGTTAGAAATGCTACCTATTGATCTATTTGTCTTTGTTTTATTTTGTCATCATTGGTGGTGATAGCTTTTGTTTTGTTTTGCCTTTTTGGTATGGCGTTTCACCATGTAGCACCGACTGGACTTGTAGTCATGATCTTCCTGACTCAGCCTCCTCAGCACTGGGATCACGAGCATGCACCACCACACCCTAGTTCAGGTGATTGTTTTGAATATCAAGTTAATTTCTTTTTTCTTAAGTGGCAACCTAATATAGGAGTGATAAGTTGTAGCTCTCTATAGTGAATCTGCTTAGATTTCATTTTATTCTTGAGGAGAATGTTAACAGGTGGAATTGGACAACATTATTTTATGCAAAAGAAGGCAGACTAAGAAAGACCAATTACTCATGTATTTATCATGTGTGTAAGCCAGGTGTGAAAGTAGAAACAAGACTATGAGTAGGAAGGAGTCTAGTGGGAGGAGAGGGAAACAGGATAATGGTGTCTATATGGCAGGAAAGTAGGAAGGACTTAAAGGGTGAGCTATTGAGAAGGAGGGGCAGGGGAGGACAGTGCAGGGGGTGAAGAGAAACAAAGTATAATGATATGGTTGTATGGAAATGTCATGGTTAAAGCTATTTATTGTGTATATTGAATGAACAAATTCAATTAAAAAATAACAAAAGGAAAAAAAAAGCAAGAACATGGCAGGTATTTCTAGTCTGACTTGGGAGGGTACGATTATAGACTTATATTCATAGAATACAGCTGATTCTTTTTTCCTAAGGCAGGGGACAGCAAATATCCACACTTGGCCATGGATATCCCCTCATGTCTAGACTTAAACAATGATGGGGTTTTTGTGTCTACGGCACTGCACTTTCAGACAGCATAAAAACAGCCTAAGTTTGGGCATGTACCAGCAATATCCTGACAATGAGCAAATTGGGAAAAAATAATACAGAAAACCAAAGACAAATACTGGAAAAAGAGAAAGCATTTAGTCCCTCAACGGCCCTTCTGCCAAAGCTGCATGTCTGTCAGTCTTAGAATGTGGCTTTGAGATAGACATGTCATCTCCTTTATACCCTGTTCTATCCTTTTGATATCCGAATAACCGGTTAACAGGTCAGTACCCTTCTACCATGTCTGTCCTTCTAGCTGTCCTTCCAGTGGATGGTAGGTTTATTTTCAAGCCTCCTCTTAACACTTAATGCTGGGAGGAAATCACTCTTTTTATTTGCTGTAATGGGAAAAACTTGTTTACCGCATCACATTAGAAAATAAGCTTTAGGCCTGGTATGGTGGTACACACCTTTAATCCCAGCACTCAGGAGGCAGAGGCAGGGGCAGGCAGATATCTGTGAGTTCAAGGCCAGTCTGGTCTACAGAATGAGTTTCAGCAGAACCAAGGCTGCAGAGAGAAATCCTGTCTCAAAAAAGAAAAAGAAAATGAGCTTTCACTTATTCCAAGTGTGGCCTTTCCTGCAAGTACATTGTTTTGTTTTGTTTTGTTTTGTTTTGTTTTGTTTTGTTTTTTGTCTGTCATTGTTTATTTGTTTGTTTTCCTTGAAGGTAGGATGTCTTTCAGCATTTGAAGATGTCTTTCAGATGTTGGAAGATTCTACCAGTGAGGTCTGTGGCCTTTGTAATTATGGATAATTTCTGTATAAACGAATGACCAGATCCTATCTAAATCAGCCTCATATTCCTCAGCCAAACAACCCACAGTAAAGTCAGTGGAAATACTAACAGCATTAAGCTGGACTGGCAGGAGGCCACTCGGCCTGGAATGGAAGGTCTGTTGGAGTTGCAGAAAGCTTGTTTTTATTGGTTCTTCTTCTTCCTTCTTTTACACACCTCACTGATTTTTATTGTCTCACTTTTTATGAAGAAGAAGAAAATAGGGGTTTTTCAGTCTCAATGAATCCTTGGAATTTGGGGTTTTAAGTTCCCTAATAGGGGCTTCATGAAGCTTGCAAGAAAGAAGAGAGGAGTCTCTCATTATCTTAATGGCTGCCGCCCCCCCACCTCTGGGATTGGCCATTATTATAGCTTAATCTCTCTGGGGACTGTGCAGGTGCCTTTTTGAAGTTCTGGTGGACAGGAAACTGTGCCGAGTATACCCCAAAGCAGATTATTGGCTGACTCTCTCCAGAGCTGTTTTCACTAATAACATGTGTGGAAAAGCACTTGTACCAAATCCAACCAGGAAACAATTGACTGTGTGTGTGTCGAATGCAGGGCAACATGACATTTATTGTACACATGATGATGATCACAGATTGTAAAAGAATTAACGATCCATCCCTGGTCAGTCTCACACCTGCCGGACATCCTCTGCACACCCCCTTCCTTCTCTCCATATTGCTGCTATTTTGGCCCATAGTCAATGCTACAGCACTGATTACGGGGTGGGGGTAGGATTCCATGTGGTATCTATGAGTCTGCAGGTGTGCGTGTATGCTCCCTAGCACGTATGTTTTTCTGACTATTAATCCATCTTCTCTTGATATTTGCATTACAGAAACCGAATGAGTTCCTCTTGGTCACATCATCTCCCGAGTCTTTCAAACTGAACTCAGCATCATGCTGTCTTGGATCGTCACAGATTTCTAAGGGTTGGCGGTTTGCCTGGGGTCTGCAGGGCTCTTCGATATATCCCTTGCACTGCTGAAAGTGAAATGGACAAACAAAACATGTCAAGTATTCCTCTCTGGTTTCCTGGTCTGAGTGTAGGGCAGTCATTCACTCACCGTCTTCACCTCATTCCTTGTTCACTCTCTAAATCCCACTCCCAGCCATTTTATAGTTTCACCAAGAAAATGCTGTTTTACACAGTTTATTCCCTTTTGAGCACTGACTTCTGATTTGTGTGATTGAGTTAGTTCCTCATTAGCTGTGTTTTGTCTGTCTCTCTGCACTAGAACATGAGCCCCAGGGAAACTAGGCTCTTCTCTGCCTCCTTTCCTGCTGGGAACCAACAGCAATGCCCAGAACATGGTGGCAATTCAATAAAAGTTTATTAGACAAGTGAATGAATCAACCACAACCCCATTGATTCTATAGTTCTGACATCTTGCAAACACTTTCTGAATTCCCCCTCCCCTACTGCTACCACCTTGGTTCTGGGCACTGTAATTTCTCTCATCAGTGGCTGCAGTAGTCTCAAATAGTTCAATTATTTTCACTCTCACCCCCTGGAAGTCATTATCTCCCCCACAGCCTGGGGTCTTTCTAGCCTGCCTACTGCCTCCTGTCATTGGTCTCCTCAGTAGCCCTTCCTCACAAAGGCCCTTTCCTGCACAAGGGTTTGCCCTTCTGCCAGAGAGAGCTCAGGCCTGGAGAACCTGGAACTTCCCCCCCATGCGGAAAATGTCTGAACTCTGATTGTGTATCACACCAACAGATACTGGGCCGAAGGAAGATATCAAAGTCTGAGAAACAGGAATGTCGGTCCAGGTTAGGTAAATTCATGTGGTTAATGAACCTTCCAACTCTGGCACTGTTGAGCTGCCCCCCTCACCTCTTGACTGTGCCACATCCACCTCCTCCAGCTCAGTTCTGTCCAAAACCATGTTCCCTTGAAGACCCAAGACATGTCTGCCTGGGTGTTATCACATTTTATTTATCTCTAGCTTGCCATGCTTAGCTTGAACTGTGAGGAAACCGGATGCCCTTATTTATTGTAATCCACAGCTTGGCTCAGTGCCCGAGCCTGATGTATGTCAGACCACAGTAAACATCTGTGGAAAGAATTACTGAGGTGATGAGAAGACAGATCTGTTGGTAAAGTGGCTGCTGAGCAAGCTTGAGGACCTCTGGTCAATCTCCAGCACCCACACAACTGGGGAAATAGAGGCAGGAGGATGCTTAGGCTCATTAGTTGACCAGACTAGCTAAATCGGTGATCTTTGGGCTTAATGAGAGAACTTGTCTCAAAAATTATGGTGGTGCCCAGCACAGTGGCACACATCCTTAATCCCAGCACTGAGGAACCATAAGGAGATGAATTTTTGTGAGTTCAAGAGTAACCTGGTCTACAAAGGAAGTTCCAAGACAGCCAAGGCTCCATAGAGAGACTCTGTCTCAAAACAACAACCCTGTTCCCTCTCAAAAAAAAAAAAAAAAAAAAAAAAGGAGGAGGAAGAGAAGAAGAGAAAAGGAAAAGATAAAAAAAGTTTAAGGTGGCCAGCAATTAATGATGACATCTGTTATGGACCTCTAGTCTTCACATACATATATGCTCACATATGCATACACACACATGATCCTGTACATACAAACCCATACAAAAAACCCATACAAGAACATTTTTTAAAGAAAAGAACATCTTGACTCCTAAGCTTTGTTCCTAATTGTTGAACAAATGAATGACTGCCAACTGTTCTAAGTCAGTGCTCTTCTAAAACTTTAAGGCTTTTCATAGCTAAGAATAATTGATATTCTATTTTTTCATATTCTATTTTCCCTATCCTTTAGTCCTTCCTTCCCAATACATACATTCAGGAGAAATCCATTAAGGGTTAAGCTTCTGCTTAAGGATTGAAAACTTATCTCATACCTGCAACTGACACTCTGATCTAAATTTGCTAAGACATAAATGTCAGGGTGATATTGCCATTCTGCATTTAGAAAGCATACAGGAATCTAATCCTGCCTTCAAAACCTTCAGAGGGGCATTGTACCCACATTTAAGAAGATCCCAGCCTGGCTGTTGTATTGTCTTGGAGAACCCCACTTTGCCCAGCCAACTGTTTCCTCCATTTACTATAAAACGCTAGAGCGTGCCCTGTGACATCTGTTCAGCTGGGCTTTCTTCCAACGACCTTTAAGGCAAAGAACATTTTTTTTTTTTTTAAAGAAAAGAACATCTTGGCTCCTAAGACATTTCAAAGTATCTTGGAATTATTTTTAGCTAAAATCAGAAATTGTCTCCATGTATTTGGTTTTCCATTCTTCATGACAGATGTTCCACAGGAAAATTTTTGCATGTGAAATTTTTCTAGGGAGGAATGTGGTTCCCTCGTTAAAAGTTCTGAATGGGGAGCAGAGGGAGAACAAAGAGGAAAAGGGAACAGGCAGAGAGGCTCTGGCCCCAAGGCCATCCCTGTGCACCTGACATAGTAATTGACAGAAGATTGAAGTTAAGCAGCTGTGAGGCCAGCCCCTGAGAGCTTGCAGTCCCTAACCAGCACTGACTCACATATGTAATTGAATACCGCTTGGCCAACTGTACAACTGAGCAACAGCCAGCGCTGGCTTCTTTATACAGTGCATATGCAAATAAGGTCTAGACCAGTGGTTCTCTTAAAGGTCACCTCAGACCTTTAATACACTTCGGCATGTTGTGGTGACCCCCAACCATAAAATTATTTTCGTTGCTACTTCATAGCTGTGATTTTGCTACTGTTATGAATCATGATGTAAATATCTGCCTTGCAGGATGTGTGATAAGCGTCAAGGCCCACAAGTTGAGACCCACTCATCGCCAGGCCATACATTGAAGTAACTTCTTCATAAAGGCTACCAGTGAGTTCTTCCTTAGCTACCCCACCCCTCGCTGGCTTAGAATGTGGTCCTCGTTACACATGGAATATGGGGTGAGGGGGTATAATTACCAGGAAATTAATTATTCGTGATGTTTCTAAGCTTGCAACATTTCTGATCAGCAGAGATTAAAAGAAGGGATTGATGACATTTGGTTTTTTTTCTCACTGGTGTTGCGAAAAACTGGAGCAATGTGCTTTGTTATTGATTGTTGTGGTGGTCTGCAAGTGTTTGTTTATTTTTTTGTTTTGTTTGTTTTTTCTCTCTCTCTTCAGATTGCCAAATTCTCACACCACAGGACTATAGCCTTCGGTTACCACAGCCACTGTGTGACACACGCCTCTCTCTCAAGCCCCGAAATGGGGATGATGTGGCCCAGACACAAAAATCTTCTTTTATGCTGCATTTTCTGAGGTTTTAAAAGTCTTCTAAAGGCTTCTAAAACTGCACTTTATAAAGAGAAAGCTCAGCAGTATAGGTAGGTATGTAGATAAACTTGTAAGTAGAAAGTAGGCATAGAAATTAGTGTTGTCTTAAAATCTGCCTGCATTCAGCCAGGCGTATTTGTGAATTTGAGACCCTTGACTTTGATCAACATTTAATCACATTGATGGCCTCCAATACTCATTATCTAATCCAATAAGTTATTGGTTGTGATTCAATATACATGCTGAATATGCATATGTGTATTTCAGATGAATGAGTCTAAAGGAATTTGTTAGTGCCATCACAGATGATTTCTCACTGATTTATTTTTGATTGTTGTAGGTAAATCCACAGAAATCAAGTGCATTGAGGTGGTCTTCTCCAAGCCTGAAGTTATTAGCTAACACCTTAGGTTGAGAATCCATTTCCCAGACATCTTGATTGTCTAGATTGTCTGTCACAGCAGTTCTCTGCGTACAAGCACACGGGGAGACCTGACCACTCCATTTTTTTTTTCCTCATTCTGGAGAGAAAATAACCCTCACCTCACTTTATGCTTGCTGAATAAAAGTCTTTATGCTTGTTCCTGGTAACTGTAAAATGAAATTCCCACCAATTATATCACCCCAAACATCAGTTGTTAACTGGTTTCTACAGAAAAGAAAGCCAGGACTGTGCAGTGGATGCTGAGGTAGCCTCTTCTCCATCCCTACTGACCCTCGGCTACCACTGTCCTGCTCAGTTTACCTCGCTCTAATTTGTAAAAGTCTTATCACTGGGAGACGGCAACTTATGCTTTTCAACTTAATTAGCAAATCTCACACAAACACACTCATGTCCCTTTTAAACTGTCTTTTTATCATCTTTATTTCAATTACAAATACTTTTCATGAAACATTTTAATTTTAAGAATTAAGTCTAATATATATATATATATATATATATATATATATATACTCATATTCAGTCTCTAAGGTTTCTTGCACCCTAAATTTCTTCTATCCCAATATCTCTTTCCTTCTTAGCCTCTCCTGCTATTTTACATTTTGCTGATAAGCAGTTCGTGTAATTAATAACCTTATCTCTCCATGTATGAGAAAAACAAATTTAATGAATTTTAATAAGGAGGCTGGAAGGACAAGGAGACATTTTATTTCCATGTTGACTCTGATAAGGCTCAATATGAAGTGGTTGCTCAGTGACTGCACATAATAAATAGTATTTGCATGCATACTTTTATTTCGTTTGGTGTCAGAGCTTTAGCATTTCTTATATTTATGAACAGCTATGCAGTTTAAAATTCTTTAAGAAGCTGCCCTCACTGGATAATGTGCTGGTTTTAAAGTCACTTTATCTTCATGCCTGATCTTTATCTGGTGTTTGTAGTCCTCAGCCGACCAAGCTCTAGAGCTGAAAACGGGGAGATCCATTCCTCCAGACCCCGGGGGTTGGGGGAGGAGACAACAAACTGTTATTTTCTTAGCTGCACAGAAGGGTAGAAGACTGGGAGGGGTTCTAGAAAGATCATTAGGGCCTCTTCCAGCCACATACCCTACAACAGCAGCTTGTGCACTAGTGGGATGGGGACAAGTCCCCTGTCTAAAAACCAAAACAGAACAAAAACTATTTCAAGGTTTTAAAAGTTTAAGATTCTTTAGAATGTTAATAATTGGGTCTCTGTCATCTGTGGCTAAATTTTTACATACTCCCCATGACAGGCTGTTCCTTTGAAATCAGTGAAGCCTGTGAGATCGTAACCAGCCCATAACAGAAGAGCTCCGTGAAGAGAATCTGAGTTGCCTCTGCCCTTATTTCTTGGCCATCCATCCTGCGATGTGAATGTGTGGGTCATCTCATTTTGCAAAGTGAACAAATGTGACCCATAGTAGTTAGTCCTGGGCAGGGCCATGGGCACAGGGTCACACAGCTAGGGATGGCTGGGAAAACAAAAGTTGACTTTCCAGAGGACTGTGTCTGTTTATGGTAAACTTGCTTTCCACTCTGTCCTTTTATGTCAAGGCAGAAATGAGTGAGAAGGCACCACACCCCTTCTTACAGTGTGGGGTTATCCTCTTACTAGGAGAGTTGCTGGTAAGGCCCGGGTTAGAGTGTCTTCTCCCCAACTAGCATGCCAGCTTTTAGAGCAAGAGTACCTCTTTGACCGACTTGGGGTAGAAGAAGCACCCTCCATTTGGACTGCCTTCCACATTCAGGGCATCCTCGTGCTTCAATTGTGTTGTTCACCATATTCGTTTGTTAGCAAGATGAGCAAAAGATCAATTTTCACAAAGTTCGAAAGCACGCAGTGCCGTGCTAGCTTCTCACGTGTTTTCCTGTTCTCAGTAACTCCATGATGAGCAGTGAACTCCACGGATTGACCTTAGGGAAAGTGAGGAGTTTTGAATCTGGCATTCTTTCTGGCATTCTTTCAATGTGCTCTTTTCCTTTCCCACTCTCTGGTTTCTTTTGAAAAGCAGGAATGCTCAACCAATCCCTTCAGCTCCCTGGCCTGTGGGCTGTAATGAGCGTTTGAAGAAACAATGCTTCCACTTTGGTAGGCTATCTAATTAACGAGGTTCCTGTTGAAGACTGAAGCCGGTAGACAATGGATTTACAGCCCTTGCAGTCTTCCCTGAAAAACACCGTTAACCCCCCCATCTCCCGCCCCGTGCATTGCAGGGGGTGGGGTTGGGAGAGAGACAGAGACAGAGAAAGAGAGAGAGCTCGAGAGAGAAGCACACAAAGAAGAGAGAAGGAAAAGAAGAGGAGGAGGAGGGGATGATACAAAAAGAGAGAGGAGAGAGGGAGGAGAGGGTCTAAACAGAATGTCTGGATTATGTAATGAAGAGCCTCTGGAAGAGGGGAACCCCCAACTCTGGGCTGGGGGATTCAGGGTAGACAGCAGAGTTGGCCAGCCACATCCTGCGGCAGGTAGAGACCAAGGGACGTCTGAAACCAAACACCTTCGTCATCGCTTTGACAAATTCTTTCTCCTGAAGAGGTTATTATAGAAAGATTTCACTTTTAAAGCACACTTTATGTACGCTTTACTGATTACTGTTACTGGCCCCTCTCTGAGCTCAGCAAGTGACAATGGCACCATCACTGATTTATGCCTTAAGCTGGAGAAAACGTCTTTTGTCCTTCTTTTCTCCGAAGAAATAAAATCTTTACGCGCTCTGCACGTAGGGTGGGGAATCACAAGGAGGTCCTTGTTTTTGGCCCGGCCTAATCGCAAAGGTAAAGGCTGTTATTCTTTCGAGCACTGCCCCCTAGTGGGCACATTCAGGCTTGGCGTCTTCGTTACTTGCCTTCCTCTCCAGACTCCAATGGGTGCTGTCTATGGAGACCCTGACCCCCTTCATCATGTGCATTAAAGTTACTCTTCGAATGTGAATTCCTGACAGCATCACTGGGCAGAAACACGGAATAGATGACATAGGTTGTAGCTTCTCACAAGGCCCAGGGCCTTATTGTTAAAGCCAAGGACAGTAGGAACGGAGAAGAGCTCTCAAGTCTGGAAGATCGACGCTGAAGAGGAGGCAGAAAGATAGTAAGAGCCAGGGGTGGTGGGTGACTCCAGGGAAAGAGTGTCTTCCGGACACCTAACAAGGACTAATGCACATATGAACTCACAGGACGTGCACGGGTTCAAACCAGACAAAATCCCAGCACTGAGAATGGAATGTGGGCGCGAAGTCTCACCCCTCACCAAGAAGCTTTTTCCAACTGATACCTGCTGGAAAAGGCACAACCAGTTTTCTCTAATGGAGTAACACTGGGGATAGCAAACGCCCTCCAGCCAGGCCCCATGCTCAGAAGTATTTGACCAGCACAAAACAGGCACAGTGTGTGTGTGTAGCTTAATGTTTTTTGTCTTTTTAGGTTTTTGTTTAGTTTTGTTTTTTGGGTTTTTTGTTTGTTTGTTTGTTTTGCTTTTTGTTGATTTTTGAGAGAGAGAAAGAACTTGAAGTTAGGTGGATAGTGAGATGGGAAATATGATCAGGGAAAACTTAGGGGTGGGTAAGAATATGATTAAAATATATGTATTTGAAAAAACAAAAATACATTCCGAAATACTTTCGTAATATTTTGACATAACCTCTAGGAAATTCTTCCATCTTCCAGCTAAACCACAAATGATGACTCTTTCAGTGAAGCACATAGGACACTATTCAGATCCATTTCAGTTTACTTTTACCAGATTTCTTTGCTATATATAAGTAAACCCGTGTTCTATGAGCATGCTTAGCTATAGTCCTACTTTCCAGTCTCTGAGGGATTTTCATATTTCACACCTCCTTAGAGGACAGGTTCATATCAGGTGTGATTCCACATTAAGGAGCCAAATTTTACGGCTGCTTCAATACACTCAAGAGCATGAACATAGCCAAACTGCTCCTGTTGTCAGTTCCCAGAATAGGGAACTGACCTCTGTGCCCAAAGGAGCAGAAACCACAGACTTGTAAAAGACAGCTTCTGGGAAGCTAAGATTGAGGACAAATCTGTGAAGCCATTCATACTTTTCACTGCCTCCTATGTTAGGTCTAAAGTCCTTCAAGATTAAAATACAGTTTACAGCATTTCTCAATCACAAAGTGCTCCATTCCTCAGTAAGCCAGCTCACTGCACAGCTGGCCACATCTTTGTGAGCCCCTCACAGGGTTCGCCTCTGTTCCTATGAAAGGTGCCCTTGAGGCCTCATTCTCGTGCTGTGTCCTGCGGAAGCTGCTGCCACCTGCTCCGCATTTCATTAGGACTCGTCTCTGGCCTGTCATCTGATTTCTTCATGCTCATTCTTTTATAGGTCCCTCCTGGGCTGGAGAAGGAAGGGTTTATGGTTGAGATTAGAGTTGGAATCAGAAACCATGAAAAGTATTCAATTGTTGCAAAAGTTAATGCAGCAGAAATGCTCCAAATTTAGAAAAATGGACTCCTCCTGTGTATAGGAAATTCTGAGTGTTGGGGAAAAGAAAAGGGATGATAAGACAGTTTTCAAATACACAGCCTGGCACAGCTGAGGGAAATGTCATAGTCTGCCACTGGTCTTATTGGAACTAATGAGCTTAAAGCAGAGTGGAAAACTAAAAGGTCTTCTTAATGCTAAACGGATTCTGGTGAAAAAAAAAAATGAAAGATTTTGCGTTTTCTCCCTAGCTGGCAGGCAGCATGCTCATGGAAACTGAATTCACACTGCCAACACAGCCACGTGTATTTTTATTTTTAAAGCAAAGTGAGGTGAGGCTCTTACCTCAAGGCTTCCCTCAAGCGAATGGTTGGACTAGTTTCAGCTGTTCTCATGGAATAATTTCCCTACATAGGACATGATAGGTTGAAATCTTCTGTTATAAAATACACCTGATGTCACATGTTTAGCATTTCTTCCTATAGGGTCAAAGCAGTTGTAAAGATTGACAAAGGATTCGATTTAAGGAATCATGATGCACTGTTTCGTGAATAAACAGGAGGAACAATTTAATGGTTCATGCGACAATGTTCATCCAGGGGGTGACTAGCTGTAAGAGGAGGGTGAACCTCATTTCTAGTTTCAAGGTCACCTTTGCCTCTTGCCCTCACACTGGCAACTTATCGGTTATTGTTCATCAACAACTTTTTTTTTTTTTCAAAACCATTTCAAAGGCTAAAAATTAAGCAACAGGGTTTTGTAAAACTGGATTAACAAAGGAAGAATTCTCATTTAAAAATGTAGCTCCTTCAAGGCCAGCCTGGTCTGCAGAGTGAGTTCTAGGACAGCCAAGGCTACACAGAGAAACCCTGTCTGGGGGGTGGAGGGTGGGGCAGGGGAGGGGAGATGGATTGCTCAGTGGTTAGGGGCACTCGCTGCTTCTGCCGAAGACCCAGGTTTTGTTCCCAGAACATGCATGGTAGCTTACAGTTATCTATAACTTCAGTTCCAGGGGACCCAGTGCCTTATTCTAGCCTCCATGGGCACCAGGCATATACACAATAAACGTAGGGTGGCTGTAAAAACCCGAGTAAATTCCTGAATGTGAATTAGCATGTAAACACTAGTATGCCTCATGAACTCTCTGTTTCATCTCTCTGATGAAAACTGTGGAAAGGAAGCAATCAGCTGCACATTCCGTGGCTCTATTTTGGTTCTTTGGGCAGCCCATAGTAGATCACATCCTGGCTGAAAGAGAGCATGAAGATTCACGCACTCAGAATTATGCATTCTAGGGGATCTATGGATAGATGTCATGGTTCTCTATAGAGAATTTGGATCCCTTTGCTGGTATCTCCTTCCTTTAATTAATTACTTTAATTATTTTTAATTCTTCTTTCCTACAATACATACCAACCTCATTCTCCCTTCTCTCCTTCCAATTGCCTACCCTCTCCCCTCTTCTTCAGATCCACTGCTCTTCCGTTTCTCTTCAGAAAAGAACAGGCTTCCTAGGGATGCCAAGTTTCCTATCAATTCACAGTAAGACTAGGCACAAACCCTCACAAACCAAGTCTGAGTGTGGCAACCGAGTAGAAGGAAAAGGGTCACATGAGCAGGCAAAAGAGTCAGAGATATTCCCATGCCCACTATTAGGAGTCTAGCAAAAAAACCCAAGCTAAACAACCCTAGCATGTGTGCAGGGGGCCTAGAGTAGACCCATGCTGGCTGCTGGTATCTTCTTAAATCAGCCCTTGTAGCAGTATAGTAAAGCACATGCAAGATTTCACCAAACTTAAAGGACTCCTGCAGTTCATTTCTTCAGCTTTTCCTGAGGCTGTAGGAACTTTGCGAGTAGGGTATATTTGGAGGCTTTCAAGTTCTTAGACCCAATAAACAATACAGCTAAGACTGCCTCTGGCAGAAGTGAATCTAGGACACACTTCGGGAGGCAAGTTTCTACATAGTGAAGTATTCATTCTCAGCAAATACTTACTGTAGAACTCCTAGCTGCCAATCATTGCTGTAAGTTCAGGTGACACTACGGTGAATGAAACACAAGCAAGCATCCTTTCCTTGTAGACTCGTATATTGTGGTTTACCCTTAATCACAACACACACACACACACACACACACCATCACAGAGGCTTTACTACATAGGTATTATCAACCCAAGTAAAAAAGATGCACGTGACAATTTCTGAGCAAAACCTGATGAAGGTCCCGGAAAGCAAGGAGACAGCTGGGAAAAGCTATTTCCAAGAGTGCAGTAGCCTCCCCAAAGGCCACAAACTTGGTTTAATGCTCTACAGCATCTATCTTGAAATCCTTGGTAATTTTTAAGCAAGCAGCCAGGGGTTTTCCTTTGCTTCTAGCTCTGCAAATTATGCAGCAAGCTCCTGGAAAGAAATTCCCAGTCGCCTGGCATCAAGCTGCAAATGCCAGAAGGCAAAAGGAATCTGACCTGGGAAGTTATTGATTGTGGCAGCTCTAATTGGTGTAGCCAAAGGACCCTTGGGGTCTTGAATACTTGGGTCTCTCAGATGCAGTCAAGCTGTGATTGCCCATATGCTAAAGCCAGTGGCTGTCCAGCACAATAGAAACATGAAGAGGAAGGGAAGCATTTCTAATCTCTCTTCTAAAGGCTACCTGAGTCGCCTTGAATGAGTTAAGCCTCTGCAGCTTCCTCATTCATGAAATAAGGTGATAATCCTGGACCCACATAGCTCCTGGAATTGCGACAATTAAGCCGACAAGAGAGTGAAGCACTTTAAATTCCCCACAAAGGAATGCATTCCACTAAGCAGAAGACTAAAAATAATTCTATTAACAATAGTCCTCCAGCAGTGTCCTTAACTCTGGGTTCTCCAGAGGCAGCTATGGCTTCCATGCTATCCAGGATCTCTCAATTAAAGCCCCCAACATTTGTCTGAGATGCAAATAGACATGCATATGTCAGGCCTTTCTTCATGTGAAGAATTCACAGCTTCTTTTTGTTTGCTTACACTGCCTCATAGTTTAAATTTTCTGCATATATTCATGCATTTATTAAATGTGTCTTAGACATACTGTATTGAGTACTGACTGAACGCTATGGCAGATGCTAGAAAAGGGCACACTTGGGGTACCTGCCCTGAAGGACTTCATAGTATGTAAATTGGAAATGACACAAGTGAGTTGCAAGTAATGGTCTAGGTTAGATGTCTTAAAGGTTCTTTGATCCCACAGAAGAGGATTTTAAGTTCCATCACAGTCAGCCTGGTAAACAGAAAATTACCCTGTCTTTAAAAACAAACTAAACAAAAATACAGAGTAATCACAGAAGGTCATAAGTAAAGTGCTAATGGAAACAGGAAAACACCATTTATAGCAGTGGTTCTCAACATGTGGGTCGTGACGCCTTAAGGGTCTCCTAAGACTATCAGAAATATCAGATATTTACATTACAGTTCACAACAGTAGCAAAATTACAGCTATAAAGCAGCAACAAAAATAGTTTTGTGGTCGGAGGTCAGCACAGCATGAGGGACTGTATTACAAGGTCACAGTGTTAGGAAGGTTGAGAACCAGGATGCAGAGGGCATAGGGGCTTCTCTGAAGAAGTTGCATTGACTTGCAAGATGCTCAGTTGAAGAAATCATACAGGACAGGCTAGTGAGATGGAGCAGAGAATAAAGGTGCTGTCTGCCAAGTCCTGAGGACCTGAGTTCAAGCCCCAGGACTCACAGGGAAGATGGTGAGCACTGAATCACAAGGACTGCCCTTTGACCTCAGCACAAGTGCCATGGACATGCACGCACACACACACACACACACACACACACACAAAACAAGTAAATAATAATGGCCAAGAGAAACTTACACAACATGTTGTATGCACCCTGCTCCTCATGTTCCACCTTAATGGACCACTCTTCAACCTCCATCACTTTACCTTCTGAACCATGTGCCAAAATAAACCCCTCTTACTTTAAATCAATGTGACATGGATTTTAAAGATGGGATATAGAGCCAGAATTTGAAAATAACCTAGCACTGGTAATACTCTGTGTGTATCTGTGTGTCAGAGGACCGCCTTTGGGAGGTGGTGTGCTTCCTTCACCATATGGGTACCAGGGATCAAACTGAGGTCAGTGGTCTTGGAAGCAAGCCCTTTGCTCACTAAGCTGCCTTACTGACCCCTCATCATTTGCTTTTAGAACCACTGTGTTGTTTTTGTATTCTAAAAAGCCATATTGTTTCACTATTTATTTCTTCACGGTTGCTATGTAACATGGTAAATTTTCCAAAGACTAATGACCAGAGTTCTTTAAACTTTTTGAGCCTGAGTCTCTTCTGAGTGTGAGATGGTTATACTCATACTCATGTATGCCACACATACATTTGCTTTAAGAAAAAAGAAAAAAAAAATCAGGACTCCCACTTGGGGAAAGGTAGGAGGCCCTGGGTTTGATCTTTAGCTATTCATGAACACACACAGACACACAGATACATATATTAGAGACACAGGTATACTCATACATATGCACACAGACACACACATACACACAGATATACACATACATAGACTCACATATACACACAGATGTATATACACATAGACACGTAGATAGACACATATACACACAGAGACACATACATGTACATACACAAACACATGCAGACACACACCGTACACACGTATTGTGATACCCATGCTAGAGTAGTCCTGACCGGTAGCACTCTGTGTTAATACTTGATGACTTTTCAGAAGTACAGTGATGACGATCAGTGTATTCACTTGTATACAGGAGTTGACTGCAAAAAGACACAAGTATTTCTATGGACTAACCCTTTTTTGTAAGCACTTTGTACAGGCCATCTCAGTTGCAGTCAATAATGCTGCGAGGTGTATTTGGATCTAATTCTCAATTTACAGACAGGGATTATGTGTAAAATGATCCTGGACACATGTTAACCTCCCCAGACCTTAAATTAGCCACACCACAGCGTCAGAGCCCCACAGATCCTGAACCGGAAGTCCTCCCACGCGCACACACATATTTAGAACACTAGACATTTTCGTTTCGCTGATGAATTGACAAAAGCCATGCCAAGCTTGTCTGGATGCCTGGATCTGTCTAACCAGCCATGATTCCTCCCCCACTGAGTTGGCCTGTGTTCGGGGCTCATGACACTTCTAAAATCCCTTTTCTGGGCCTATGCCTTGGGTGGGGGCTTTTTCCTATCCTAAGGATTCACTTGGTAGCCACGTGATATGTTCCCTGATAACTGTTTGTGCGGAGGGAGCTCAGGCACAGCTAGAAGCAGTTTGACAAGCCCGTTCCTCACCGACCTCTTCCCCCAGTTTTGTGATCACTGGCCTCGAATGGCGGCATCTGCTGGCACTGGATCACATGCTAACTACCCAGCAGGTTCCCGTTTCTAACGGTCCTGGAGCCTCGGCTTAGAGCGTCTGCCTCTGCCTTGCCAGCCCCACCTATAAAGCCTCCTGTCTTCCTTTCCACTCTCGTTCTCTACCTCCTTTTGTCACATACTCTAAATGTCCACAGATGTCAAGTGCAGAGAAAGGCATGTGGCGTTAATGTTCTGGTGCTGGCACAGAGGTACTTCCTGAGGAAGATAGGCCCCTCACTGGGCCAGCGAGCAGCCTGCCCATCTGGATTTATCACAGCTCAGGGCCTATTCTTGATTCAGATAGCTTGACAACCCTCATGCTGGCACAATGCCACCCCAGGGTGCCAGTCAACGGGCTTTCTAGCTGTATCAAGTGCGGCTGTTCAGGACAGGAATCCTAGCCAGGAATTTCTAAACTGCTGTCTGTGAGGGGTTCAATGCATTTTGGCTGGGGATGACTTCCAAAAATAAACACTAGATACTGTGGCTATTTGTTTGGACTTCTGTAGACGTGTTATTAGTCATTGGGGGTAAGAAAAGGCCGTTGGAGACGTCAGCAGGAAGTGAAGTCTAATTAATCACTCTGACAGGCAGAGGGGGAGCTGAGCCCACTGTTCCCAGAACAACTGTAGGGAATTTAGGAAATGGCTAAAACAGCATTTGTATTTATTTCTATAGAAACTGAAAGATCACATGAAATAAGATAAGTACATGGGAAGTAAACATAGGAATTCAAAGAGTGAGCACATACCCTCTGAGAATATAGTTCTGAGAGAGTCAAATTGAAGGTGTTTATTTCAATGTTTAGAACTTGTTTCCTTTATATGATACTTACATGTGTGTATAAATGTGTGTGTGTGTGCATACACATGTGTGCGTATGTGTGTCAGGGGGATAGACAGAGACTGAATGTTAGGCATTATAGGCAAATGCTACATTCTTGCCTGCTAGGCAAACGCTCTATGGCTGAGCTATTTACCTGTCCAGCACTCTTTCCACTCTTTATTTTGAGATAGGGTCTCACTGAGTTGCCCAGGCTGGTCTTAAATGTGTCTTAAATCCTCCTGCCTGAGCCTACTGAGTAGCTGGGATGTACACGCCTGTGCTACCAAACCAGCTTGTTCACAGCCTCTAATGGAGGATTAAATCCATTGCACTTTTAAATTCAAGGCATAGGCAGCTTTGGGGGGGGGGTTACTAAAGTCTCTCATGGAGGGGTGCCAGCATGCACTGTCTGTCTAAAAACATCGGGTTTTAACCCAAACAAATTAAAGTTCATCCCTGCCTTGTCCTGACAGCATTGTTTTTTCCTCTCTGTTTTGTTTGTGTATACATTATAGAAGGTCAATAATCATATAATTCCACAAGAATACCATGAAGAATAAATAAAAAAATTGGCAAAGAGGTCAAGCTTAATGGTACGAGGCTGTAATCCCAGCTACTTTGGAGGTAGAGGCAGGGGCATGACAGGGTCAGGACCTGTCACAACTACCAAATAAGTTCACGGGGAGGTGGGCAGCTTAGTGAGGTGTCATCTCAAAACAAAACATTTTAAAAAGAAGAAGAAGAAAGAACTGAGAATATAGTTCAGTGGTGGAGCACTTTGACCCTAAGTGTCAGAAGCCTCTGCTTTCATCCAGGCAGGGGCTGGTAGGCATGCAGGAGGGAAGGGAGGAGAAGAGGAGGAAATAAAGGAAAATGTTTCTTCGTTTGCCTAGCCTAAATATATTTTTTATTTCTTTTTATGCTTTTTTTTTTTAAAACCTGGTCTCTATGTGGTGTGATGAACTTAATTCCTATTAGCTTGTAAGAGGCTTTAGGGCTTTTGAGATACTTACCATGCTAAAACATATAAGCAAACAAAAAAAAAGGGATACGTAAGCTGTTGAGTTGTGATGGCATCCCATGGTAAGCCCTGAGAACTCATCCTGGCATCGTTTCACGGCTCCTCGAGGTAGCTGTCTTCTGCCTGTACTGTGCTGCGCATGCTGTAAAATAGTGTCTTTGTGTATATCCCCCAGCCGTTGTCACTGAAACAGCAGACAAGGGACCTGAAAGTGGACATCCCTCTAGTGGTCTCTGAAGATCATTACCCTCAGAAAATAGTGAATTCTGCACTTCTGGACTTCATCAGAATGGGTCCATTATTAAACACTCATCAGCATTTAACTGTCCCAGGATAACTTAACTATCCAAAGTAACTTATGCAGACATTTGCAATTGACTTCAATGGATACTTTGCAATATGAGATGTTTGTGTGCACGCGGCCAGCTGAGATGTGCTCACAATATTTTCCATTCAACTCTGCTTCATTTATTTACAGTATCTGTTTGAGTCCTTATGCAGTTGATTGGCTTTCTGGGAGACCAATTTAAAATTGTTGTTGCTATTACAGAGTCCCTCTATGTACCTCAGACAGGTCTTAGATTTAAGATTTCCCTACCTCAGCTGGGCATTGTGGCGCATGCTTGTGGTCCCAGCACTCAGGAAGGCAGAGGCAGACAGATCTCTTTGAGTTCAAGGACAGCCTGGTCTACAAAGTGAGTCCAGGACAGCCAAGGCTACACAGAAAAACCCTATCTATCTCAAAACACACACACACACACACACACGCACACACACACAAATTCCATGCCTCAGTTTCCTGAGTGTTAGGATCTCAGGCACACAGTACCATACCAGCTCTCCAAATTCTTACAAGATTATTTTACTTCATAGCTCCCAAACTACATCTGTCTTGAATGTATCAAGGATTTAATGAATATTTGTGGCAGAATGAGGTATATTTTATATGTGATTTCATTCCTATTAATTCACACTCAGTAGAAGTGTATCTGTTAAAAGACAAAATACAACAAATTTAGCTTTAAAGATCTTCCCTAGGTTTGTCTGTGATTCCAGCTTGGGCAGCCCTCAGAACCAGGACAGTTTCAGAGATTGAAAAGAAAGAACACCGTCTTAGTTAGTTTAATTGCTGTGAAGAGACACCATGACCATGGCAACTCTTATGAAGGAAAACATTTAATTGGGGCTGGCTTAATGTTTCAGAGGTTTATTCCACTATCATCATGGCGGGAAGCATGGCAGCATGCAGGCAGACATGGTGCTGGAGAAGAAGCTGAGAGTTCTACACCTTGATCTGAAGGGAACAGAAGGAGACTGTGTGTCACTCAATAACTTGAGACTGTCAGACCTCAGAGCCCACCCCCACAATGACACACTTTCTCCAACAAGGTTACACTTCCTAATAGTGGCACTGCTATAGGCCAAGCATTGAGACACACGAGTTTATGGGGGAACATACCTATTCAAACCACCACGAGCCCCAAATCAATGTAGAAATGGGGTACATAAAATAGAGAAGTATGAAGACCTCTCACTGGCTACCACTACTTGTTAATGCAGTAAGTCAATGCAGCTTGAGCAACGCCTACCTAAACTGCTTGATGCATGGCTTGGATATAGTTGTTTGGTTTTGCTACCTTATGCTATCAATATATATATATAAAAAAACATGATAAAACGATGATTTATCTTCAGGGGTTCATTTGATGAGAGTAAATGCAGAAGTAATCTGTCTTTTAATGGAATGTAGGTTCTTCTCCAGAACAAGCCAAATAGGAAATGATTGCTGGTATTATTACTGTGTAAAGTTTTAAAATGCATTAAATAGGAAAGGTTTTAATTTTAGTGAAAGCATAAAATTTTTAAAACCTACCACCTAGGTTTTCAAACGTGTACTCATGGATCAAGCATTTTGACATTTTGATTATTTTTATTTATTTTTAATTTTTAAACATTTTGGGGTTTTTTTGTTTTGTTTTGTTTTGTTTTTGCGATAGGTTTTCTCTGTGTAGTTCTGATTGTCCTGGAACTCACTCTATAAACTAGGCCTCAAACTCAGATCTGCCTGTGTCTGCCTCCCAAGTGGAGTGCTGAGATCAAAGGTGTGTGCCGCCACCACCCATTGCTTTTGTGTTTATGTTATATAATGTGTGTGTGTGTGTGTGTGTGTGAGAACACTCATATCTGTGCTTGTGAACATGCGTGTGCATGTACCATTGCACATGTGAGGAGTTCAGAGGACAACGTGGAGTGTCTGTCCTCGATTTCCACCTTGTTGGAGACAAGGCAGCTCTTGTTTCATTGCTGTGTATACCGGGGCTTCTCTGCCCAGGCTGTCTCCCCCATCTTACTTATGAGCACTGGGAATATTGACCTGTGCCACTGTATCCAGCTTCCCATGAATTCTGGGTGATCCAAATGTTGGCCCTCACTCTCGTGGAGCAAATTATCTCCTGAACCGCCTCACCCCACCCTTTGGTTACTTTTTAGGGACTTAAAGTTTATCTGCTCTACAGGTGTGTGTCGTGTATATGTGTGTGTATGAGTATGTGTGTGTGTGTGTGTATGTGTGTTGAAGGGAACTACCAAAAAAAAAACAATCTAAGTTTATTATCATTTTCTTCTAGTCATGTATAAATGTTTTACAGTAAGAATATTAATATATGTGTTAGTGTGTAAGTGGTGTATTGATAATTTTAAATAATCTGTCCAGCCTCAGAATGGAAATGGGTGATATGTTTACTATGTTGTGACCACAGGAAACATGATTTAGTCAGCCATGTATAAATTTAGCATTACCTAGTATGTCAATCGGTTGTTGTCACCATGACAAATACCTAACAGAAACAACTGAAAGGAGAAAATATTAACTTGGCATTATTTCAGAGTTTGTAATCAGAAGTCATTGCTTTAGGCCCACAATGAGGTGGGGAATATGATGGTGGTAGGACATACGAGGGGGAGGCTGCCCGTCTCGTGGCAGCAGGGAACAGAGAGTGTATGCCTCTGCTGGCAGCTTCCTCCTTCTTCTCCTTTCATTCTGATCCATTTATATGGAGTGTTGCACGTAATCCAGTGCAGATCTCCCCTGTTTAAAAAGCTGACTTTTGATAGGGGCTCATAGATAAAACCAAGAGTGTCCCTTATTAATTTCTTAGGTGACTATTAATAAAATTGATAATAGTGTCAGTAACCAGGTATCTGGCTATGCTAATGACAAGGATCAGAGAATGCCACTTTAGCAACAATTACTTTTGAGACGGTGGCAAGTAAGATTCAGCAGATCCAGGGAACAAATGTCTCTCAAGAAGGTGCTATCTGTGAACCAAGAAAAGGAGAGCGGGTCTTATTACCTGAGACGAAGACCAACACCAAGATAAGTTTGCAAAAACAGTCTTTGTTGACTTAATTGTTAATAATTAATATTGATTTTATGGTTATTAAAGAAGCAGTTATTCCTTAACCCTCTATTATAAAAATAAAAATTCACAGACACCTGTTGAAATTTTAATAGCCTTAAACCACTGGGGCTGGGCAGATACAAACGCCCTCAGCTCCCTCATTATCTCCCAGATCAAACCTCCATGCCATTTGCTTTAGTCATTCCTCTCTAGACTATTTCCCATCTAAAATTCCCATACACATTTGCATATATTGTTCATCTGGACTGCTTCTCTCCGTCATGCCCATCCTCTGAGCAAGCTCCTGCCAGGCATGTGTTTCTTTTTGCTAACTCATGGCAACCTCTCTCTCCTCTCTCCTCTCTTCCCTTTCTTGTAAGCCTTCTGTCTTCCTAGCCTGTGAAACTTCGCTCAACCTGCCTCTCTTCTGCCTAGCCAGGGTATTAGCATTTTTATTGGCCAATCAGGAATGATTTTGGAGGCAAAGTTACACAGCATCAATTCAAGACAGCAAGCAGACCTCCGGGAGCAAAATAATTAACATTATAATACAAAGTACCAGATCAACTGCTACAGTTCCCAATTTCTGTCTAATTAAAAAGGCTATTTTTTTTTACAAACCATATAAAATAAGAACAATTATGAAACAATTATAAAACTACTAGGTAAGACTTAAATACATAATGTCCAGTCTATATGTATTTGGCAACTTAGAAGAAAATACTATCTATCCTATCTTGGTGAGTCTAAAGTTTTGGACTTGAATCATTTTTTTATCACATCATGTATTTATCAACCTAAAAACATCTTTTTAGACCTTAAAACATCTTCTTAACTCTTAAACATTTAAGTTTAATTGTAAAACTATAACTATTTGGTCTTTAACCCAATCGGAGACTTAAGAAGAAATAAAATCATTACCCAAGTAAGCAGGAAGCACAGGCAAGCAGCTTCCAAAACAAATAAAAATGACAGAGACAGTTTACTGCCTGGACTGTCAACCTCAATCTTGCCATACTGTAGAGCATCATCTTCAGCCTTCTGGCTCAGTGTATCTGACAGACATATTTGTGAAGCAGGAACTATGAAGGACTTGTTTACCTGTCTGTTAAAATGGTAAACATGTCCTGCTTCTAGAAACTTTTTTTTTCACTTTTTTTTTCCCCATGTCAAGTAAAAAGCTTCTGAAACAAACTGGAGCTGGAAAGATGACTCAGCAGTTAGGAGCACTTGCTGCTCTTCCAGAGGACCCAAGTTGGTTCCAAGCATCCACAAAGGGCATCTTACAACCACCCATAACTGTGTCTTAGGGAGATCTAACACTCTCTTCTGGCCTCTGTGCACTCACTCATGTGACATTTGTGCACACACAGACACACACATGAACACAACTAGAAACAAAACAACCCTTTTAAAATCTGCTTGCCTTTCCCGTTCTTACTCTGTGTTTTGTTGGTTTAACTCACTAGCTCTCAAACACTGACCTTAGGGAGCAGAGAGAAGATACTCCGTTCTAACATTAATGTGTTAGCAGTTGTGAGCATGCTATGCAAAAGTCTGATTTTCAGGACATAGTAATTTATTTTAGTGTCCATGAACATTTAGTTGAGAACATAAATCAAAATAAGGAGGCTACTAAAGAATCCCAGTATGTGCAAAGGAAGAAATCCAGACAAAAGCTCTTTGGAAGAATTTCTTTCTTTAAGTAAAAACCTTGGCTCTAACTTACTGATCTGCTATTTTCTATAAGTCCTTTTTTTTCCCCTCAACAACTGCTCAAGGCCAAAACAAATAAACGAAACTAAACAAAGTCTGGACCTCACTCCCTAGACTCTTCTGACTTTCTAGATCCTACGAAATCCTGCTAACCCGGGTCTTTTCTCTGTCTTCTCATTATGCAGCCCACATGCCCAGTTGCAGCCAAGGGTGAGCCCAGGGTCCTGAGCATGCACAGATTCTGCCGTGCTCTTCATTCTGTCCTTTGCTTACCACAGATGTCATTCTCTTTGCTTTCCATCTACAGATCTTTTCAGTCGTATCAGTGTTTTGTGTTCTCCAAAATTACTGAGTCTTCTCACACTGTCAGGATCTACCCTTGATTTCCTCAATATTTTAATTTCCAAAATCTTTACTGATGACATTTTTTCTTAGTGAATTGGGTGAAAAGTCAGTATGACTGTATTTATGGCCCCACAAGGAAGATGAAGTCGCTCAGGGTTTTCAGTTATCTGCAATTCTGTTTACTACCCAAAGCCTAACACTCTTCTATGTAAACATAAATACACAGCAAACGTTGGTTCTCGAGTGATTTACGCCTAGAATGGTTTCTCCCTCAACTTGTTCTTTCCTTTTTACATTGGGGAAGGGGGAGAGGAGGAGTTTGAGGCAGGGTTTCTCTGTGTAGCTTTAGCTGAACTGGACTTGCTTTGTAGCTCAGGCTATCCTCGAACTCCAGAGATCTGTCTGCCTCTGCCTTGCTAAGTGCTGGGATTAAAGGCATGTGCCACCACTCCTGGCTTCCTTTTATATTTTTATACTGTATTTGAGAGGACAGCTGCAGTCTAGTGTTCCAATATTTCAAAAGTTCATGGTTTTCTCTGACAACAAAACATTAAGTCACATAAACTTAACACACAGTTGCTAAAACAGGGTAACAGCACTTGAAATAAGATGTTTTCCCACCGAGGAAAAGGATGCCTTTTTCTTAGAGAGAATGTGTTGTAGGAAAGACAAATTTAAGAAAAAAGTTGGTAAGCCAATTTGCAATCCCTTGTCTACTTAGTTGTCTCTACAAATAATTAGAAATACATTAATTCAGAAAGTTTTTGAAATTGAGGGTTGTCCCAATTTTAGTTAGAATGAATAAAAGAGTATCTCTGTAGTAAAAATAAAACAACTGAAATTTCGTATCTTTTTTCTATGCAATTCCTCATAAAAAGTTAGGATAGTTGGATGTAAGCTAATGCCGCCAGCTTACACTAGGTTCTGTCTGTCCATTCTAGAGGACTTATTTTTCAGGGTTTGAAGGTTCTTTTTATTTGAGGCCATGTGGTCTTCTATTTATGTCATGGTCCACTTGTCAATCCCTCCACCCAGAAGGAAGTGCTGGGATTAAGATAGGAAAACAAAAGGACGTTCTCTGTCACTGACCTTTGCTTTCTCTCCCTCTTCATTTTTTCTACTAAGCCACAAGATAATCCTCCGGAAGTGCTGTGAAAGCACGGCCTGGAGTGTGAGGATGAATGCATTAGAAGATAAACATGTAAGGAGGATGAAGCAGCTATACTGCTCATGGCAGGTGATGAACTGTCTCAGGGTTTATTTACATTCTTCTCTCTTCCATGTACTATACTTAACACACAGCGTCATGAGTCAGGACATGTTCCTGAAAGCTTCTCCCAAGCACAAAATAACAGTTTCTGTAAGAACTTGCAGGAAACAGAGAAGGGTAGAATAATCAAAATGCAACTGTCTTTCAACATGCAAATTTTCTTCACAGCAAAATAGGAGGGTATGGTTAATTGGTGATCCTCCTTGTATTTGTGGAACAAGAAGAGGAATACCCACTTGTACTTTGCAGCGTTTAATTACTCTGCCTGCTCTGGTTAACAGGTCATGAACATTGCCTCTTTATAAACACGAGGATTGCACAGCAGCTACTAAGTGGTCTCAGTGGAGATGTCTGGTGAAAAGTAACAATAACAACAACAAAGCTCTTATTTGTATTTTTGCTTTGCAGTAAAAAAGGCTAAATCAAAATTTCCCCAAACCAGTCAATTATTCTAAGCATATAAGAGAAATAACAAAAGCTTAATTTTTTGCATGCTCTCTCTGTCTCATTTCTCTTAGTTTTGTTTTTATGCTTTCACCTAAAACAAACAAACAGCAGTTGCTTCTCTCTCTTATAAATTTCTTGCAGTGGCTTCATTTCTATTTTCTACCAGTTCTCTTCTAATTTATCATGAATCTCCTCTGGCCCACTTAGGATGCAAATCTGGTTTCTAGTTTATTTCTACTCCTGCCATGTAAATTTAGTACAGCAACTCAAATGTAGGAACTCAAAGTTTGGAAAGAAAATCAGATGAGGAAAGGGCATTTTAAAAGGACATCTTCTTGAGAATAGAAAAATGAAGCCAAGGCATTTTGTCTCAGGAAGAGAAGTCATTTTTATCTTATACATACAAAACATATATATGTGTGTATATATATCTCAAATATATTACACAACTTAATGAATCTTTAATTAAAAAGTTCAATTTATGAGACATCTAGATAATAAAAGGAAAAATCAAGTTGAACTCTGATATGTAGTTGGATTCCATGAATAGTACTTTCATTACATTATTTTATAAGATTTGTTTTATGAATATGAGTGTTTTTCCTGCATGTATATATATGTACTATATGCATGCCTGATGCTCTCCAAGGTAAGAAGAAGGCATCCAGTGACCAGGAACGGGAGCTACAGATGTTTGTGAGCCACCCCTGTGGGTGCTGGGAACTGACCCTGGACCTGGCTCTGCTACACGAGCAACAAGTACTGTTAATTGCCGAGCCATCTCTCCAGCCCTGTCTTAGGGTTATTATTGCTGCAATGAAACACCATGACCAAAAGCAATTTGAGGAGGAAAGAGTTTAGCTCCCTCATACTTCCTCATAACAGGTCACCATCAAAAGCAGTCAGGGCGGGAACTCAAGCATGGCAGGAACCCGGAGGCAGGAGCTGATTCAGAGGCCATGGAGGAGTGCTGCTTTCTCTGGCTCGCTCCCTCTGACCCGATGAGCCTGCTTCCTAATAGAACCTAGAACACCAGTCCAGGGATGGCACCACCCACAGTGGGCTGGGCCCTTCCACATCAATCAGTAATTAAGAAAATGCTCTACAGACAGATCTTTTGGAGATGTTTTCTCAACTGAGGCTTCCTTCTCTCTGATGACTCTAGCTTCTGTCAAGTTGACCTAAATCCATCCAGTATAAGCCCCCAAACAATAATTTCTAATTAAAAGAATCTGGAAATAGTTTTATAAAGAGTTGTACCAAAGGAATTCTGATGAGACTGCCTATTTCTGCACACTTCTGGATCTTTGGTCTGTTGATAAGGTTCAAGTTTTAGTTGCGCTGGGGTTTTAATTATTTTAGCACTTTTTTGACCCTGTCAACAGGATTATAAATTCTGTTTGGATTTGTTCTCGACTCCTAATATTTTTTGCAACCTCTTTTTTGTTTGTTTGTTTCTGTCTAATCAACAAAACAAACAAGCATAAAAAAGCTGCAAATTGAGTTGACTCAATGTTTTATACTCGTAAGCAAGACGTGTTCAAGGTGCTGATGTGTTTAAGAACAGGGTCCCTCCAAAACTCATCCCTTTAGTTCCTACCACTTTCCTCTCCTCTCATTTTCTTCTTTGTTCCAGTTAATATCCTGTAAAGCGTTCCTATGGTTTAAATGGATAGGTTAGGGCAGAACCTGAAGACACTAAAGAAATAAAAAATATCATCTAAGAATATTTTATCATCAAGTCACAGTGTAGTTCTTTTAAATATCATCACATTAAGGATTTCTTTACCAGTATGGACTACATACCACATGGGCATTCATAAAAATGTCCCCTGCCTAATGAACAGCTGTTATTATCAGTTAAGCTGATTGGAATGGAGAACTATGGCCAGCTGCAGAATGCATTCAGGAGCGGTGAGCAAAACTGGCAGCTGCTATCCAAATTCTATAAATATTTTTAATTAAAATTTGCCTCCTGGTTTTCAGTTTGTGTAGTAGCAAGGAATTTTGGTTGGTAATTTTAGGGGTAAAAGGATATCTTTCTCTTCAAAAGAGCCTCTTAAGTCTTCCATTAACAATAACTATTAGCAATAATGGTGGCACCCTGCTGCCTGATGGGAAAACAGGCTGCCTAAGCAAACACTTACATGTACCCTGTCAAATCAAAGTTCTTGGCTTTCTTTTAAAACCTGCATATTTAGGCAAAAGTCACAATTTTCCATCAGAAATTCTTGGGAGAGTGGTTGGAATTATCTTTGATGTTTCTAAATGAGGTGGATGATGAAACCCCCACCGCCAACACACACACCCTCCATGCATTTTCTCACTGAAATTCTGCACTTCTCATCCACTTTGACGGTTCCCTTTCATCTCATAGGCCATGGCCATTTACTTTTAGTCTCATGGTCCCTGCAGTTGAGTTTCCAGTCCCTTCTCTGTACACTCTCCTCAGATTCACTCAATTTCTTCTTTGTGGCTTTATAATAATGATGCAAATGTACCCTCCTACAGCTCTGCCTCGTACCTAAGCACCAGGTTTATCTTGATTGCCCTGGGGCTTAAAGCTCTTTGGGGTCCACATACCTGCTTGCTAATCTCGGTTAATGGCTCCTACATCCTCATTACTAAAGCCTTAAAATAGAGTCACTTAAGATTTCTTTTCCCCTCTCACCTTCTTGACTAAATCCTACCAATTTCCAACTCTTGATCATTTTACCTCCTTAATATTCCTCAATCCTGTCACCTTACCTCAGCTTTCATTTCTACTACTAACCCCTTCAGGTGAACTGAAAACATGCTTGCCTAACATCCAGCAAGGACCTGTCTCTAGGTTCAGCCCTTCAAATGCCCCGTCTTCATAGAAAGAAATCTGACCATATTACTTCTTCAATTAAGACGTCATTGGCTTTCTACCCTCCCTGGAATAATGTTTAAGTTTTCAGCATGAGCTGCAAGGTTCCCCATGAGTGGGCTGTGAGATCCAAGCTTCAATGCCAAGCAAGGAGGGTCACAGCTGGGAGAAGATTTTGAGAAGCCACCAACAAATAAGACATGCTTTCTTTACCTGCACACAGGCCACTAGACAGGTAGATGAAGTATCACCCAGGCACATGGCAGCAGATACAAGCTGCATACAGGTAGGCACATGAACACATCTAGACTGGCACACAGGCTACATGGATGAAGGCACACAGACCCACGGATTAACACACACAAGAAAACCAACAAAGGCACTCACCTTTGACCTCAAGGCCATCTAGATAAAGAATCCCACAAAAGTGGCATATTGTCACAACTATTATGAGAAGTAGTTATGTCATGGATTACAACACTATTTACTTTTGGCTTCCTGGACATCCAGTGTTAGCCATTTTGTGCTGAATCATAGTCCTCTGGACATCCTGTACTGCCCATTTTGGCCTATGCAGAGTATCCCTAAATCTAAACATAAACTGTTCCCTTCAGGGCTGGTTTCATTTGCCATTCCCCACTGTGTAGTTCATGCTAAAGTCAGTGTACTTTAGTAGTTCTTCATATGCTAATTAGCCTTTGAAAAACAGCTTAAAGTTTACTAAGTGAAGTCTTCCATAGATGCACTCCAGGCATAGGTGAGTAAGTGTCGTTTGTCTTGAGTGTGTGTGCGTGTGTGTTTGTTGTATGCCTCACATATGGCCATGCTGAGGACAGAGGACAGTATGTTGGATGTCTCCCTGTGTTGCCTCTATCATAATTTTTTTGATACTGGATTTCTCACTGAACCCAGAACTCAGCATTTCAACTAGACTCATTGTCCCAGGGTTCTCTCGACTTCATCCTGCAACATTGGAAGGTGTTACACAGCAGAAGCAGCCATGCCTGAATTTTGTATGGATGCTGAATGTTCAAACTCAGGTCACCTTGTTTCCACAGCAAGCATTCTTGCCAATGAGCCATCTCCAGGACCCTTAATCATGTATCATCATTATAACACTTAACCAGAGACAATTATAGCTGTTTTTTTACAAGATCATGTCTCTAATTGAGATATTCTTTGAGCAAAAGCCAAGTCTAACTTACTGTTGTTTCCCACAGTTACCATCACAGGGACAATTAAATGTTCATTATAAAAAAATTAAAACAAAGAAAGAGTTTCAAATATTAAAATTAGATCAGCATTTTTGGAAGTCTTACCATTAAATAGGCAGTTAAAGAACATTAGAATTTTTTCAAGTAGCCATTAATTTTATTTAATGATATAAATACTTTACTGAAGGCTGGAAAGGATTTGTGTGTCTTTTATTTACAGATGATATTCAGGCAAATTTATTTATTCTTGTGTAGGATAATGGCACACTGAAAGCCTCTCTTATTTGTTTTCTCTCTCATGACTGAAGATTTATTCTTTAAATATCTCCATAATGTGGACATATTTTATGACATATTAATGTCTGTTGTTGTAATATGAATAACTTTCCCAATACATTTATTAGTGAAAAAAAATTGTATTTAAGCCTTTCTTCACCAAGAAACCAAGACTTAGATACAAGTCAAAGGAACTGGATATATCTTTTAGAAAGTACATAGTAGAGAATCTACTTGCTTACATGGTAGTCTGAGTTGTTTGCAGGCGGAAATACAAAGGACCACATGAGATGTTACTCAGTCCCAAGCTCTGCCTTCCAGCTGTAACTAACCCTAAATTTGCCAGGCAGCGGAGGGCGGAACCTTCTCAGCACAATGGGTTAGGGTTAGCATTCTATGAAAAGTGCCAGTAGGGTTAATGTGCCATGAGGCTTTGCCTGATGGAGTAATCTGAAAAAGCCTACAAAATAAGTGTGCTCGATATGTGTAGGAGACAACAGCAGGAATAAACAGAGAATGGAGAATGGAGTACTAGAAATAGATAAGCACCAAAAGGGGGAGCCAAATACAACTTGCAGACATCAAGTGGATTGAGCTAATCTGAAGTGTGGGAGACTGTTATTCTTTATCATTGGGGCTTTCTGCATTCTGCCTGTGTTGTAATGACAGAATATGACATCATTCTCATTGTCTCCTTTTGCAAGTTTCTGGTAAGCTTCTAGAATGCCTATGGCAACTAGGGACACCTATTGGGTTCACACCGCCTAGCAATTTACATTTTCACCCGTAACTATAGTTATTTTGTCTTTAGGGATTAATTATAGTCTAAAAGTTCCAAGTATTGCCTGTTTATGAAGAACACTTTTGGTTTTTGGAAGATGAATGTATTGATACGTTCCATTTGTGGAATTTTCAGAAACACAAAATTAGTGTCTTGAGACTTGGTGAAATTTATTACTTGCTTTGGCTATTAATCTTCCTGCTAGAGTAATGTTAATGTTAATAAATAATTCAGTGGTTTAAATTTAAGTCTGACACCACTGTTAACCATCTTGAACAAAACTAGTAAATAAATAAATGGGGCAATTTGAGATTGTTTTTTTTTTCTTACCCCATAACAGAAACAATAGTGTAAACAGAACAAGACTCAGGAGATCTTTGTGGGTATCCAGGGACATTATGGTCTTAAAATAGTTCTTCCATTAGATGTTAAGAAGGTGGAGGCTTATTTAAACCATGCTCTTTTGACATAGGGTTGTTGGTAAGTGATTATTTCATTGGGATGGCACCCCATGGTGCAGCTGTATAGGAAAGGAGAGAGGGAGAAAGAGAAGGAGGGAGAGAGAGAATACATAGATATGAACCATCATGTGCCATCTCAAGGACTCTGCTTTCAAGGACCTAAACCTCCAAAATAGAAACCGTTTTCTTTATAAATCTATCCTGCCTGGAGTACGTTGTTATAATAATCACCTAAAGCAGAGGAAAACAGGCCTTCTTAAAGTTCCACAATTACCTAAAATGACATTGCTGTGTTTTAGCAAGGGCTTGAGAGGAGGGACATTTGACATTAGAGCCCCAGTTTCATAAAAAAAATAAAATAAATAAAATCTCACAAATAATACACACATCTAAATATCTAAGAGCTGTTTTCTACAAAGTGGAAAATATGCTCCATGGTAGCAGCACTGTACTATCTTCCCAAGTATAGGTGGTGTGTGTGTGCGCCTGCGTGTATATGTGTTTGCATGTGGATGAGTTAGCATGCGTGTGTACAGGTCCACGGAGACTGGAAGTTGATGGATGCTGAGTTTCTTTCTCAGTTGCTCTCCATCTTATATGTTAAGTCAGAGGCTCTCTCTCTGAACAAAGGGTTTGCCGTATCTGCCTGTTTCGCTAGCTAGCCTGATGGAAGATCCTTCATCTCCTGTGAGCTGGCATTGCAGACAGGCAACCAGTTCTGGGAATTCAAAGTCCTGTCCTTCCTGAGTGCTTTACCTGGTAAGCATCTCCTCAGCCACTAACTTTACACCTAAAAATCACATCATCTCAGCTTCAGACTCTGTCTCTGAATGAGATATAGTTCTCCACTCTTAACTTTCAAGTGCAGTTCTGGGCTTCTTAAAATTAAAAGTACTTTCATCTTCCTGTAGAGACAGGTTGGTGCTGGCAGCTTTATTTTTATTTAGTTAGACTGTTCCAGTGCTTATTGATCAAACCTCAAACCTAGAAGATAAAATGCTGTTAAGATGGCTTCATACTCCAGAAGCAAGTATAAGCATGTTCTGACCAATTTCTCTCTGCTGAAAATTTTGATTATGACCTTTCTATATTGTTATTATAAATTAATATTTAAGATTATATTAATCTCTGACAAACAAACACTAAATGAAATAAAATGACACATTAGGTTTAAGATGGGTCATTTTCCCCCCTATTAAAGCGTTATTAAAGAACTCAGCCCAGCTGAGTTAATGGTGGTGCAGGCCTTTAATCCCAGCACTGGGGAGGCAGAGGCAGGGGGATCTCTGAGTTCCAGTCCAGCCTGATCTACTGAGTGTGTTCCAAGACAGTCAAAGCTACACAGAACAATCCTGTCTCAAACAAACAAACAAACAAACAACGCAGTCTCAGTTCTTCTGTTTTTGCTGTGTCTGTTTGAGAGTCGACTTCTACCCACATGGCTACGAGATGTCCATTGGAGTTCCAGGCATCAAAGGCACGTTCTAAGTGGGAAGGCTCTGAAAACATATTTCTCTCAACTCCCAGGAGCATTGATTACAGTGTCTTGGGGAGAAGTAGATTCAAAGCTCCCTTCCTTCAGAGAGAAGTCGGAAGCATCCCATGCATCTTCTTCCAGACTTAATAAGGGGGGAGAGCCTTTTAATTCAGGCAGGCACTGACCTAACCTAAACTAAATGGCTGCTACTAACTCTTAAGTTCTGTGTCCTGTGTGTGGTGAGCAACAGAAACACGCTTCCTGCTTCCTCAGCTGGCAGAGGAAAAAGAGGGCAGGAAATGGCTTACTTGCATCACGACCTGCTGGAGTGAATGATTTGATTTCCTAGGTTTTAGTTTTCTCACACACAACTAGAAGGACTTGAGGTGACTTGGCCGGTTCTTTCCAGTGCCAAGGTAATGGTATCCTATTAAAATGTCACGTGTTCCTTTTGCATTGCTGTAACCACACATCTGACAAAACCAAGTTACAGGTTGGAATTTCATGTTTTTGCTCAGGGTTTCAATGCTCCTTAACGTTGAGGGAGGGCCATTGAGAGAATCAGATGACAGCATCTGCTGGAAGTCATCTTGGAATGCTTCTGTGTCTCTGTGCATATGACATAATCCTGTTATTTGGTAGTACAAGGTCTGAGGGATTTTTGCAAATCCGCTTAGTTCTGGGGGGAAATGATAGGGTGTATTCTTCTGAGGCAGCGCCTTAGGGACACAGGCAGCTCACTATGAACTAGAAGAAAGTACCAGTCAGGGTGATGTAGGAATAGGAAAACAGGGCTTGGCTTTGGGAGACAGGATGTCACTTGGTCTTGTCAGGGTATTTCCAGCAGGGTTAAGGGCCTTAGAATTGCAATGTCGAGCTTCACTGTTGGCACAACCAACAATAAAACTGTTGTTTCCACCAAGACTCCAAGAGACCTAAAACTGTTCCCATGGGGAAAACCTTGAATCTGTCATGGAGATTAGGGGGATGTTATGCTTTGAATACTAAATGTCTCCCATAGGCTCATGTCCTTAACATTCCAGTCTTTTAAAAGGGTATTTTAGCATTGAAAGAGAACATCTCATTCATTAGCAATAAAGTTAAACATATTTCTATAACAAAGAAAGAAATCATCCTATAAACTTGTGGAAAGTATATCCTGAAATTGTGGGAACTTTAACAGGTGATGTGTCCTAGGTAGAGGTTGTAGGGGTATGTCTTTGGGTGCAATGTCTAACTCTGATCTTTTCTTGGGGTTCCTTTGTTCTGCTTTCTCCCTGTCCTGAGGCCAGCAGCTCTGCTCTTCCATTTCTTCCCTGCCCTAAATTACTGAGACCATTGAAATCCTGAGCCAAAATATGTAATTCCAACCTGTGTGTTGGTTTTGTCAATGTGTGGTTACAACAAGGCAAAAGGAACACGTGAGGTTTGAATAGGATCCCATTACCCTGGCACTGGAAAGAACCTGCTCAGTCACCTCAAGTCCTGTTAGTTGTGTGTGGGAAAACTAAAGCCTAGGAAATCAAATCATTCACTCCAGCATGTCACGATGCAACCCATTCACTCTCCTCTTTTTCCTCTACCAGTTGGGAGAAGCAGGAGCACGCTGAAGAGTGTGCACACTCACGTGGAACATGGAAGTGAAGAGTTCATAGCAGCCATTTACCTTAGGTTAGTTTAGTATCTGCCTAGTTAACACCAGATAATTCTTTTAGATTCATTCTATTTCTGGCTAAAGGACCATACATTTCATTTAGGTTAGTTCAGCTTCTGCCTCTTCTTCCTAACTTGTTCATGTGCAGGAAGGAACAATGTCAGTCTCATTAAAGCCCAGTGCCACTTGGGTGAGAAAGTGGTCATGAGATATATTTTCACAGAACGATTACATGGCAGAACGCTTGGTTCAAAATATGCCACCCAAACAAAAACAGAACAGGAGGACATGAAGGCAGGAGGGGACTTTGTGGAAGGAGTAGAAGGGTGATGATAGAGAGAGCTGGTAAGAGCGGGTCGGGGGACAAGGGTGGCTAGAATTATATTATATTATATTATACACACATGTGAAATTGTCAAAAATAAGTTAATAATAACTAATTCCGAAAAATAACTATTAAAAATTTTAAATGCTAACCACCACCACGTGAAGATTGTGTTTTTCTCTCAAGACACCAGTGTGTCCAAGGCTTTTGTCACTGAGCTCACCAGCAAAAATCTGGGTAAAGTGCTAAGACCACAGTAGACTAGGGAAGAGTCTACCACTTGCTCCGCTTCTGACTTTCTCATCAACTAAGTTCTCCACCACTTAGGAGCGTCCAAGCTGGGTGGTAACTGAACCACACAAATGTTCTAACTGGAGAGCTAGAAAAAGTACGACTGTGCCTGTTGGGACCATCCCTGAGGAATCCTCGCTGGGCTGGCTGGCTGGCTGGTGTGGGATGTGTAGCTAGTTTGGGTATTCTCCACCCCCAGACCTTAGCCAACTGGAGTTCACTGAGGGGTGTATTTTCAGTGCCTCATTTTTTGGGTGCCGTTTCAATGGTTACAGAGCTAACTTTCTAATTTCATCCCAGACAGAGATGCTGCCTGGGATCCAGAAGGTCGGAGAATGCCCCCAGACTACACAGACTGCCTCGTAAGGAAAGCGTGTGGGGCGGCGGCCCAAAGGCAGGCAGCCCTTCGTTACCCAAGGTAAGGATGTGCTACAGAGAGAGGACTCACCTGTTGGAATTCCTCAGTCTAAGTGTAAACCCCTTGCGGAGTGTAGGATGAAACCCCACAGTTCCGAGTGGAGATATTGGAACAGCAGTTGTTGTAGGGTCTGCTTACAGCGCATAAGGGCTCCCCCAAGTGGTGGTAAAGAGAAAAACCTCAATCCGCCCTCCCACAGGCTAGTGTTCCTGTCAGTCAAGAGACAGACTCTTGAACTGAACGCAGTGACTTCGTTTCCTTTTAAATTAAGGTCTAAATAGGTGGATCTTCACCTTAAGGCAGAGGTTAGCAACCTGTGGGTCGCGGCCCCCCAAACCATCGGAAAACACGGATATTTACGCTATGGTTCGTAAGAGTAGCAACATTACAGTTATGAGGTAGTAATAAAAATAATTTTGTGATTGAGGGGTCACCATAACATGAAGAACTGTATGAAAGGGTCGTAGCATTAGGAAGGGTGAGAACCACTGATTTAAGGCCATATTGCCTTGGTATCATTCATTTCAAATCACCATTGAGGAGCAACCAAGCCCATCTTGTTTGCGACATTGCTCTTTTATGCCAAGTAAAGTTTATACTCTCACAATCACAGTATCTCCTTGAATATCTGTTGAATTAAACATCAATAATTTCTCATTTCTTAGTCCACAAACACGTTATAAAAATAAATAATGACATAGTCTACCAATTTTCTTTATACAATATTATCTTTTACTGAATTTTGTTTTTCAAAATTACTTCTAGGTTTGTTTCAAGCCAGAGCTCACCAGATATCTCCTTGATAGCGTGGGATTTTGGGGGGGGGAGGGGAATAGGGTTTATTTCACTTTGCCACCCCCAAGGTCTCAACTCATCACCAGGGACTGAAGGAGGAACAAAAGCAGAAACCATGGAGGACCACTACTTTCTGACTTGCTCCCCCTGGCATGTCAGCTACTTTTCCTAAACCTCCCAGGCTCACCTGACCAGGAGGACACTGCCCCTGGTGGGATGGAGCCTCCAAAAGCAATTAGCCATCAAGAAAAAGGCCTTATGGACACGCCCACATTAGTCACAGTCTTCCCAGGTGTGTTAAGTTGACAACTGAAGCTAACTTTTACAATAGATCTCAACAGTACCTCTCACACCCCCCAAACTTTGTTTATAAAGATGTTTCAGGCTGAGAGTAACAGTTACAGCAGGGAATTCCAAGGAAAGCAAGTCACCTTTCATGACCTCAACAAGCAGTGAATGTCCTAACTAGAACAAAGACTAGTTAGGACTAAGTCTTTAAAGTACCTACTGGCCCAGAGGAGGACTTTGCAGCCAGTCCTGAAGATACCTGATAAAACAGGATCGGATGAAAGAGGAGGAGGTCCTCCCCAATCAGTGGACTTGGAAAGGGGCAGGGGGGAGATGAGGGAGGGAGCGAGGGTTTGGGAGGGAATGAGAGAGGGGGATACAGCTGAGATACAGAGTTAATAAAAATGTAACTAATAATAAAAAAAGAAAAGAAAATTTAAAAAAGTACCTACTGGCCATATATATATTCACTTTGCATCCCAGCTATAGCCTCCTCTCTCATTCCCTCCCAATCCCACCCTCCCTCCCTCATCTCCTCCCATGCCCCTCACCTAGTCCACTGATAGGGGAGGTCCTCCTCCCCTTCCATCTGACCCTAACCTATCAGGCCTCATTCAGACTGGCTGCATTGTCTTTCTCTGTGGCCTGGTAAGGCTGATACCCTCTCAGGGGGAGAAGATCAAAAGTCCAGGCATGGTATTTTTTGATGAGTTTTCCATAGCAGACATTGCAAGATTGGCAATTACATCTATATAATCATGTATACATCAATGTAATGTTGGACATTGCATCATTGGATGTAAAAACAACTCAAGAATTTGTGGTTTCCTTTCTTTGTCATTTTTCCCTCATTAGCTCTAAAGAACTTCAACCACTATATTAGTTAGTACATCCAAACTATTGTTAAGTATAAAATATGGTGAGTCCTGGTGAGTTATAATAGATACTCAGTTATCATCAGTGAATGAGGGCAAACATGAAATTTATTTTAGAAAGAAAAAAAAAGCAGATTTGAAGTCACCACCTAGATGCTCATGTCTGTATACACCATACACACACACATGAGAAAGAGAGAGAAAGAGAGGTCAGAGAGACAGAGACAGAGAACAAGAGACAGACAGGCAGATACACACAAAGAGAAAGACAGAGATAGAGGCAGAGTGACACTGAGAAACAGACAGGCATACATGCCCAGAGAAAGAGAGAGAGAGAGGGAGAGAGACTGAGACAAAGAGTCAGAGACAGGCAGACACACTGATACACATACACATATACACAGACAGACAGACAGAGACACGGAGAGAGGTGTGTGGGGAGAACACCGTAGTTGATTGTTGATGGCTTTCTCAGGGTTCATACATTAGAAACTTGGTCTCATTAAGGAAAAGTTGACAGGCTCTATGTGGTTCTCATTGGAGTGTCCAGATGCCTCTGGACCCAGAGCTGAGAAGGATGAAGCAGAGTCTGAACCAGGGGGAGGAGCTCTAGAGCATTCCAGTCCAGCTGGGGGATCCTGGGGGTGGGGGAGAAGACTTTCTCTGAGGGTAAAGCAGTGCCTCTTAGACAATATTTGGTAATTCTGCGTGACTTTATTGGTGAAATAGCTCAAGTTTGTGTTGTGTAAGTGTGTGTGTGTAACATCTTATGTGCATTTGTGTGCACAGTTTTTCCAGGGTGAACAAGTATTATATGAACCCTGGACGGCGGGGAGAGGTTTCTGTGATGAATGCATTTAATTGACTGTGGCTAAGGTGGTGGCAATGCCGGCTACGTGACTGACTACTTGACCACTTTGGGGGTCTCCGTGCTACGTGCTCAGAGGCAGACACGGACACAGGGAGAGGGCTGTTCCACTTTTGCCCTCTCAGGATGAGACTTTAAATCTCAAGTTTGTGATTTCTGGGCTCCATCTCACCAGTTCCATGCCAGCTCGCCTGGTAGCACAGTCCACATGCCCCACGGTTCTATCCACTTTTAAGGGGTGGGACTTCATGGAAGGTGGTTTTGGTCCCTGGTTGAACGACCTTCAGAAGGGAATAGTGTAGTTATTGTTTAATTTTTATTATACTAAACCTATAAAAGGCCATTTTCTCAATTTATTTTTTCAAATTGAGAAGATAGAAAAGTCGAAAAGTTAAGTGATTCAACGAAGGTCACATTGCTACCAAGTTGCATAGCTGGAATTCAATTGCATACATTTGCCCATTTGCCCAATATTTGCTCATGCAGCAAATATTTACTAAGCATGTATAAAGGACATGACACTGTCAGAGAAGACGAGGAAATGGGGAGAGGGAAATGGAATTTATTCTTTCAAAGTCACTGAAAACTTGAAAAGGATATGGAAGGAATTGGGTGCTATAGTGCATGCCTATTATCCCTCTATGTGGAAGGCTGAGACAGGAATAGCCAGAGGTCAGCTTGAGCTACGTAGCAAGACCCTGCCAATATAAAACCAAACCAAACCAAAAGCAAACAACAACAAACCCCACCAAACAACAATAGCAAAGCCAACCCAAACAATAAGAACAAACGACCTCCCACCATTATGGAAGGTATTCCAAAGAACACTCTTTGTGTGGGAAACACTTTACTTACGAAAGAAGAATGAGTTTGGGGGCTTTGTTTTGATTTTTAAGAGATGAGTCTTGTTAAATCGTCTGCAGTGGCCTCATATGCCAGGGTTCAAGCTCCTGGATTTAAGCCACCTTGTGCCTCAGCTTCCCAAGAAGCTGCTCCTGCAGGTGTGCACCAGTGCGTTTGGCTGGCAGAGCCGTCATCTGCTTAGAATTTTACCATGCCCTTGGTTCAGAGGAAATGAGCACCTGCATCTCATTATATTGTGGAAACAAACCCTGGGAAAGCAAACAACAGTCAAACGTGGTGTAGAAATGTACACGGTGACAGTAAGGTATCTGGTTCCTGATCGCTTTTCATAGTTCAGGCTTACTTTCTTTGAGCACAGTAGCAGCCATCCCTCTGAGAAACCGTATTCATAGATGGTGTGGGCCAACATTTTACCTGCTGTCCCAATATTGTCATACCCTATCTTTATGTCCTAAAGCTGAGAAGGTAGGGAAAATTCACCTTGTCAAATCGATTTCATCATTAGTAAAGCTACTAATGGGAGGGCGCAGCTCACATCATGACTTGTGAGTGTTTAATTAAGGTGTATGCAACCAGGCGTTGACTTTTGCATTTCTACTTATTGGATCACTATCAATGAGCCCAGGAGGGTTCTACGGTCGTGCTGTGCATTGTTCTCTTCTCAAATGCGCTGAATTCTCTCTCTCTTGCCCTTTCCCTTTCTCTCTCCCTTCCCCCCTCTCTCTCTGTGATAATTGTTATTCACCATATGTTTGATGAAATCAGAAGCCTGCCTATGCTATATTTGTTGGTACAGTAATCTTGTACCTGAAACTGCCTGAGGCACAGTAGGCAATATTTATTCAAAAAATACTTCCTAGGTATAAGTGACTTAGATAAGAAATATAACACAAATGCTCTTTTCTTTTTCAACAGAGATCTTAAGTTAGCATCTGTATATTCCGAAAGGGGTTCACTATGCCAATTTACCAAAGAGTTAACTTTTTTTTTCATTTCATTTCTCTAAAAGAGAAATTTAGTAATGAGAAGGGGCTAAGAGAAATAGAGCCCTATTGTAAACACTGCTGTTTCAAATAGATATTGTTACAGAAAAAATATCCTACAATATGATGCTAAGAAATTATTATGAATTTCTACTGTGTGAACTGGTTTCACAATGTGAACTGGACAGTTCCATGTAGAGTCTACCAAAGTAAAGATGTCTAAAATTTAGGGATGCTCCTTCTCTCACTCATGGTCAGAATCCCAGCTGTGATGCGTCTGTTTGTCCTTCACATGGCTAGCTTGTGCTGCCTCATGGGAGAGGGTCCTGGTGTGGTTGAACATCATTCACCGAGTTAACATCCCAAGGGCGGGGGGTAGAAGTGCTAGTCTTCCTAAAGCTTCGACCTAGACTTAGGAGTCATCTCTGCAACGTTCATTTGGTCTAATTAAGTCATGGAGCCTGCAAAGATGGGAGAAAGAGACTGAGGAGGGACAAGTCACATATATACAAGTGAGTGCATCAATGTTGGCTTATTTAAGGCCAACACGTCGTGTGATGTGTCTTCTAATGCTACCTGCTTACCTACCTCGGGAGTACCGTGACTATGTAACAGGATAATCCAGGCAGGGAAAAGGAATCAAGCCATGTACGGAGAGGTTGATACTGTACCCTTTTCAAGCTTGACTTCACATTACTGAAGTGTTAACATTAGTCATTGCTTTGGTGGAATAATTGCCCCGGCCAAACTACTCCTGCCAGACACCTGCTCATCTATCCTAAATTATGACTAATTATCATTGTAATAATTCTTCAGCGTTGTTAAACACCTGTCTTCTCTGAAGTCAAATGAGATTGAGGGCGATTTTTTTTCATTAATCATCACAACATTACTGTTGAGACCTTGTCTTAGCTACCCTTCTATTGCTGTGACAAAACACCATGACCAAGAAAGCTTATAATTTCAGAGTGTTAGAGCTCATAATGGTGGAGAAAAACTATGGTGGCAACACAGCTGAGAGCATCTTGATCTTCAAGTTGGAAGCAGGGAAAGCAAGAGGCACCCCAGCAACGGTGAGTGTCTTGAAACTTCAAAGCCTTCACTCCTCAAACAAGGACATATGTCCTTACCTTTTCCAAGTAGTTCTACCAAATAGGAACCAAAACATATGAGCCTATGTGCGGCCATGTTCATTCAAACCACTATAGGGAAGGTAAAGGTGTATCCTTCTAGAGGAATGTTACTCAGAACATGTCTGTTCTGGCAAGAGACCACATCCAAAGATCTAGGTCTGTGTAATCCATCTGGTACACAAACACCTTTAGTTCAGGAGACAATAGGCAAGCAGATCTGAGTCCAAGGCCAGCATGATATAGAGCAAGTTTCAGGTAAAGAAAAGCTCAGGTCCAGACATGGTGGTCTTCACCTTTAATCTCAAACAATGAAGGTAGTTAGTTTGTAGGAAGAAGCACCCATTTTTGAAAGTGATGTCTATTGGATGGCAGAAACCATGAAGAATCAGAGAAAGACTTTACAGAATAGGTTATGCCTAACTGTTATAAGAAGAGAAAGGAAAGGGAAGCTACTTAGGGAGAGAGAAAGAGAGAGAGAGAGAGAGGGAGGGAGAGAGAGAGAGAGAGAGAGAGAGAGAGAGAGAGCAGTTTTCTCCCAGACAGTAAAAGAGAGATGGGTTGCAGAGAGAGAACTCAAGTGAGGGCAGCAAGAACCAGAGAATGAGAAGGAGCCAAAATATTAGAAAAGATTGCTGGAGTTTGCGGCCAACCAGACGAATTTAGGGGCTAAGACAGAAGCCAGATTGAATAAATCAGCTGGGAGAGGAATTTGAGTTTGAACAGATGAGTTGATCCAGCCAGCCCAGAGCTCAGAAAGGACAAGAAAGGGTAAGCTGAAAACATTCTAGGCCTAGGTTAGAATGTACAGAAGCTAGAGGCTTCCAGGACTAGGCCTAGGTTATCAGAAGGAGGCAGTTGAAAAAGACAACAGTTGAAAAAGGCGAATAACAACCAGAGAACTCCTTCAGCTGATAAACACCTTCAGCAAAGTGGCTGGATACAAAATTAACTAAAAAAAAATCAGAAGCCCTCCTGTATACCAAAGACAAAAGGGCCGAGAAAGAAATTAGGGAAAAAACACCCTTCACAATAGCCACTAATAACATAAAGTATCTTGGAGTGACTCTGACCAAGCAAGTGAAAAACCTGTATGAGAAAAACGTCAAGTCTCTGAAGAAAGAAATTGAAGAAGATATCAGAAGATGGAAAGATCTCCCATGCTCATGGATCAGTAGGATTAACATAGTGAAAATGGCTATTATGCCAAAAGCAATCTACAGATTCAATGCAATTCCCACCAAAATACCAACACAATTCTTCATAGATCTTGAGAGAAAAAATATCAACTTCATATGGAGAAACAAAAAACCCAGCATTTCCAAAACGATCCTGTACAACAACAGATCATCTTGGAGGCATCTCTATCCCTGATCTCAAGCTGTACTACAGAGCAATAGTAATAAAAACTGTATGATATTGGCATAGAAATAGAATAGTGGATCAATGGAACTGAATAGAAGACCCAAAAATAAGCCCACATACCTATGGATATTTGATTTTTGACAAAGAAGCCAAAACCATTCAGTAGAAAAAAGACAGCATCTTCAACAATGGTGCTGGTCCAAGTGGATGTCTACATGCAGAAAAATGAAAATAGATCCGTACTTATCACCCTGCACAAAACTAAAGTCCAAGTGTATCAAAGATCTCAACATAAAACCAGATACACTAAATTGGTTAGAAGAAAAAGTGGGTAAGACATTGCAACTCATTGGCACAGGAGACAACTTCTTGAACAGAACACCAACAGCACAGGCTTTAAGAGTAACAATCAATAAATGAGACCTCATGAAACGGAAAAGCTTCTGTAAAGCAAAAGACACTGTCGTCAGAACAAAATGACAGCCTACAGATTGGGAAAGGATATTCACCAACCCAACATTTGACAGAGGTCTGATATCTGGAATATATAAAGGACTAAAGAAGTTAAAAAGCAGCAAGTCAAGCAATCAGATTAAAAAAATGGGGTACGGAGCTAAACAGAGAATTCTCAGTAGAGGAATACAGAATGGCAGAGAAACACTTAAAGAAATGCTCAATGTCCTTAGGCATTAGAGAGATGCAAATCAAAATGACCCTGAGATTTCACCTGATACCCACCAGAATGGCTAAGATCAAAAACTCAAGTGACAACACATGCTGGAGAGGATGTGGAAAAAAGGGAACTCTCCTCTATTGCTGGTGGGAATGCAAACTTGTACAACCACTTTGGAAATCAATCTGGCATTTTCTCAGACAATTAGGAATAGTGCTTTCTCAAGATCCAGCTATACCACTCCTAGGCATATATCCAAAAGATGCTCAAGTACACAACAAGGACATTTGCTCAACCATGTTTATAGCAGCTTTATTCATAATAGCCAGAACCTGGGAACAACCCAGATGTCCCTCAGTTGAAGAATGGATACGGAAATTGTGGTATTTTTAAACAGTGGAATACTACTCAGCAATTAAAAACGAGGAAATCATGAAATTTGCAGGCAAATGGCGGGACCTAGAATCGATCATCCTGAGTGAGGTATCCCAAAAGCAGAAAGACACACGTGGTATATACTCACTTATATAGACCTATAAGATAGGATAAACATACTGAAATCTATACACCTAACTAAAGAAGATAAACAAGAAAGAGGACCCAGGGTACGATGATCAATCCTCACTTAGAAGGACAAATGGGATGGACATTGGATATAGGAGCAAACAAGTAACTGGACAGGAGCCTACCACAGAGGGCCTCTGAAAGACTCTACCTAGCAGTGTATCAAAGCAGATATTAAGACTTATAACCAAACCTTCATCAGAGTGCAGGGAACAAAAAATAAAAATAATAAATAAATACATAAATAAGTAAATAAATAAATAAATAAATAAAAGGGAGGGGGGAAGCTAATATGACCTGGAGAGGACAGGAGCTCCACAAGGACCAAATATATCTGGGCACAGGGGTCTTTTATTAGACTGTTTCTCCAAACAAGGACCATGTATGGATGCAACCTAGAACCTCTGCTCAGATGTAGCTCTTGGTAGCTCAGTATCCAAGTGGGTACCCTAATAAGGGGAACAGCGACTGTTTCTGACATGAACTCAATGGCGGGCTCTTTGACCTCCTCCCCTGCTCCGAGGGAGGAGCAGCCCTGCTAGGCCACAGAGGAGGACTTTGCAGCCAGTCCTGAAGATACCTGATAATCCAGTATCAGATGGAAGGGGAGGAGGTCCTCCCCAATCAGTGGACTTGGTAAGGGGCAGGGAGGAAATGAGGGTGGGAAGGTGGGATTGGGAGGGAAAGAGGGAGCGGGATACAGCAGGGATACAAAGTTAACAAACTGTAACTAATATTTAAAAAGAGAAAAAAAAGAGAAAAAGGTGAATAAAAGTTACTTACATATTCTCTCTTAAAAATGAAGATAATAAAACAAGGTTAACCAAGACCACACAGAAGGAATTCACTGTAAACTGTGAAGGTCAGTATGTTACTTAACGTTTCTATTTCTATGGTAAAACACAATGACCAAGGTAGCTTATTGAAGGAGGATTTATTTTGGGCTTTTGGTTCCTGTCCTAGTTACGGTTACTATTGTTGTAATGAAACACCATGACCAAAGCAAGTTGTGGAGGAGGAAAGGGGTTTATTTGGTTTACACTTCCACATCCCTGTTCATGATTGAAGAAAGTCAGGACAAGAATTCAATCTTGGAGGCAGGAGCTGAGGCAGAGGCCATGGAGGGGTGCTGCTGACTGGCTTGCTTCCCCTGGCTTGCTCAGCCTGCTTTATTTTATTTTATTATTTTTTTATTAATTACATTTTATTCACTTTGTATCCCCCCATAAGTCTCTCCCTCCTCCCCTCCCGATTCCACTCCCCCTCCTCCTTCTTCACACATGCCCCTCCCCAAGTCCACTGTTAGGGGAGGTCCTCCTCTCCTTCCTTCTTATCTTAGTCTATCAGATCTCATCAGGAGTGGCTGCATTGTCATCTTCTGTGGCCTGGTAAGGCTACTCCCCCCTTAGGGGGAGGTGATCAGAGAGCAGGCCAATCAGATTATGTCAGAGGCAGTCCCTCTTCCCATTACTATGTAACCCACTTGGACACTAACCTGCCATGGGCTACATCTGTGCAGGGGTTCTAGGTTATCTCCATGCATGGTCCTTGGTTGGAGTATGAGTCTCTGGGAAGACCCCTGTGTTCAAATTTTCTGGTTCTGTTGCTCTCCTCGTGGAGTTCCTGTCTTCTCCAGATCTTATTATTTTCCACTTCTTATATAAGATTCCATTCAGCCTGCTTTCTTATAGAACCCAGAACCACCAGCCCAAGGGTGGCACCAGCCAGCATGGGCTGGACCCTCCCCTAGCAATCATTAATTGCGAAATGCCCTACAGGCTTGTATACAGCCAGATCTTACAGAGGTATTTTGTCAATTGAGACTCCCTTCTCTCCAGTGATGCCAGCTTGCCAAATGGACAGATAACTAGCCAGCACAGTTCCAGAGGCATAAGAGTCCACTGTCACCACAGTAGCATGGTAGCAGGCAGGCATGACGACTGAAGCAGCAGCCGAGAATGCACTTCTCAAACCATACCACAGTCCAGAAGTGCAGAGAAGAAACTAGGAACGGCTATGTGACATTTGAAATGTCAACGCGCAGTCCTCCAGCAAGACCACATCACCTAATCCCTCCCAAGCAGAGCCAACGGGGGACCATGTATTCAAATGCAAAGAACGTGGCATACATAAGTCACACGTCACCTTCAAAACAACACTGACAAAGTGCTTCTTAGACTTTGTTCCAACTTGGCGCAATCTCTAAGGGAGAACCTCAAATGAAAACTTGCCCTAACCAGATCTGTGAGGAGCTGTCTTGGTTGATGACTGATGTGGATGAGCAGGTGGGCCCAGGCTTTATAGGAAAGGTTGCTGAGCAAGCCAGAAGGAACAAGCTCTTAAGCACGTCACTTCATGCTTTCTGCTCCAAGCTCCTGCCTTGAGCTCCACCCTACCCCCCCCCGAGTTTGTTCAGTGATGGAGTATGACCTGGAAGTGTAAGATGAAGAAGCTCCTTCCCTCCCAACTCCCTTTGCCTATGGAGTTTATTACAACAGAAAAATATACTAACACAGTTAATAAATTATTCTGTATTTTCTATTCCAATGTGTTATAACTATTTAACTATCTCAGCATGCTAAAGTATTTCCAGAAGCAAAAATCATCTGGTATAATGAAAGACTAGATTTGCACCCCTAGGAACCCATGGGGAGAGGGAGATACTGTAATAAAATTTAAACTGTCTCAGACTCAAACTTGGTTCTGCTTCTTTAAAACTTTGTCTTTGGATAAGCTACGGACTCTCATACATTGATAGGCAAAAATGTCAAAGGCACGTTGTATACATTGAGTGGAATGCCATGCAGTAGTGGTTTGTAACAGGCACTCAGGAAATAGGAATGGTTGTTTTCATAGGTCTTATGATCTCAGAAATGTTAGATCTGTTAATTGAGTTAAAGAACAAAAGGGATTAACAACACACCGTAATCCTTTATTCTATGCCTAGCATTTAAAAAACAAAACCAGAATTGATTAATATTAGCTGTTAGCTGGATATGTCGTTACAAACGTGTTGCTGAGTTTATATATTTAGGTCCAGCCTGTATGAGTTAGTGTCTCTGGGTATTTTCATCCTCATGTGCAGCTGACCTTAATGAACATTTTTTTTGTATCTTAGCTCTGGGGTTCATGGATATAGATGAAGCCTTTCACCTTTTAACTAATACCATCACTGTGTCCACTTGCCCTCTAATGGCAAGAACCAGACACAGACATTCCTTTGGAGAAAATTTCTTGTCCACGCACCCATCAAAAGATGATAAAGGTTTCAATGAGTTCTTATGCTCACTTCAATCTTACATTCATTGTGTTTTTCTAAAAATTCATTAATCCTTCCCCAAATTAGCTGCTTTAAACAACAAACAGCCATAGAGTGAAGATTCTGTCAGCTGTCTGGAGTGGTTTAGCAGAGATTGTGTCCCTGGAGGTCTCTCATGGGGCACATGCAGTGAGGCATAGCTACTTTCATCTGAAGGCTCGAATGAAGCAGCCATACTGGATCTCACCTGTTGCATGGGTTGCTTATGTGAGACTTTGGTTTCTCAACTGAAATCCTCTCTACAGGGCCTCTGCTCACCCCTGTGGAGTGGCCATTGGCTTTTCCTACATGAGAGGAGGGAGGAAGAGAGTCAGGGAAGTGGCTGAGGGAGGAGATGAATGTCTTTATGGTACTGTGCATCCCAAAGCCAGTATGTAGGCTTAGAGGATAGCAATAAATCCTCCTATTGACTCCAATGACTAAGTTTCTATGCCTGTTGAAGGAACCTCAAGAAGGATTGCTGTGTGCTGTATCTAAGTCACACTGAAATTCCAATTCTAGAATGTTGTGCTTAATTTTTGAGGTTAAGAGAAGTCCCCCTGTCTCTCCCAGGGAGCTCTAATACCAGATTTCTTAGTACTTATAAAACCAGACACAGGCTCCTGAGATACTCTTTCCTGTGATGCTTTAAGGAAGCATAACCTTAACGCCTGATTCATTGGGGCTTTGGGGGAAGGGTGCTCTTAAGTGCTCTCAAATGTGTGTGTTTTTCTGGGGAAAAATATGGAGGCTTATGAGATCAATAAAGGAGCTAGTAATCAAAAGTGGGTATAAACACCATGTGCTCATAACGTGTGATGATAAGAAGCTTGAGTCTTCATGTCTTCCAGTGTGTCTTGGGCAGCCAGACTTTTATAATGGAGAATTTGCAATAATGAAGTTGCAATGTTTACTAACACCATAAAAGTGGCTTACTTAAATATGTATCCATTAAGTGTTTAAAATACTTTCTGTAAATTTTTCACTTTATTCCCAGCCATCTGTGATTACCTCCTCCAAGGATGGGAGACACATATAAATTTAACAAATGACTAAAGATCTGCTTTCCCAAGCTCTTAAATATTTCTCCCATGCTGTGTATAGAAATAATATGCTGTAGCTTGTTCTTTTTGCATAAAGTAATTCTCGGCAATACCAGTACATCTCATATGCCACTGATTAAATCTTGAATATTCATGTAGGCATTTAAAAACCTGCTGCTGCTGTGCTACAACCTAATATTAAGAAATGTGTTCCAGCTTTCCTTTAGGGAGAAAGAATAACTGCAAATGAAATAAAAGCTGTTGCTTATCAATAAGGAAAAGCATAAAGAGAAAGAAAAAAATCTGCTCTGAAGAAGTGGGTGAGGGTGGATTAAGTTTCCACAGAAATATAAATATTTTATTGGTCAAGAGCCTGGAGAGACTAATATTCAAGTATCCCCTGTACTTATAAGTTCCATTGTGTGGGTAAACAGGCAACTGAATCACAGAAGACAGAGGCAAAGTTGAAGAAAAAAATGCAGCTGGGTTGCCAATCAAGAAGCCCAACAGATGAATAGACATGTTTTCAAATTCCCTTATAAATACTTAACTATATACATAGTACCACTCTCAGACTTGGCCAGAGAAGCCCCTGTATAGTAGGCCTCAGTGGAGACACTCTAAGTGGTCAAAGTGCTGATAATAAGTGACTGTTGAATGCTTAGCCCTAGATAGGACATCTATATCAACCCCCTCAAGGCCCAGGAAACATCACAGAATAGAATCAGAAAGATAATAACTGGAAAGAAAACAAGAGTGCTGTGAAGGTGCTGTCTTTGGATAGGATGTGGCCCTTTAACACATGAACTCTCTGCAGTTATAGTTTCCTGTACAATGCTCACACAAGGTAAAGTCAAGCCTGGTCAACATTCTAGCAGGAAGCACTAATCAGACTGAATAGATTAAAAAAAAAAAAAGTAAGAACAAGAAGGTGAGAGGGAAACACGTGGGGGCTGTCCAGAGGGAGTTGGCACTGGCTCTATTGGAGATACACTGTCAATGTATGAAACTGTCAAGGAAGAAATAAGTGACTATTGAAACGAAGCCCAGCTGAGCAAGGAACAGCTAAAATGGCAGCTTGCTTTTGATACAAGTTCTTCCTATGCAGACAGAAGAACAGAAACTGACTGACTACATGACATGCTTGCTGGAGATTAAAGCATTTACCGGTACCTTGTGATGTGATCCTACAAATTCAAGATCACAGTGATACAGACCAGTGTTTATCAGTCTAAGAGCTATTGACATTTGAGATTATTAGTTACTTCTTGGGGGTACAAATTCTTGAGCCTTACCCAAGCACACTGCAAACTGGGCCAATAATTAAATGTGATTTCTTCCTTTTAAGTACTTGCTTTTGTTGTGGTTCCCCTGAGGAATTACTGTGACAGATGTGCACAATTTGTGCAGTATAAAAAGTACAGATTGTTTTGCAAAATGCCAGCAAGTGTGCACATTTCCACTAGAAGTGTTTGCAAACACTCTTTCTGTTAGCAGTATTAATTTTGTTATTCTTCCCTTTTTGCCAATCTGGTGGAAAAGAAGTGATTTTTCATTGTGAGGTCTGAACAGTTTCCTAGTAGGAGTGAAGTTGAGAATCATACATGAAACAGCTGCTCACATGCATTCTTCTACCTAAGAAATGCAGATGTACATACAGAAAGAATTGTAAAAGTCTAAAATGGTCTCAGAGAGACGGCTGGCTGACTCCGAGAAAAACAGATGTCCAAACTTGAGGGCAGAATTCCTACTTGCTCCAGAGTGGTCGGTTTTCTTGTTCTAGTCAGCCTTCAACTTGTTGTGTGAGCCCTGCTCACTACTTTAAATGCAAACTTCATCCAGAGATACACTTACAGTCATATCTCAAGCAGTATATGACTAAATGTACGAGTTCTTTGGCACAGTTAGAGTGCCTATTAATATTGTTTCTGTTGGATGGAATATATAGTTTTATTTCTTTTCAAAGCAGTGGAATTAAACCAATGTGTTGCAGATATTTTCTCAAATTTCATAACGTTCACTTTTGCTAAATGTTTTCTTATGATATAAACTTCCTTTGGGTGCCTGTTTGCTTTTGAAAACCTCTTTGTAGACCAGGTTGACCTCAGTCTGGAGGCATTCTCCAGCCTCAAGCTCTCAAATTCTGGTGTGGTTGACCACCATGGTCAGCAGCATTTTACCTTTTGTTTCTTGTTTTTTTTTTTTTATTCTTTACATATGTTATATCTACATATATTATATTATGACTGCTTTCCCCAATCTCCACTCCTCCAATTTCCCCTTACCTCTCCTCTCCCCCAGATCCACTCCCCCTCCATTTTCCCTAAAAAAAGAAAAAGAGGCCTCCCATAGATATCAAGTGAACATGGCATAACAAATTACAGTAAGGCTAGATACAAACCCTCACATGCATTTTACCTTTTAAATTATTGATTTAAATGCCTTATGATCAATGAGTAACAACTCACTAAAATTTAGATGAAAATACATACAGAACATATGGATACCACCAACCCAATAATGATTTTGATTTTCTAATCTTTTTGGTGTTGTTGTCATTCATTTTGTATAGGATTTCTTTGTATAGCCCTGGCTTTGTAGACTAGGCTGGCCTGGAACTCACAAAGATCCTCCTGCCTCTGCCTCCGGAACACCAGGATTAAAGGTGTGAGCTACCGCCATCCAGCTCCACTTTCTAATTTAATTTGACCCCTAATCTAAACTAATCTAATCTAATCTAAATTGACACCTTGGAAGACATTTTAGTATTTGTTGAAATACTATTATGCTTTCATCTCTTTAAAAAGGCTTGGAAGAAGTTGGAGACTGTCAGTCCTTTTCCAAGGAAAAGAATCCAGACCCATATCCCCATATGTGAAAAACACTGATGAAAGAGATTCAAAACTCATCTCATTTAAATATAATGCAAATTATATTTGATTCTTAAAACTCGTTGAATGTACTTTATAGGTTAATTATTATAAGGGCTTACCATTATGAGCCATCAGTTTTTTTCCTCCAAATTTGTTTAAAACTTAGTCTACAGCAGTGGGTCTCAATCTTCCTAATGCTGTGACCCTTTAATACAGTTCCCCGTGTTGTGGTGACCTCCAATTATAAGATTATTTTGTTGCTATTTTATAACTGGGATTTTGCTACTGTTGTGTGAACTGTAATGTAAATATCTGTGTTTTCTGGTGGTCCTAAGTTACCCATGAAAGGGTTGAATCTCCTCAGGGTTTAAGTTACCCATGAAAGGGTTGAATCCCCTCAGGGTTTGAGACCCACAGGTTAAGAACCACTGGTTTAAGCGCTTGCACTATTATTTTCAATGTCTCAGTTTTACTAAGCATAGGTCAGTATTGTTCTTTCCTTTACTGCCCCACATGTTTATTAAATGTTCTCTGGAGGTTGAGAAGAGCATAGTTCAGAAAGAGAGCTCCTAGGGGGTTTTCAGACCCTGATTACAGCTGTCTTGCGTGTCTCCACATCTCAGTGTCTGATTTATTGGATGCATTTTTGTGCTAATTTTTTTTTATTGACTGTATCCTAAGTCTTTTAAAGTTGTGATATAAGAATAATAAAGAATAAAGACAGTTTTGGTATCAGTGCCCTTCTCCCCACAAAATTTTGAATGCTGAAGGTAATGGGTAGTAGTGCACAGCTTTAATCCCAGGATTCTGGAGTCAGAGGCAGGCAGATCACTGTGACTTTGAGGCCAGCAATGTCTACTTAGCAAGTTCCAGGCCATCGAAGGCTACATACTGAGAAACCTTGTCCCCCAAAACCAAAATAAATAAATAAATAAATAAAGTTGTAAAGGCCCCTAAAATCAATATGGAAGGTGAGAGACTTAAAATACAAAACACGGGTAGTTTTCAAACGGGCTAAAGAATGACAACAAAGTATGGCTAAGTTTTAGTTACTTCAATTTAACATTTCCATTAGATTCGTAATGCTCCTCAAATAAGAATTTTAATAATTCTTTCTCTATTCTCTCTCGCTTCCTCTCCTAACTTCTCTTCCCTCTCCTTCCTTTCTTCTCTCCTTTCCTCCCCTCTGTTCTCAAAAAAGAAGCTCCTATGCTTCCGTAAGCAGCCACAATTTAGAGTTTGATATAACAAAACTACAATTCCCAGCTAGCTCTTGCTCCCCTCAAGTGCAATGCACTCTGGGAAGAAAGTGTCCGGCTCTCCCATTGGCTGCGCATCCGCGCGCATAGAGACTGCGCAGATTTCGGAGGGATTCTCTGGAACCCATTTTGCATTCTAGAAGCTGTAGCCGGCGGGATTAAGGAACAGTTCCACTTCCTGTGCCACCGGAAGCAATTGGCGATGGCATCCTCTTCTGTGGAAGCGCCTGCCAAAGCAGCTCGAAAAAGTGATTCTCAGCAGCAGAAACAGAAGCGTGAGAACCAAGGTGAGGTAGTGTGAGAACCGAAGCCTGGAATTGGTGGATCATGAAGCATCATTTTTATGTCCCAGCTGCCCCCTGGGTTAAGACAGTTAAATGCAGGCAGTTGTCATTGCTAATAGTTGGGGGGCGTTGACTGTGCCGGCCACGTGTTTCTAACTCAGTGCTTTCGCCAGGGCCTGTCTCTACCAAATATAGGCGATATGCATTATGTCCCTGGTAAAACTATGAGGGTTCAGACGTTGTGGGAGGCGCCGCACACTTTGCTGCCCTCTGGGGAGGGAAAGTTGTGGATGGGCATCAAGCGGGCTAGATAATCCTTAGGTTTCAGTGAGCACTGATGATGAAGAGTGAGGCGCACAGAGAAAGACTCTAAGTGGGCAGTTTGTCAGAATTTTTTATCTGATTGCTAAAATTACTAGATGACACAGCTTGGTCTTTAGTTTTGATTGATTTTTGCTGTTTTAGTTTGCTCTCTTGCATTATAATGATAGGTGATGATTCGTAGGTGTGATTTTATTTTTGCTGCTATGTAATATTGCCTTGTATGGAACATCTTTAAATTCTCCCGTTGGTGGACATGTGAGTTCTGCCCTCTGCTCGCTATTGTAAGCACCTTTGCGTATGTCTTCTGCTAATGCCCAGGGGTTTCTGTAGGAACGTAGAATTGGAAACTGAATTGCAGGGTTTCTTCAAATTATGCTACCACTGCCGGAAGGAGCTGTGCCAAGGTGTTTTCTTTTGTTTGTTTTAGGAAAGGTTTATTTAGGCTCTCAGTGTGAGAGAACAGCCAGCCTTGTTGGGGAAGCTGTGCCAGTCTGACTCACAGATGAGATTTCTCGTTGCTCCAAATTTACAGTAATTTCTAATATTTCAGTTTTGAAAATGTGCAGTTTGGGAGATAGGAGATTGTATGTGGTTGTGTTTTTTTAATTGTACTTCCCTGATGACTGATGAAGTCGCACAGTTTCACAGGATTGGGGGGGGGGCATTTGTGCTTCCTCTGTTGTTAAGGCATATTTTTCTCTTTACCTGTTTGTTTGCTTTGGTAGGTGGTCCCTTTTTCCTTTACTGACTGATGGCAGTTGAAGTGTTTAAATTGGACAGAGACACAGAAATGAATTCTGAGTTACCAGTTTTTTGTTGGATTTTAGTTTGCATCTTTAAAAAGATGATGTTGGAGAATGGATGGCTTATGAGAACTAACCCAGTATTTTCAGCCAGAAATAGCAAAGTGGATATGAGTAGAAATAGAAAGCAAGTTTTCTTAACTGGCGTTGAGAACAAGAGCCAAAGACCTGCTTTTCAAACTTTAGTGGCCTAAGCAGTGCCAGATGAGGTTGCTTAAGCACAGATTCCTTGCTCTCACCCCAGAGATCCTGATTCACTATTTCTGGGATGGATCCCCAGGTGCCATTTCTGACAAACCCCTACAGGTGTGCGGACACTCTTGAGTTCACAGGTGGCATCTTTGAGTAGCTATTAGATTTGAGTGACTTTTAAAGATGGGGCAGGGACTTTACAAAGTGCTGCAGGGCTCTCTGGAGGTGTTTTCGTTTAGTTATCAGTGTTCTAGGGTATAGCTCAGCTTTTATCCCTTTGGGCCTGTTAGTCCTTTTAGATTGAATATCTTCTATAAAGTAGAAATAGAGGTATAACTTTTATTCATGAAAGGATTATAGAAAGGTGTTTGGAAAAGTTAAAATTCTGTCACAGTGATTGTTAATTAACATTATATACAAGAATCTGCTTTAAAAATTTTTCCACAAACAGAGGTTCTTTACCAGGAATGTCAGAAAGGTTATTAATATTAAAATTATAAAAGGTTGTTTGAACCATAATACAGGGCAGTAAAAGTACCTTAATAATTGCTATCTACTATTACATCTCAAAGTGGATAAAGGGAAATGCCTTATCAAAGAACTTGTTCTGATGAGGCAACTGCAATGTATTCATATGGTCCCATGTGACATAATGATGACGATGTCATAGGCATGGCGGTCATGATGTTAAATAATGTAGAGCCAGGGAAGAGGAAAGGAAAGAGTGTATTAGGAAGCTTAGAAGATGTGCACAGAATGTGCACCAAGTACCTGAAAGACCATTAACACGTGATGTGTAAATTCTTTCTTCTGTAGATGAGGCAGAGCTCCTCACTGTTCCTGATGGTTGGAAGGAGCCAGCTTTTTCCAAAGAGGACAATCCCAGAGGACTCCTGGAAGAAAGCAGCTTTGCAACCTTGTTCCCAAAGTACAGAGAGGCTTACCTGAAAGAGTGCTGGCCTTTGGTGCAGAAAGCCTTGAATGAACATGTATGCATGTTTTAAACAATTCTATTTTGCTTATACCTTTACTTTTAATGAACTTTGTGAGCACTGGTGGATTTTGTTTTCAGAAATGCCAATTTTGCTGGGTAAATTTGGTTCCTTTAGTATGGAAAAGAATCTAAACTTCATTCTTAACAGTTCATTCATTTTTAATTTTGTGCATAATAAACTACTTTGAGACATTCCTATGCTCTTAATATTTTAGAAGTTTCTCAAACTGTCTAAAATCACCTGTGTCATCCAAATTTCCAAATGCCTCTTGTAGGCATGATAGTTAATGTAGTTGGCCAGTTTTCACCAAGCCGTGTTTCACATCTTCTTTTAAATAAGAGATGTGGCTATTCCCAGCTTTTTCCTATTTGTTTCCTGCTGACAAGTCTCCAGAGTGGTGTTATTGAAGTATTCATTGCACACCACAAAGCAGAATTTTCCTGGATGCTTCCCAAGTTAGAAAAGAACATTTTGTTTGCTTTGTTAAAATCTAGTTCTTGGGGCTGGGAAGATAGCTCATTTCTTAAAGGACTGAGTTCTATCCCCAGAACCCATGTTGGCAGCCAGGCATGGAGGCAAAAGACCTGAGACTGGGCAGCTGTGACAGCTAACTTGGTGAATTCCAGGCAGTGCCTGGACAGCAACAGTGGGTACTTACCTCTAGCCCCTATGTGCACATGTGGATGAATGTGTTTGTCCCTTTCTCCCATGCTCCCATGTACATAAAAGGAATTATTTTTTAAGCACCTGGTTCTTGCTATTAGGAGTTAATGCTCATCTTTGCCAGTTATTCCTTCTTTGTGAACCTGTGAAAATCAGTTTTGTATTTAGTCCCTTAATCAGGTAGAAAGAAATTTAAAAGGACAATTTCTTTCTCAGTCTTGGATCCAATTGCTTCAGTTTCTTACATCATGCCAAGAATGAAGTTACTCAAGCATTCATTGTGTGTATTTAAAAGGCCAGCTTTTCAGGGAGGGAGTTGAGAGGATTTGGTAGTTAGCTTACAGGCACAGAGATTCATAGTCCCGTTAGGATTAGCTCTATTGTAATCTGAAACTGAACCACTTTTGGTTCTTTTCTTCTTTTTGTAGCACGTCAAAGCAACGCTGGACTTGATAGAGGGTAGCATGACCGTTTGCACGACAAAGAAGACTTTCGACCCTTACATCATCATTAGGGCCAGAGACCTAATAAAGCTCTTGGCGAGGAGTGTTTCGTTTGAACAGGTGTGTCTGGGAGGGCTTATATTGTGTACAACTAACTTGGTGAGCTCCAGGCCAGTGAGAGACTATTCAAAAACAAGGTAGGCAGGGCCTGAGGGAGACATGGGAGCTTGGGAGTTTGTTCCACAGCCTTTAATACTGTGTCTCTCTGTCTCTACCTGCTTCCCTCCTATCTTCCCTCAGGTTGTCATGCTTTTGCCTTCCTGTCTCTGCCCTCTTCCTTCCCATCCTACCTCAGGTTTTCATGTTTGTGCTTATATTAGCCTGCGCTTGGAAAGGAAGACTGTTAATGCATTTTTTTTTCTCTTAAAAGGCAGTACGAATACTTCAAGATGATGTTGCCTGTGACATCATTAAAATAGGTTCTCTAGTGAGAAATAAAGAGAGATTTGTCAAAAGAAGACAGCGGCTTATTGGTCCCAAAGGATCTACATTGAAGGTACTTGTCATCACTTGCGTGTGAGCATCTCTTTTTCAGTGACCTTTCCATGTACTGAACTTGAATTTGCTGTTTTCGTGCAGGCATTGGAACTCCTAACAAACTGTTACGTAATGGTTCAGGGGAATACTGTCTCAGCCATTGGACCTTTCAGTGGTCTGAAAGAGGTGAGAACTGTGACCTGATATTTTCACCAGACAAAACTGAAATAACTTGGTTGTATTATAATTGATCATTAAGTAATGTCTTATACTCAAATTTTGTATTTCTAGAATGTGTTTTGAGTTCTTATTTGTAAATTGTATGCCATATAACTTGAGGGCACCATCACTCCTAGAACATAAGGTGCTTTGGGCATCCTTTGACAGCTGTGGAGACATCCACTTCTGAGTTAGGTCTGTGCATCATCACCCTTCCCATTATAAGACTTAAAGGGTAGTAGCTCACCTAAGAGGCCCTGGTATCCATACCTGTACAGGCTCAGTATTGGGATACTGAGCAGAGGCCCTGTTGTTGTAGTACTGCAAGCAACCAGTAGATGTCAGGCTCGGAAAACTTCCTTCAAGCCATAGTTTTTTGTTTTGTTTTGTTTTGTTTTTTTCGGATGTTTTCATGAACATTTTCTGTAACTTGTCAAGTGTTTGGAGAACACCCATGGAACACATCTCTCTGTCAGTTCTTATTACCGTTTTGAGCTGGATCTGGCTTTGAAGTTTGCTTCCTTTCGGGGATGTCTTTTATAGTAATTCTGTTGGCCTCTTTCTCATAAATTGCTTATCTTTTTCTAATGAAGCAATAATATATCAAAGACTGTACAGTTTCATATTTAAATATTTTACCTCATTCTTACAGTAGCTCTGTTATATAATTTTATCTCCATTTTACAGCTATAAAGCTGAAATGGCAACATTAATTGACTCTTATATGATGTGGCAGTCCCAGGATTATTATTATAATAATGATTACTATTATTTTATACTGCTGGAAACCAAACCCAGGCCTTGTGCATGATAGGCAAGCACTCTGCTACTGAGCTGTAGCCCCTATGCCAGGACTTGAACCCTCGTCTTTTGACTCTAAATCCAGCTGTTTTTTCCTAAATCAGTACCTCTCGGGCACTGAGTGTTATGTCAGTTGTTTTCCATATAGTCACAGTCATGAAACTGTTTGAAAAGGCTGAGTACTGTTACAGAAGATCTAGAAGCCACGTAGAACAATTGAAGAAATTATATTCAATGTGTTGATTAGTCTTTGATACATAGGGTATTTTACAGTATAGCTTAATTCTCTTCTACCCAGTTTGTTGATCATTGTGACTGCATCATTTTCTTTGTGAATTTCAGGTTCGAAAAGTAGTCCTTGATACCATGAAGAATATTCATCCAATTTATAACATTAAAGTGAGTGTTGATTGTACATTGTTAGTGATTGTCAGACTTCTAACTTTACAAACTGTTTGAAAATTAAATATTTTGTGAAAACATAGTATGCAGAGAGCTAGAGCAGAGCTGTTTTGGGTGAATTAGGGATAGAATTGGTCCTACCCAAGTCTATTTCAGCCCTTCTTTGGTGTTTGTATTTCCCTTGTAAAAATTAAGGAGAGAGATACTGTCACATATTGTAAGAGATCTACTAGTAGTGAAAATAAGATGAATGTAGGTGGTATCAGTAGGATCCTGCCCATTTGTCAAAGTCTGGACTCTCAGGTTGCATTAAAGCTGCCTTTGGGCTTTAACACTTGCACTGTAGACCCCTTTGCGACAGGCTGTTGTGTGCCTATGTTCAGAGACACTGGCTGGGTTGGAATGCAAGCTGTTTGCTGGTGCTTATGAGGGAATGCACTGACACTTGATAAGGTTGAAAAGGTATGAAGATTCGGGAAGAAGTGGGGCTTTTCCTGTGATAACTCAGTTGCTACTGGAAGCTTCTCACCAGAAGTACCTAATGATTAAGCGCCAACTCTCTTTGTCATTAAATTGAATTTTAATGAGTGATGGTGGGAAGCTGAGCTTCATACCATTTCTATATTTGATCTAGATTCTTAGAATTTCTCATGTTTGGCCAATTGTGCAGGTTTAATTTAATTTGATTGCAGTTGTTTTCCCTCTGCTGAATACATGAGGAGCTTGACGCTTACTTTTTAGGAGCTATGTGTTAACAAATGTTTGAGTTTTTTTATTTTTATGTTTGTGCTGACAAAAGACCTTGATGATTAAACGGGAGTTGGCAAAAGATTCCGAGTTACGATCACAAAGTTGGGAAAGGTTTTTGCCACAGTTCAAGCACAAAAATGTGAATAAGCGCAAGGAACCAAAGAAGAAGAGCGTCAAGAAGGAGTACACGCCGTTCCCTCCCCCACAGCCAGAAAGTCAGGTCAGTGGCCAGTGTTGACGCTGTGAGCAGGCGAAACTACGTCAGCCTCGTTTTGGGAATGTTACTGAGAGTTTGGGTTGAGTGTGGACGTGCCTGTGTTTAGGATGTGAGAGCGTGATGGCCAGGGTCTGGGGAGTGGGCCTCACCCTGTGAATGAACTGTGTTGGGGGTGGTCTCAGGCAGCCAGTGTTGTGTAGGTGAAAGCTACACAGCGATTTAACATTTTTTAACTGTGTACTGTGTCGTTTTAAAATACTATTTTTCTAAGTTATGGATTCCTTTCCTTTTTGTCAACTGTCTTCTGGTTCTTTTCCTTTATACTTACGGCCAGGATTTAAGTCATATCTTTGTATTAAATTCACTAAAAGCTCATGTGTCCAATTTCTGCTAGGCCTAAGCATGTGGCAGTCCTTTGTTTTCCTCTTCTGTCCCTTCCCACTAGCATTCTACTGATGTGGAATTTTTGAGGCCATCAGAAAAGAATTCACCTGACTTTCTCTTCTTTCCCATTTGCCCCAGCTCATATCAGTTCTTTCCTCATGCTTGAATTTGATCTATACCTATGTGGGATCTTGTTTTACTGTTCCTTTCTTTGCCTGTATCTTAAAATAGTCAATCTTTACTAGGTGGCTTCTGATATGAACATGAACCGTTTTCTATAGCCAGCATTTGCTACTTTGTGGGTTCTTCTTTCTTCCACCCTTTGCCATTTTCCCATTCTTTCAGTCCCCTAACAGTAGAGGAGAGAGACAAGGGGATAGAGAGGAAAGAAATCTCTGAATAAAGTCAGGGATTGGAAAGAGGGCAACGTTATCATTAGACCACTTCCTGATGATTAGGGACGCCGAGCTCCTTGGGGGACGTTGGATCTTCGCTGTCAGGATATCTAATTTCTTGTTTCTTCTTTGGGCTTGATTACTTAAACTGCAACCAACAACACCTACCCTGCCCTGGGGCCCTAGCACTTCTCACTTAGAGCTTTTACTACCTACTTTTGCTCTATATGATAAATGGATTAATGTCTATTGATTCATGTATTTTGAACCATCTTTGCAAATCTTGAGTGAAAACAGCATGATCAAAGTCCCATTTTTTTTTTTATGAGCTGTTAGGTTTTTATGTGTTTTTCAGTGATATTAGTGTACAGTTTTTTGTGCCTTTTTGTATCATGGTAATGCTGCCCATATATAATGACTTTAGAAAGAATTCCTTTCACTTATTTGGAATGGCTTGAGAAGAAGTGACATCAGTTCTTAATAGTTTAAAATTTCAACATTAAAGCCATTTGGTCTTGGACTTTTTTCTTTCTTCAGGACACTTGTTGTTCATTTATTAACATGTAGTTGTGTAATATCTGCTAGTGAATTTTTTCATTTAGTTAATACTGCTTTTAATATTCTTTTTTTCCCCTAATTTTTTTATTTGGATCTTAACCTCTTTTCTTGCAAGTACAGTGGTTTGTTCATTGCCCTAGTGTTCATCTTTATTTCCAGTTAGTCAGTGGTGTTGGCCCAGAGGTTCTACTGGAAAGCTGTTAGGAACCTTAGCCCTCTCTCTGTGACACTCAAAGCCTCCACTGCAGTCAGTTGGGGGAGGAAAGGGTAAGGGGACAGCAGAAGCAGAAGTTATGTTGCTCCTCTCCTTTATGGCAGTGTGTACCTAAGGGCTCGAGTCAGGTGAAGTTTTAGACTCTTTCAAGGTGTGATGCTCAACCCCAGCTACTCTAAGGTCCCTCCTTTTGTCCCTGTTGGAAGTACAGCAGCAAATAGCAAGGGTTTTTTTTTTTTTTTTTTTTTTTTTGTCCTATCAGTGACAAGCAAGGGTGGGTTAGAGCAGCCAGAATCACTTAGATGCCTGCCTCCAACCCCAGCACTGCTTTAAATTCATATTTTTACCATCCTCTTGGTTTCACAGAGTAAGCACCTTGAAGGGGAGGTTCCTGTCCTAACACTCTTTCCTCACAGTGCAGTATACCCTGCAAGCGAGGGTCATTATCACTGTGTTGGGCCAAGTCAGGTTCATCAGACAGCTAAGTTCGGTGGAGTGTCTCTTTTTTGGCAGACACAGAAATGTGCAGTGTTTATGGTCCTGAGGTCAGTCACTTCCTAAGGCTGTAGCCCCTGGGACATGTCAGGTCCTTGTGACTGCTGGACTAGTATGCGTGTTTCAGGTTATTTACCTTAGTGGGTTGTTAACCTGTAGTGAGGATTACCAGCGCTGAGTATGCACAGTTTCTCTGTCATCAGCATCCCTGGAGAGTATAAGCATTGTCTCCCATTGCTCAGTAGCCATGGTGCTCAGTATTTTGGTAAGTCTCTTGAAGCAGCCCTGCCTCCCAACTTGTCCTCACACCTCTTTCTGTGACGATGAGCAAGCTGTTTCATCTGCCCTGGGTCAGTGTCCTCATGCCAAAATGAGGTAATGATACCAAGGGACTATTAATGAAGGTTATAAGAATTAAGATGGTGACTTGGTTTGGGTCTTTTCTTTCTCTTTCCCCCAACCCGCTTTGGCTTTTGAGACAGTCTGAGTGCTAGAGCCTTGGCTGGTCTTGAGCTTCACCCTCCTATCTTAGCCTCCCCAGGGTGCATGGATCAAAGGCATGTGTAGCCATGCCTGGCATATATCCTTTCATTGTTCTTTTGTGCCATGTGTGCCATTTTGTGCCATGTGTGCTTCTATCTTTTTATTTATTTATTATTTTTTTTATTTTTTTACTATTGCTCTGTTAGAAGAGATTACAGGTGAATGTTACTAAAGAAGGCTGAAGCATCAAATGGTCACTGAATCTTTGTTTTTACTTCTTTTTTAGTATGTATACAAATGATCTTTTATTATACTGTGTTGAATTTCACAAAACAAGCCTATAAAGAATCAAGAAACCTATTAAGATTTATATTATAAGTGATACTGAGTATTATTCTTTTTTTTTCTTTTTAAACTTATTTATTAATTTTTATTCATTACAGTTTATTCACTTTGTATCCCAGCTGTAGCCCCCTCCTTCATCATCTTTTTTTTTTTTTTTTCAATGCAGTTTATTCAGAAACCTTGAACAATCCTCGGACCCTGGGGAAAGCCAGCCCACAGCTTAAATAGCCTCTGGGTAGCCAACCCAGGCGTGCCACGTGGGCAATGCAGATAGGTCCACATACATGGAAGCAAGCCAGATCCTCAGCCTTAGCCAAATGTGAAATTGTTCGTGACAGAGAGCACTCACCATCGGGAAGGTGGAAGGCGGAAACCAGCTCCATCTTTAAGGCATAGCATTCCGCAGCTCTCTACAGTTCCCCCTTTTTGTTTTAGACGCATCAGGCAAGAGTAGAGGTCTGATCTCTGATATTAGAAATAAATTGGGACTTTGAACCGATGTTCGTTTAGGTGTCATCCACCCAAAGAGCATCAGACCCGTCTGATACCTTTTTCTCAGAGGCAGGACCTGGGGCATCAACCCGCATGCAACCAGACATGCTCTTCTCTGGGTCCAAAGCGGCTGACCCTGAGTGCAGTGCTTAGCCTCGCATCCTGAGCGTATCATTTTAGCTTTTTATGGTATCCAACCATGCTTGGGAAGAATGTCCTGCTTCAATGGCTGTAAAGGCCTGAATGATCAAGGCTGCATCACACTGTTGTGAGACTCTAATCTTGCATATATACCACAGGCAAACCAAGGAGACCAACACCAGAAGGCCTGCTAACGCTCCCATGCCCGCCCATTCCTTCAGATGATTCATGGCTGCAGCAATCCATGATGATAATCCTGTGGCTAGTCCTGTGTCCACTCTGGTAGAATTTACTGTGACAGTGGCCACTCTCAGCTGCTCCATCGTAGTATCGAATTCTCCAGTCCAATTACCTAAAATATAGCTCGACAATTGTTTAGACAGATTTGCAGCACAGGAAAAATTCTCATGTTATATGCTAGTGACTCAAAGTCCAGCATATTTTCATTGACAGCCAAGTTGAGCGATTTGCCATAGGGTATCAATTTGCTCCTGCAAGAGGTCAATCCTCTGATTGAACACCATCAACCTTCCTTTTAGTTGAGCATTAATTCCTTTATGTACAACTAAGGCATGAGCTACATTGGCTTCTATCCTTTTTAAGTCATGTTTCATCTTCTTGGAGTCTCAAGTTTCCCCCAAACTCAGCTGATTCATTTTCATGTTTTTCTAAAACCCTGACGTTTTTCTGGTCCTGCCTGAATTAATCAGTTCTGTGTTTCACAAACAGTACTTTCTGTTATATGTCCATGTTTGTATTAGTCTCAGTTTACATTTTCTTCTTATATGGCGAGTGAATGTATTAGTTTTAACCCCAAGAAAATTGTGACTTTCTTAGGAAATATCTTTGTCTACATTGTTTCTGATCTAACTATAAATACTCTTTCTAATAGATTGATAAAGAATTGGCTAGTGGTGAATACTTTTTGAAGGCAAATCAGAAGAAGCGGCAGAAAATGGAAGCAATAAAGGTAAGGCTTTTGAGATTGTGCACAACATTAACAGCACAGTTCGATATCAGTTTTGTTTTACTAAGTCGTTTTTTCCCGGATGTAGGCTAAGCAAGCAGAAGCTCTTACAAAGAGGCAGGAAGAAAGAAACAAAGCATTTATTCCACCTAAAGAAAAGCCAGCTGTGAAGCCAAAGAAAGGTAAGGTATCTGTGATCTGTGACAAGTAACCATATATCTATCTCTAAGAAACAACTGGTTTCATTGTGTATTAGCTCACACTCCCAGGCCATTATAATGGAGGGGTGGCTTCAGGGTCCGGCCTGGCAGCCTCTGCCCTGTGCTTGGAGTAGATTATTTATTCGGAAAGATGTGACCCAGAGCCATATGTTGCCGCTGTAAAGACACTGGAACACTGCTGCCACACCTCAGAGGCCTTCCCCGGCTGTGGCTGAGAAGCTCATTTCTGTGGTAATATACTTATCATTTTAAGCTTAAAAAAAAGAGGAAGAGCCTCATGTCGCCCCATAACCATTTGGCCTCATTTTGATCTGTCTTCTCCATTTTCTTTGTCTTTATTGACACTTGTCAGAGTAACCCTCTGAAGCCAACATTGGCACATGGTGGGGATACAGAATTTTTTTAAAAATAAGTTTCAGTAGTTAAGTATTTGGTAGCTGTGTAAGGTGGTAAGAAAAATTTGCATCCTTTAAAAATTGTTTTTTGCATTTAGGTCAGTGTGGCCTGACCTAAGTGTGGCCTGTTGAGACCACTAGATGATCGCACATTAGTTTTTATTAACAAAACATGTTAAATAACTGCTAACTTAATAATTTGGTAAGCCTTGTTAAAGTTCTGAAGCTAGAAGAGCTATCTATATACCTAGTATTTTTCATGAATGGAATTTTAAATTACTTTGTGAGCAATATGGAAAATTGTTGTACTAATGAATACTCTTATTTAAAAAGTTCTAAAATACAAAATCACATGTATATTAATTTGTATTTGTAATGGAAATCAAGTAACATAATTGAGTTCAGTATACCTTAATGTCATTTCATCTAGATCATTTGTTTTCTCAACTTTAGGACAGTTCCTAGACAGGTCTTTTAAGTTGCATGGATGACCTTAAAAATATAATCTGAAATTTTTTGCATATATTTAAAATTGTTGCAGCTTCTACTGAAACTAAGATTGATGTGGCTGCTATCAAGGAAAAGGTTAAGAAAGCGAAGACTAAGAAACTGGGTGCTCTTACAGCAGAGGAAGTTAAGCTTAAGATGGAGGCTGACGAAAAGAAACAGAAGAGAAAAAAGTAACATTGGAAAAAATCCCAAACTGAACTTCTGAAGGTATTTCCTTTTGTAAAGGAATTTGACATGCAAAGGCTTTTAGCTACCTTACCTGGGAGTAGCCAAACTCTGAAAATTATGACCAGCTTTTTATCTGTTCATGGACATACCTCTTGTAAATACATTCTTCATATGTATTGGTAAAAGTTTTTGTGAGAAGGTAGTAGCTACCTGTGTGTACATTGTAACAAATGAATTCCAGACAGGTTTTGGCTAAATGTTTTAGGAATACCTTTTTTTTTCTATTTTTTAATTATATAGGCTTTTGGAATGAGACTATTCATCAAATCCAGTTGTTGCTATGGGTTAGTCTTTATAAAACATAACCAAAGCATTTGATTTTAAGGAAAATAAATGTAAAAATTTCACTGCTTTCTTTCTCCCTTGCTAATGGCAAATACTTTGGCTTATTTATTTATTTATTTTTGTAATTTTATTCCAGGAGTAAAACAAAACACCAGAAAAACCATGGCCTCTAACTCAAATCTTTCAATCACTGTTTTATTCTGACTCTGAGGAAATGGTACCAGAAAATGTATGTAGATCTTTCACCTGCATCCACTGTGAGTGCTCTGTGTGCATTTGCTGGTGGCCACTGAATTTGTAGAACTGGAGTTAGAGATGGTTGTGAGACGCGGCGTAAGTGCTGGAGATCAAACACCAGTCCTTTTGCAAGAGCAGCAAGTGTTCTTAACCTCTGAACCATGAGGACAATTAATTGGCCTTAAAATTATCAAAATGCATTTTACAAGTCTAGAAATCTGAAACCCAGGGAGTATGTTACTTCCCGAAAGCCTAGCCATGGCAGCCTGGGCAGAAGGATGAGTTTATTCTGTAGGCTTAGGAAACTAAGCAGTTCTTTTGACTAAGGCTTTATTGAACCAGTTCCTCAAACATTTTAAAATAGCCACATATAAATAAGTTTCCCCACCCCCAACCATGGCATTAGTCCAAAAGAACTAAATTAGGGTATTTGTGCTTCACCCAAATGGTAATTACAACAGACAGTATTAGAAGAACCGACTTAGCGATGAGAAAGAGAGATGTGTATCTGTTACGAAGGTATATGGGCCGGTCTGGATTTACAACAGAGTAGTAACCTGTGGAAAAAATGAGAGTGGGCTCTTAGACAGTTTTTCACAGTGAGCTAACCCATCCACACAGCACCCAGTGAAAAGTTTAAGGTTTGCATACGTACGTGAGACCTGGTCTCGTCGTTTGTTAACTGTAAAACCAGAATTAAGAGAAAGTTAGGTATAGAGGAAGCTATGTGTATGTTTCTAATTACATATTTTTAACCATGATCTTGATTTGGCTTTAAGCACAGTGATTTTTAAAGATCAATCAACTTATAGTTACTGTCAACTTAGTACTAATTTTAGTTTTATATAAATTTTAGTTTTATATAAATTTAATATGTGAATTTTTGTACAAAAGAAATTTCTACCGCAGTGAATGGAAAAAAAAAAACCATTTAATATATCACAGCTACCAGATGATTCCTATTTTGAGCTATGGTTGAAACTAAAGATTAAAATAAGTGATCTGTTTTAAATAAAATATTTTCTGAACTCCTCCTCATGTAGAATGATCCTGTTTATCATGAGACAGCAATTGGAAGCCTGATTGTTCAGTATCGATTAAAAAAAAAAAGTGGGGTACTTTCAAGTAGGACAATGTAGTGAAGAAGTGTATATAAATTAAGCTTTGTGAATAGAAAATTAACAACAACCTAGAGGTTATTAAGTCATCTAAAGTAAATGTCTTATAAGTCCATGCAAGTTTGTGTGTCATTCTCACATGAGTCCAGGGCTTTTTATAATTGTACTGCAGCCTTATTCTCAGTTTTGTCATCGAATGTGGACACCATCCCTTGTTAGAGCTCTACAAGTCAAGCGCTAAAACACCAATAGCATTTTCATGTTGTGGCAGGTATTAATTTAGGTAGCTCATTGAATGATTTCACTTGCTCTTTGTGAACTGTTGAGGAAATGGGTACAGAGTGGTGGCCAGGGTCACAGTGCTAGAACTGTACATTAGACTGGCACTTTCAGCACATTGGTTCTGAGAAGAAATTAACTGCATATGAGTAAGTTTCTACATTTACTGATGGTATATTTGTGTAAATAAAATAATGGATTGGGGAAAAGCATGATTTCCTATCTGGAGAAAAAGTGTGTTAAATTGGGGGGAGAGGGATAGTTTGCTGGAATTTAGGTCTAAAAGGGACTGTGGGGATTGTGTATACAACAAACACTTCCTAGCAGGATTCATACAGTGAGACTTGGACTACTGTCCACCCATCCTTCTAAGCACCCCTCATCGCGGCCTTGCTCCTATGAGAGTTTATTACAGATGTGGCACAAAATAACCATGGTATTGGCATAACTGCAGTAGCTTTGGTTTCCTTTTACACCATGGGAAAATAGACATCTGAAAGGACACTCTGTTAAACTTATGTCTGGTCCTAGAACAGTAAGCTATTGGTTTGTCACAGCTTTCTAGAAAGTAGCTACTGATAAAACAAATACTTATTCCTTAATTCTATGGAAAGTTTTTGTTGTTATCTTACTTACTGCAGAGATTGTTCAGACACTTGTCATCTTTTGGGCAATTACTGCAAGTGGTTCCTTGTTTATATGGCCACGTGGGGTAATTTCCCCTGTAGAGCAGAAGACTGTTAGTAGAGGGTCCCCCCAACAACATTGCTCTTTACTCTGAATGCCTGACCAAATTCAGAATAATAAGATGAAGACTCAGGAGGCCAATAAAATTCAAGTAGAAGGTTGCCAATATTTGGAAGGTTCATGTACCTGTGTCTGGGAACCTTGTATAATTTATACCATTGCATTTAACTATGATGACTCTTGAGAATGAATTATTTTTGTTTCTGTTTAGCAGGTAAGGAAACTGAAGATCTCAGTTTATATATATAAATCAGGAAATCTAGAAATGTCTTACATTGGTCTCTTTTTACTTAACTCATAGCCTATGTGGTTACTTCCATCCAAACACTGCCTATCCTAGAAAAGCGATTACACTTCATATGTATTTTCACTGTATTAGACCATCATAAATTTTACTGTATACATTATTGGGCCAGGACAATGACCTCCAAAAAGAAAAAGATGGGAAAATTAGAAACAACTCATTTGCATATAAATGTGATGGTAACTGATAATTATATCATTAAAGATCTAAGGGATGGAGAGCGCTCAGTAATTTCTATCTCAATATTTTTGGACTATTTTTTGTGATATAAGATGAGGATAATTTATAACTGTTTTTGCAGTATTGGAGATTGAATTTAAGGCTTCATCCATGCAAGGCAAATGCTCTGTCAGTGTACCATATTCCCCAGTTCTGACCCCAAAATCATTAATTTCTGAAGCAACTTAACTTGAAGCCAAATGAGATAAGATACAGGCATACATGCATATGTATATAGAGCTAGAAATGGAACATAATTGTGGTGTCTTTTATAGTTAAAAAGCACAACAATCAGTAAGTGGTTTAAGTTGTAGAATGGTTTTGATTAAATCACCATTACCTTATTTTTTTATTGTGCATTCCAAACTAAAAGAGAAGGGAAACAGGTCACTTAGAAAATTGGTAGATTCATTTTGGGAAAGACATGAAAGTAGGAAGATCAGGACTTGTTTGGGTGGGTGTGCTTAAGACAAAGAGACCATATTCTGCCTAGTGAAGAAGCAAAATGTTTTGTAATTGTCTAGAAGCCTGAGAGATAAGAGGTTCAGGACCCTGGGAAAGAGGGAAGACAAGATAAGCATGAGTAAAGGTCCTAAGGTTGTGTTCAAAGAACACTGGGCTCTCCTGATGGTTAAAACTTACTCCGTCTTGTTCTGTGGACCCCTCTTCCACCCTACTCTGGGTACTGTGAAAGGAGACACCTTAACCAAGGCAGCTCTTAAGTGGGGGCAGCATTTATTCGGAGGAGGGGGCCTTGCTTGCAGTTTCAGAGGTTTAAGTCCACTATGGTGAGGAACATGACATGAAGGAAGGCACGGTGCTGGAGAAGGAACTGAGATCCACATCTGCCTCACAGAGAGGGAGAAAGACAGAGACTGACTGACTGAGCTTGGCATGCATGGGATTTTGAAACCTCAAAAGTTTATTCCCACTGACACACTTCCTCCAACAAGGCCACACCTCTTAATCCATTAATATACATGTGTCTGTACCTCAGAAATACAACTTTCAAGATCAAGACTGCCTGACTTGTTTGAAGCTCAGTAAAGACCATGTTAAAAAGACCAATCGATGAAGTTATTCTATACAAGCCTAATAATGTAGTTCAAAGTTTGGTATGATTCTGAAGATAGCATGAATCTATGCTAGAATTCATATTTGGACATACTGTCATAAAATAGATACTTTTGAATCAGTGATTTCTACATACTACCTATATGTGGTATTTCTGGATATTTCTCTTTGTAATTTTTATAGTTACAGGAAGCGGTTGGTATTATAGTCATTTTTGACCTTTTGGGTACAACAGATTGACAGACTAATGTGAGATTGCACAGTATTTTATTCTAACTACCCTGCCTACCCCCTTTTTTTTTTCTTTTTTGCTTTGTGTATTTATTAAATTTATATTTTTAATATTAATTGCAGATTATTCATTTTGTATCCCAACTGTAGCCCCTCCTTCATTCCCTTTCAATCCCATCCTGCCTCCCTCATCTCCTCCCATGACCCTCTCCAAGTCTACTGATAGGGGAGGTCCTCCTCCTCTTCCATCTGACCCTAGCTTATCAGGTCTCATCAGGACTGACTGCATTGTCCTCCTCTGTGGCCTCACAAGGCTTCTCCCCCCTCAAAGATAGGTGATCAAAGAGATAGCCACTGAGTTCATGTCAGAGACTGTCCCTGTTCCCCTTATTAGGGAATCCACTTGGAAACTGAGCTGACATGGGCTACATCTGTACAGAGGTTCTAGGTTATCTCCATGCATGGTCCTGTGCCCAAACTTTTTGTGTCTGTTGCTCTCCTTGTGGAGCTCCTGTCCTCTCCAGGTCATACTAACTCCCCCTTCTTTCCTAAGATTCCCTGCACTCTGCCCAGAGTTTGGCTATGAGTGTCAGCCTCTGCTTTGGTACACTGCTGGGTAGAGGCCGTCTGTGGTACTGCCTATCCCTTTTAAGGCCATGAAAAGTTGTCACTGCAGCTCTGTTCAGTTGTTCAGTTGCAGCTCTCTCTACTATTTCTATTGTTTCCTTTTCCAGATTAGATTTTTAAGTCAAAACTATTATTTTCTAAAAGACACTTGACTTTAATTTCTTTCTCTCGTTTGCACTCAAATCAGAGTATTAAACACCTCTCCAGAACAAGAATTCTTAAAAAAAAAAAAAAAAAAAAAAAAAAAGAGCTTGTTCCATTTCAGGAATCCAAACAAAAAATATTAGGTAAATGGTTTTATATGGCAAGAGTTTAAAACCCTAAAATATTACAATTTTAAGTCATTAAGAAAATCACTCCAATAGAAGAATGGGCAGTCAATATGATTTTCAAAACATACAAATGAACAGTCTGATAGTGATTTTTAATAACTAATCATGAAAGAGATGGAAAAGAAAAAAGTACTTTTCTGCAGTCTCCCCACCCTACTGACCACCACATGAAGCCCAATCGTGAACTCTATAGATCCACAGAGCCTATCCACCTATCCACCCTATCAGCCAACCCACCCATGGCAACAACCAGGGACCGTGCGGAGCTTGACCCAGAACTCCATTTAGGGCTTCTTACTGCCTTTTAGCCACCTCAGCCACTGCTGGGCTTGCAACACCCGTTAGGGACCTCCATAGCTACATGAGAGACCTCAAGAGCCAGCCTCCCTAGAGCCCATCTACTTGTCAGGCACCTTACTGACCATCAACTATCTCACCAGCCAAGCTCTAGAACTACATGGAGCCCCATAGGGAATTCCACCGATGAACCTCTTAGTTCTTCCTGTCCACACAACTGTCAGCCACCCCACCCACTGCTCAGCAGAATCGGGACCCCAAAGTGGCCCCAAGACTGAAAACTAAGCATCATATAGCTGGTCCATAACTTGACAAGATTCAAACACCCAGCTCACAAAGGTGAACTCAGGTATACATACAAATTGCACCAACTAACTCTAAATGCCTAGGACCCATTGCAAAAAAACACATGAATTATTAGTACATTTTTTCAAGAATCCAACACACCCATAGTAATAGTTCCTAAGAAAAGCAACTTAACTGATGCCCAAGGTAAGGACTTTATAAATGTCAAAGACAGTATGAATAAATGCCTGAGTGAAGATCCTGAAGAGTTGAATAAAATACTGAAAACAACTCAGGAGTGAAAATGGAATTTAATAAAGATCTTCAAAGAAAAGATAAACTGGAATAAAACTTGAATGAAAAATCCAGGAAATCAAAAAGCTCAGAGGAAAACCTTACTCATAGACTGTTTCAAGAGGAAGAGAGACTATTACTTAAAGAAAATGTTAACTACAAAACCAAAACACCCCCCCCCCAAACAAACAAAACAAAAAAAACCCAACCAACCAACCAACGAAACAAAAAAAACCAAACAAATCCCAGGGAGGAAACATCCAAGATACCTGGGATACTATGAAAAGACCTACAATACTAGGTATTGAAGGAAAAGAAACCCAGGTCAAAAGCATAGAAAATGTGTTTTTGTTTTAACAAAAATCAAATTTCCCAATCTAAAAAAAAAACAAAAACAAACCTGTTATCAAGGTGCAGAAGTCATATAGACAAGACTAAGAAAGAAACTCCTCATGACATAATAAAAACATTAAAATGTACAGAACTAAAAATATTGAAAACTAGAAGAGAAAAATACCAAGTCATATACAGAGGCAAGACCTTCAAAATAACACCCAAGTTTTCATCTAAGACTTTGAAAGCTGAACAGCACAGACTGTTCTATGAGTTCTGAAAGGGCAGAGGCCAACCAAGATTACTATACCCAGCAGAACTGTCAGTTCTAATCGAAGGAGAGAACATAGCTACTTTAATATATGCCATAATATACTTAAAACTAATCAGGACATGGGAAGATACTTCATATTCATTAAAGGAAAAGACTACCGAGTAGATATTACTGTTATACATATTTAAACTCCCAATACCCTCAAAAGAAAACGTTTAATTCGAAAATCACATTATTGACTGTAACAGTGATAATGGATGGCTTTGTAACCCCATTCTCATCCCTAGGTCATACAGACAAAAACTAAAGAAGCCCTGGGGTAAAATGAGATGTAAGAAAAGTTTATAGAACATTGCATTCAGGCACTAAAGAATATTCTTTCTTCTCAGCAGCCCATGGTAATTTCTCTAAAACTGACCACGTTAGGACACAAGCAACTCTCAAGAAACATAGGAACAACTGAAATAATGTGCATCTTGTACAAAAATAAAGCAAGAATAAGCTAGCACATGAAACATGTAGAATGTTCACACAGAATACCTCAAGCATTATCTACCACTGTTTTTAAATTACTGGAACCGAGCCACAAAACCTTTATTTCTGGTCTGACCGTGGCTTCCTATGCATGAAAACCACTTTTCTCATTTCCAGAGGGGAGAAACTGTTTCTCTCTGAAAAATTCAGCTGTCTAAAGTAAGGAAATAATTAGTGTGAACTGAGCAATTTCACCTTAGTTCTCTGTTTTAAAGTGCAGAAACAAAATTGCCTAACTAAACAATAAGTTAATGTCAATCCTCCATCCTTGTATTACCAATATATCAATTTACATCCCTGGTAAGCATTTTAATCTTGCTACTCTTAAAGATGAATGCTTTTGTAGTGTCTTAAAGCATATGTGTATGTGTGTGCCTGTGTGTGCCTGTGTGTGTGTAATCAAGATACCAATTCACATCCCTGGTAAGCATTTTAATCTTGCTACTCTTAAAGATGAATGCTTTTGTAGTGTTTTAAAGCATATGTGCACATGTGTGCATGTGTGTGTGTGCACATAAAATGTATTAGAATACTAATGCAGTGAGGCTCTGGACAGGGGATTTAGAGGTCTTGAGATTTCTCCTTTATACTTTTTCTAGATTTTCTATATTAAAGATGAATTCCTATATTAATATATTTTTAGAGTTTAATTCAGGCACGTACCCTGGTCCATAGTTGCATATAAAATGTGCTGCGTTAGAAATACCATTATAGCCAGAAACTGTAGGGCAAAATTTCACTGCACAGCCAATCTTGTAACTCTCTGCCCAAACAACCTGAAAGTACAAGAAGACTTCTTACCAAACAAACAGTAAAATAAACATTTATTTATGATCAAGCCTTCATAGTCATGGTAAAGAATATCTACTTATTTATATAACAGTCTCTACTAGAGAAGTTTTAGGCACTCAAAATTTAGCTGGAAACAAGTCCTGAATTACAATCCCAGTACAGTAAGCATGGTTGAATGTGTAAAATATACTTGTACATGACAAGATGATACGGGAAAGCTCTTAGAGGATCCCTACATGTATCGCTGCTGGCGGGAAATGGAACCATGAAGAGGTGAAACTGAAAACTGGATTTGGTCAGACTGGATCAAAACTTGGATGCTGTGGTTTAATTCTTGTACACAATTCAACACCAGTCAAACGGGAAAATTCTTCCTATAACAATTCTCATAAGAAAGCTTCATGATGACTACATTGAAATGAGTAGCAAATCACCTGTGACCTCAGTTCTATTGCCTGACAACAGGGCTCACGGATAGGGCCTAGAGTACAGGAAGGGTTTGTAACAAGTACAAGGATGGATTCTATTGATAGAGGACTCCAAGGCATAAGGGGCTTCTTGCATAAGGATGAGTTCTATTCACTAAGAGACAAAGTCTAGGATTAGAGCCCAAACAGTTCTCAGAATTTGGGGAAATTCAGGTGGAGGCTGGCTCCTTATAGAATAGCAAAGGATCAGAGGTTGTTTGCCTACTTTCTAGACAGCATTCCAGGTGACCAGGTGTCATTCTCCCTTCCATTGAAGAAAGCAAGCCTGAGTGTGCTGAACAATCCTGGTTTTCTCTAATGCTTTCTCTAAGCCATGCTTTCTACAGAAAGCTACTACAATGAAATAAAACAGGGTAACACGATGGCGTGTCTCAAAGGGAAGAAAGCAGCTGATTAAAAGGGGTATTGAGGGGAAGACATCTCTGAAGTAACCTTTGAATTGAGATGGAAGTGATGAGGATGTAGACAGAGTAAACATCAGAAGACTTGGACAGTGGACAACATCCATTCTCAGGGATAAAAGCTCCTGGAGTACAAATTGCTTGACATGTTAGAGGAGCAGAAAAAAGGCAAGTGGGGGGGGGCATAACCTGATTTGAGGACAGTCAAAGATGATGAGCTCAAAGGCAGCACTGACTGAAGGAATCTGTTCGATAAGGAAAATAGTCTTTTTGGGTCCACTTGGTACTCATGAAAGGGATGGACTGAGACGAGCAGGAAAGGGGGGGCAATCATGGAGGTTGTTTGAGCAGTGTATGAATGAACACATGGTGACTCACTCTTGTGTAACGGAATTCCTGGAACCTCGTGGAGTTCATGACTCACAAGAACAGCTGAAAATATTTTACTTTGTTTTGAGTTTGGGGGAACATTTAGGCTTCAGACCGAAGTGACACTTTTTTGAGACAAAACTGGGGAATAAGCCAGGTGAGTAGGAACCTGGGCACAGGGTTCTGTTCAAAACATGTTCATTTTGAGCTGCCCATTCTATTTCTCAGTAAAGCCCAGCATAGCTGCTGTGCTTAACCATTTAGTTTAGAGGATGGAGTGACACCAGAGAGAAATCTTGAGGCACAAGGCTAAATAAGACCATATAGGCAAAGGTAATAGAAACAAGGGGAACTACAAACCTGGGTTAGGAAAATATAGGAGCAGTCAGCAGAGCAGATATAAATGCGGTCCTGATGTTGAGGAAACAGAACAGAGCTAGAACCAGAGCTGTCAATTGGGTCTGGTGCTCAAGAGAGCGCCAAACTTAGTTTAAATCAATATGCTCCTGCAAAATCGCCACCTCCACTGATGCTCTCTCCTTTCTCTCTCACAAAAGGGAACCTTCATTCATTGCTGGTTCCCACCTACAAACTAATAAAGACACCATGGAAATTGGTATGGAGGTTTCTCAAAAAACTTAAATAGATATACCATGTGACCTAGCTATGCAGCATTGCCAATGGGCTCAGGTCATCACAGCACAGAGACCCTTGCCCATTAGTTTTTATCACAGCACTGTTCACAATAGCTAAGTTTTTTAAACAAATGGAGTTGTTTAAAAGATCTCCCTCTTTTTCAACAATGCATCATATTTCTTCATTTTTCACTGAATCCCATAAATTATGTGGCTCATCTCTACTAAAGATTAGTATTTAAAACTACAGGAAAAACATTTGAGAAGCTAACTAGTTTGTCTTCAAGACAAACCAACCATTAATAATCTTTTACAGTGATTAAAAAATCACTTTAAAATATTTTTTACCATAACTATCAAGCTATTTTGTGCCAAGAATTGTGCTAACAATGTGGGCACAAGGGTGAGTAATCTGGAGGATTGTGGAAATCTCCATAAAATGAAGACAGAGGCAGTCTTGGAACTGTTAGATGGAGCTCTGATAACTGTCAATTGTCCCAAGACACATAAACTACAATCATGGCCAGTCTGCCTGCAAAAAAGGAATCACGCTTACTTTAGAAAAATTAAATTATCATGCTGTGGTGGTTTGAATCAAAATGGCCCTTCCCACCATAGGCATAGTACTGGTACGGAGGTGTGTAATTGTTGGGGTTGGTATGGTCTTGTTGGAGGAAGAGTGTCACTAGGGGTGGTTTTTGAGGTGTCAAATGTCTAAGCCAGGCCCAGTGTCTCTTCCTGATTCCTGCCAATCCAGATGTAGTATTCTCAGGTCCTTCTCCAGCACCATGTCTGCCTGTATTTCAACAACTTCTTCATGTTCTCATTTTACATTCTGGAAACTCCATGTCACCAGTCCCATGTACCACCTTAGCTCACTTTAGAATTTTGTTTAACTGTTAGTTTTTCAGCACTTTCTTTGGTAGTGTTGTTAAACTTTCTTAATCTTTGGACCTCCTGCACCTTTTCAGAAATGTGCAAAGGTTGGTTAGCATTCATGGTGTGCTGTTAGTTGCTTGTTAGGGAAAGCAAGATACAGCTGAGCATGGCTTCTGGCTCTCAGGAGAGCGCTCCCTGATTTGAGAAGACACATGTGTACATGGCTGGTACAATTAAGAGAAACTGACATGGGCCAGATGAGTAAGGATGACACAGAAACTGTGCAGCCAAACGCTCTCACCCATGTTTCACACAGTAAGTGATGTGGCAGGTGGTTCTTGAAAATGGAGTTTGTCAAATAAAAAGAAAGACTCCAAGATACATTAACCAGGTATAGAAGGTATACAGTGTGTATGAATGAGCCTGTTACTTTGATTGGATTCTAAGTAGCTATAGGTAGCAGTCAGAATACAATTCACTTTATAACAGGGTTGTTGCCCATACTTGTATCCCTCGTCCCTGGGAGTCAGAACAAGAGGAAACTCAAGTTCATGTCATACAGATTTGACACAGCAGAAAACTTCCCCAAATTTGTAAATTCTTCCTTTACATCTATGGAAAAAAAAAAAAAGGAAGGCTAAAACTTGGGATACAAGAAAACTAATTTTCAAAATGACATCTCTCTCTCATATAGATAGGAGGCTGAATTAGTGGTCCCAACCTCTTCAATAGACCAGCATAATTTGTCTTCCCTACAGAAGAGGAGCCTCATCATGGGAGAATGTCCAGGGTATTCCTGAGTCTGGAGGATGGAACTCTGGCAGCCATTTTGTCAGTGAGCATTGTGTTTACCTTTCTATTCTGAAAGGCTCACTCAGTTCTTGCCACAAACATGTAAAGGAGTTTCCACCATTCATACTTACATCAACAAATTGAATTAGAGAGATTACAATGTTTTCCTAAAGCAACATAGTTAGTGAGAAGAGAATGCAAGCTTACTTATCCAATATATTGCAAGGCTTTGATATAATGTATGCATGTTATCTCATGTGAGTATCTAGTACTGCCTAGACTGATGGCTCTTGCATATGATTTTATCCACATAACTAATACCTCCAAGTATGTCTTCCTTTCATAATTAGTATCATACTATCATAATTACTATCATACATTTTCCCAACCCCAAGTTCAGTTCTCTCTTCACCATTAAAAGATGGTTTCAAGAGACTCTAGGGAAGTACTTACCTGGGTGTAATGGCCACAGACCTTGGTGCATTTCTTAGTGCTGAAGTCATAATTTTTGATTTCATTGTACCACGTTTTGATAGCTGAAGATGCTGAAAAGAGGATTAAAGATCCAGTCCAGATATTTTCTCCCACTCCAGTGAAGTTTGGGTGTAGACGTGATCCAAGCTGTGGGTTGTGTTGAAATCGACAAACACTTGTCCATGCTTTTGCAATTTGGGCTAGCTTTGGGTCCCAAGACTGAAAAATGAATAATAAAAGTGTTAAGAAAGATATCTCTTACTCAAAATTGTTATCAACAAGACAAGGCTGTTACCCTCCTCATTCAGATCTGTAGAGTCCACTGGCTTACTACTTAAAGACAAGGTTCCAGTTCTTTCTGGAGTGGGAGCAGAAATGGCAAATGAAGTCCTGAAGGAGCCACTGTCTGTGGTGTTAACTGCTCTCTACCTGCTAACTAGAACGAGAACGCTGCCTTGGTTTCTTTTGCTGCAACAAAACACCATGAAGAAAATGCAAGTTGAGGAGGAAAAGGTTTACACTTCCATACTGTTGTTCATCACCAAAGGAATTCAGGACAGGAACTCAAACAGGTCAGATTCCTGGAAGCAGGAGCTGTTGCAGATGCCATGGAGGAGTGTTGCTTACTGGCCTGCTTTCTTATAGAACCTAGGACCACCAGCCCGGGATGGCATCACCTGTGTTGGGCAGAGTCTAACACTAATTGAGAAAATGTCTTACAGCTGAATCTCATAGAGGCATTTTTCTCAGCTCAGGCTCCTCCTCTCTGATGACTTGTTGACATAAAACTAGCCAGTACAAATAAGAAGTAATCAGGCCAGAGAATATGCATAGGAGAGGAGAAGCAAAAAAATCTATGTCTGCAGATGATATGGCATTGTAATCAGAAGTCCTAGAGATAAACAAATCCAGTGATGTAGCAGGGCAATTAAAAATCATCATTCATGAATGGTCCTTGGTTAGAGTATTAGTCTCAGAAAAGATCCCTGTGCCCAGATTTTTTGGTTCTGTTGCTCTCCTTGTGGAGCTCCTGTCCTCTCCAGGTCATATTTTCTCCCCCTTCTTTCAGAAGATTCCCTGCACTCTGTCCAAAGTTTGGCTATGAGTCTCAGCATCTGCTCTGATACCCTGCAGGGTAGGCTGGTATCTGTGGTAGGCTCCTATCCTGTTCCCTGTTTTCTCCCTCTTCTGATGTCCATCCTCTTTGCCTTTCTGAATGGCAATTGAGCATCTTAGCCAGAGTCCTCCTTCTTGATTAGTTTCTTTAGGTGTACTGAATGTTTGTCCTATATTATATTATATATCTAATATCACCTTATGAGTGAGTATATGCCCTGTGTGTCTTTCTGCTTCTGGGATACGTTAATTTAGGATGATCTTTTCCAGTTTCCACCATTTGCCTGCAAACTTCATGATTTCCTTGTTTTTTATTGCTGAGTAATATTCCATTGTGTAGAGGTACCACAATTTCTGTATCCATTCCTCAACTGAGGGGCATCTGGGTTGTTTCCAGCTTCTGGCTATTACTAGAATCCCTGTACAGATGTAGCCCACAGTGTCCAAGTGGGTTCCATAGTAATGGGAACAGGGACTGTCTCTGACAGGAACTGATTGGCCTGCTCTTTGATCACCTCCCCTTGAGGGGTGAGCAGCCTTACCAGGCCACAGAGGAAGACAATGCACCTACCCCTGATAAGACCTGATAGACTAGGATCAGAAGGAAGGAGAGGAGGACCTCCTCATCAGTGGACTTGGGAGGGATATGGGTGGAGAAGGGGGAGAGAGGGTATGATTAGGAGGGGAGGAGAGAGGGAGCTATGGGGGGGGATACAAAGTGAATAAGCCGTAATTAATAAAAATAAAAAATACAAAAAAGTAAAAGTAAATAAATCATCATGCAAAAAAAATCATCACGCAGTACCTGCTAGCTTTTGCATGTAGTAATATTGAATTTGCTAAAAAGGATCTCCAGAATAATTCCATTCTGATAGTCTTCCAATAATACGATATGTAGGAATAAACCTTACCATGGGGGTGAAAGATATCTACAATGAAAACTATAAAACACAGTGGTTGATAGGGGTTCTCAACCTGTGGGTCGTGACCCCACCTGCAAACTCACTCTCCAAAAATATATGTACATTTTAATTCATAACAGTAACAACATTATGAAGTAGCAACAAAAATAATTTTAAGGTTGGGGGTCACCACACTATGAGGAACCATATATTTTTTTTTCAATGCAGTTTATTCAGGAACATTGAACAATCCTCGGACCCCGGGGAAAGCCAGCCCACAGCTTAAATAGCCTCTGGGCAGCCAACCCCAGCGTGCCACGTGGGCAATGCAGATAAGTCTACATACATGGACGATGAGCAAGCTGTTTCATCTGCATCCAACCATGCTTGGGGAGAATGTCCTGCTTCAATGGCTGTAAAGGCCTGAATGATCATGGCTGCATCACACTGTTGTGAGACTCTAATCTTGCATATATACCACAGGCAAACCAAGGAGACCAACAGCAGAAGGCCTGCTAACACTCCCATGCCCGCCCATTCCTTCAGATGATTCATGGCTGCAGCAATCCATGTTGATAATCCTGTGGCTAGTCATGAGGAACCATATTATTAAAGGGTCTCAGCATTAGGATGGTTGAGAACCACTGACACAGAGGACGGGATGGCTGTTCATTTTCACGGATTTAGATAGGTAGCATCAAATGGCAGTTCCACTGAAATATGTTTGCAGATTCACTTCACTCCTAATGCTTTTTTCTCAAAGCTAGAAAAACATCTGAAAATTCATGCAAAAGCATGAAAGACTTCTTATGCCAAAGGACTTCCAGGTAAAAATAGCAGTACTGGAGGAATTGTCAATCTGGGCTTGAAAACTAGAGAGTGCTCGTCAGAAAAGACAGGATGGTATTGGCATCAAAACAGCCAAGGACACTAATTGCAGTGAACACTAGACAAATGGTTTCGAAGAAACCAGATAGGCACACACAGAAGCACGAAGCCAGGTTCTTTCAATGTATGAGAAACAAGTCAGAATGCATTCCAAACCTTTATATGAGACCTCAAACTGCCACAGCCAATTGTCTCAATTTTACATCTCCTTTTTTCATTTGTTCCTTTTCTTTTGCCCAATCAGGATTACTTTGGCTAAGATGTCATTACAGAAGCATAGGCACTGAATTCCTGAATAAGGCTTCAATGGTTCAGGAAATAGTAAGAACAGACAGGTGGGAATGCATCAGATAAAAACTGGGCACAGTACAAACTAACATTACCCGAGTGAAGGGACAGCCTAAAGAAGGGGAGAAACTTTGGGAGTGATGATGCCTGCCTTTAATTACAACACTAAAGGTGCAGGTTTCAGTCAGGCAGATCTCTGAGTTCAAGGGCAGCCTCATCTACATACCAAGTTCAAGGCTAGCCAGAAATGGTGAGACTCTCCCAAGAAGAAAAAAGGCAGTGGTGGTGCACACATTTAATTCCAGCACTTGCAAGGCAGAGGCAGGCACATCTCTGTGAGTTTGAGGCCAGCCTGCTTTACAGAGTAAGTTCTTGGCCTACTGAGTAAGTCTCAGGACAGCCAAAGCTACACAAAGAAACCCTGTCTCAATCAAATCAAATAATAAAATAAAATAATAAAAAGAAAATAAAATAATAAAAATAAAATAAAATAATAAAATAAATAAAATAAAAAGGAAAAATATTTTTCATCTATCAACAGATTAATATCCAAAATGTATGAAGAGCTAAAAGTGTTAAACATTACTAGGATAAGAAATCCAACAACCAACAAATGAGCTGAACAGGATCCTCCAGAGAAGCTCAACAATCCTTAGCCACTATGGAAATGCAAATAAAAAGCACACTAATATGTGGGTGGAGAGAAGACTGTTATAGGCTGCTGATAGGGGTGTAAATTAGTTCAGCCACTATGAAAATCAGCACAACCAAAAAATGTAAACAAGACTATGTTTCAGCTATAACATTTTTGGGCATATACCTACAGGAATGGAAGTCAGCACACTTGGGAGATAGCGGCATATCCATGTTTACTGCGGCACTATTCACAACATCCAAGCTGTAAATTACAAGAGGTTCACAAGTAGATGAAGGGGTGGGGGAAATAGTATGTTTCTGTGTATGCATATGTTTATATAAACATCCTGGGGAGTTTTGTTGAGTCACAAAGAACAAGATTGTAACAGGTTCAGGAAAATAGATGAGACTAGAGATCATCAGTGAAGTAAATAAAGTAAATAAAGCAGATGTCGAAGAGAAAGTATCATGTCCTCTTCTATGTGACCTCTAGAGAAACAAATGAAGACCACACAAAAGAGGAAAGGAATCAGAGGATGAGGGCCAAAGGGACAATGGGAGGAGTATAATCAAAGCACATTGTGTGAAATTACCATAATGAGACACCATTATTTTATACAGCATGTAATGATTAAAACAAAAACTTGAGACACAGAAATTACAAATATTAACAGAAAAAGGGGACAACAAGGAAAAGTCTGCTGCTCATGGTTGGGGAGAGGAAGTGTACAGAAAGAACTGAATCATGCCTTTGGAATTGCTTAAGACAGAGTTGGGAAAGGCCCCACCATGTGGGTTCTGATCACAGACTGTTTACTGCACTACATCCATTAATGACAAGCAACGATAAACAAACAAAAAAAAAAAAAACCCAAACCAAAAACCAAAGCAAACCAAACAAACAAACAAAAAAAGTCCAAAAAAGCAAAAACCAGCGAGGATTACCTAGAATTAATGCCCAAATTAACACAGGCAAGCTGCTTCTGACAGACACATGCTGCAAATATTCTGCTATAGTGCACTCACCATGTACAGCATATTACTGGCTGTTGGGATCACTCTCGACCGAAGTTGGTTGTGAATGTGAACGCATTCTTTGATGAAATCCTCATTTGTTATATCTGGCAAAGTGTCTGCTGTGTATGAAGAACTAGAAACAGAAGAAGCCATCCAGACAGTCACAGCAAGGATGACATGCATGATGCCCCCTGGTTGCCACTGGACCCAGAATCCAGAGGCTCAGGGTTCTGATAGAATGTTTGGTTCTCTCAGTCTGCAGACTGGTTCTTCCGTGTTGGAGATTGAATCCAGGGTCGTTGGTGCTGGGCCAGTGCTCCGCCACTGAACTACATCTTCAGCACGCTGTTACGTTTTGTGGTCAGCTTTACAGAGCACAGTCAACTTCAGCTTGAGAAGCCTGAAAGCAGAACATGAAAGTCATCATGAAGCATACGCACTGGATTTCTCCTTATATGGCTTATAGCTCATTTTGCTCTTTACCCTGTCAGTGCTTCTTGTCATGGCACCTATAAACCACAGATTCTTGTTAGGCGATATCAGGCTTTGAGCTGGGAGGAATTTCTGCAGTCTTTGGAAATAAGTCATGTATTAGTCAGCATTCTCTGAAGGAAAAGAACTGACAGAACACATGTATTAAAGGAGGGTTTAGGAGACGGGCTCACAGGATGTGGTCTCAGTGGTCTAATAACGGCTGTCTCTGAGAATCTGGTAGTTGTTCAGTCCCTGAGGCAGGACATCTCAGCAGTCTAACTCAGGAGTTGGAGCCTGGGAGGGTTCCTGAAGAGCTGCTGATCTTCAGTTTACACTGGAATCCTGAGGAAGCTCAGTCCACTACCAACCAAGCAACATGATAAAAGAGCCTCCGAGCAGGAGTGCGGTAGCAAGCTGACAAAAAGCAACCTTCTTCCGGGTCCTTTGCTGCGAGAGGCTGCCACTAGAAGGTGTCATTCAGACCTAGGGTGGGTCATCCTAGCTTCAAATAATCCGATTAAGAAACTCCCTCACTAGAGTACCCAGCTGCTTGGCTTCTTGCTGATTCCAGAGGTAGTCAGTTTGACAGCCAAGACTGCCAGCACAAATTTCCACCAAAGGACTTGCAAGGGTTTTTGTAAAACCTTTGGTTGGCATCATGTGTGCAACCAGTGGTGGGAAGACAATAATCCATCCTGTTTCAGTAGGTGTCAGAATGAGTGCCATGTACAAACTACTTTCCTATATAGACATAGTGGTAAAGTTGAAGTTACAGCTTATGCATGTTAATAATCATCATAATAAATTGTCCAGAATCACTGCTGTATGCATTGGGTCCACTATTTAAATAAATTAAAGGTCTCTAGAACATGGGCAGGAATACCAAAAAGTTTATCTGAAAATAAACAGTCATCAAGTTATTTATTTATTTATTTATTTACCAACACAGCAAAGAGCCCAGCTCCCCTGATCCTTTGCAATGCCGGATGCGAGAGCTACAGACCAGGAAGCACTACCATAGGGTGCTGGAGTTGGTGTTTGGGCGTGGGGTCAAGCCTCACACCTCCCAGGGACCCCTGAGATCTGTGCCTAGTGTTTTATAGAGTTACCTCTTATAAAATAGCTTTCTTCTTCTTCCCCTTAAAGTGGATGCATGTGTGTGATGTTAAATTTTTTTTAAATATGTACATATTTTTTTGTCTTTTATTATTATTATTATTAATTACACTTTATTCATTTTATATCCCCCCATAAGCCCCTCCCTCCTCCCCTCCCGATCCCACCCTTCCTCCCCTTTCTGCATGCATGCCCCTCCCCAAGTCCACTGATAGGGGAGGTCCTCCTCTCCTTCCTTCTGATCTTAGTCTATCAGATCACATCAGGAATGGCTGCATTGTCATCTTCTGTGGCCTGGTAAGGCTGCTCCCCCCTCAGGGAGAGGTGATCAAAGAGTCATCAAGTTATTAAAACAGTTATTAACTGACCAATGACTAATGACCAAAACAACTGGACAAAGGGTGAGATGACTTCCAGGGCAGAATAATTTAAAGTGGTGGTGCAAGATTTCTCAGTGTTCAGAACACTGCACAACTTAAACCCTATGGGTTGTTTAATTCTAGAATTTTCTATGTAATACTCTTAGGCAGTGGTTGACCTCGAGTAACTGAAGCTATACAAAGTAGAGCCACAAGAAAGAGGGGGGTGATATGTTAGCATCATGACTTTATGCAGAACTCAAAGGTGGAAGTATGAGCTCTACACACACAGGCTGGTTTGTGAAGGAGGGAGGAGGAGGGTGAGGAAAGGAGGAAGGAAGGAGGGGGAAGGAGGAGAGAGGGGGGGCTGTTTCTGTTTAATTTCTGTTTGTGACTAGCAACCAGCTGTGAGATCTTGGACAGCTTAGCATACTCTCAAAGTATGTTAGAAGCCTATTAGGTTCTTAGAAGCCTATTAGGTGAGGCTAATGGGGGGGGAGGCGGTATTTTTGTCTCCTTGATCATAGAGGTTTGGGAGGATCAAATGAACCTCAACTCAAATACAGTAAGCTCCCAAACTGTATATTGGGGTTAATGGTAGAAAGCTAAAAGCTATCAAGGGTCTAGCCATAAAAAGGAGCTATGAGGTGAGGTTAAGAGTGATTCCAACCCATTTGTCTTTTTGATCATCTTCCCTGGGACCTCCTTCATGCTTAACTTTTTTAGATGTATAGATTTTACTATGTTTATCCTATATTATATGTCTAGTATCCACTTATAAGTGATATACTGTGTATGTCTTTCTGCTTCTGGGATAACTCACTCAGGATGATATTTTCTAGTTCCCACCCTTTGCCTACAAATTTCATGATCTCCTTGTTTTTAATTGCTGAGTAGTATTCCCTTGTGTAAACATACCACAATTTCTGTATCCATTCCTCAAAGGAGGAACATCTGGGTTGTTTCCCGCTTCTAGCTGTTACAAATAAAGCTACTATGGACATGGTTGAACAAATGTCCTTGTTGTGTACTTGAGCATCTTTTGGATACATTCCTAGCAGTGGTGTAGCTGGATCTTGAGGAAGCACTATTCCTAATTGTCTGAGAAAGCTCCAGATTGATTTCCAAAGTGGTTGTACAAGTTTACATTCCCACCAGCAATGGAGGAGGGTTCCTCTTTCTCCACAACCTTTCCAGCATGTATTGTCACTTGAGTTTTTGATCTTAGCCATTCTGATGGGTGTAAGGTGAAATCTCAGGGTCATTTTGATTTGTGTCTCCCTGATGACTAAGGACATTGAGCATTTCTTTAAGTGTTTCTCTACTGAGAATTCTCTGTTTAGCTCCATACCCCATTTTTTTAAATTGGATTACTAGATTTGTTGCATTTTAACTTCTTTAGTTCTTTATATATTCTGGATATTAGCCCTCTGTCAGATATAGAGTTGGTGAAGATCCTTTCCCAGTCTGTAGGCTGTTGTTTTGTTCTGACAACAGTGTCCTTTGCTTTACAGAAGCTTTTCCGTTGCTTGGGATGGACATTGGAAGAAGGAGAAAACAGGAAACAGGACGGGAGCATACCACAGAGGGTCTGATACCAGCAGTGTATCAAAGCAGATGCTGAGACTCATAGCCAAACTTTGGGCAGAGTGCAGTGAATCTTATGAAAGACGTGGGAAACAGTAAGATCTGGAGAGGACAGGAACGCCACAAGGAGAGCAACAGAACCAAAAAATCTGGGCCCAGGGGTCTTTTCTGAGATTGATACTCCAACCAAGGACCATTCATGGAGATAACCTAGAACCCCTGCTCAGATGTAGCCCATGGCAGCTCAGTGTCCAAGTGGGTTTCCTAGTAAGGGGAACAGGAACTGTCTCTGACATGAACTCAGTGGCTGACTCTTTGACCACCTCCCCCTGACGGGGGAGCAGCCTTGCCAGGCTACAGAGGAGGACAATGTAGCTAGTCCTGATGAGACCTGATAAGCTAGGGCAGGTGGAAAGGGAGGAAGACCTCCCCTATTAGTGGACTTGCAGAGGGTCATGGGAGGAGATGAGGGAGGGAAGGTAAGATTGGAAAGGAATGAGGGAGGGGGTACAGCTGGTATACAATGTGAATAAACTGTAATTAATATAAAAATAAATTTAATTTAAAAAACGAGAATCTAATACAGGCTGTTAACCTAAATAGGATGCACAGAAGGGTGTGAGGTCAATAGGAGAGGATACACAGAAAGGGCAGAGATAACATCCTTCATCTAGAATCCTGGTTCTCAACCTTCCTAATGCTGTGACCCGTTAATACTGTTCCTCATGTCATGGTGACCCCAACAATAAAATTCTTTTCATTGCTACTTCATAACTGTAATTTTGCAACTGTTATGAATTGCAACATGTAAATATTTTTTGGAGACAGGTTTGCCAGAGGGGTCATGACCCACAGATTGAGAAACACTGAGCTAGCATATAAATATTTTGCTGACACTAGACTCAGGTGAGGAATAAGCAAACAGTAGGAAGCTCACAGAAGCATGGTTATTGCTACATAAGCAAACAGCCTTGCAAGACACTTGTGTATCATCTCAAATATTATCTAGGATGCTGTTTCTAGTAACATAGCTTTCTAACATATCAATAAAGACTAAGCATTTTCTTTCTTTTTTTTAACTTTTAATTTTTTTAAATTTATTTTTATTCACTTTACATCCTGGTTGTAGCTCCATCGCTGCACTCCTCCCAGTCCCCCTCCTCCCCTTCCAATTCCTCAGAAAAGGGGAGTTCCCTTTCCCATCCACCCCAGCTCATCAAATTACCAACTATTTTCTTGTCTGAGGCTCAGGCAATGTTTGAATCTCTTTGGTAATAATCACCAGTGAGGAGGTTCTTCCTCATAGACAGGCCTGATCCTGTTTTCTCTCTTCTTGGTCTGTTAGCTACACTATCTGGGTGTTGAACTCAGAAGAAAAAACAAATTCCCACAGGGGAGCAGCAAACTTAGTGCCGTTTGTGGTTGCTTCGGCACACATGCACCTCTCACGAGTGAACATTATCATTGTGAAATTTGCCCTAGTTTTCTTTCAGTTGCTTTGATAAAACATGGAGCAAAATGTCTTGGGGAAGGAAAGGACTTACTTGGTTTCTAATTTCACACCACACCCAATCACTGAGGGTCATTAGGGCAAGAACTCAAATGAGAAGCAGAGTCTAAAGACAAAGGCGCTTAGTGGCTTCATTTTACATTCTTAGAGCAGCCAGGACCTCCTGCCCAGGGGAGGCACTCCCCACAATAGGCTGGACCTTTTACATTAATTATGAATAAAATATATGCCCCCCCCCCTTGACTTGCTAACAGGCCAACTGATGGATGCAACTTAAGGTTCCCTTTCTTCTTAGTAAGTGTCATGTTGACAAAAATCTATTGAGCACAATAGTGAAACCATCAACTGTTGTTTTCTCTGGTCTCCTAGAACTAGTCTTCATGAAGGAAATGGCCATCAGAGGCCTTTTTGTTTTTCGTTAGTAGACAGAGCAATTTAATGCTCAGACCCCACCCCCAGCTTCTCAATTCACATTGCATCGCTTCAGCCAAAGCCCAGAGGTGGTTTACCACAGAACAGCGGAAATGAACGTTCTCAGTTTCAGTTCTCAGAAGGTTTACAAGAGTTGGAAGAATTTCTCCACCCTTTGTCTTCAGTCTTTGCCATAGTGGCATTTTAGCACATTCACATATATGCTTTTCACAGTGGAGATACAGTAACTTTTGTAACAAGAAAATAAATACTATTTTGGAGAATCATATGAAAATTAACACACAGACACAGCAAGATAAACCTGTACCCAGATAAAAGGAAAGCAGTACTCTCTGTATCATTGTTATCACTGCATGAGAGGGAGAAGGAGAAAAGACAGAATTTGCTATGCTCTTAGCCTCTCTGAGTCTGGAAACATTTAGACTTTAAAAGTCTCTAGTACAGCAGTTCTCAACCTGTGGGTCATGACCTGTTTCAGGGTCAAATGTTGTTTTCGCAGAGTCACCTATAGACCATAGAAAATATCAGCTCTTTACATTACAATTCATAACACTAGCAAAAATACAGTTATGAAGAAGCAACAAAAATGTTATTATGGTTGAGGTTGCCAGAACATGAGGAACTGTATTGAAAGGCCACAAAGGGTTAAGAACCCACTGCCCTAGAGATTATTTTTTTCAGTTCCCACAATGATCAGTCAGCCATCTATTATTTTAATAAATACCATTTCAACGTGGGTAGCTCATCCTGTTTTGTTTGATAGGCCTTACTCTTTAGACTAAGCTGCCTTCAAAGTTGTGATCCTCCTGCCTTAGCCTCTCAAGTGCTGAGATTACAGGCATGAGGTACCACCCCTTGCTTCTGACCATTGTTTTGTTTTGAGACAGAGTCCCTCGATTTTGTACCCCTGCTTGTCCTAGAACTTGCTGTGTAGACCAGGCTGGTCTTGAACTCACAGAGCTCCACCTGCTTCTGCCTCACAGTGCTGGGATTAAAGGTGTGTGTACCATGTCCAGCAAGATTTTCTAATATACTGTTCTTTCAATCATGAGTACATGCACATTTGAGCACAAATATGTGTTTTTTAAAAAATATAAACTGCCCAGACGTCCCTCAGTTGAGGAATGGATACAGAAATTGGGGTACTTTTACACAATAGAATACTACTCAGCAATTGAAAACAAGGAAATCATGAAATTTGAAGGCAAATAGTAGGACCTTGTAAAGATCATCATCCTGAGTGAGGTATCCCAAAAGCAGAAAGACACACATGGAATATACTCACTTATATAGACCTATAAGATAGGATAAACACAGAGATCAGACCTCTACTCTTGCCTGATGCATCTAAAACAAAAAGGGGGAACTGTAGAGAGCTGCGTAATGTGGCGCCTTAAAGATGGAGCTGGTTTCCGCCTTCCACCTTCCCGATGGTGAGTGCTCTCTGTCACGAACAACTCCACATTTGGCTAAGGCTGAGGATCTGGCTTGCTTCCATGTATGTGGACCTATCTGCATTGCCCACGTGGCATGCTGGGGTTGGCTACCCAGAGGCTATTTAAGCAGTGGGCTGGCTTTCTCCAGGGTCAGATGATTGTTCAAGGTTCCTGAATAAACTGCATTGAAAAAAAAAAAAGATAGGATAAACATACTGAAATCTATACACCTAAAGAAGATAATCAAGAAAGGGGACCCAGGGTAAGATGATCAATCCTCACTTAGAAAGACAAATGGGATAGACATTGGATGTAGGAGAAAACAAGCAACAGGACAGGAGCCTACCACTGAGGGCCTCTGAAAGACTCTACCTAGCAGTGTATCAAAGCAGATGCTGAGACTCATAACCAAACCTTCGGCAGAGTGCAGGGAATCATAAGAAAAAAGGGGGAGTTAATATGACCTGGAGAGGACAGGAGCTCCACAAGGATCAAATATATCTGGGCACAGGGGTCTTTTATGAGACTTTCTCCAACCAAGGGCCATGTATGGATATAACCTAGAACCTCTGCTCAGATGTAGCCCATGGTAGCTCAGTATCCAAGTGTGTTTTCCTAGTAAGGGGAACAGGGACTATTTCTGACATGATTTCAATGGCAGGCTCTTTGACCTCCCCCCCCCACCCCGAGGGAGGAGCAACCCTATTAGGCCACAGAGGAGGACTTTGCAGCCAGTCCTGAAGATACCTGATAAACCAGGGTCAGATGAAAGGGGAGGTGGTCCTCCCCTATCATTGGACTTGGTAAGGGGCAGGGAGGAGATGAGGGAGGGAGAGTGGGATACAGCTGGGATACAAAGTTAATAAACTGTAACTAATATTAAAAAAATAAAACAAAAACAAAATATAAACTGTAAAGACTTCATTGAGACCATCATTTTATGAATTTTGTATAATTTTTCCATAGCCACAATTTTCTAAGAATGCTTTTAGTTATTATAACTTCATAAATACTTCATGAGCTCTATTTTCTATGTGTGAATATACCATAATTTGCATACTATTTCATATATACTTTTGAATATTTGGATTCCTTTGAATTTTTCATAAATAATGCTGTGGAAATGTTTATAAAGAGGAAATTATGTGCTATTATCTTTAGAACTTATACAATAACTTATATTATCATTAGCATATGCCTATCAGGATGACTTCTTATCTTTTTTTTAAATTTTATTTTTCTTATTAGTTACATTTTGTTAACTCTGTGTCCCAGCTGTATCCCGCTCCCTCATTCCCTCCCCAACCCCACACTCCCTCCCTGGTCTCCTCCCTGCCCCTTTCCAAGTCAACTGATAGGGGAGGACCTCCTCCCCCTTCATTTGACCCTGTTTTATCAGGTATCTTCAGGGCTGGCTGCAAAGTCCTCCTCTGTGGCCTAACAGGACTGCTCCTCCCCTAGAGGGGTGGGGAGGTCAAAGAGCCTGCCCTTGAGATCTGTTAGAAATAGACCTTGTTCCCCTTACTTTGGAAGACTACTTGGTTACTGAGCTACCACAGGCCACATCCGAGCAGAAGTTCTAGGTTATATCCATACATGGTCCTTGGTTGAGTGTCAGTCTCAGAAAAGACCCTGTGCCCAGATATATTTGGTCCTTGTAGAGCTCCTATCCTTTCAATATGATACTAACTCCCTTTCTTTCATATGATTCCCTGCACTCTGCCGAGGGTTTGGTCTCGAGTCTTAGTGTCTGCTTTGAAACACTGCTAGGTAGAGTCTTTTAGATGCCTTTTTCGGTAGACTCCTGTCATACATTCAATGCACATCCCATTTGTCTTTCTAAATGAGGATTGATCATCTTCGCCCGTGTCCGCTTTCTTGATTATCTTCTTTAGGTGTGTAGATTTCATTATGTTTATCATGTCTTGTAGGTCTATATAAGCGAGTATATACCATGTTTGTTTTTCTCCTTCTGGGATACTTCACTCAGAATGATCTTTTCAAGAGCCCACCATTTGCCTGCAAATTTCAGGATTTCCTCCTTTTTGATTGCTGAGTAGTAGTCCATTGTATAAAAATACCACAATTTCTGTATCCATTCCTCCATTGATGGACATCTGGGTTGTTTCCAGGTTCTGGCTATTCCAAATAAAGCTGCTACAAACATGGTTGAACAAATGTCCTTGTTGTGTACTTGAGCAAATTTTGGGTATATACCTAGGACTGGTATAGCTGGGTCTTGTCTTAATCATAGACAATAGGATACTCATGTACATGTCTGGTTTTTCATATTGTTAGATAACAGTAGAGTTTGATAATATTGAAAGAGGCCAGGATGATTTTATTTGGAAACTACTAGAAGAGAAGTTGTCTCAGTATGGAACGGGGCTCAACTTCAAATATAATAAAGACACCTGGGTAGTTAGAGTTTTGAAGCAGAGGACATCAAGGGGACAGCAGATGAGTGTTAAGACTGAGCTGATACTGCTGACAAGTATGGAAGTTCAGATGTCAAGACAGAGATAAGACACCCTCTAAGCTGACAAGAGAGCAATTTTGCTAAAGTTGGCCTATGCAGGTGTAGCAAAGGGCCAAAGGTCAAGGCCTAGAACAGAAGTGCCTTTAGAGAGTCCTGACCAGTTTAGCCAGAGTCTTATCAGTACTCAGTATTTTTCCATTTCCTCCTTTTGTACCTTAGATTTTTAGCTTAGTGCTTCCTGACTTTTGTTCATCTTGGGGTACACTTTTTCCAAAGAGGGATCTGAACTGAAACCTTCATATCTGCCCTTTGACTTGCTGTGAAGTTACCATGGTAACACAACTTCTTCTTTGGCTCTTGAAACTGTTTAGCTACACAATCGCATCTTCTCAGCTGCTTGGATTTGACACTGTAGCCAGGGATGACTTTGAGCTTTGGATCCCCCTGCCTCCTCCTCCAAGTGCTGGTATTTCAGGTGTACACCACCACACCTCAAGAGCCAGAGTTAGAAAACTAGCTCCTATTCACACAAGAAATGCAAAAAGGGAAGTAAACCAGGTTGCGTCTTTTCACAGTGACAGTGGCTTTCAGACCTTGGTGTCAAAACAGGGACTGACCTTAGTTTGCTTTTCCCAGTGTTTCTGGGCTATGGCATAGTAGGACAGCCACTACCTGATGCCACAGTGCTTCTTTTTCCCTGATGACATATTCTCCCTGCTAAAGAGCTTGGGGTGAATTATGTAATCTCATTTCCTGTATTTTGGGATACTGACATCGACTCTTCCAGCTTGGACCTTAGCTTCTAGACTGCCATTAACAAGCCTTTCTTTAGTAATGTTTGAGATATATAAAATTCTGTCCTTTACAGTTGGGAGAGACTTTGACATGGCCTATAAAATCTGTATCTCTATTTGCATTATCTAGTCCTCTCCTGGACCAACTCTATTCTGTGGTTTTTAACAAATGAGTTGTGGAGACATAGCCTGGGCCTTACCGACCGGAATTGCTTCCGCTTCCAAATTCCTGTCCTTTGTTGTAACATTGTCTTTCTTTGGTGCCTGAAGTCTGCGCTGCCTGCAACCATACTGATGGTGGCTTCAGGCTTCTCATATTTCTTTTGAGCCTGTCATCACCAACTCTAATCTGTTTTTCTTTTGCAAGCCCAAGAGCCAGTATGCAATAATTACAAACAGGTCATACCAGTATCTTCACTGCTCTCACTCTTAGTAGTGTAAGCAGGAAGTGGTAGTGTCAGAAGAAATCCCAATACACATAGATGCATGCAAACGATATGATAACATACGGCCATAAATACACATGAGTGTGCACACACACATGAATGCATGCATTCGTGTGCACACACATGAGCACAAGCACACATGCACACATACACAAAATTTAGAGAGGGCTAGAGAGATAGCTGTGTGGTTAAGAGCACTGGCTGTTCTTTTAGAGGACCTGGGTTTAATTCCCAGCACCCGCCTGGAAGCTCACACACTCAGTCCCGGGGGATCTGACACTTTCTCTGGCTTCCTCAGGCACTAGGCACAAATGTGGTACACATATACATGCAGGCAAAATAGCTATACACATCAAATTAAATCAGAATGAAGGAAAAACAAATTTAGAAAAAGGATATGAAGAACGAACAACAGAATGCTGGGATATTTGATACACTCTAATTTCTCTTTCCTGGAATAGACATCATGGCCCTCACCAGTGTTCCATGAAACTAGGGTGTTACTCTCCATGACTAGGAAATCCTGACAAGGGTAGAAGGACCTTTGGCTACAGTGATTCTGCCTTTTGAAATGTCCTGGGCTTTCCCAGCGAGGATCCCCCCCCCCCCCAGTTAAGGCCAATTATTCTCCCAATAAAAGGGAGAGATCTTTCAAACCCATTATATATGGCCAGCCTCACCCTTTTACTGAAACTGGACAAATTCACAAGAGAAAGCTCTAGACCAGTGTTTCTTCCTAATGCTGCGACCTTTAATATAGTTTCCCATGTTGTGGTGTGACCCTCCCCCCACACGTAAACTTATTTTTCTTGCTACTTCATAACTTTAATTTTGCTACTGTTCTGAATTGTAATGTAAATATCTGATATTCAGAATAGCTGATGTGAAACCCCTGTGGAAATGGTCGTTCAGCCCCCAAAGAGGTCAAGTCCCACAAGCGGACCCATCTCCTTGATAAAAGTAGATGCCAAAATTCAGCAACACATTATCAAATCAAATTCAGTAAAACTTCAAAAAGGAATGTAACAGGATCAAGTTGGTTCCATTTTAGGGATGCAAGAATGGTTCAGCACAGTACATCACATCAAATGAATGGACATGGTCCAGTCTCAATAGACATAGAAAAGGCATTTGTTAAAATCTAACATTCCTTTATGATAAAATCCATGGACAAATTAGGCAGAGAAGGATCATACCTTACCATAATAAAGGCTATACCTAATACATGTATAACCAAAATTGTACTGAGTGTGGGGCGGGTTGAACTGAAATATATCTTAAAGGCCCCATCTGCTTGTGTGAGGCTCGCAGGACATGCCACATTAAGTTGCTAATAAATGTGATTGCCTCTAGAAGGGTTGTATGAGCAGTTAAACCCAGACACGACACTCTTGAAATGCTAACAAGACAGCCTTCAAGCACAGGCTGGTTCATTTTCAGTTTCGCTCTTTTGAAGCTGTCTTCTAAGCGAGAGAAAGTGTGTTAGTTGTACAAAATCTTATTCACTGTGGCCAAATGAGAAGTCACTTTTCTCAGCTCAGAAGTTCGAAGATTGCCAAGAGCAATCAAGAACCAGTAAAGCAGTAATAAGATACCAAAAGCAGTTTAAGCTCTCCCAGGATCCTTGCTTCATGATTACCAGCACACGGCCTTTCAACTAGTGTTTTTTTTTTTTATATGATGGTCACCCGATTCACTGCAGGCATGCAAACTTATCAGAGTAGGGATACAACAGAGACAGTTTCTACTTTGTGCAGTATGTAGAAAAATGAGGTACTTCCAGAAAAATTATTCAGAACTATGTTGGCATTTTGAGCCAAACCCCGTTGTTGAGTTATGACCCTCTGTCCTAGTTTGCTTTCCATTGCTGTGATAAACACCATGACCAAAAAGCATTCTGGGTAAGAAAATCCTGACTTCATCTCACAGCTTACAGTCCATCACCCGGGGAAGACAAGGAAGAAGACTGAGACCAACAGAAGCAGAGACCAAAGAAAAAATGCTGCTTGCTACTGTCTTGCTAAAGCTGCCTTCGTATATAACCAGGACGGCCCGCTAACAGGTGAGCCCACCTCCAGTCCCACCCACATCAGTCATTAATGGAGAAAATGTCTCATGGATGTGCATACAGGCCACTCTGGTGAGGGCAATTCCTCAATTGAAGTTCCTTCTTTCCAGATGTCTCTAACTTGTGTCAACTGGACTAAACTAACCAGTGCAATTTTCAAAAAGTTGGAATCCTGATCTCTGAATGAGGAGGTTCCTTGCAGGTGCATTTGAGTTAAAAGGAGCCTAATTGGGTTGCTTTGCCCAGCATAACTGCTGTTCTCAGGAGTCCAGACACAGAGAGAGGGCCTTATGAAAACAGACACTGGAAGAAGGGGTCATGAGATGATGAAGGCAGAGAACAGGCTTATTTACCAGAAGGCAAGTAATTGCAGCAGCAACTACAAGAGTCATGGAAGCATCCCTTTGAGGCCTTGGAAGGAACATAGTCTGGCCAAGACCTGGATTTTAGAGTTGCAGCCTCCAGAAATGTAAGCGAAAACATTTGTTGTTAGTCATTTCGTTTCTTGTACTTTGGTACACTAATTCTAGTAAGTGAATACTATACTTAGTCCTGATTTGGAGGATGAGGGTATCACTTCCTTATGTTAGAGAGGATGATAACATAGCACAGGATCTACGGTTTTCTTGAGTGCCACTCAGGTAGGTTTATATATATAAAACATTACTATACCTGAATGGCAGAATTAGTGAAGGGTTGATCCAGAGATCTTTACAGCGCAGTGTTGAGGTTTTACGATGAGACAGTGTTTTCTCATTTGTCTGCAAAAACACATTTTCTTGCTTTTAAGTAACATAAACTGCTTGGCAGATGATATCACATTTGAAACTGAAATTATAGTCTACTTTAAAAAGGATGGTTAATTACTGCTAGAAGTTTTAACATATAGTTTAGTATTAAAATAGGAGAGGAATTGCTATGCAAAGGCAACATATGAGTTGTTGCCATTGTACACAAGGTATAAAAACCATAAAACTGTTAAGATATAGTCCTTGTTAGAATGCAAGAGCATATCCTGTCAAGGGGAGGAGGGGAGAATTTAAGGATGTGGGAAAAGAATTTTAAGGAACAAAATACCAAACCAAAACCAACAACCATGAAAGAAAAAAGGTTCCAGACAGAGAGAAGGAAAAAAAAAGTACAGTTCCTACAGAGGGAAGAATTTAAGAATGGGTGGGGTGGGGGTCAGTGGTGGAACACTTGCTAACTATGCTGGGTCTGATGGCACAGAAATAAATTGAATAAATAAGGAGCTAATTTCCCGAACTGCACAGCCACACTGAGACTTGCAGTGTTTCACTATTTACAGTACGGATTAACTATAATACCAAATACAATGCTGTTCATTTAAAGCCAATGGGGAAGACTTGTGTTTTTTTTTTTTTTTTCCTAAGGTCCTTAGAAGTTACTACTCTGTCCTAAAAAGAAAGAAGCTGAACAGAACTGAGGACTGGGCAGCTAGCTAGTTTCAAGATGAAAGAGACAATCGAACAGAGGGACTGAAAACTTACCAGAGAGCAGCCACTGGGTAAGAAAGCTGTAACAGGAACTGATGAATTGCTAGAGGCTCTAGGTGACTAAACCTCTAAGCTTGCAGGAGATTGGGCAGTCATCAGTGAGTCACAGGCTGGGAGAGGCCTGTGGGCCCTGTCCCTCCAGGATGAACTATGAACTACTAGTGGATTCTAGGGGAGGGGCAGTCTTTGTTTGCAGTTGCTTATACACTGGGGCTTGGGGAGGGGCTAGGCGATGGGAGGAACGCGAGTCCACCAGGATCCAATGGACAGTTCCAAACTCTTGATCAAGGTGTGTGGGGGGGTGCACCCTGTAAACTCAGAGGGCTACAAAACAACAAAATGTCATGAATGTGAGAAAGAGACTTGTAGAAAAAGAGTTGACAGTGGTGGGAGGGAGATAGAAAAGGGTTTGGGGCTGAAAGTTACCAGAATGCTGTTTCTGCACACTTTTGAAATTGTCCAGGAATATAACAGAAATTTTATATTCCCAACCTCCCAGGAACCCAGTCAAGGAAGCCCAGTGTCCTTACTTTTCTCTCCTTATCTCCAGGAACTCTACCAGATCCTTACTGTAAATACCAGAGAATCCCTTGGCTTCTGGGGGAGGGGAGCAGTCCTGTGAAATGCCCCGAGAGAGCACCATCATTTAACAAGAGAACACTCAGCAGAGGCTATTGAATCAAGTCTAAACTACAACCTGATGAGAGCTTGGCTGGACTGACTGAGGGAAAAGCACCCTGCCTAAGAACTTTTTCTGCACTGTCCTGCCCAAGGGCAAAGAGGAGCCAGAAAGCACTGAAGTTCACCGTCCAGAGACTTATTCAAAACCCGAGTCTATCTCATAGGCTACACAGTGTTTTCCCTTCCTCATCAAGGAGAACTGAAGTTCCTGGAAGCAGCTCTATCTGTGTTGACACTTCTGAGCTGCACACTTATTAGAGCCTTGGGACTGTGGAGAGATTGGAATGCTGAGCATCCAGGGCCTGGAATGCCTCAGACTAGTTTTAGTCCCCTTAGCAGGCATTTATCGTTGACCCCTGTGTTGGGCTTATGGACTTCTTGATTACTAGACACAACCTTTGGAATGTGTTAATTTAGCAGGCGTTAACATTCTTGTGGGGGACAAAAACAATCATACCTTCCATCTAAGGTCTCAAGGACCAAAGTGTGAGTCCCCCAAAGTTCGAGCTGATGAGTTTATTGGGCTTCCTTGTAGAACATAGGTGAGCAGTTATTTACTAGAGTGTAGAGACTGTCCCCACAAATGCCTCACTAGAACTGTTTCTCAAGTAGGGATGACTTTTCCATAGATGGAGCCTTCCCTTCCCTAACCTTCTCCCCCTCCTATGTGTTTTAGCCTCTCCCAGAGGCTTTGTACAATTAGGGCAAAGTTGCATACAACGGGTGGTAGGAAGTGGCTGGCTACTCTGGTGAGTCTTCCGACCCTCCTCACCCCTCTGTGAAGTGGTGCAACCAGTTGACACGCCCAGCTTGCACGATCATTTGCAAGCAGGCACAGCTGAACTCAAAATGGCGGTTGTTAAGCTTGGAGGATAGTCGTGTGCAGCGGCCAACATCTCCACCCTTTCCTTCTCCTCCTTCCTGCCCTCCTCTTCCACAGGCTTCCCAGAGGGTGGGGACACAGATGTCTGTCTGTCTGTCCTCATCTAAATCCAATGAGGGAAGGAATCCTTGTGCCTTCACCTCATGGCAGTTAGGGGTGGAGGTTTATCTATCTCTCTTACTATAAAACACAAGTGAGGCAAAGGATGAGAAACGGGAACAGAACATTTCCCAAATGGACACAGACTGATGTAATGAACAATGCAGTAACAAACAAGGGCTGATGTAGTGAACACGAGTGGGGAGAACTCCTTCAGCTGTCACATCATTTACCAATCATAGCAGTTCCTTCTCCACTGAAACCTACGACTTCCCTGGCCACAGATTTCCACTTCCCTGTACCAGGTACCAGATATGATTTTCCCTGTGTGAAGTTGTCCTTAAACCCAACCAGAAATTTGGGCCCATCCATAAGCACTCAAGCCACTACTACAGTACTTGACACATTTTGCTTGGCACTTTCATTGTGAAGTCTCCAGGACCCAGAGGAGAACAGGACTTCGAGCCTTAATTCTCCCAGTAGGGATTCTGCCATCACAGGAGCTAGCTAGCAGGGAGGAGGTACTTCGGGCCCAGGCTTAGCTTTGTTTCTCCAAGCCTGACAGCCAAAGCTTGCAATCTCTTTAGTGACAGAGTCTTAACCAGTCAGTGCTGGAATGCAACCAACAACTGCGGCAAAAGCCTTTGTTGTTCCAGTGGCCTCTGTAACAACAACCCCAAGGAAAGGAACCCATATCCTAGCACTGAGATTACCAGTTGTCATAGTTGGGGTGTCTATTGCTTTGAAGAAACACTGTGACTAAATGTGGCTTGAGGAGAAAGGGTTTGTTTTGCTTACGCTTCCATATCAGAAGTCAAAGCAGGAAGTCAAACAGGGCAGGGACGTTGAGGCAGGAGCTGACCCAGAGACCGTGAAGGAGTGCTACTTACTGGCCTTGTCCCTTAAGGCTTGCTCAGCCTGCTTTCTTATAGAACCCAGGTACCACCCACAATGGGCTGGGCCCGCCCACATTACTAATTAAGAAAATGCCTGACAGCTGGATCTCATGGAGGTCTATTCTCCACTCAAGTTCCCTCTTCTCATATGACTCCAGCTTGTACGGAGTTGACACAAAGACCAGCTGGCATGCCAGTCAATCACCCCATGTTTTCTAGTAGCATTTGTTTTTATCATTCGGATTTGCAGGTACAAGCTACTGCCACCTTTCCCCAGTTACCTTGATGGTTATCACTTGCATCTTTTCCAGTTACACTGAAAATTCCACAGCAACACCTGGCCTTCTGCACCTCTTGTGATCCAATCTCCATGACTGCTTTGGTGCACTGGCCTGTCTCTTAATTGAGTCTCCAAGTAAGCAAAATGCTCAAAGTTTAGTGTTATGCTATCCACATGTAAGAGGACGTTTATACAGAGGCCAGGCAGAACAATGATGTAACTGTCCTGTGCTTCCCCAAAATGAACAGTGGGAGTGTGGAGATAATCCTTGATGACGTACTTTAAAGTCCATTGGTCCTTGGAAATGTCAGGTTATTGAAGAAGTTCAGAATGACAGGCAACCTTGTCCCCCCTCAGGGGAGTAACTAGGAAGGTTCTCATCCTTAGTGGGGGTTGTAGTGGGACCTAAACAAACCGTTTGGTCACCTTTTCTCTTTGCTCTCGCAGTGGATTGCTTGTCTGCTCTAAAACCCTCCACAGGCTGACCATCATCACAGGGCTCAGTTGTGTCAGTATTTTCCGTAAGGACTCTGGCTAGGCCCAAGTCCAGCCTCATTTGTATTCAGAAAATACAGGCAGGCACTTTGCTTGACTGCTTCTCCTCTCAACTTGCTTCTATTGCTTTAGTGCCTTGTGAACATTTTACATGCTGATCCAAAATAGTTAGACTGGCCTAGTTCACACAGGTCCCCGTAGCTCAACTGCCACCCATGTTCTACGTCAGTCTCATAGTCCTGGTTTAATCAAATTCTTTCTTAGATCTCCTGTAAATACAGTCTTGCTGAAGCCTGTGAACTGGTCATTATATACCAGGTAACCAATACCCAGTTCCTTAGGCAGTGCCTGTCCTTTTTCTACTGTTTCCTGTCCCTGATATTCAGGAGATCCTCACCTGCGGATAAGCATGAGCCCCTAATCGCTGTCTGAGGCAGATGGTCCATCAGGGACTGGTTGCCCGGAGAGTGTCTTAGTTTGTGGAGCATTTCTCTCCAGAAGGGATGACTGCATTGGATTGCTACTTTGCTGCTTCTGCAGCAGCATTCAAGCTGACCCCATCTACTCACGTGTCCCACAGCCTCACAAAGGAGGTGGCAAGGGGCTCATTCACTGCTTATTTGAAAGTCTCCCCAGCTCCATCAGCTCCTGGCACTGAATGTTCTGATTGTCATGGTCTCTGGCTGCAGACCATTGTGAAGACCTTTGTCAGTGTGCTGGGCCTTTTGCTTTCCCTTTCTAGGTATTAAAGGTATGTAGCACCAGAGGACAGCCTTCTGCTACTTCTAGGAAACTCCGTTCCTCAGCTACCTGCCTTCTCCCATGGGGTTCCAGGAGGGGGTCTGTTTTATCAGTCTTTCCCGTTTGGTCCCCGGTTGTAAAAAGCAGCATGTGAATACCTCCATTTCACGTTCACTTTCATCCAATTTACCTGCAAAGTCCAAGGCCAGTACCTCAGATTCCAACCTTACATCCATTTCTGGCGGCAATTCCCTCCTTAAGCCTGCAGTTGCCCTCCTTATGGTGCAAAGCCACATCCGGGCTACCTCTGCAGCTGCGTGCTGATGTTTTTAACCCTGGTAGGCTGCGTTCAGGTCTTGTAATGTCCGTTTTAGACCTTTGGTTGCCCTCAAAGTATCTCCATTCACCCAGGGAAGACCCCACCCATCAATAAAGCATACCACTTCATCTGGGGAAGACTGCCACCCTAAGATTTTCCCCACAGACAGCTCCTGCCCAGCTGGTCTGACCGTAGTGACATTTCTCAATACCCTGTCCCCTTCGGCTCTGTCCCAACTTTTAACCCCACAAGTCCTACAGGGATAAATTACCATGCCAATTTTCCCTCTGTAATTATGCCCCAAATCAACTTCACTTCATTTGTATATCTCATTCTCCGGATTAGAGACAACACCATTGCTCTTCCCAAACTCATCCTCAGGTTTGTCATATCCTGCTGACTAGGCCCAGTGTTGCTCACATTCAGTTCCAGATGGAGATTTAAACATGCCTACCTTCCTAGGTGCCAAGGACAAACCAAGGTAACAATCCACCAATGTTCATTTTCGCGGAACTAATGAGTTTATTAGGCTTGCTTACAGAGCATGCGTGGAGGGTTACTGACTGGAGTATGGGGACTCCCCATATCCCCAAGAAAAGGGCCACCACAGAAGCATACCTGTATTTTTCTGAGCCTAGACACATGTTGGAGCATTGCTTCACAAAATATTCTACAGACACTTGCTAGAGATTACAAGGGCTGGGGTCACCTCAGTGCTCTCAAGAGTTTCAGGATGCAGAATAGAATGCACACTATTCCCCCGTGACAAATTTCCAGGACAGGCAAGAATACTTAATCAAAGTGTATCGCTAAACTCAATACCATGGAAACAGATAAAAAGGTAAATTCTCCCAGACCTCCCAGGGTTTTGTGTTGTTAATCTTGTAGGCTCACTTGAAGACTTAACCTCTAATTTGTTTAATAAAAAGGAAAATTAGAAACTAAGGGTCCAGGAACATGAGGTATGAGAGTTTGAGGGGAGCTCGAGCTGACACCCAGCACAGCGCTTGAGAAAGAAAATTCAAGGATATGTGACACCATATGGTGATATGAATGGCGCTACTAACTAATTCATTATTGTTCAGAATATCCAGTGTCCTCAAGGTTACAGGACACTACAATTCAAACTCTTTGATACAAAACAAACTGGCCAAATGTGGAAATTAAACATGCTGTCAAAAAGAATTTATAATTCTAAATGCATCAAACTGTTCAGAAAGTAAGCTGTTGTTAATCCTGGCTTACTTAAATCATTCACACATCAAAGCCAGATGTCTCAATTTAAATATAGAAAACAAGAATAGCTTCTCAGAATGGTTGCAAGTGTTAAACAATTACATGGAGGCACTTTGAGAGGCTATCAAGTAGAATAAAATACACCAGAGTAAGAGTTAATTCAACCACTGTAGATAACTATCTCACTTCTTTACCCAACCCTTTTTCTCAGGATGCTGGGTAGAAGTGGGTGACTTTATAGTAGAAAACACATCAATTTCTAGAATTTAGATTTCTGAAAAACAAAGGAAATGAAACAAACAATAAACACCTAGAAACTGAGGTCAAAGAGGCTAGTGTAGGCTGATAGTTCTTTTGTTTGTCTGTTGTTGTATTCATGTAGTTATCATTTGCCTGACTATAGAACAAGCTTTTAATATAATGCTAGTCATATCAAAAATTATTACAATTTATAAGAACACCTCAGATACCATTTTGTGTATTTTTCTAGGCTAAAATTTTATTCAATTAATTTACTAATATTACCATTCATATGTGAACTTATTTTACTCCAAGTGTGTAAAGTTCTACTAAACATACACTGAATAACTGTAAATAATAACTTGAAATATTCTTTATTATATACATTTAGAAGCAGCTATATTGCTTATTTACAATAAATTATTTTTGCTTTTATTGGACCTACATGACAAAACTTACAGAAAGACTTTGAAGAATTGCTGACCATGAAGTAGAAATTATTCATTTATCTTCTGACAGGTGGGATTAGTATCAAGTAAATTATTTCAAAAATGCACATAAATATACACAACATCTGATGTTTTCATATCACATGCAAAAATACAACCACTACCAGTAACTATAATAGCAACAATAAAAACAGAGCTAATATTTATCAAATAGATATTCTCAACTTGGAACGTTTCTAAGAATTTTATATGGACAATTTCATTTAACAATAGTTCAGATATTTATTAATTTTTAAAAATTCTTCACAGAGAGACAGAACTATAAATAGCCCCTCTTTTTGTCAGATATCATAATGAAATCTTAAGACAACTTTTTGTTGTTGCTGTTCCTATTGCTCTCTATGTCTTTAAGAGCTTAATATTTTCTGTACGAGGTTTGTATTCATACTGTTTATGTTTTTTTAATTTAAGTCAGTTAAATAAGCATAGAAAAATATTATAACAGGTTTATATATATTCTTCTTAAATTTCAGCGTTTGGTTTTTCAATGTTTTGAGATTTGTTCTTTTTCTATTCATCTTCAGCTTGTATTATCTTCTTCCTCTTCTTTGTCTTCTTCCTCTCCTTCCTCATCCACCACCATCTCTTCATCCTCAGTTTTTGTTTCCTCCTGTCTTGAAAATCTTTTACTCTCAAATAGCAATTGATTTTCCTTTAAAATATCTGGAAATCGAGACTGTATTATTAAAACAATGACGATACACAGCACAAAACACGCTGCTCTCAGTAAAAGGATAAATATGCACAGCGGAGCACACACAAGTGGGCGGGGCTTTTCCCAAGGTGGGTACCAGAATTGGTAATCTATAAACAAAGAAGCAATTAAAGAAAGCTATATTTCATGTAAAATGGTTAATTTGTGTAAGTAAGAAAAGACAACAATACATACATGTAGCTTGGTCACGATCTACATTACCTAGAAAGAAAAATAAAGACTATTAAGAAACACATAATTTCTTTTTTCTACTTCTATAAGAGTTTTCCTAACAGCAGTACCACCATTCTTTATGTTCACAGAATCAAAGGCAGCAGTTCTCAACCTGTGGTCTTTAACCCCTTTGGGGAGCACCTATCAGATATCCTACATATCAGATAGATACTTACATTACAATTCATAACAGTAGCAAAATTAGTTATGAAGTAGCAACAAAATAATTTTATAGTTGTGGGATACCACTGTAGAGGCATTTTAATCCAGCAACATGGCTGCTCTGGCAAGGGATCACATTCAAAGACCTTCTAGGTCTATATGATCCGGCTGGAGTGTGGGCACCCTTGATTACAGTATGATCTGGCTGGAATAAAGACACACCCTTAGTACACAACTTCAATCCCTAACAATGACAATGAGGTTGGTCTGTAGATGGAAGCAGACATATTTGAAAGTAATGTCTAATTGTGGGGCAGACAAAGTGTCAAATCAGAGAAAGAGTTGACGGAATGAGCCAGAGATAGGATACACCCAACTTTCCGAAGAACATCACAGCAAAGAGAGGCCACTTTAGGGCAGCTCGAGAGAAAAAAGGGTGTGTATGTATCGCAGTTTTACAGAGACAGGCTGCAGAGAATGAGTTAGACACAGGTGAAGATGGAAGGAGCCAGACAATGAGAAAGAGGCAGAAGATTAGAACATATTGCAAAGTTAGTATGAGGCCAGGCAGAACAATTCAGGCAGAAGCAGAAAGAAGATGGATTAAATCAGTCAGCTTGGAAGATTTTTATAGGGGCTAGAAGCCTCTAGGCCTAGAATTAAGTAGGTGTGTTTATAAATGCATGTGTACATGCAATGCATGTAGGTGCTAGAAGGTGTTGTGTCTCATGAGCTACCTGGCCACTGAGTATTCTCTCCAGCCCCTATCTGTCAGCTTTTAAGCCTTATTTTTGGCCCCTGGATATAAAAGATATAAAGATATGAATTTACATCTTTCTTATCTTATATTAATTAAGTAATTTTTGTATTTTATTATTTCATAATTTTATATTGTATACATTTAATTAGGTTTTTGCTTTTTTATCTATCTATCTATCTATCTATCTATCTATCTATCTATCATCTATTTATCTATCTATTTATCTATCTATCTTGGTTTTTCAAGACAGGGTTTTTCTGTTTAAAAGCCATGGCTGTCCTTGAACTCACTTTGTGGACCATGCTGGACTTGAACACATAGAGATCCACCTGCGTCCGTTTCCTGAGTGCTGGAACTAAAGGCGTACACCACCATGCCTGGCTTAATTATGTCATTTTTTATCTTGCTAAAATTTCTTGTTACATTTTGCTTGGTTGTAGATGAATTTTAATCCAGCAACATGGCTGCACTGGCAAGGCATCATATCCAAAGACCTTTTAGGTCTGTGTTATCTGGCTGGAATGACACACCTTTAATCGCTGTGGATAGACTAGAGACACACTCTTAGCACACACTCTTAGTCCCACATACTGAAGGAAGAGTTAGTTTATAGATGCCTTGGTTGACAGTAATGTCTATGGGAACTAAAAAAGATCATCCTGAGTGAGGTATTCTAGAAGCAGAAAGACACACATGTTATATACTCACTCATAAGTGGATATTAGCCACATAATATAGGATAAACATACTAAAATCTATACTCCTAAAGAAGCTAAGCAACAAGAAACATCCTAGGGAAGATGCTCAATACTCATTCAGATGGACAAATGTGGTAGACATCAGAAGAAGGAGAAGACCAGGAACAGGACAGGAGCCTACCACAGACAGCTTTTGAAAGACCCTACTAATCAAGGTATCGAAGCTAAGGCTAAGACTGATAGTCAAACTTTTGGCAGAGTGCAAGAAACCTTATGGAAGGAAAGGGACATAGAAAGACAAGGAGGGGACAGGAACTGCACAAGGACACCAACAGAGCCAAAAAATCCTGGGCCCAGGGGTCCTGCAGAGACTGATATTCCAACCAAGTACTTTGCACAGAAAGGACCTAGATGTCCTGCTCAGATGTAGCCCATGGGCAGCTCAGTCTCCATGTGGGTTCCTTAGTAAGGGGAACAGGGGCTGTCTCAGACATGAACTCAGTGGCTGGCTCTCTGATCACCTCCCCCTTGTAGGGCAGGGGCAGCCATGCCAGTCCACAGAGGAAGACAATGCAATCAGTCCTGATTAGACCTGATATGCTGGGGCCAAATAGAAAGGGAGGAGGACCTACCCTATCAGTGGACTAGGGGAGGGGATAGGAGGACAAGAGGGAAGGAGGGAGGGATTGGGAGGAGATGAGGGAGGGGGCCACATCACAGATACAAATTGAATAAATTGTAGTAAATGATAAAGAACAACAAAAAAGAAAGTAATGTCTGAGGGACAAAGTGATGAATCAGAGAAAGATTTGACAGAATAAATCAGAGAGAGATTAGGCTCAACTCACATGAGAATAGACAGGAAACAGAGGCTAGTTAAGGGCAGCCCAGAGTGAGTCAGGAGGACAGGCAATTCAATGAGTGCAGTTTAGTTGAGTTCAGTCAATTTGGTTGAGTTCAGCTCAGAGGAAGTTTTCACCATGACAGTTTTACAGAGATGGGTTATATAGAAATAAAACTAGGCACAGGTGAAAATATAATTACCCAGAGAATGAGAAGGAGCCAGGAGATTAGAACAAATTGCCAGAGTTAGTTTTAGGCCAACCAAAGCAATTTAGAGAGACTTTCTTGAAAAGTCAGTTTGAATCAGTCAGCTTCGATAGGAGTTTGGTACAGAACAGCTGAGCTGGACCAGCCAGCCAGAGTTTAGAAAGAACTAGAAAGTGTGAGTTCATTTATCAGTAAGCCTCCAAGGTAACAAATATATTTGATGAATAAAAGTTACTTTTACACTTGGTAATAACAATGCTCAGATTTTCTTTTAGTCTATTAAGATGCAATTCTTACAAATGTTATTCACTGCAGTTTTTCCCCTCCCATCTTTTTGGTCAGGGTCATCTTAAGGAGTTTCTTGAGAAAGCACTCATGTTAACTATGTATCAACAGTTTCCACATGCTCAAAGTAAAAACTGTCTAGAAGACAAAGTTTGGCTTGTATGGATTGTTAGTTAACTCTCTATACCTAAGGGCAAAATAGGAATCATTCCACTGTCTCCTAGTCTGAATTTTATGGCATGAAAGTTGAAAACAAACTTATTTTTTCCCTTAAGTGAGGGTGTTATCTTGCCAATGTGGAGTTGCTACAACACCAATGCAAAGCCAAATCTTTACTGTAGAGCTGAGACCAGGATTAAGAATTCTATGAATTCTATGTTCTGTGTAGTTTCAGAATTTGCTACTTAGTCGAAGATAAGCAACATTTGGAAGCTCTAGAACTATATACTCTAGTTCTGAAGAGATGGCTGCAAGCCAGAGGAAGATATGAATGAATACATGAGTCACAATAGTCACTCAGTAAGAGATAAAACTGCTGCTTCTGTTACCACTTCTCTGCCCTTAGCATCATATAAAACTGAAACTGTACTTCCCTTGTTCTATACTTCACTGCTGGAATACTTGTAGTTGCTGGTTCCTTTGGGCAAATGGACTGTTACATAATCTAATAAAGAATCTTATGGTTTTTTTTTTTTTTACATCCATAAAAGATTCTTTCTCTTCCACTGATATCCAGGAACTTACCAGATTTGTCAACTACACTGATTTTGTGTCATCCTTTCATGGTACACAGTATTCACTTTCAATGTTTAGAATTAACACTTTTATTTCTGTAGTGAAGAAATAAACTTCACTACAGAATATTTGTTTGTTTGAATATTTATGCATATTTACCCCTACATATGTTTCCTGTGTTATTTTGCTTTTCTTCTTCAGATCCTACCACTGTTTGAGTGTGAGTCATCAGTGCATATTTATAATGTTTTCTTTGGTCTTTAATCCTCTTGATTTCGTATTTTAGTTGTGACCCACACAGTCTTTACAGTGCTTTAGAGTATCTGGGTTTCTTGCACTATTTCAAATGTGATTTCCACTATCTCCCTTTTGGGAAATGCTTGAATATTTCTGTTGCCCTTGGTTCCATCCTGGAGGTTGAACACATACTATTGCTGAAAACATCATGCATTTCGGATATCCAGAGGGCACAAGCTACATCAAACACGAAAGCATCCTCTCTCAGGGCTAGCTTTCATGGTACTAGAAGGCACCAGCAGTGTTCCAAAGGAGGGAAGCCACCAACAGTCCTACCCAGCTGTGATGCCTATGAACCACAACAATGACCAGCATGGCACAATAACTCTGAGGACCAATAGTGGCACTTAAACCTTGGCAGTAATTAGCTGCTCTCTAATTGAACTTAAGGCCCACTCAACAAGAGAAAAATCAAGTCTGGCATTAGTAATCTAGCCAACTACATTGGCTAGTGAGATCATGAATCTTGGAGGAGAAACTACATCTACCACTTTACTAAATCAATAATTACGCTAAATTAATAATAATTCCAAAATGAATTCGAAACATTTATCCCTTTATCCACACATTACTATAGCTCTCATCCCTCAACAAAGAAACTTCCTTTTGCAGGGGACAGATCCTCACAGTAAAGTGTTACTGATCAAAATGCAGAGAATAAATGATTGTGTGATGCCCAGTCCCAGCTGATACACCTTTAACAAAACTCTGCACCTAAGGCTAAGGGAACACAGCAAAAGAGGGAGAAGAAAGATTGGAAGAGCCATATCAAAATGATGTCTGCTGTGAAATTTCCTTTAGAAACTTCAGGGAAGCTATACCTATGAAGTTTCAACACCAAAGCTGTCTAGATGAGATCCGAACCAAGATGACACCAAATGTGACATGGAAGGGGGGAAATCACAGGCCTAACACTGGACAAAGAACTACAGGTAACTATGGAATGGTGAAAGCAGGAAAAATTGTGTTCTTCAGGGAAGAGTCTTCTACAATTTCTTTTTCAAAAAGCAAGTGATCAGCCCTGAAATCACACACACACACACACACACACACACACACACACACACATAACATATGGACTGAACAGATTATATTTATGTATTTAGGAACACACACACACAATTTGTAACATTTCTAGACAACGAGGCCAGAGGCCCAAATAAAGGAACTTATCATTCAAAATTATTACCACAGCTGGAATATACAACATTTAGAAGAATTTCATGAGCAATAACCTCAGAGCACATTTTACTTTTGTGCAAAAAAAAAATACTAAATAATTTTGAAAATGACACTTGCACTGAAGCTGAGGACTGTTCTCATTATATGCATCAGAGCCAGAGTCAATATCAACAGTCAACCACTCCACTTTCTTACTGTCTACATCAGATGGATTTATATTATCTTACTGCATAGGAAGTCTGTGCATCTGTCCCAAGAACCACACCGAGTACAAAACTGCCCTGCTTGATAAGGCCTCCTTGTCAATGTTCCTCTAGAAAAAAAGCAGAAAGTAAGAAAAGATTCAGTTTTTCTGTTATATAATGTTAATTAAATTTATGTTAAGTAAATTATTAATTTATGTTAATTAAACAACGTTGTTTCCACACCTAACTATTTTAAGATGATTTAGTTAAGAAAATTCATTTATTTTCTCTTATCTATGGGAAGACAAGCAGTAAATGAGATCCATCTATCTATCTATCTATCTATCTATCTATCTATCTACCTACATTCCTTCCTTCTTATTTTTCTTTCCATCTTTTTTTTCTTTGCCCTCCATTGTGTAGTCCCAAAGAATATTCTTTGATCCTAGGAAATAGTCAAGTCTTTGTTTCTATTTAAGATGTTGATTAGACTATTTCCCACCTATTTGGAAGTTATAGTTCTGTTACTAATAGGATTATATGACTTAGGACTTCCAAATAGAGTGCTTCAGAGGTGCAGGCTATTGGGGGTAGTCAGTTACCATAAGTGGCAGATGCTCAAGTATAAAGAAAATAGTGAGTAAGTAGAAACAACTCAGGCTTCCGGGGTTCCATCTGTGATATTGATGAACCTTTGTATGACTTACATTAGCCCAAACAACTATCTTGTGGTTAGTTTCAGTGTACTTTATGTTACAAGACTGATATATTTCTAAATTAATTCTTACTATACAAATTTCAACATAGCTTGAGTTTTAAAACCTTTCAGAGGCACTCTGTGCTATGCTCCTGTCCTGTTTCTCCTTCTTACAATGTCCATCTTGTTTGCCTTTCTGAGTAAGGATTGAGCATCTTACCCATCGTCCCCCTTCTTGCTTGGCTTCCTTAGGTGTGCAGACTTTAGTATGTTTATCCTATATTATATGCTTAATATCCACTTATGAGTGAGTATATACCATGTGTGTCTTTCTGCTTCTGGGATACCTCAGTCAGGATGATCTTTTCTAGTTCCATCCATTTGCCTGCAAATTCCATGATTTGCTTGTTTTTAATTGCTGAGTAGTATTCCATTGTGTATATGTACCACAGTTTCTGAATCCAATCCTCAGTTGAGGGACATCTATTGAAGCAGATGCTGAGACTCATAGCCAAACTTTGGGCCATGGACAGGGAATCTTATGAAAGAAGGGGGAGATAGAAAGATCTGGAGGGGACAGGAGCTCCACAGGGAGAGCAACAGAACCAAAAAATCTGGGCACAGGGATCTTTTCTGAGACTATTACTCCACCCAAGGACCATGCATGGAGATAAACCAGAACCATTGCACAGATGAAGCCCATGGCAGCTCAGTGTCCAAGGGGGGTTCCCTAGTAAGGAGAACAGGGAGTGTCTCTGACATGTACTCAGTGGCTGGCTCTTTGATCACCTTCCCCTGAGGGCAGGGGCAGGCTACAGAGTAAGATAATGCAGCCAGTCCTGATGTGACAAATAAGCTAGGGTCAGATGGAAGGGGAGGAGGCCCTCCCCTATCAGGGGAGGAGGGAAGGGATATGGGAGGAGAAGAGATAGTGATGGTGGGACTGGGAGGAGACAAGGGAGGGTGCTACAGCTGGGATACAATAATATCCAGAATTTATAAAGAACTAAAGAAGTTAAAAAGCAACAAATCAAGCAATCCAATTTAAAAAATGGGGTATGGAGCTAAACAGAGAATTCTCTCTAGAGGAATATAGAATGGCAGAGAAACACTTAAAGAAATGCTTAACATCCTTAGCCATCAGGGAGATGCAAATCAAAGCGACCCTGAGTTTTCACCTTACACCCATCAGAATGGATCAAAATCTCAAGTGACAACACATGCTGGAGAGGTTGTAGAGAAAGGAGAACCCTCCTCCATTGCTGGTGGGAATGAAAACTTGTACAACCACTTTGGAAACCAATCTGGTGCTTTCTCAGACAAATAGGAATAGTGCTACCTCAAGATCCAGCTATACCACGCCTCAAGATGCTCAAGTACACAACAAGGACATTTGTTCAACCATGTTTGTAGCAGCTGTGTTCATAATAGCCAGAACCTGGAAACAGCCCAGATGTCCCTCAGTTGAGGAATGGATACAAAAATTGTGGTACATTTACACAATGGAATACTACTCAGCAATTAAAAACAAGGAAATCATGAAATTTGCAGGCAAATGGTGGGATCTAGAAAAGATCATACTGAGTGAGGTATCCCAGGAGCAGAAAGACACACAAGCTATATACTCACTTATAAGTGGATAGTAGACCTATAAGATAGGATAAACATACTAAAATCTGTACACCTAAAGAAGCTAAACAAGAAGGAGGTCCCAGGGTAAGATGATCAATCCTCACTTAGAAAGACAAATGGGATAGATATTGGATGTAGGAGAAAACAAGTAACAGGACAGGAGCCTACCACAGACAGCTCTGAAAGACTCTGCCTAGCAGTGTATCAAAGCAGATATTAAGACTCATAACCAAACCATCAGCAGAGTGCAGGGAAACATGAAAGAAGGGGGTATTAGTAAGACCTGGAGAGGACAGGAGCCCCACAAGGACCAAATATATCTGGGCACAGGGGTCTTTTCTGAAACTGATTCTTCAACCAAGAACCATGCATGGATATAACATAGAACCCCTGCTCAGATGTAGCCCATGCAACTCAGCATCCAAGCAGGTTGCCCTAGTAAGGGGAACAGACACTGTCTCTGACATGAACTCTGCAGCTAGCTCTTTGACCTCCCCCCCACCCCGAGGGAGGAGCTGCCTTGCTAGGCCACAGAGGAAGACATTGCAACTAGTCCTGATGAGACCTGATAAACTAGGGTCAGATGGAAGGGGAGGAGGACCTCCCCTATCAGTGGACTTAGAGAGGGGCAGGGAGGAGAGGAGGGAGGGAAGGGTGGGATTGGGAGGCAATGAAGGAGGGGGCTGCTGCTGGGATACAAAGTAAATAAGCTGTATTTAATATAAAAAATAAAATTAAAGAAAGACCAAAGTAAATAAATTGTAATAAATAAAAAAATAAATAAATGAAAAGGAAAAAAATATCGTTTATTAGTGATATGAACATACACCATTTTGGAAAATGATGAAACCATACAGCAGCTCCTCTAGTTACTGTAACTAGTTAATGCTAACCTTCCTTCCTATAAGTGGTAAACATTAGAGAGTTTGTAAGTAAAGCCAATTTGCTCAAAGTATGACTGACTTTATATGAGATTGAAAATATTTCATTATAAAGTCTTTTATCAATATTATATTTAAAGCATTTATGGCCAATAAAGACTTTAAAAACATATTACAACTTAAAGTTGTAAGACTCCAAAAGTTAAAGTTGAAGTAAAACTTAAAAACTCATTTTATTTTAATATTTTTTTTAACTTTAAAATCACTTACCCTGGTGCATAGTTGCATATGAAAAGTGCTGCGTAATGGACACCTCCAATTTTTGTACATGGCGTAACAGCACAACCAACTTTGTAGGAGTTGTCCCAAACGAGCTGAAACAAACATGTCAAGGAAAATGTAAAGTTGATTTAGAAGTGCTTATCTTATCAATACTATATTCCATCCACACAGAATCTTTAACCAAGAAATTCAAGGACTATTAAAAACTGTTTTTAGACAGAGGTGGGACACTGTTGTAAATTTAGGAAGCATGTCCAGAGCTGTATGTACGTAAATATTGTCATAGTTTCATATTGTAGGAAACAGCTGAAGAACACTGCTCCAGACAATGCCAGTGGAAGTCACATCTGATGAGGCGATTTGCCAATACCTGCTTAGACTGAAAAAGTTTTTAGGTCTTCGGCACGAGAAAGGAAAATTAGGGAAAGAAGAAGAAAAGCTTTGTAAAAGTGGAGGTAAAGTAAAAGGGAGAAAAGAGAAACCCAAGGGCTACAGACAGGAAGCAAACAAGTGTAAACAACGGCACCAGCATCTCTCTTTCCTTTTATAGAGAAAGTTGGATAAGGAAATGAAAACAAAGTATGGGCTTTTCATTAGAAAAGATTAAGAGGAGGTCTGCTTTCCAGAACATAAAAAAGAGATGCTGAATTGGAGGGTAGGGGTTGGGGGGGGGGGGCAAAAAGACTGCAGTTATGAGAGGTATTCCAGAAATGCTCAATATTAGTAAAATTAATTTCTTTCAAGTAAAGAAAAAGTTCTTCTTTTGGCTTATAACCTGTGGGGAAGGAGAGCCATTTCTCTCTCCTATTCAATTTTAACAAACTTGAGTTGTAATAAAATTTTAATTTGTACAGAAACAACTGTGATACATTAAAGACTAGACACAGACAATCTGGCCAGCAGGTGGTGGCGCACACCTTTAATCCAGCACTCAGCAGGCAAAGGCGGGTGCATCTCTGTGTGTTCGAGGTCAACCTGATCTACAAAGTGAGATCCAGGACAACCAGGGCTGCACAGAGAAACCCTGTCTCAAAGGCAGAACAAAACATAAAAACAAAGCAAACAAAAACAAACTCTGAGGATAAACCACTTGCCGAGGGACATAAGCGAGGCCCTGGGACCAATTCCTATCACTCCAAAAATAACAGAATAAAATATAAGAGTTGAAGTAAAGTCTAGCAGTTCTAATACAGGAAACAAAAATGTCTCGGTGACTTGAATTACAGAGCAGAAAACTGCATAGTAACAGGAAAGAGATTAAAGTTAAATTAAGCAGCCTGGCTTTCCTATCAGTAAGGAATATGGAGGAACTGATAAAAAAAGATCTGATCAAAAATTCTTTGAAGAATTCATCTGCTAGAAAACAAGGAGTAGAGTTACAACTGTGAATAAATTTCAAAATTATGTTTTACATGAAAATAAGCTGACTGAGACAAACCAAGTTATATTTTAAGTAAACAACTTCATTCAAAATCTCTTTGATGCCTGACATAAATATTTACTGAGGAAATTAGTTAGGGTCATGTTGTTTTGAGACTATGTGGGTAGAATGACAAGGTCTCTGGTCTTGGTTTACTATGAGCTATTTAAGTTCCTGTGTGAAATAATAAAGGTGAATACAGAAAATGAAAGGTTGTTGAGGATTCCTGGAGAGTAAGGTGGGAGCTGGAATGCTGGGCATGAGTCCTGGAAATAACAGTGGAAGTTGACGGATTAGCCACATAGTCTGTCTACTAATCTGTGGAGAATTAGGACACCTTTTTGTTTGCGCATGGTTCATAATTCGTAAGTCATTGTCTTTAAAAGAATCTTCCTTCCATTTACTTCTACTGTGCACTGTTTTCAGAACAAACCCCTTGACCTTAAGGTATGCAGACAATGACTATTTCTTGTATGATTCACATAATGGATGGAATGGTGGATATTTAAAGACCCAGAGAGGATTAAATTGTTTTATTGTATGGAGGGAGTCATAGTATCACTCGAGCTTATAAATTCAAAACAGAGAAGTAGGTAAAGCAATTAAGAAGGTCACTAATTTAATAACTATACATATCAGGTACCTGCATATAATGAGAACAGTCCTCAGCTTCAGTGCAAGTGTCATTTTCAAAATTATAACTTTTCCTTTGTTCATGCCAACTTCTGATAGCAATACTTGCAGTAAATTCATTTTCAGGACCAACCCACATGTTTTCACCAATACCATTAAATACAGGGTGTGACTCATGCACCGTATCTAAATGAGTATTACGCTGATACATACATTTCTTCCCCCATGCTCTAGCAGTACGAGACAGAGCTACATCCCAAGTCTGAAAATAAACACACACAAAACAGAGAAAACAAAATAATTAAAAATAACAGTCTATCTCCAAAGCTCTGGTGGTTTTTAACCGAAAGTATGTGGATGAAGCCTCTAAGAAGGGGGTCAAAGATACCCTTATCCAGTATGGTCAGACCCTGCTTAGAGCTGACCCCATCGCTGTGAGTCCAAAATGTTTGGAGGTCCTGGTGCCTGTGCTCGATATCAGAAATCCTAAGCTAAGCCCATCTCAAGGATCAGGGTTGACTTTGTAGTAAACATCCTAGGATTTTAATGTTACCGTTAAAAAACATTAACATTGCTTTAATGTTTTAATTTACTTTCTTGGTATTTAATCCCTTAGGGAGAACTAGACCAAGTTTGCATTATTTTCTTCTGGGCAATATTTGTAGGAGTAACTTTTTTCAGGTCATCAAAAATAAAATGACTACTTCCTAAGATAAAAGTCTACTAGTAGGTCTTAACTGACATATTCAAGTGGAAGATTAAACTAATTACTGTAGTTCTCTTTTATATAGTCTTTTCAGGATTATATAAGCTTACATACAGTTTGATCAGAGTACACATTTTTAATGTTATTTTGCGCTCAGACAATTAATGTATAGATGGAACAGCAAAGATTTTTCTGATTTTAATGCCAAAATCTGGGATCAGTTTTATCATACATATAAATCTCCTTTAAAAGGATGACGAAAGTTATCATAAGCAGATACATGAGAAAACAATGACAATTCAAACCACAAGTAAGGAATAATTTTCCAGATGAAAAAAATGAAGTGAATATTTTAAAACTATCAAGAAAGTTTTAAGAAATAGGCAAAGGATAATTAACACACACACACACACACACACACACACAACCAGCCTTACTTATAGTGAAAGAATAAAATTAAAACCACTCTCAGATATTATCTCACCACTAAAACTCCAAAGGTCCAGCAATATTTTTCTTGCATCACTGGTCCAGCTGCAGTTTATACTATTATAAGGGTGAAGCAACGTCACATTTCCAAATGGTGTGCCAGTTGGAGAAGGGGCATGGGAAGAGATGAGGGAGGGAGAGATGAAGGGAGGGCAGGATTGGGAGGGGATAAGGGTGGGGGCTACACCTGGGATACTAAGTGAATAAATTATAATTAAATAAAAAATTACATTAAAAATATCATAGAAAGATGGAGAGAAAAGAAGTGACTGAAAATCAACTTCATGACAATGAATCAGAATGTAAAACACAGAGAAAAGGAAATATAAATGAAAAAGAAGAGCTATGTATAAAGAGAAAGTCAAACATTTATTCTGTATGATGAAGGTGAGACTACAGAGGCTGCATTTGAGGCAACTTCCACTGATGAAGAATTTCAGGTTTACCAGCAGACATAAACACACAGATTCAAAAGGACCAAGGCCGGGTAGAAAGCAGCTCAAATTGTAGAGCTGCAAGAGAAAGAAGAAATAGTAACACCAAGGGACCTTAAACCTCAGTACACTTCAGAACCATCTATATGACTTTAAATTAAAATACAGACTATTGGAATCCAAACCTGGATTTTGAATTTAGGAGGATCAGAGGAGAGCCTGAAAACTTTTCTTTCAAACAAATTCACTGGAAGTTTCAATGTGTAGGGACTATATTTTAGAAATCTGTTAGGTTAGTGAAATAGAAGAAATTAACACTTTTAAAGGGTTTATTAGCTGTACAATCTAAGTGGTACTTAAAAAAGTCAAAAGCAATAGAGGATAGAGGAAACCATTGCATGGGGAAGAAACAGGGGGAGAAGACGGGGAATCTCTGGGGCTTGCTGGCTGCCAGCATAGTACAATAAATGAACTATTAAAGATGTATTTTTTAAAAGTCTCATGCCATAGTCAACTTTATTCAAAGTATCAGACAAATTATACTCTTAGGTGTAAGAAGAGGCACTCGAGTGAAGGATATAATTACAAAGACAAGCCACATGTGGCCAAAAGATGTTTTTCCATAGAGGCATATAAACAACCACAGCCAGTTGTGACGAAGTAAACTCACACCTATGTGCCACATGTGGGAGGGAATTTAAAGATGTATTTTAAGTGCAAGGAAATTTAGAAATGATTTGAGTGAAACAGGAGGTCACAAGTAGTATGCACAATTACATACAATTCTATATGCTAACAAAGAACAATCTGAACAGAAAAAATAGGCAAGTAATTGCACCATAACAACACTAAAAAATAACCTTATCCAAACTGGACTTTTTAAAGACCACAGAATGTTGTTTAAAAAAATTAAAGAAGATACTAATTAAAAGACTGTGATCTATGGCCAGAGACTGGAGACAATATTAAAATGCCCTCACTACACAAAATATTCTGCAAAGTAGTGTGATTCCCCCCCCCCCATCAAAAGCAATTCAGGCAGACTCTTGGGGACATTAAATTTAGTAATAATAATAATTTTAAAAAGGGAAACAAATGGAGAGGGCTTGGCAGACTGTGAAATAAGATAAAGAGCTCAGGAATAATTTTCTGCACACACACACACACACACACACACACACACGAAACTGGTTTCTACACAGGCTGCCAAGACCATAATTGACAAACACCAGTACTTTAAACCATGCTCTGGGAAAACTGGATATCCATCCGCACACAAAAGAGTAAAATTAGACCCTTATCCTGTACCATATCAACTAATTAACCACAAATAGATCAAAGAACTAACTGTAAGACCTAAAATTGTGAGTTTTTATTTTTAAAGAAAATCTAGAGAACAACCGCATAAAGTGGATTTGCAATGATTTCTCTAATACAGTGCCCCAAAGCATATGCATGAAGGAAAAAGAGAAGATGTCATCAAAGTTTTAAGGCCTTTTCCATTTTATTACTTCACGTATGTTTCTCCTGCGAGCACATATGTCCACCACTTGCATGCCGATGCTTCAAGAAGACACAGAAGGGTGTTAGAGCCCCCCTTGGAACTTTAATTACAGAAATTTGTGAGGTCTGGGAGCTGAACCCAGGTCCTCTGCAAAAGCAACAAGTGCTCTTAACCTTTGAGCCATCTCTCCTGTGCCAAGACTTTTACTATCAATAGATAGGCAACCCACACAAAGAGAGAGAGCATCCGTAGATAATCTCTCTCATACTGGCCTCCCCACTCTTCTACCTGCTGTCGTCTCTTCACACAGTTCTCTATTCCCTCTCATCTCCCTTCTTTCTCTCTTTTCCTCTTTCCTGGTGGTGGGGGTGGGGATCGGGCAAAGGAAAGCACGGGAAAGGGGGAAAGGAAGTGAGAAAAAAGAAGAAAGAAAATAGTGACAAAATTCACACCAACTTTTATTTAGAAAAGTAAATTTAGGGTACAGCCTAAAGTTAAACCTAGAATGTTTCATTTCAAATGTTACAAGTCTATGATGTGAGCTCACAAATCTGGTGTTTTCTGTTCTTCTCTTTATTGAAATAGTCTCTGTCTTTCAGAGATCACAAACAAAGCTTACAAAGGTTATGCCTGTTTACTCATTTTTAAGAGGAAGGATAATTCAAATTTGGGGAAACAGTAACAAGGAGTAGAAAATACAAAACACTGGCTGGAAAAAAAATATCTTTAGCAAAAAGGACTATGTGAGAAAATACCCACTAAACAAGACATAGAAAATGAAACAAGAAACTGATGGCTAATTGAATTAGCATTCCAAAAAGTGGCATTAGGTCCTACGAGGTGGCTCTGTTGGTGGAGGCACCTGGCTACTTGAGAGCCCACAGGGCAGGACAGAACCAACTGACTCTGCACGTGGTCCTCTGACACCCAAATGCTTGTCATGGCTTGTGTGTGTGTATATACAAATGAATAAAAAATTAACACTAAAACCAAAATCCCATTTCATAATTAATTTAGCAAATGATTGAAACTATCCAAGCCAGTGAAGATGTAGAAACATAACACTTGCATGTTGTTGGTACTTGCTGAATTTTCCAGTTTTTGACAATGGTAACTGCTACATTCCAGTTTTGTTTTTGTTTTTGTTTAAAAAAAAACATTATACCTTTAATGTTCTATTTCAGAACTTCTTGTGGAAGAACTAATCCTCAAAACAGAAAACACATATGTCAAGGATGGCAGTCCTATGTAATTTATAGTGTAAATTAGAAGTGCTTAATTGGCTAATACAGAAAGAGTTATTTACTTGCTGGATTTTTGCAGTGATTTTTTTTTTTTTTTTTTTTAGTGAAATCATGAAATCTCTGTATCAATAGAAATAAAATGGTGAAAATAGAAAAAAAATGGTGTTGAGGGTCAACAAGACTTTGAAAGAAAAATGAGGGTCTGTACGAGGATGAAGAGTTTGCAGGACTCTCCTTCCAGACAACCCTTGGCTTCTCAGTCCTTGTGATTTCCATGAAAACAATCCAGAGGAGACAGGCAGTTTGTAGTGCAGAAGACAGGGAGAGCTGATAGCCTCTGTTCACGGGGTAAGGGTGGGCCATGGCCAGAGCAACCATTGGGCCAATCTACCTTTTAGACAGGCTTTATTTACTTCTAGTCTTTAGAAAAAAAAAAAAAAAAAAAACAAAAAAACAACAGTTTTCCTAAGGGCATCTTCCTTCCAGATGTTTGAGAGGCCCATTGAGACTGAGGGCAAGGAGTCAGACATGCCCCTTTCTTTGTCATAATGTGTCTTCTTGGAATTAAGTTTAGATAGCCAATTAATGACCTTTAAAAGGGCAGTTCAGGAGTTACATCTCCTTTCAAGGCCAGATGTATCTCAGGGCTCATTCCTCTGACCAGTAATTAAGAATCCTGCAGCCCTTCCCATTAGAAGCTACCGATTACATGGAATCACCGAGCCCCAATGTCTTCTGATCCTGGTAATATCCAACTAGCTACCTAACAAGGGGGCTAAGACAAACACTTGGAGCATTTCAGAGGTCCCCTGTGGAAGGCTCCTGTCTTGTTCTGTCTTCTCCTAGACCCCTTGCTCAGAGGAAGCCCACAGGCTGCTCAGTTTTCAAGTTAATAAGGGGAACAGGGGCTGTCTTTGACATGAACTCAGTGGCTGGCTCTTTGTGCATCACCCCCTGGGGGGTGCAGCCTTGCCAGGCCACAGAGGAAGACAATGCAGCCAGTTCTGATGAGACCTGATAGCTAGGGTCAGATAGAAGGGGAGGAGGACCTCCCCTATCAGTGGACTAGGGAAAGGGCATAGGGAGAGATGAGGGAGGGTGGGTGGGACTACGAGGAAATGAGGAGGGAGGGGGCTGCAGTGGGAATACAAAGTGAATAAATTGAGATAGATAGATAGATAGATAGATAGATAGATAGATAGAGAGATAGATAGATGGATAGATAGACAGACAGGCAGACCATTGGAGCAAAATTCAGTGAAGGGATAAAAACAAACAAAAGTCTGGAAAACTAAAAGAAAAGAACCTTAATAATCAAGGTTTCTTGTTTTTGCTTTTTTTTAAAGGCAGAATTAATATGAGAAGATTTAAAAACGGAAACAACTTCAAAATTTTAAATTAATAGGATCTAACCTTATATCTGTGTCACCCCGAGTGTTTCACTTTCTAATTCACGTCCAAGGATTCTCTCTACTCAGTATTGTTACGTGAATGATCATCGATAAGAGTGCATCGGTTCTTAATGTTTGAAAGAACAGTGGCAGTAAAACACAGTTTCTAAATTGGCGTCCCTTAAAATTTGCACCTCCGCATTCTACCCCAGCTTCTTTCATGCTTGGTCCCATGTAAAACCACAGAACTGATCTGTATCAGGCAGGCAGTGGTTATATATGTATTTTAAAACTTAAATGAGTATGTTTCTCTGGGTTTCCCCATGCTTTGGAGAAGTGGCCTGGGTGGTGGGAGCGTCGGATGACAGTCTCACCATGAAGCGCAGGTTAGCCCCTCTGGGGAAGACGTGGCCTCGGAGCTCATTATGGAGATTGACATACTCATTGATAAAGTCTACATCCTCTTCGTGCGGCAGAAGGTTGGCATTCAAACCAGAGCCCAGCAGCAGAAGCCACAGCTCGCACAGCCACAGCTCCAGCACACCCCCTGGGGTCAGGGAATGTGACCAAGCACTGCACACCACAGACGGACGCACACCGGGCTTCATGGCCACTCAGCAAGGACAAACCAGTGCACATGCGCCAGCCCGCCGCTGCCCCTGCCAATCTACGGGTCGACAGAGAGCTCTTAAGTGGAAGGCGAAGGAGGGGCGAGAAGCGGGCGGGGAGAGAAATTTATGATAAATGTCTTCTGAGAGACCAAAGTCAGATGGCAGTTAAACGAGCACGTGTTTTCTGCAAGGCTAGTTGAGCACTAGAGTTGATGTCTGACACTGAAGGGCGTGCCATCGTTTACTGATCAAACATTGGTTTGTACCACAAGTGTTAACAAAGAATTAACAAATCTGAGGTACCTTGGAAGGGGAAATCATTATTCTTCCCGTGTTGCTGGTGAATATCCGGCTCACTTTTATTTATTTATTTTTTATCAGTTGAGTTGTGTGTTTTTATTGCTGTCGCTCTTAGGGACAGAACAGTCTAAGATTTATCCAAAAATATCTAAGAAGTGTTGTTAAAAATTATCTTCTATTTACGTGACGAAAAGCAATAAGCCTACACAAGATGATTTGAGTCGTGCCTTTATTCTTTCAGTGCTTATTGCGAGGCAGCATATTAAGTGGTTGAGAAGGACCGGTAGACAAGACATAGCCCTTTCTCTCAAAGGTCAATAAAGCAATTCTGTATCTTGAAGATATTTTGACACTTGAACGGGGTCCATTTATTATATATCGCCCGTCCAATTATATAGGAAAGTCCTGAGTAGCTCATTTTATTACTGGACATCTAATTTTTTTGATAAATATTTCTTTAATACTTCTTATATGATAGAGGCCACGATGCTATAAAAGCTGAGCGAAGTAGAAACGAGCCTATCCAGTGCTATACATAATTTATTAAGCAATGAATTACAATGCAGTTGTGAATATTTTTAAAGAATTTATCTCACTAAACTGGTCTATCATTATTTTAAATAGTTGGAAAATATGGACTGGAATGTTGTTTGCTTCCAAGTTTGGGCAGTTATAAACTGAGCTACTAGAAGCATAGGCTTGAAGATTTTTGTATGGAAATTATTTTCAACTCTCTTGCACATAATGCAAAGAAATATACTGACTGATGATATGGTAGGAGTGTGATCAGATTATAAAATATATTACATATATTATACATATGTTACAGATGATATATCATGATAATTATATATATTATCATTATTACTGCTTATGTGTCTGTGTGTTTGGGCCATGGTACAGGCACTCATGTTTAGGTCAGAGGACAACTTTGCAGTGCCGTTTCTCCTTTTCTACCCTTATGTGAGCTGGAATTCAAGTCACCAGGCTTGCTTTCAGGTCACCAAGCTTTCCTAACATCTTGACCTGATGACCTATTTCACAGGTCCCATGCTCACTTTTATAAAAACAAATCCAAAACCCAAACCCAAAACCAAAACAAAACAAAATTGTGTGTACTGCTTTCCGTTTGCATTCCTGCTGCTTCGCATAATCTATTCACATTTGGTATTGTCAACTTTGGAGGCTTTTAGTAGGGGGATAGAGTCGTTACACTTAGTCTTCCTCAATCATTTTTTAATTAAATTTTTATTTTTTACATTAATTACACTTTCTCTTTGTATCCCAGCTGTAACCCCCTCCCTCATTTCCTCCTAATCCCACCCTCCCTCCCTCATCTCCTCCCTGCCCCTCTCCAAGTCCACTGATAGGGGAGGTCCTCCTCCCCTTCCATCTGATCATAGCTCATCAGGTCTCATCAGGACTGGCTGTAGTGTCCTCCTCTGTGGCCTGGCAAGGCTGCTCCCCCCATGTCAGAAAATGCTAACTTTAGAGTGAGCTAGTTTTAGAAAGCAAAGGACAGCAATATGTAAATAGTCTCTGAGAAAGCATCTATGAAAGACACATTCTCTCTACTGTATTGTTCATAATTATTAGATAAAGGAACAATTAGATTTTATTCATAATTATTAGATACAGAGACAATCAGAGTTGAATGTTGAGTCTAGCACTTTCCCGCTGTAGGATCTTGGGTAAATGCTTGACTTAATTATAAACAAGGTGTTAGATAAGTAGCTGTACTCCCAGGCATATTGGTGGAACTTGGTAGGATAAAGTATCAGGACCGTTACCTCCAAACTGGAAGTGATATGAGCCCCTCTTAGTTTACTGTCTTCGCATAGTTACCAGAATCACCTAATTCCGGCTCTGACCTCTCTACTAGCATAATGATTTCCTGTCTTGCCTTTACTCTCTGTCAATTCTCTTCAACTTCAGCTATGTATGTGACTAGTGACATAAATAGTTATTCTTTTAAAACTTGCTTTTTAAAAGTCATTTTTAAAATCCAGCACTGAAAACAGTGCTATTCAATGAATATTTGTTGGCTGAATGAAAAGGTAAAGACTTCCACAGATTTACTTATTTTATTTTTGTATCCATGAATATACATGAAGAGAAAATCTTCACCAGGAAGAAACATTCTGTTAGTGTGAAGGAGGGAAAATCAATACATGTAACCTATATGTTAAGTGTACTGTGCACATACATATTAAATCCTTAAAAAAAAACAAAAAAAGTTATTCTTCCTTACTCTAATGATTTAAATGTACAGTACCTTTTTATATGCTTTTTTTCCCTTACTGTGGCTGCTAAGGTTTTTGAACCATTTTTATTTCTAATGGGTTTATTTAGTAATAATTGTTGAGTTTAAAGAGCTGTTTGCATGTTTTGGATAGCTTTGGATAGCAGTCACTCATCAGGTATGTTTTTGAAAATATTTTTCCTGCTTTTTTTTTTTTTGTCAGCAGCTTCTGAGTCTTCAAGTTTCAGTGGAGTCTGTTTTATTAACTTGGTCTTCTCTGTCATAGATCATGCCTCTGGTGCTGTATGCAAAAATTCAATGCCAAATAGAGTTGAGAAACACTTCTTTTGCCTTTTGTCTCCTACAAATGATTGTAGAGCACCATTATAATAGGATTCCTTTTTCGTTTTGTTTTGTTTTTTGTTTTGTTTTGTTGTTTTTCAAGACAGGCTCTCCCTATGTATCCCTGTCCTGAAACTCACTCTGTAGATCAGGCTAGGTTAAGTTCAGCTGCCTCTGCTTATGTATAATAGTACTCTTAAATGTTTGTTAAATTTTACTAGTGAATTTATGTGGGCCTGATGCTTTTTATTTCATTGATCATTTTTTTTCAATTTATTTAAGAAGCATACGCCTATTCAGTTTTTGTTTCTTCTTGTATGAGTTTAATTTGGCTACTAAAATGTTATGAGAATTATAAACATTTAAGCCAGGCATGGTGGTGCATGCCTTTCATTGCTCTCTGGGAGGCAGAGGCAAGCAGATCTCTGTGAGTTCAAGGTCGGCCTGGTCTACAGAGTGAGTACAGGAAAGGCAAAGCAACACAGAGAAACAACTGTTTCGGAAAAAAAAACAAAAAATTACAAATATTAAAAATAAAGTTTTATGTCCATTTAAATGAGAACAAAGAACAAATCTAAAAGTACGCAAAGGTGTGATTTTGTTCGCTGCCTTGATCTTTGAGTATACTGTAATTTTTGTGCTTTTTTTCTCAGCCTTTCCTGTTCCTTTGTGTGTGTGTGTGTGTGTGTGTGTGTGTGTGTGTGTGTGTGTGTGTATGTGTGGTGCATGTGTGTTGGCCCAAGGGTGACATGGACTGCCTTTCTGGATCGCACCCCACATTCTATGTTGAGACAGGATCTTTGAATTGAACCTTGCTGATTGCAGGTTAGCTAGCCAGCCTGCTGCAAGAATCCTTTGTCTCTCCTCCCCACATAGTGGTATTAGGCCACTACTCCAGAACCCAGGGGTGCTGAGGGTCTGAGCGTTGGTCTTGACAGGTGCACATACGCACAAGAAGACACACATACATGTGCACTATCAGTAAACAACCTTAAAAAACAAAAACACGACTTTATTCCAATTTCTTCACTAATATATAATAAACATTATTATTAACTATACATATACATGTTTCAGAGTATATAAACAGTGTATCTAATATATTATATTTATATATTTATATATCATATATCCTCTTTGAATTGAAAAATAGACATTAAATTTAGATTTCAGACAAAAATACAGAAAATACAACAGAGAACTAAACAGGTAGAGTTTCAATTAAAAAATAGTCTTTTATTATAGTATTTAAAAATTTCTCCTGAGTAGAAAAATCAATTACAGTATTCTCTGAAGAGAAAAAGCTAGCACAAGTAGTTGGCATGTTCTCTGCTGAGGGGCACTTGCAGACGTATGACCTGTCAACAAAGCACAATGATTAAAAGCTTACTTTGATTTCAAAAAAGAACAAAAACAAAAACAAAACTAAAATACTTGTATATGTCCCGTCATGTACAATTTATGAAGTTTTAATGAAAGAAAGGAAAAACTACATAAAATGAAAAATATTGATTTGTTTTTCTGAGTTTTAAAATAAGGTAATAAACTTTGAAAAGGCTCTTAAACTTAAAATAAAAAACTTTCAAACCTTATTGTATTTAAAATCTTTACAAGGCTGTCTGTCAATGGTGTCATGCCAGTACGTATTTCTCGAATGCCTCTTGTGTTAAATGCATAAATATCTAAAATAGGTAAAAATGCAAAAACAAAAACAAAAACCCTGTATTTTGGCACCCAACCATGTCTGCTTTAAGTCTCAGAGGAAAATTCAATTCTTTTATGTGGAATTTTATAAACAATCTTCATTGCTGTAGTTGCACTTGCCCCAAATTCATCATTCCTACACCTAAAATTTCTCCTCAGTTTTGAATTTTAACAGGATCTTGTTAAAAAATTTTTTTTGTTTGCTTCCTATCCCTATTCACTAATGCATTAATCATTTACTTCCTAACATGTACCATGAATTTAGTCTTTGGACATAATGGTTATCAGAAAAAGGAAAACAGTGAAGGGAAAGCTATAATTAATGTTTTAATGTTTTTAAAAGATTTATTTATTTATGTACATGGGTACTTGAGTGTATGTACATCTGTACATAAGAAGAGGATGTCAGATCCCATGGGACTACAGGTATAGACAGTTATGAGCTGCCATGTGGGTACTGGGGATTGAACTCAGGACCTGTGGAAGAACAGCCAGTGCTCTTAACCACTGTGCCATCTCTCCAGGTGGCATTAATTTTTAAATGGAATGAAAAAAGGAATAAAAGTGGTCATTTCAGGATTATAAGAACTATGAAAAATACACATCAGACCAACAGAATATAATGAGGTACTTCCAGTAACAGCTAAAATTTGATTCCTTTGCTTTGTGTGATTTATCATATCTAATCCCCTTATCACCTCTCAAGTTATATGACCCTAGCATCCACATATTTAAACATCAGCAATATTCCTATCTTTTTAAGGAAGTAGTAAACTGAGCTAAAAAGTTTATTAATAAAGGCTGGCCAATAGAAAAAGAAAAGAACAAATGTCAGAAGTCACAGTGCTCAGATGGATTATAACTACAGACAAAACAGTTAAAAACTGAAGCAGCACATAATCATTAAAGAAATTAACTCAGTAGCTAACACATATATAACACATACGTAATAAGAACAAAGTGGTTTTATAGAGACTGTCTCCCAAATAATAAAATAAATAAATAAACAAAATAAATAAGAGTCCACATTGTGTACATTGACACCTCAGTACACATTACTACCTGGAAGCCAAAGTCATTAAAGAAGAACAAAGATGGAAAACTATATAGTAATTATAACCCTTAAATTAAATGAAAAAAATATAAAGAAAATATCCATAAGCTTCTAGTCATTTATTAAGGAAACTTCATGACCAAATTGGGTTTGTCATAGAGAAGAAATAATCCAGTGTTGGATCATTGACATATCATAACTCTTAGCATCTTTAAATTTTTACAGTGTGGTGGTGCTGTAATAGAAATTCTTTGAAGTAGTTGACAACATCAGGCTACCCACGAAAACATAGAATCCTTTTAAAAGATCATTGGTACAGGAGAAAACTTCCTGAACAGAACACCAACAGCACAGGCTCTAAGAGCAACAATCAATAAATGGGACCTCATGAAATTGAAAAGCTTCTGCAAAGCAAAGGACACCGTCATCAAAACAAAGCGACTGCCTACAGATTGGGAAAGAATCTTCACCAACCATTTATCTGACAGAGGACGTATATCCAGTATATATAAAGAACTAAAGAAGCTGAAAAGCAGCAAACCAAGTAATCCACTTAAAAAATGGAAAACAGAGCTAAACAGAGAATTCTCTGTAGAGGAATATCGAATGGCAGAGAAGCACTTAAAGAAATGCTCAACCTCATTAGCCATTAGGGAAATGCAAATCAAAACAACCTTGAGATTTCACCTTACACCCATCAGAATGGCCAAGATCAAAAACTCAAGTGACAACACATGCTGGAGAGGTTGTGGAGAAAGGGGAACCCTCCTCCACTGCTGGTGGGAATGTAAACTTGTACAACTACTCTGGAAATCAATCTGGCACTTTCTCAGACAACTAGGAATAGCGCTTCCCCAAGATCAAGCCATACCACTCCTAGGCATATATCCAAAAGAGGCTCAAGTACACAAAAAGGACATTTGCTCAACCATGTTTGTAGCAGCTTTATTTGTAATAGTCAGAAGCTGGAAACAGCCCAGATCCCCCTCAACTGAAGAATGGATGCAGAAATTGTGGTACATCTATATGATGGAATATTACTCAGCAATGAAAAATAAGGAAATCATGAAATTTGCAGGTAAATGGTGGGACCTGGAAAGGATTATCCTGAGTGAGTTGTCGCAGAGGCAAAAAGACACACACGGTATATACTCACTCATATAGACATACAACATAGGACAAACCCACTAAAATCGGTACATCTAAAGAAGCTAGGCAAGAGAGAGGACCCTAACTAAAACGGTCAATCCCCATCCTGAAAAGCAAAGAGGATGGACATCAGAAGAACAACACAGGAAACAACCTAGGAACCTTCTACAGAGGGCTTCTGAAAGCCAGAAGAAGAAAACAGGAAGCAAACTAGGAATCTACCACAGAGGGCCTCTGAAAGCCTCTGCCTTGCAGACTATCAAAGCAGATGCTGAGCCTGATGGCCAACTGTTGGGCAGAGTGAATGGAATTTTATGTAAGAGGTAGGAAATAGTGGGAGCTGGAGAGGACAGGGTCTCCACAAGGAGAGCAACAGAACAAGAAAATTTGAACACAGGGAACTTCCCAGAGACTCATACTCCAAACAAGGACTATTCATGGAGATAACCTAGAACCCCTGCACAGATGTAGCCCATGGCAGTTCAGTGTCCAAGTGGGTTACATAGTAATGGGAAGAGGGACTGCCTCTGACATAATCTGATTGGCCTGCTCTTTGATCATCTCCCCCTGAGGGGGAAGCAGCCTTACCATGCCACAGAAGAGGACAAAGTAGCCACTTTTGATGAGAACTGATAGACTAAGATCAGAAAGGAGAGGAGAACCTCCCCTATCAGTGGACTTGGGGAGGGCCATGCATGCAGAAAGGAGAGGGAGGGTGGGATTGGCAGGGGAGGAGGGAGGGGCTTATGGGGGGATCCAAAATGAATAAAGTGTAATTAATAAAAAATTATAAAAAATATTATTTATAAAAAGACTACTCTCAGGTTATGATATTATAAATAAAAATATTAATAAACCTTTAAAAAAAGATGTGTGTGTGGGAGGTTAAATTAATTTCCATTTGAGTTAAAATCTTAGAAAAAAAAGAAGAATATTTCTTTCAACCCTCCAGAAGGCCAAATTAAAAACAATCTGAAACATATTATATATAATGTTGAAATATTGTTGTCGTCAGAGTCAGGAACAAGAGAAGTTGTCTACTATCACAGTGTTAATTTCAGCACTGTAGGAAGTAGAGCTTTAAGTCACGTGTGTGAGAAAGAAACTGGTAGGAATGAGAGCCTTTTATAGGAAAGATAAGAAAATGTGTGTATGTGTGTAATCAGAATGGATTATATAGAAGTATGAAACTGTCAAACAGCAAATATAATCAATAAAAAGCTGATGATGAAAGAGAAACATTTTTTATCACAATTAATTTGGATGGAGACAGACTAGTATTTACTTCTGAATGAGCCCTATTAAATGACAGTTGTTAGAAGATATGCAAATAAACATTCCAATTAATAGCCTGAGCACAGCAGAAAATTAGACCACAGATGTATTTAATTTCTTTTTGTTTTCTTACTTGGAAAAGGAAATATCTGGGAAGGGGAAATCATCTGAACCTAATATATTTATATATAATTTGTAATAAATGCTTTTTATATTCTTATAGAAGCAACCAAATCATCTAGAAATTAAGAACTGAGGGACCACGTTTAAAACTAGAATGGTATGACTTTATCATTACTGTCTAATGCTGTCTTTTCTCTTTTGCTTACTGCAGAGGTTGTTGATGCAGTCATTGAAATCACACTGAGTGCAGGGTTCTCCTTTGATGTAAGGCATTTTGCCCGGGATATTTCCTCTGCAAAACCAGAGAACACTCATTAGCCAATGCTGCTATTTAAAACTATTTTACAGATGTGTATGCAAGCTGTTTCTTTTTCACTAACTCAAAAATGTTAAGAAGAAAGAAAAACAATGCCTGCTGTTCAATTGAAGGGTAATTTCCTATATAGTAAGAAGTCATTAAAACCTGGGATGAAAACAAAAACATGTTTATATAATATAAATGACTTTTTAAAGACACCAAAACTTTCCACCACAGTAAACCATTGTGAGAAATGAATCTACAGAAGGCTCATTTCCTATGTACTAAGAAACCATTAATACTTTCTTTTAATTTTAAATTTTATTTTACATTATTTAATTCTTTTATTTTAAAATTTTTTTTTCATTTAAAATTTACTCTCCTCCATTGCTGGTGGGAATGTCAACCGGTACAACCACTATGGAAAAAAAAATCTGGTGCTTTCTCAGACAATTAGGAATAGTGCTATCTCAAGATCCAGCTATACCACTCCTAGGCATATATCCAAAAGATGTTCAAGTACACAACAAGGACATTTGCTCAACCATGTTTGTAGCAGCTTTATTCTTAATAGCCAGAACCTGGAAACCCAGATGTCCATCAACGGAGGAATGGATACAGAAATTGTGGTACTTTTACATAATGGAATACTACTTAGCAATTAAAAACAAGGAAATCATGAATTTTGCAGGCAAATGGTGGGATCTAGAAAAAATCATCCTGAGTGAGGTATCCCAAAAGCAGAAAGACACACATGGTATATACTCATTTATATAGACCTATAAGATAGTATATACATACTAAAATATGTACAACTAAAGAAGATAAACAAGAAAGAGGTCCAGGGATAAGATGATCAATCCTCATCTAGAAAGACAAAGGGGATGGACATTGGAAATAGGAGAAAACAAGTAACAGGACAGTAGCCTACCACAGAAGACACCTGAAAGACTCTATCTAGCAGTGTATCAAAGCAGATGCTGAGACCCATAACCAAACCTTTGGCAGAGTGTAGAGAATCATAGGAAGGAAGGAGGAATCAATATATCCTAGAGGGGACAGGGAACCCCACAAGGTCCAAATATATCTGAGCACAGGGGTCTTCTCTGAGACTATTTATACAACCAAGGACCATGCATGGATATAACCTACAACCCCTGCTCAGACATAGCCCATGGTAGCTCAGTATCCAATTGGGTTCCCTAGTAAGGGGGACAGGAATTGTTTCTGACATGAACTCATGAGCTTCCCCTCCCCCCTGAAGAAGGAGCAGTCTTGCTAGGCCACAGATAAGGACAGTGCAACCATTCTGAAGATACCTGATAAGGTAGGGCCAGACAGGAGGAGAGGAGGACACTCCCTCTCAGTGGACTCGGAAGGGGACAGGGAGGAGATGAGGGAGGGAAGAGAGGACTGGGAAGGGAAGAGGGAGAGGGCTACATCTGGGATACAAGTGAATGTATAAAATTATTCAAAAATAAAAAAAGAAAAATATTTTATAATTGGTTGCTGAAATTTTGAATTTTCTGAGATATTTTTTAAAAGTGTGTGTGTGTGTGTGTGTGTGTGTGTGTGTTTCTACGCATGTGAGTGCAGGTGTTTAGAGACATAGGTCACTCTGTGAGCTCAGTAGTTCTCAATCTGTGGATCATGACCCTCAATCCATATGGGTCAAATATCAGATATCCTGAACATCAGATATTCACATTTTGATTCATAACAGTAACAAAATAACAGCTATGAAGTAGCAACAACATAATTTTATGGTTGGAGGTCACACTTGAGGAGGAACTGTATCAATAGGTCTCAGCATTAGAAGGCTGAGAGCCACTGTTCTAGATGACGTTGGTGCTGGGAATCGAATCAAACTCAGATCTTTTCAAGAGTAGTCTGAGCTCTTAACTGCTGAGCCGTCTTTCCTGTTGAGGGTTCCTATAGGTGTTAAAAGATATTAAATATGAGTCTGTCAAAACCCATAAAACTTGTGTTTATAACAAGGAATTCAAATCTTTTTATCTCCCCCACTTTGCAAGACTTTTATGCAAATATCTTAATCTCTCCAACAGGCAGTAAAAAGCATTTTTTTTTACGAAAAGGCCACTGCTGTATTCCAAGGACTTGATGACCTAGTGCAGTTACCCTTATCCTCTGGGTGTAGCAACCTTTTTACTCTTCCTTCTTCATTTCTTATGCCCCAATTCTTTCAAGACTAGCCAATCAGGTAGGGCTGTGAGCTTGGACCTCAGCCAATAAAGAGAGACATAGTTACCACCTGACTTAGAATACAAACCAAATGCACTTCTACGTTCCTCATTTCAGCACATCCTCTCAATTAAAAGTTTGCCTGCCCAAACACTTCACTTGTAGTGGTGATTTTGTCACCCTGAGCTTATTTCTTCTTTCTTCTTTCTTCTTCTTCTTCTTCTTTCTTCTTTCTTCTTCTTTCTTCTTCTTCTTCTTCTTTCTTCTTTCTTCTTCTTTCTTTTCTTCTTCTTCTTTCTTCTTCTTCTTTCTTCTTCTTCTTTCTTCTTCTTCTTCCTTCTTCTTCCTTCTTCTTTCTTCTTCTTCCTTCTTCTTCCTTCCTTCTTCTTTCTTCCTTCTTCTTCCTTCTTCTTTCTTCCTTCTTCTTCCTTCTTCTTCCTTCTTCTTCCTTCTTCTTCTGCCCCCCCTTTATTTTACTCCGCTTACTCCTCCCCTCTCCAGCTCCCCTTCCACCGGGATCCACATGTCTCTCATTAGACAACAAACAGGTTTCTAAGAGATAATAATAAAATAAATAAAATTAAACAAAAACCGGACACATCAGAACAGGACAAAACGAACAGAAAGAAGTGTGTCCACTTCTTTCAGCTCCAGAATCCTAGGTGGCGTGGGGCTACACATGTCCTGAGAATGCTCCCCCAGTTTCTGTGAGTTCATATGAGCTTTGACTTTGCTCATATTGATTTAGAAGGCCTTGCTTTCTTGGTGTCCTCCACCTCCTCTGGCTCTTTCTGCCTTCTCTTTTTTTTAGGATTTCCTGAGCCCTGAGGGCAGGGATTTGAAGGAAACATCTTGTTTAGGGCTGAGTCCAAACTTATTTCTAACAACCAGGAATGAGTGTTTTTCTCTGAGTCTATTAAAATGGTTATATGATTCTCATTTTCATGGTGATTAATGTAGTGAATCAATTTAGTATTTCAGAATATTTTTTCAGTTGATTTCTCTTTTTTATTATTATTAGTTACATTTTATTAACTCTGTATCCCAGCTATATCCTGCTTCCTCATTCCCTCCCAATCTTACTGTCCCTCCCTCATCTCCTCCCTGCCCCTTCCCAAGTCCACTGATTGGGGAGGACCTCCTCCCCTTTCATCTGACCCTGTGTATTTCAGAATCTTTAAATCAGCCTTTTATACTGAGAATCTTCTCACTCCCAGGTAAGGTACACTATGATTTTACTACAAAGTTGTATTAAATTGAGAAATTTTGTTGAGCATTTTTATGTCTGTGCTTCCGAGCCATAGTGTCTAGTCTATTGCTTTAGTTTTGTTCTCCTTTGTAACCTGTATATTTTAAGAAACTTTGTCATTTAACCCAGGCTATTAAATTTGTGGACTTAAATATATCATTCCCGTTATATGTAAAATATGTTATATGTAAAATATAATTTCTTAATATTGTTGATGTCTATCTTTTTCTTCCTACTCAGAGTGGTTTGAGAAAGCTTTGGCTTTTTGTTGATTTTCTTTTTTGTTATTATTTTGTTTGTTTTATTATTTAATGAATTGTTTACTTTGGGCTGAAATGCCCTTTCCCTGAGGTGGTTCTTAGGTGGTTTATAGGAGACACAGAGGTCCTTGGGCTCACAAACAAGCACTAAGGAAAAGCAGGCATGTTCAACACAGAGTTGTCTCTTTAAGGGAAGAGATGTATAACCTGTTGACACAGAAGTCTGGGAATGGAGATCGTCAATACTTGTGACCTCTGCAATATCTTTGGCCAGGCCATGCTCCCCAGACTCATGTTTATCTCAGACCTAGCCTCCTCTAGACCCTTATTAGGAACATTGTTTACATTAGCCTGCTTTCCCAGTTAATCTGTAGGGCCTTTCTTTATGGAAGAGTTGTCCCTTGTACTTTATAAGAGTTTGGTTGACTGAACTGCCATAGACTACCTCCGTGCAGGGGTTCCAGGCCATCTCCATGAATGGTCCTTGGCTGGATTATCAGTCTCAGAAAAGGCCCCTGTGCCCAGACTTTTTGGATCTGTTGCTGTCCTTGTGGAGCTCCTGTCCTTTCTAGGTCTTACTATCTCCCACTTCTTTCATAAGATTCCCTATACTCTGCCCAAAGTTTGGCTATGAGTCTCAACATCTGCCTCAATACCCTGAAGGTTAGAGCCTTTCAGAGGCCCTCTGTGGTCGGCTCCTGTCCTGTTCCTTGTTTTCTCCTTCCTCTGATGTCCATCCTTTTTGCCTTTTTGAATGGGGATTGAGCATCTATGGCAGTTCAGTATCCAAGTGGCCTCCATAGTAATGGGGACAGGGAGTGTCTCTGACATGAACTGATTGCTCTGCTCTTTGATTACCTCCCTCTGAGGGGGGAGCAGCCTTACCAGGCCACAGAAGAAGACAATACATCCACTCCTGATGAGACCTGATATACTAGGGTCAGAGGGAAGGGGAGGAGTACCACCCTTTTCAGTGGACTGGGAAAGGGACACAGGTGGGGAAGAGAGAGGGTGGGATTGGGAGAGGAGGAGGGAAGAAGGTATGGAGGGGGGATACAAAGTGAAAAAACTGTAATTAATAAAAATAAAAATAATTAAAAAAGAGTTTGGGTGAAATCACTTAAGCTTTGTTGTACACATGGGATTGAGTTAATTATTGCTAGAAAACTTCCCTCAAATTATACTGTGCTTGCATATTGCTAAAATAAACAACAGAGCATCAGATTCTTGACGTTTGAACCAACACTGGCTACTGTGTCCTGTTGAACCCAATTTTCTTCTTCTTCCCATGGATGGACACACGGCTGGATGTGGTGTTTACAGAGAGCCCCCACCACGGGTGTGGTCATTAACTGTAAAGCATTCTCCATGTCCATTTTAACCTTCATTGCTTTAATGAAATTCTAAACACCGTTTTTGTTTTGTTTTGTTTTCGTTTTTCCCCCCATTCAGTTCAAATACTAGTTTCCATGTGATACCTCCTCTGATTCACAGTTCATCTCTAAGTATGTTTCTGTTGAAAGTTCTAAGGGCTATTCTGCTATTGACTTGTCAGTGATTACACTGTGGTCAGACAATAAACTCTATTATTTTAATCTGCCTAAATTTATTAACACCTTGTATAACCACTTTGGAAATCAATCTGGCACTTTCTCAGACAATTAGGAATAGTGTTACCTCAAGATCCAGCTATACTACTCCTAGGCATATATCTAAAATTTGCTCAAGTACACAACCAGGATATTTGCTCAACCATGTTCATAGCAGCTTTACTTGTAAGGGACAACCAAGATGTCCCTCAAATTGTGGTACATTTACACAATGGAATAAGACTCAGCAATTAAAAACAAGGACATCATGAAATTTGCAGGCAAATGGTGGGAACTAGAGATCATCCTGAATGAGGTAACCCAGAAGCAGAAAGACACACATGGCATATACTTACTTATAAGTAGATGTTAGACACATAATATGGGATAATCATACTAAAATTTGTATATATAAAGAAGCTAAGCAAGAAGGAGGACCCTGGGTAAGATGCTCAATCCTCACTCAGAAAGGCAAACAGGATGGACATTTGAAGAAGGAGAAAACAGGGAACAGGACAGGATCCTACCACAGAGGGCCTCTGAAATACTATCCAGCACGGTATCAAAGCAGATGCTGAGTCTCACAGCTAAACTTTGGGCAGAGTGCAGGGAATCTTATGAAAGAAGGGGGAGATAGAAAGACCTGGAGAGGACAGGAGCTCTACAAGGAGAGTAACAGAACAAAAAAATCTTGGCCCAGGGGTCTTTTCTGAGACTGATACTCCAACCAAGGACCATGAATGGAGATAACCTAGAACCCCTGCACAGATGTAGCCCATGGCAGCTCAGTCTCCAAGTGGGTTCCCTACTGATAGGAACAATGATGGTCTTTGACATGAACTTAGTGAATGTCTCTTTGATCACTTCCCCTTGAGTGGGGAACAGTCTTACCAGGCTACAGAGGAAGACAATGCAGCCAGTCCTGATGAGACCTGATAAGCTAGGGTTAGATGAAGGGGAGTAGATCCTCCCATATCAGTGGATTTGGAGAGGGGCATGAGAGGAGATGAGGGAAGGAGGGTGTGATTTGGAGGGGAGGAATGAGGGGGTACAGCTGGGATACAAAGTGAACGAACTGTAATATAAAAAAAGAAAAAAAATGACCTTCTTTCCTCAAAAATAGTGCTCTTAAAAATTATTTCGTTCATTTTCTCATCCCATTGTTCATTTTATTTGAGCTGTGTTTGCTAGCCTTTCTGTGTTTTACATTTAGGTCATCTTGCAGCACTTTCTTTTATATTACCCTTGCTTCTGTGTTTGTGTGTGTGTGTAAAAACCAACGATCGGTGTCTTTCTCAGTCATTTTCCAGCATTTTTTTATATAGTTTCTCACTGATGGACTTGACTGCCAAGCTCACCAGCAGCAGGGATCTTCCTGACTCTGCCTATTCCATACCAGAAGTGCTGGATTTTTAGGAGTGCCCATGTACTTGTTCTTTTACATGGGTGCTGGGGACAGAACCCAGGTTCTGATGTTTTTAAGACAAACACTTTATGGACTGAGCCATCTTCCCAGCCTCTATTTTTCAAATTTGAGGGATATTTTCCATCATCTCCATTCTTACATAGAAATAGTTCATGGGAGAGGCTTTTCATTTAAGCAATACTCTTGTCATCATTCCATTTTCACCTGCAAGGTTAACTTAAAGGAAAACTTCATCAAAGATACTTTAGGGCTGCCCAGTATAAGATTTCGTACTTGTAAACATTTGAGTTGTTGTTGTTGTTGTTTTGTTTTGAGACAGGATCTTTCTATGAAGTCCTGCCTGACCTGGAACTCATTATGTAGAGAAGGTTGGCATGGAACTCACAGAGATCCAACTTCCTCTGCCTCTGGAGTGCTCCAATTAAAGGTGTGCATCACCACACCTAGCTTTGTAAACATTTGTTAACAGCAGTTATTTCAACTTAGAACGTTTTTAAAGCAAATTAACTTACCCTGGTGTATAATTACATACATAAAGTGCAGCTGATCTTCCCAAGAGATGAGGACAATTTACAACTGCACAACCAACTTTATACGTTTTGGCCCAAACTAGCTATAAGGAAAGGAATTAAAAAGTAACATATTAAAACAAACCATATAAACAACTAGTCTGGAGAATATGTGTGATCTTAATTATGATGCATATATGTTTACTGCATTCTTCTAATATCTAACACATTAAGTTATATTTTGTTAAGGCTGCTTTTATAAGCACTAAATGTTTTTTCTTCAGAAAATAACTCACAAACCAAAAAGACAACTTAATAATTGAATCATACTATAATACATTGTTAAAATCATAATTTCTTTTAGATAAATTAGGAAACATTTTAATTCTCTCCATTGTCAGTGCTATGAAAAACATCAAACTCAGAGTAAGACTGAAAATAATAATCAACTTTTTTCTTTAAAAAGAGTATTGCTAAATGGTTGTGCCTTTTAAAGTTTACAGCTTTTAAATTATTTATCAAATCATAAGACTGGTATGGATTAAGAATATGTGAGGTTTATTTAAAAGGTCAATGGTAAGACAGGAAATTTTTGATATTTTGAGTTTCAAGGAAAATTAATTTCAAAAGAAGAAGGCTTGTGTGGAAAATGAGCCACAAGAAAGAACTAATGATATGATGAACATCTCAGGTCCCTTGCATCAGTGATGGAATGGAATTTTTCCTATTCTCAAAATGAAAAGAGAAGGGGATATTTTATTTATCCCTCTTGAAAATGAAATAATCTTTTCTAGTGACCAAAGATATTTTTCTAACTTTTTAAACTTTATAGTTCCATTAACATATAATTATAATAATATATAATTATAATCCATTAAAATGGAGTATTCTATTCCACAAATTGTGACAACAAGCACTTTTTCTCGTGGCTGAAGTACAGCTATAGTTCATCATTTTGCTGAACATATGTGAATGGATCTTTGGCTGCCTGAGAGACACCATGGTTCAAGAACGGGCGTGGTGAGCTGAGGACTAAGAGATGAGTTTGCTTCTCACCACACATCCAGCTCAGACTGGCAGATTGTATCCGAGCTTAGTTTCTCATTGAATAAGAATAAGATTAGGTTAATTATTAAAGGATCCTTTACATTTTGCATATCATAAAGTTACTTAATAGAACAACTGCAAGTGTATATATTTTCAAGGAATGTTTAGAATCTATAATCTGTACCACAATATTCCATCATGTGCCCAGTGTGTGTGTGTGTGTGTGTGTGTGTGTGTGTGTGTGCGGTAGATGGGCTCATGTGTATGTGTAGGTGCATGGGTGTCTACATGAATGCAGGCAAGGAGTGGCTGTCAGGTTCCTGCTGGATTGTTCTACAGCATATTCTCTGAAAATGAAGTCTCTCATTGAACCTACTTAAGCTGTCTTCATCCTGGCCAGGGCTGGGCTTATAAAGATACGTGGCCATGCCCGGAGTTTTATGTGAGTTCTGGGGATTCCAGGTAAAGTCATTATGCTTGCACAATGAAGTGCTCTTAAATATTGATCCATCTCCCAGGCTTGGCTAGGTATATTTAAATTGTGATGTGTTTAGGTTTGAGAAGTTAAGATATGTCAACAGTGTATTATATAGCTTTAAAGTGTAGTTGTCTTAGGAAGTGGACTAGATCTAAAACTTTTACTTATGTTAAATACAACTTTAAATAAGTAAATGACAAATGCAAGACATTTTAAACCCATTTTTTCTTTAGCAAACAATCATGTATACATAAACAACATTGTACAATTGTTGAACTAGTAGGAAGGATGGATTTACTCCCAGTTATTTAATATCTTTTAACAGAGATTCTGTGAAGAAGAAACCTTCCAGGTTCCATGTTGATACTCCATGTAAGTTTATGTGCCAGTGAGGAATAATCCTCCATGTGTGACATAAAAGTTTTAAGGTAAAAGGGATATTTGACAATGTGTTATTTTTTTTTCATTACAACAGGAGAAAACACAAAGACTCAGCCTGCTACCAAACACCCTGCTACCAAAGAGCAAACAGAAGTTCTGAAAACAAAGCCAAAAGTTTTCTTCTTCACTGAATCTCTGATAAAAACTACTTGCTCAACATGTTGTTGTTAAGATTTCTAACTATTCAGGATGTTCCTGGACTTATTAAAACAAAAGTTACTGAGTACCAGATAAGTATTAGTTACTGTGCTTTACCCTGCTGATACAGAGAGGAAGTGCTTTAAATTGAGAGTGATATAAGACATTAAATAAGCGATGTAACATAACAAAATAATTTTGGTAAGACATTGAAAACATTAATTCAGCATAAATAGATGAATGAGTTTGGTCAAGCAAAATAGCTCCTCCTGCTGCTCCTGTGGCCTCTGTAAAGTGTCTAGGAGTAAGGCTTAGCCAGAATGTATTTCTTCTTCTTGTCAAGATGTAGATACCAAGGGCAGATTTTATTTCTATTTTTAGTCACATAAACAAGAAGAAAAAGTATAAGAAATAGTCTTTTTAATATCCTGGGTATCAGATAGCAAAAGTTAATCAGTCATAAAAAGGGGGGGGGGACAGCGTATGCACCTAAAGGAAGCTTATTGCCTTATGACTCTCCCGATCATGATGGGGGATGGGAAACCAGCAATAGTTCAAAGAATTCACACAGCTGAGAAGATCTGACCTGAGGGGTTTAGGAAGAACAAGTGGGCAGAGGATTCAGAAGGAACAACACTAGGACGTTCAAAATACTGTAGTGATGGGGAAGAGAGCTTCATCTATTCACAAGCTACTAAACACAGCATGTGTGTGGAGGAGACCCTCCAGGCTTGGGATAGAACCATCCCATCCGTAAGAATTAGAGGCCAAGATCAGAGCCTGAGTCCACTATCCACATAGGGGAATTTCATAACTCATGTGTGACTGGTATTCAAAATATCTTGATTCAGTGGTAAAGCATAATTAGCCTTAAAATAGTCACTACTTTCATTCTATAGCCCATATTTTAAAAGCAGGAACTCAAAGGATCTAACAAATTCTAAGAAACTTAACTGTCACAGCCATATTTACCAGAAATGTCAAAAGTCCTGAAGCCAGAAAAGCTGTTTGACACAGTTCTAACAAAGCTGAGCTGAATGCTGCAATCACTGCCATTCTGTCTCTGACTTCTAGGTTTTCAGTCCCTGTGTGTTGCATTCTTGGAGACTTTCTGCATTATGAGTCATCTTATGTCTTTTTCAGAGAAAATTACATCTGAGTTATCCATTCTGTTTTTAGGAAAATAACTTTATCTGGCCTTATTTAGAAGTCTTCTTTATGCCCCAGAGATCACTAAGCACAGATAAGCACATAGCTAGAATTTTTTCTTTTTTTTCTTTCTTTCTCTCTCTCTCTCTCTCTCTCTCTCTCTCTCTCTCTTTGGTGTTACAAAGAGGTATATTGAGCCATGAGGGGAGAGAGAGAGAGAGAGAGAGAGAGAGAGAGTCAATAGGAAAAGAAAGAAAGGGAAATAGGGTAAGAATAGGGTAAGGTACCCCAGGAGAGAAAAGTCAGAGAGAAGTTTCTTTATGAGGCCTTACTCCAGGAATCTTCTTGGGGCATCTGTCCCTAAGCAAATCCAAACAGTGTATTTGATGCAGAGTAAACAGAGAATTGACAAACAGAGAATTCTGGCCAGGAGAATAGGTTATAGATTTAAGACCCTAACCCTTTATATTTAGAGCACTCTAAAAATGTAGTTTAAAGGTAGGGGGTCACACAGAGCATACCTCCAGAGGAATAGAACCTGGCTAAAATAACCTCTTCCTTCTTTATAGAGTAGATAACGGAACAAACAACACAGGAGTTAGGTAGTAGCACTGGTCATTCATAAAGCTTACAGTAAGTCCAATACATCACAAGGTAATATATTTCAATAGACTGGGTATGTAATGACCTCAATAAAAACATGATTAGGAATACAGATATCTGAGTCATAATGAAGGCAAGAATTAATCCATTGAAATGAATACACACCTAACAAATACTGCAATAGTGAAAACACTAGAAATAATGATTACTTCTGGGTTTCACATGCTTTAAAAGATAAATAAAGGATTAGATATACTAGGTATCTTTACTTAAAATGTTAACAGCTGGCTGTGGTGATGCACACTTTTCATTTTGCATTTGGGAGGTAAAGGCAGATGGATTTCTGTGATTGAAGACATCCTTGTATACATGTTGAGTTCCAGGCCAGCCATGGCTACATAATGAGATCTTATTAAAAACAAAAAAGAAAAAAATAGTTAAAAGAAACAAACTTGGGTGTTCCAATATGGCAGCGCCGGGAAGACACTGTGTTTGAAGAGCAGGAGAGCAGTGACTGCACAGAGACCAACAGACCGAACTCTGGGCCGAAAAGAGCAATGATTGTGTTTCCCAGGTGAGAGGAAACCCCACAGTGTGAGAAACAATCAGATCCTTTCACCCATCTAAACCCTGGAAGAGTTTCCGAGTCCCAGCAGGTGCTTGGTAGCCAGCTCAGAGCCACACACCTGTGTGTTCTGATCATCATTCCAGACTGAACTGTGGGCACCACAATACCAGAGACAGATTTCCAGTTGAGAGAAAACCCAACGGTGAAGGAAGCAATCAGGATGGACATCCAGTCATCCAGACAAGCCCTGGAAAATATCCTGAGGTCTGGATGGCACTCAGCCACGAGCCTTAGAGACCTGCCTGCACTCCAACTCACTGTCTCAGACAGCACTGTGGGCCCCAGGGCACCAAAGACTGGGCTTCCCTGTCAGGAGGAAACCCGATGGTGAGGGAAGCATTAGGTCTGACCTCAGGGCACTCAAATGACCTCCTCCTGATCCACAAAACGTTCTTGGGAAAAGTTCCCGGGTTCCTGCATGCACCCAATCACCAGTGTGGAGTCACTTGCCTGTGCCTACAGGCTCTACTCACCATCACAGACTGATGTAGACCCCAGACTGGCTCTCCCTGTCAGGAGGAAATCCCATGGTGGGGGAAACTCAGTCCATCCTCAGGACACCCAGCTCTGTAAAAGTTTCTGGGTTCCCACAGTCTCCAGGCTCTAGCCTCCTGCAGCACATATGAGTGTTGCACTCACCTGTCACTGATAACTGCTTAGGTACTGGGGCACAGAGCTCCAACCACAGACCTACAGAAGCCTGAGATCCACAGGATCAGCTCCCAGATACTACTCCAAGGTGCAACCAGTTATCTCGAGGTAAACTGACCAAACCGTGGGACTCCCTGGATCTTCATGAGGGCTGTGCCCAGCCAACACAGTGTAAGATCAGCAGCAGCAGCAGCTCACTAAATTTAGAGCAAGAAACCCACCAGCAGGGCAGCTGTCTCTAGGACTTCTCCTGATAAGAGGAGAGCCTCCCTTACTACCAAAACCCACAGTTACCACTCAGGTCCATATGCCTGAGGTGAGCTGTGGCAATTCCTGAGAAGCACTGGCCATTTGGTGACCATACCCAAAAAGCTGAGGAGGCCTCCTTCAGGAAAAAAAAAAAAAACAACAAAAAACAAAAAACAAAACATCTTCCTGATAAGGGGATTCTCCCCACCACAGGATTCCAGGAGGCACCAGAAACTAACAGCCAACACCTGAGAGCCTGATGGATAGAAGCCTGCATAAAAGCTCAACCAAAAAAAGCCAAAGCAATATGGCATCTCCAGAACCCAGTTATCCAGGGGAAAGCAGCCCTGGACACCCTATCGTAAGTGAAATTCACATAGATGTCTTTACATATATGCTTATGAAGAGGATAATGGAGGAAACAAATAAAGAAATTAGAGGAAGATAAAGTCAAACAGATTATGCCATCTGTAAAGAAATACAGGATGATGCAGCCAAATAGTGTGTGGCTTTCAGAGAGGAAATAATTAAATCACTGAAAAAAAAAAAGAACAGAGGAATGTTCAAACAAACAGCTGAAGGAATTGGAGGAAAAACAGGAAAATATAGTCAGACAGGTGAAGTAAATAAACAAAACAGCTCAAGATCTGAAGATAGAATTGGAAAAAATTAAAGAAAATACAAACGTAGAAAATCGTGGAGAGGAAGAACTTAGGGAAGAAAACAGGAACTACAGAGGTAAGTATAACCAATAGACTACAAGAGATGGAAGAAAGAATCTCAGGTGTAGAAGATACAATGGAAGAAATCAGTATCTGTCGAAGAAAATGTTAAATCGAAAAATTTCCTAACACAGACCATCCAAGAAGTCCAAGACAACATGAAAAGACAAAACCTAAGAAAAATAGGAATAGAGAAAAAAGAAGATTCCTGTCTCCAAGGCCCAGAAAATATTTTCAACAAAAACAGAAGAAAATTTCCCCAACTTAAAGGAGAGGCCTGTAAACATACAAGAGGATTGCAGAACACCTAATAAATTAGACCAGAAAAGAAAATCCTCCTGCCACACACAAAACAGTAAGTATACAGAACAAAGAAAAAATACCAAAAGCTGCAAGGGAAAAAGGGGAAAAGGCCAAGTAACATATAATGGCAAACCCATCAGAATCATACCTGATTTCTCAACAGAAACTATGAAAGCCAGAAGGGCCTGGACAGATATCATGCAGACCAAAGAGAACACAGATGTCAGCCAAGGCTACTATACCCAGCAAGACTCTCAGGCATCATAGATGGAGAAAACAAGATATTCAATGACAAAAACAAATTTAAACAATATCTATCCACAAATCCACTGTTACAGAAGATACTAGAAGGAAAAATACAACCCAGAAAAGCTAAATATATTCAGGAAAACAGGAAAAAGTAACCTCACTACAGTAAAATTAAAAGTAGCCAAGCACATAGGAGAAAACAAGTAACAGGACAGGAGCCTACCACAGAGGGCCTCTGAAAGACTCTACTTAGCAGTGTATCAAAGCAATTACTAAGACTCATAACCAAATCTTCGGCAGAGTGCAGGGAATCATATGAAAGAAGTGGGAGTTAGTATGACGTGGAAAGGATAGGAGCTCCACAAGGACCAAATATATCTGGGCACAGGGGTCTTTTCTTAGATTGATACTCCAACTAAGGGCCACATATGGATATAACCTAGAACCTCTGCTCAGAAGTAGCCTGTGGTAGCTCAGTAACCAATTGGTTTTCCCTAGTAAGGGGAACAGGGACTATTTCTGACAGGAACTCAATGGCAGGCTCTTTGAACTCCCCACACCCCAATGGAGGAGCAGTCCTGCTAGGCCACAGAGGAGGACTTTGCAGCCAGTCCTGAAGATATCTGATAAAACAGGGTCAAATGAAAGGGGAGGAGGTCCTCTCCTATCAGTGGACTTGGAAAGGGGCAGAGAGGAGATGAGAAAGGGAGGGTGGAATTGGGAGGGAATGAGGGAGCGGGATATAGCTGGGATACAGAGTTAATAAATAATAAAAATTAAATAATACTAATAATAAAAATTAAAAATTAAAAAAAGTAGCCAAGCACAGAAACACAGTACCATAACCAACAGCAAAATCAAAGCATCTAACAGCCACTGGTCATTAATCTTTCTCAACATCAATGCATTTAACTCTCCAATTAAAAGACACAGACTAACAGTATGGATGCATAAAGAAGACCTAACAATCTGTTGCACTCAAGAAACACACCTAAGTCATAAGATAGACATAACCTGAGAGTAAAGGGCTGGAAGATGGTTTTCCAAGCAAATGGACCCAAGAAGCAAGGAGGAGTAGCCATTCTAATATCTAATAAAATAGATTGTCAACTAAAATTAATCAAAAGAGATGGGGAAGGTCACTTCATACTCATCAAAGGAAAATTTCACAAAGAAGACATCACAATCCTGAACATCTAAGAAGACATCACAATCCTCAACATCTATGCCCCAAATACAAGTACACACACATTTGTAAAAGAAACATTAATTAAACTTAAACCACACATAGATCCCCAAACATTAAAAGTGGGAGACTTCACCACCCCACCTTCAACAAAGGACAGGTCAATAAAACAGAAATTAAACAAAGAACCAATGGCTCTAACAGAGGTCATGAATCAAATGTATGTAATATAACCTTTAACCCAAACACAAAATAATTTACATTCTTCTCAGAACCTCATGGAACCTTCTCCAAAATAGACCATATAGTTGGTCACAAAGCAAGCCTCAACAGATACAAGAAGATTGAAATAATGCCTTGTATCCTATCTGACCATCATGGACTAAAGCTGGACCTTAACAACAACAGAAATCACAAAAACCTACACACACATGGAAACTGACTGACTCCCTACTCAATGATAGCTGGATCAGGGAAGAAATAAAGAAAAAAAATTAAAGACTTCCTAGAATTCAATGAAAATGAAGGCACACATACCCAAACTTTTGGGACACAGTGAAAGCAGTGCTAAGAGGAAAGTTCATAGCACTAAGTGCCTTCAGAAAGAAATTTGAAATATCTCCTACAAGCAACTTAATTGCTCACCTGAAAGGCCTAGAAAAAAAAAAAAAAAGAAGCAAGACACAACCAAGAGGAGTAGTTGGCTGGAAATAATCAAACTCATGGCTAAAATAAATAACTCAGAAACAAAGAAAACAATCTGAAGAATCAATGAAACCAAGAGCTGGTTCTTTGAGAAAATTAACAAGATAGACAAACCCTTAGCCAAACCAACTAAAAGGCAGAGAGACACTATCCAAATCAATAAAACCAGAAACAAAAAGGGGGACATAACAACAGACATCGAGGAAATTCAAACAATCATCGGGTCTTACTTAAAAAGCCTATATGTCACAAAATTTGAAAATCTAAATGAAATGGATAATTTTCTTGATTGATTTCACTTACCAAAGCTGAATCAAGACCAGGTGTAAAAATTAAATAGTTTTATATCCCTTAAGGAAATAGAAGCTGTTATCAAAAGTCTCCCATCCAAAAAAAGCCCAGGACCAGATGGTTTCAGCGCAGAATTCTACCAGACCCTCAAAGAAGAGCTAACATTAATACTCTTCAAACTATTTCACAAAATAGAAGCAGAAGGAGAATTACCAAACTCATTCTGTGAAGTCACAGTCACTTTGATACCTAAAAACCTCACAAAGACCCAACAAAGAAAGAGAATTTCAGGCCAGCCTTCCTTATGAACATTGATGCAAAAATACTCAACAAAATACTCTCAAACCAAATCCAAGAACACATCAAAGATATCATTCACTATGGCCAACCAGGTTTCATTCCAGGTATGCAGGGGTGGTTCAATATACAGAAATCCATTAATGCAATCCACCATACAAACAGACTGTAAGAAAAAAAAGCCACATGATAATCTCCTTTGATACAGAAAAAGCATTTGATAAAATCCAACATTCATTTATATTTAAAGTCCTGGAGAGATCAGGGATACAAGGTACATACCTAAACATAGTAAAGGCAGTATTCAGCAAGCCTATAGCCACCATCAAACTAAACGGAGAGAAACTTAAATAAATCCCACTAAAATCAGAGACAAGGCAAGGCTGCACACTTTCTCCATTCCTCTTCAACATAGTTTTTGAAGTCCTTGCCAGACAATAAAACAATTAAAGGAGATCAAGGGGATTCAGTTAAGAAAGGAAGAAGTCAAAGTATCACTATTTGCAGTTGATATAATAGTATATATGAGTGACCCCCAAAATTCTGCCAGGGAAATCCTACAGCTGATAAACACCTTCAGCCAAGTGGCTGCATATAAAATTAACTAAAAAAATATCAGTACTCCTCCTGTATGCAAAAGACAAATGGGCTGAGAAAGAAATTAGGGAAACAATACCATTCACAATAGCCACAAAGGACATAAAGTGTAACTCTAACCAAGCAAGTCAAAGACTTGTATAAAAAAAAATTCCATTCTTTGGAGAAAGAAATAGAAGAAGATATGAAAAGATGGGAAGATCTCTCATGCTCATGGCTTGGGCAGAATTAACATAGTAAAAATGGCTATCATACCAAAAGCACTCTACTGATACAATGCAATTCCCATGAAGTTACCAACACAATTCTTTACAGATCTTGAAAAAAAACCTCTCAACTTTTTATGGAATAACAAGAAACCTAGAATCGCTAAAACAATCCTCTACAATAAAAGAACTTTTGGAGGCATCTCCATCCCTGATCTCAAGCTGTACTATAGAACAATAGTAATAAAAACTGCACAGCACTGGCATAGAAACTGGCTGGTGGATCAATGGAATTGAATAGAAGATCCAGAAATAAACCCACACACTAATGGACTCTTGATTTTTGACAAAGATTCCAAAACCGTAAAATGGAAAAAAAGATAACATCTTCAACAAATGGTGCTAGTCTAACTAGATGTCTACATGTAGAAAAATGCAAATAGATTCATATCACCCTGCACAAAACTAAAGTCCAAGTAAATCAAAGACCTAAACATAAAGCCAGACACATTAAATCTGTTAAAGAAAAAGTGGGGAAGAGCCTTGAACTCTTTGACACAGGAGACAACTTCCTGAACAGAACACCAATAGCACAGGCTCTAAGATCAACAGACAATTGGACCTCATGAAACTGAAAATCTTTTGTAAAGCAAAGGACACTGTCGTCAGAACAAAATGACAGCCTACAGACTGGGAAAGGATCTTCACGAACCCTATGTCTAACAGAGGGCCAATGTCCAGAATATTTAAAGAACTCAAGAAGTTAAACAGAAATAAATTAAGTAATCCAATGAAAAAATGGGGGTACAGAGCTAACAGAGAATTTTCAATAGAGAAATATTGAATGGCAGACAAACACTTAAAGAAATGCTCAACATCCTTAGTCATCAGGGAAATGCAAAACAAAACTACCCTGAAATTTCACCTTACATCCATCATAATGGCTAAGATCAAAAACTCAAGTGACAATACATGCTGGAGAGGATGTGGAGAAAAGGGAAGCCTCCTCCATTGCTGGTGGGAATGTAAACTTGTACAATCACTTTGGAAATCAATCTGGTGCTTTCTCAGACAATTAGGAATAGTGCTTCCTCAAGATCCAGCTGTATCACTCCGAGGCATATATCCAAAAGATACTCAAGTATATAACAAGGACATTTGCTCAACCATGTTCATAGTAGCTTTATTTGTAATAGCTAGAAGCTGGAAACAACTCAGATGTTCCTCAGCTGAGAAATGGATACAGAAATTGTGGTACATTTACACAATGGAATGCTACTCAGCAATTAAAGACAAGGAAATCATGACATTTGCAGGCAAATAGTGGGAACTAGAGAAGATCATCCTGAGTAAGGTATTCTAGAAGCAGAAAGGACATACATGCTATATACTCACTTTTCAGTGGATATTAGACATATAATATAGTATAATCATAGTAAAATCTGTACACCTAAAGAAGCTAATCAAGGAGAACCCTGGATAAGATGCTCAACCCTCATTCAGAAAGGCAAATAGGAGAGACATCAGAGGAGGGAAAAAACAGGGAACAGGACAGGATCTTACCACAGAGAGCCTCTGAAAGACTATCCAGCAGGGTGTCAAAGCAGATGCTGAGACTCATAGCCAAACTTTGGGTAGAGTGCAGGGAATCTCATGAAAGAAAGGGGGTATAGAAAGACCTGGAGGGGACAGGAGCTCTACAAGGAGAGCAACAGAACCAAAAAATTTTGGCCCAGGGTTCTTTTCTGAGACTGATACTCCAACCAAGGACCATGAATGGAGATAACCTAGAACCCCTGCACAGATGTAGCCCATGGCAGCTTAGAGTCCAAGAGGGTTCCCTAGCAATGGGAATAGGGACTGTCTTGGACATGATGTCAGGTCCTGGGTCTTTGATCACCTCCTCCTGAGGAATGAGCAGCCTTACCAGGCCACAGAGGAAGACCATGCAGACAGTCCTGATGAGACCTGATAGACTAGGGTCAGGTGGAAGGAGAGGAGGACCTTCCCCCATCAGTGGACTTGGAGAGGAGCATGGGAGAAGAAAAGGGAGTGGTTGGGAGGGGGTGAGGAAGGGAGCTACAGCTAGATACAAAGTTAATAAACTGTAATGAATAAAGAATTAAATAAATTTAATAAAAAAAACAAACTTCTAGAAATATAAATTTTAGTGTTTAAGACAGGGAAGAAACTAAATCAATTCCAATTTCTTCACCTAGCCAGATATCATACCTTCTTTTTTCTGTTCTAGCTGGGTTAATCTGTCTGATATTTCATTCTATCTACCCATCTCAACTCCCCAGATCTAGTCCAAGTCCCACATACAGTCCCTAGACCCATTTTGGACAACCCAGTGTGTGGATCTCTACTTTCATGCTTTGGCTAGGACAAGTGCCATGTTCTCCAATCTACAGTCCCCTCTGGTACCAAAGTCTAATCTCCCTACTTAGATCCTTCACATCCTGCTCTAGGCACCTGTAGGATTAATCTGCCTGATCCTCCCTCCCACATACCTTTTCCAACCTGAGATCTACCCCTAAACTTGAGGTTTGGGCCAGGACTCACATCCTGCAGGCCAGGCCAGCCCCTGTGTATGTCTGACTTCCTTCCACCTAAGACATATCCAGTCTTAGGCCCAACCTGTTGTATTCTGCCTCAACTTTTACTCTCAACATCAGATACAGAACTAACAAAAGAAGTCCACATGTATAGATCTCATTACACACACACACACACACACACACACACTATATAAAAGATCAAAGCAGTAACTCCCTTATTTCCAACTCCACCAGACCTATAAAAATGTTTGCCAGTGAGAATGACCTACATGAACTCTAAGACACAGAATTTAAAAGAACAAGTATAAACTTTCTCAAAGAATTCAAGGAATGTAAAGAAGACACAAAGAAATAGCTCAGTGAACATAAAGAGAGTAAACTTAACATAAATGTCTAAGTGATGCAAAAACAAAAACAAAAACAAAAAACACCAATGTATGTCTGATGGCCATGATGAAGATTATCCAGAATTTGACAGTCTCGTGTCAATAGCATAGAACAGATCTTCAACAAGATCATAGAAGAAAACTTCTCTAAATTATGGAAGGACATGCACACACAGACATAACAATCACGCAGAACACCGAATACTAAATAAAGGGAGGCACTGAAGAGAACTAGAGCTGAGATGAAGATGGAATCTAAAAATCCAAAGCTGAGGTAGCAAGCCCAAGTAGAATGAACCAAGCAGAAGGTAGACTAGTGGTACTGAAAGAAAAAGTAGAGTATTTACACAAAATAAACAAATTAGGCAACAAGTTAAAGAAAAAAAAAACATAGGAAAGGAACATATAGGAAATGTGGGGCACCATAAAAAGGCTAAACCTTTGAATTATAAGAATAGAGGAGGGAGAATAATCTTGAGTCAATGGCATAGAACAAGTCTTTAACAGGATTATAGATGAAAAGTTCCTCAAACTAATAACGAAAAACTCACCAACACAGATATAAGAAACACACAAGACACCAAGTAGACAAAACCAGAAAAGAAATTCCCCATAGCATATCATAGTTAAAACACCAAGTATACAAAACAAAGAAAGAATATTTAAAATTATTATTAATTACACTTTATTCATTTTGTATCCCCCCATAAGCCCCTCTCTCCTCCCCTCCTGATCCCACCCTTCTTCCCCTTTGTGCATGCATGCCCCTCCCCAAGTCCACTGATAGGGGAGGTCTTCCTCTCCTTCTTTCTGATTTTAGACTATCAGTTTTCATCAGAAGTGGCTGCATTGTCATCTTCTGTGGCCTGGTAAGGCTACTCCCCCCTCAGGGGGAGGTGATCAAAGAGCAGGCCAATCAGATTATGTCAGAGGCAGTCCCTCTTCCCATTACTATGTAACCCACTTGGACACTGAACTGCCATGGGCTACATCTGTGCAGGGGTTCTAGGATATCTCCATGAATAGTCCTTGTTTAGAGTATGAGTCTCTGGGAAGTTCCCTGTGTTCAAATTTTCTTGTTCTGTTGCTCTCCTTGTGGAGTTCCTGTACTCTCCAGCTCTTGCTATTTCCCACTTCTTACATAGAATTCCATTCACTCTGCCTGCCAGTTGGCCATCAGGCTCAGCATCTGCTTTGATAGTCTGCAGGGCAGAGGCTTTCAGAGGCCCTCTGTGGCAGGTTACTAGGTTGTTTCCTGTTTTTTTTTTCTTCTGGCTTTCAGAGGCCCTCTGTAGCAGGTTCCTAGGTTGTTTCCTGTTTTCTTCTTCTTCTGATGTCCATCCTCTTTGCCTTTCAGGATGGAGTTTGAGCATTTTAGTTAGGGTCCTCTCTTTTGCTTAGTTTGTTTAGATGTACTGATTTTAGTGGGTTTATCCTATGTTGTATGTTTATATGAGTGAGTATATGCCGTGTGTGTCTTTTTGCTTCTGGGACAACTCACTCAGGATGATCCTTTCCAGGTCCCACCATTTATCTGCAAATTTCATAATTTCCTTATTTTTCATTGCTGAGTAATACTCCATTATATAGATGTACCACAATTTCTGCATCCATTCTTCAGTTGAGGGGGATCTGGGCTGTTTCCAGCTTCTGGCTATTACAAATAAAGCTGCTACAAACATGGTTGAGCAAATGTCCTTTTTGTGTACTTGAGCCTCTTTTGGATATATGCCTAGGAGTGGTATGGCTTGATCTTGGGGAAGCGCTATTCCTAGTTGTCTGAGAAAGTGCCAGATTGATTTCCAGAGTGGTTGTACAAGTTTACATTCCCACCAGCAGTGGAGGAGGGTTCCCCTTTCTCCACAACCTCTCCAGCATGTGTTGTCACTTGAGTTTTTGATCTTGGCCATTCTGATGGGTGTAAGGTGAAATCTCAAGGTTGTTTTGATTTGCATTTCCCTAATGGCTAATGAGGTTGAGCATTTCTTTAAATGCTTCTCTGCCATTCGATATTCCTCTACAGTGAGTTCTCTGTTTAGCTCTGTTCCCCATTTTTTAAGTGGATTACTTCATTTGCTTCTTTTCAGCTTCTTTAGTTTTTTATATATACTGGATATGCGTCCTCTGTCAGATAAAGGGTTGGTGAAGATTCTTTCCCAATCTGTAGGCAGTCGCTTTGTTTTGATGACAGTGTCCTTTGCCTTACAGAAGCTTCTCAGTTTCATGAGGTCCCATTTATTGATTGTTGCTCTTAGAGCCTGTGCTGTTGGTATTCTGTTCAGGAAGTTTTCTTTTGTACCAGTGAGTTCTAGGGTATTTCCCACTTTTTTTTCTAGCCGATTTAATGTGTCTGGTTTTACGTTGAGGTCTTTGATCCACTTGGACCTCAGTTTTGTACAGGGTGATAAGTATGGATCTATTTTCATTTTTCTACATGTAGACATCCAGTTAGACCAGCACCATTTGTTGAAGATGCTGTCTTTTTTCCATTGTATGTATTTGGCATCTTTGTCAAATATTAGGTGTCCATAAGTGTGTGGGTTTATTTCTGGGTCTTCTGTTTGGTTCCATTGATCCACCATTCTGTTTCTATGCCAGTACCATGCAGTTTTTATACCTGTTGCTCCATAGTACAGCTTGAGATCAGGGATGGAGATACCTCCAGAAGATCTTTTATTGTAGAGAATTGTTTTAGCAATTCTGGGTTTCTTGTTATTCCATACGAAGTTGAGAATTTTTCTTTCCAGGTCTGTAAAGAACTGTGTTGGTAATTTGATGGGAATTGCATTAAATCTGTAGATTGCTTTTGGTAAGATGGCCATTTTTACTATGTTAATCCTGCCAAGCCATGAGCATGGGAGATCTTTCCATCTTCTGATGTCTTCTTCTAATTCTTTCTTCAGAGACTTGAAATTTTTTTCATACAAGTCTTTGACTTGCTTGGTTAGGGTTACACCAAGGTACTTTATGTCATTTGTGGCTATTGTGAAGGGTGTTGTTTCCCTAATTTCTTTCTCATCCCTTTTGTCTCTTGTACACAGGAGTGCTACTGATTTTTTTGAGTTAATTTTGTATCCGGCCACTTTGCTGAAGGTGTTTATCAGCTGTAGGAGTTCCCTGGTAGAGTTTTTGGGGCCACTCACGTATACTAGCATATCATCTGCAAATAGTGATAATTTGACTTCTTCCTTTCCAATCTGTATCCCCTTGATCTCCTTCAACTGTCTTATTGCTCTAGCAAGGACTTCCACCACTATGTTAAAGAGATATGGAGAGAGTGGGCAGCCTTGTTTTGTCTCTGATTTCAGTGGGATTGCTTTAAGTTTCTCTCCATTCAGTTTGATGTTGGCTATAGGTTTTCTGTATATTGCCTTTACTATGTTTAGATATGTACCTTGTATCCCTGATCTCTCCAATACTTTAAACATGAATGGATGTTGGATTTTGTCAAATGCTTTTTCAGCATCTAGGGAGATTATCATGTGTATCATGTGTTTTTTTTTCTTTCAGTTTGTTTATATGGTGGATCACATTGATGGATTTCCTTATATTGAACCACCCCTGCATACCTGGGATGAAGCCTACTTGGTCATAGTGGATAATATCTTTGATGTGTTCTTGGATTCTGTTTGCAAGTATTTTGTTAAGTATTCTTGTGTCAATGTTCATAAGGGAGATTGGCCTGAAGTTCTCTTTCTTTGTTGAGTCTTTGTGAGGTTTAGGTAACAAGGTGATTGTGGCTTCATAGAATGAGTTTGGTAATGTTCCTTCTGTTTCTATTTTGTGGAATAGTTTGAAGAGAATTGGTGTTAGCTCTTCTTTGAAGGTCTGGTAGAATTCTGCGCTGAAGCCATCTGGTCCTGGGCTTTTTTTGGTTGGGAGACTTTTGATGACTGCTTCTCTTTTTTTTTTTTTCTTTTCCATAATTTTATTTTTCTCATTAGTTACATTTTGTTAATTCTGTATCCCAGCTGTATCCCTCATTCCCTCCCCAACCCCACCCTCTCTCCCTCATCTCCTCCCTGCCCCTTTCCAAGTCCTCTAGTAGGGGAGGACCTCCTCCCCTTTCATATGACTCCCTTTTGTCAGGTATTTTCAAGACTGGCTGCAAAGTCCTCCTCTGTGGCCTAACAGTACTGCTCCTCCCTTGGGAGGTGGGGAGGTGATGGCCGCTTCTATTTCTTTGGGGGATACAGGACTATTTAATTGATTTACCTGGTCTTGATTCAGCTTTGGTAAGTCAAATCGATCAAGAAAATTGTCCATTTCGTTTAGATTTTCAAATTTTGTGGCATATAGACATTTGAAGTAAGTCCTAATGATTGTTTGGATTTCCTCAGTGTCTGTAGTTATGTCCCTCTTTTCATTTCTGATTTTGTTGATTTGGGTGGTGTGTCTCTGCCTTTTAGTTAGCTTGGCTAAGGGTTTGTTGATCTTGTTGATTTTCTCAAAGAACCAGCTCTTGGTTTCATTGATTCTTTGAATTGTTTTATTTGTTTCTAATTGATTGATTTCAGCCCTGAGTTTGATTATTTCCAGCCGTCTGCTCCTTCTTGGTGTGTCTGCTTCTTCTTTTTCTAGGGTTTTTAAGTGAGCCATTAAGTTGCTTGAATGAGTTGTCTCGAATTTCTTCTTGAAGGCACTTAGTGCTATGAACTTCCTCTTAGCACTGCTTTCATTGTGTCCCACAAGTCTGGGTATGTTGTGTCTTCATTTTCATTGATTTCTAGGAAGACTTTCATTTCTTTATTTCTTCCCTGACCCAGTTGTCATTTAGTAACAAGTTGTTCAGATTCCATGTGTGTGTAGGCTTTTTGCTATTTCTGTTATTCTTGAGGTCCAGCTTTATTCCATGGTGATCAGACAAGATACAAGGGATTATTTCAATCTTCTTGTATCTGTTGAGGCTTGCTTTGCGACCAATTATATGGTCTATTTTGGAGAAGGTTCCATGAGGTGCTGAGAAGAAGGTAAATTCTTTTGTGTTTGGGTGTAAAGTTCTGTAAATGTCTGTGTGGTCCATTTGATTCATGACCTCTGTCAGAGACATTGTTTCTTTGTTTAATTTCTGTTTTGTTGACCTGTCCTTTGTCGAGAGTGGGGTGTTGAAGTCTCCCACTATTAATGTGTGGGGATCTATACATGGTTTAAATTTTATCAATGTTTCTTTAACAAATGTGGGTGCTCTTGTATTTGGGGCATAGATGTTCAGGATTGTGATGTCTTCCTGGTGGAATTTTCCTTTGATGAGTATGAAGTGTCCTTCCCCATCTCTTTTTATTAATTTTGGTTGAAAGTCTATTTTATCAGATATTAGAATGGCTACTCCTGCTTGCTTTCTTGGGTCCATTTGCTTGGAAAGTCGTCTTCCAACCCTTTACCCTCAGGTAATGTCTATCTTTGTGCCTTAGGTGTGTTTCTTGTATGCAACAGATTGCTGGGTTTTGTTTACATATCCATTCTGTTAATCTGTGTCTTTTTACTGGAGAGTTGAGTCCATTGATGTTGAGAGAGATTAATGACCAGTGGCTGTTAGATCCTTTGATTTTTATGTTGGCTGTGGTCATAAGGGTGTGTGCTTGGTTGCTTTTTATTTTACTGTAGTAAGGTTATTTATTTCCTGTGTTTTCTTGAAAGGAGCTAATTTTTTTTGTGTTGCATTTTCCCTTCCAGTGTCTTCTGTAATGCTGGATTTGTGTGTAAGTATTGTTGAAATTTGTTTTTGTCATTGAATATCTTGTTTTCTCCGTCTATGAGGACTGAGAGCTTTGCAGGGTATAGTAGCCTGGGCTGACATCTGTGTTCTCTTAGGGTCTGCATGATATCCGTCCAGGCCTTTCTGGCTTTCATAGTCTCTGTTGAAAAGTCAGGTGTAATTCTCATGGGTTTGCCATTATATATTACTTGGCCCTTTTCCCTTGCAGCTTTTAGTATTTTTTCTTTGTTCTGTATACTTACTGTTTTGATTATTATGTGGCGGGAGGATTTTCTTTTCTGGTCAAATTTGTTGGGTGTTCTGTAGGCTTCATGTATTCTTATTGGCCTCTCCTTTAAGTTGGGGAAATTTTCTTCAATGATTTTGTTGAAAATATTTTCTGGGCCTTGGAGAAGGGAGTCTTCTTTTTCCTCTATACCTATTATTCTTATGTTTTGTCTTTTCATATTGTCTTGGATTTCTTGGACGGTCTGTGTCAGGAATTTTTTGGATTTAACATTTTCTTTGACAGATACATCGATTTCTTCCATTGTATCTTCTACACCTGAGATTCTTTCTTCCATCTCTTGTAGTCTGTTGGTTATGCTTACCTCTGTGGTTCCTGTTTTCTTCCCTAGATTCTTCCTCTCCATTATTTCCTCCATTTGTGTTTTCTTTAATTTTTCCAGTTCTATCTTCAGGTCTTGAGTTGTTTTGTTTACTTCCTTCACCTGTCTGATTGTACTTTCCTGTTTTTCTTTTAGTTCCTTCAACTCTATTTCTTTTATTTCATTTAGTGCTTTAAGCATTTCCTTTTTAAAGGCCATAAACTGTTTGGCTGCAACTTCCTCTATTTCTTTATGGATGGCAATATTCTGTTTGAGTTTATCTTCCTCTATGTCTTTCCGTATCTTATTTGTTTCCTCTGTTATCATCTTCATGAGCATAGTTGTTAGGTCATCTTCTTAGATTTCAGTTACGCTGGGGTGTCCAGGGCTACTTGCCTCTGGGTAACTGGGTTCTGGTGATGCCATATTGCTCTGTCTTTTGTTGCTTGAGCTTTTACGCTGGCCTCTACCCATTGTGCTATCTTAGGTGTTTGGGGTTATTTTCTGGCGGTTCCTGGGGATCCTGTGGTGGAGAGAATCCCCTTGGCAGAAAGCTGGTTTTTCCTGAAGGAAGTCTTCTCAGCTTTTTGGGTATAGTCCCTGGATGGCTGGCGTTTTTTCAGGAGTTGCTGCTGCTCACCTCAGGGATAGAGACCTGAGTGGTAACTGTGGTCTTTGTTAGTCGAGAGGATTCTCCTCTCACCCAGGGAAGTCCTGAAGACAGCTGCCCTTGCTTAGGCTCCAATCTTCACGGGGCCCAGCACCCTGCTTCTGTTTTTTTTTGCTGTAAATTTAATGATCAGCTGCTGTGACCCAGTTGGACATCTGGCGCGCAGCAACCGTTTGTGCCTGTGTCTGAAGCACAGCTGAGTGATGGCGGCTCAGCCTCGCTGTCTGCGAGCTTTTTCCAGGGAAGGATTGGGTGATTTAAGCCAGTACAGTTTCTTTCCTTCCTTGTGGATTCTCTGGAGACAGGGTCTCCCAATCTCTTTTTTGCCCTGGAGCTCACTGCTCTGCCTCTGCCAGCTAGCTCGCACACAGAAACTGCCTGTGTCTGCCTTTCTAGCCTTTGGGATCCTGGGCTTCTGCCTAAACTGGGTAATTTTCCCGAGACCTTTTCGTTGTGGGGGTGTCGGCTGAGTGCTCTGAGATCAGACCAGCCGTTTCCCTCCCTGTGTGTTTGCACCAGACAGTGAAACGCAGTCTCTGGTGCCCTGGAGCTCACAATTCTGTCTGGGGCAGCAAATCAGGCACGCAGGCAGAACTCTGTGCCGGAGCCTGGGTCCCTGGCTCTGGCTCCAGGCTGGCTCCTGGGGCGCCTGCGGAACCCAAGTCTTTTCCAGGGGATGTCTGGGTGACTTAAGGTTGGTCCCAATCGTTTCCTGCACCGTTGGGTTATCTCTTGACTGAAAATTTCAGTCTCTGATAGTGTGGTGTGCACGGTTCAATCTAGGACCGTGACTAGAGACACTGGCTTGTGGTTCTGGGCTGGGGCTGGGGCTGGGGCTGGCATCCGGCGGCCAAGCTTCTGGTGGAACCTGGATCTCTTCCGCGGTTTAGCTGGGTGAGTTAAAAGCTGATTGAATCCCCCACTGTGGGGTATCCTCTCACCTGGGAAACAGAATTGCCTGTGTTTTATCACCACCAGTTCTGATTGCTGGTCACTCTGCCGATCCTGCTGTGCTTTCGCTCAGAATGAGAGTCCTCCTGGCGCCGCCATCTTGCCCCCTCTACTGCTTCCATGTCTTAAAAGCCCATGACTATCAACCTAGACTATTGTACCCACAAAAACCTATTTGCCATAATTAAAGAAAAAAAAGAACTTTCCATAATATAAAGAGCTTTAAAATTTTTATATCCAAAAGATAAAACCTAAAGAAAAGATATAATGAAACATTTGAACTGAAGAGAGGGATAACCATAGAAAGAAAACAAATAAAGCTATAATTACTGAGCACCACTGAGAACACAAATAACATCACTAAAAACTGACAACCCAATGACCACAATTAACACATACCTTTCAATAATAACTTTAAATATTAATAGCGTCAATTATTCACTCAAAACACAGGTTGACTGTATGGATCAAGTAACAAAATCTACCTGTTGTTTACAAGAAACACAGCTTTAAAATTAGGTAATAACTTGGTGTAAAAAAAATGGACAAAAGTACTCCAGTCAAATGGGACCAGAAAATAAGCAGTTGTCACTGTCCTGATATCTAGCAAAATAGACTTCATACTAAAACTAATCAGAAAAGATAAAGAGGGAATGCTTCATACTTCATTTTAATTAAGGAATCAGTTAACCAAGAGAACAGTAGTATCCTAAAATTTGTGCACTAAACTCACGTGTATCCAATTTCATTAAAAAAAAATGTACCTCTGGAATTAAAGAAAAAGATTAGCATCAAGTCACCAACAGTAGGAAATTTAAATATCCCACTTTCTCCAACAGAAAGGTCATTTGGACAAAGAAATAAGCAGAGAAACATTAGAATTAAATGGCTTCATATGTGAAATGGACTCAACAGATATCTACAGAAAGTTCTACCCAAACAATAAAGAGTTCACATTCTACTCTGCAGAACATGGAAGCCTCTGTAAAACAGACATCCTGAGACACAAATCTTCACAAATTTTAGTAAGGCTGAAATAACCATGTATCCTATCTGACCATAATGCAATAAGTCTTAAAATTGACACCAAACAAATTTCTAGTATGTACACAAATTCATCGATATTAAATAGCTCATTACTGAATGATGAATGGATCAAAGAAGAAATCAAGAAAGAAATAGAAAATTTCCTGAAACTCAATGAAAATGAAAACACAGATAGCAAAACTTACGGTACACATTTGAAGGAAACTTATAGCTCTATGTGTCTCTATTTTAAAACCAAAAAGAAAATTGAACACAAGTTATGAAGGATATTGGAGTAAAAAGGTTGTAGAGTCTTTCTTTGTGGTTAAGAGAAGCAACCAAGGCCAGATATGTCTTAGGGGAGTCCCTGCTTAGCGGTCTGGAGAGGCTGTTAAGGGAAGCTTTGAAGGCAAATGTAGTAACACTTTTGAGAATTTGGGACTTTCGCTTTCATAAAAGCACAGAAATATATAAGAATGTGCTTTCATTTTAACCCCAGCTGTAGAGATGTAGGGCTGCTTAGGACTGTCCTCAGCAGCTGACCATAATTTGCCTCATGCTCTAGCAGAAGCATGGTTTGTCCAGCTGCAGATACTTTCTGGGACTGTGTGATGTTTGGAATTCTGGGTACTTTTCAGAGGTTACATACATTCCAGGGCTCTAAGAGATAAGGTTGGTGGTTGCTAGTTGTTCAGGGAGGTTGTTTGAGGTTTCTTTGGAGGCACGGCCAAAGAAGAAATAAAAGGAAAGAAATTAGATTCTGGGATCGCTTCCTCTCTCTATTTGTTTCTCTCCTATCTAATGTTAGGGGATGTAATGGGGGGGATAAAGCATGGGGAAAAGAAGAACCCATAAAGTAGCAATGACGAGCTACAGATGAAGTCTGGGTTGCATTGAAAACCTCAAGATGCTGGAGATGCCAGAATTGCTGTATATTTGTCAAAATGAGCTGCATACATGGAGTAGAACCGTGACGAGACAAGACAGAGAAATGTGCTGCAATCAGCAACGTTGGAAAAAGAAGAGGCATCTAAGCCCACTAACATCAGATACAGAGTTGTAGGATTTAGTGGCTTTTGCCCTGATGGGTTTTGGATTCACGGTGGTCTAGTATTTCCTAAGTCTGCCCTGTTTTTCCCTTTTGGAATGTTAACACATATTCTGCATCATTCACGTTGGAAATACAATCTGCTTTTTTTTTAATTTTTTTTTTTTTTTATTTTACAGAGGGTTTAAATGAAGAGGTTGCTTTGAATCTCAGAAGAGACCTTGAGCTTTGGACTTTTAAGCAGTGTTGAGACTGGACTAAGTGCCTTTTGTCTTGTGAGATGGCTACAAACCTATGGGGACAGGAAGTAGAATGTACTGGTCTGAAGGAAAATGGCCCTTACAAGCTCATGTATTTTAATACTTGGTTGGCAGTTGGTGGAACTGTTTGGGAAGGATTAGGAGTTATAGCTTTTTTTAAAAGAGTTGTGTTACTGGGGTTGGGGTTTTGAGGTTTCAAAAGCCCAGGCTATTCCCAGTTAGCCTTTTGCCTTGTATTTGTGAACAGGATATGAATTTTCAGCTACTGTTCCAGTAACATGCTTGCTACCATGCTCCCTGCCATAAAGGTCATGGACTTCTAAGATTCAGCCAAAACAACAAACGTCAACCAAACCAAGAGATTAACAATCTATGCATACTCATAACAAATAAATTGAAACAATATTAAAAAACCTTCCAACATGAAAAAAAAATTTGTGTGGATTCCAAGCAAAATTCTGCCAGATTTTCATAGAAGATCTAGAGTCAATCATTCTTAAACTAAAACATAAACAGCATACAACAACAACAAAACAGAAGGAATACTTTCAAACTACTTCTATGAAGCCAGTACCAATCTAATATCAGGTAAAAGAAACAACAACAACAAAAGAAAACTGCAAGTTAATTCCTGATGAACTTAGATAACAAAAATATTCAACAAAACACTTGCAAAACAAATGCAAACACACAGCAACAAAAAATTTCACCATGGCCAGGTTGGCTTTGTCCTGGAAATGCAGGGATGGTTCAACATATGCAAGTCAATAAATGTAATACACCACATAAATGGACTTGAAGGTAAAAATTATAGGATCATCTTAATAAGTACAGAAAAAAACCTTTGACAAAAATTCATCATGCCTTCATAATACAAGTACTAGAGTGAATAGGACTAAAGGGAACATACTTCAACATAGTAAGAGATTTAACTGAGAAACTGAGAAACCCATAACCAACATCATCTTAATTGGAGAAAAACTTAAGCAATATGATAAAATCAGGAGTGAGGTATGGATGTCCACTATCCCCACTGCTTTACAACAGTGTGTTCAAAGCACTAGATAGAGCAATAATACAAGGAAAGGAAATGGAAGGGAAGCCAACAGGAAAAGATGTCAAGCTATACTTATTTGCAGATGACGTGTGATATTATACACAAGAGATCTAAAGAAATCTAGCAGAAAACTCAGCGAAGTGTCAGAACACAAAATGAACAAATCAAAAGCTTTTCTATACACCAACAACAAACATACAGAGAAGGAGATCATAGACATGCTACCATTCACAATAGTCCCCCCCAAAAGAAAATATCTAGGAATTAACTTAACCAAGGAGGAGAAAGACTTCTACAGTAAAAACTTTAAATATCTGAAGAGAGAGAAAAAGACATAAGAATATAAGAATATGGAAAAATATTTCATGCTCATGAATTGGTGGAATTAGCATATGAAATGACCACTCTTCCAAAAGCAATTTACAGATTCAATGTAAGCTTATACAAAATCCCCATCTCACTCTTCACATAAAAGAGGAACCATAGAAGACCCTGGATAGCCAAAATAATCTTGAGCAAGAAAAATGGTGGAGGGATTACCATTCAATATCTTAAAATATTCTGCAGCCCAAAACAAAACAAAACAAAACAAAACAAAACAAAACAATATGGGACTGGCACAAAACCAAACATGTACATATATTAGTTACTTTTCAATTACGAGTAAAACAACTGGCTGGCAGGCATGGTGCCTCATTAGTAACTGAGAGCTACACTCTGATTCACAAACAGCACCCAAAGAGTGAGACTGGGCTTGGTGCTGGCTTTTGAAACCTCAAAGCCCACACCCAGTGATGTACCTCCCCCAACAAGGCCTCATTTTCCAAACCTTCCCTCAAAAGTCAACTAGGGGGCTAGGTGATTCCATCGTCCTGCTCTCAGGGACCAAGCATCTGCATAGGTCATCATCTGTTGCAGCCAGGGGAGCCCCCAGCCATCCCAGAGCTCTTTCTGTCTCCCCAACCCCTCTGTCTCCCTGTCTGCATAGTGACTTCTCTGGCCTTGTTCTCTGAGACTGGTGAACCTACCTGAGTGTTTTGCCAATTAAACCTGCATTTATTTATTTTTAACCCCGTCTGATGTGGCCTATATTGTGTCATCAGTGGAGAAAAACCTGTTGCTAGGGATCAAGCATTCAACATGAGCCTCTGGGAGCCATTCTCATTCAAACTAACATAGTAACACAGAAGGCCAAGGGCAGAGGGTAGTGGTGTGTGAGGGGGTAGTCATTTAAAATTTGAAAAAGGTGCCAAGAACATACATTGGAGGAAAAACAAACAAACAAACAAAAAACAAAACAAAACCAGCATCTTCAAAAAATGATACTGGGAAAACTGGATGTCCACATAAGAAGAATGAAATTAGACCTCTGTCTATTACTTTGAACAAAAACTAATTCTAAATGGATCAAATACCTAAACATAGAACTTGAAATACCAAAATGTCAACAACAAAACCCAAAATAAATGAAAGACAAAAGCAAATGAACAAAAACAGGGCAGTACACTACAGGATATGGGGTAAGACATGACCTCCTGTATAAGACTCCATTTGTCCAAGACTTGAGGCTAAAGGTTGGCAAGACAGATCTCAAACAACTAAAATGCTTTTTTTGTGCCCCTAAAGAAACAATCAGTCAAATTAAAAGGAATCCTCAGAATGGAAAAGAATCTTTTCCCACTATACATCTGACAGAGAATATACAAAGAAATCAAAAGGCCAAACTAAACCAAACCAAACCAAAATCCTAAAGCCTAAATTCCACCCAAACAAAACTCAAAGAGTCAAAAACAAAACAAAAACAAAAACCAAAACAACAATACCCCTCCTCCCCCACAAAGAAAACCCCAAACAATTTTTAAAAATGTGCTTGGGATCTGGTCACAGACAAAAGAAGAAATAAAAAGAGCTAAGAAATATCTCAAAAATGTTCATCTACCCTAGAAATTAGGGAAGTGTGATCAAAACAACTTTAAGATTGCGTCTTACAGCAGTAAGAACAGCAACTATCAACAAAACAACTGAAAGCAAATGATAGAGAGGATGGGGGTGTGTGGCTGTGAAGGGGACCTGGAGAGAGAAGATAAGGCCTTGAGTAGCTGTATTCTTGGCATGAGTAATCCATTTCTAAGAGATCTCAAGGCTAAGATAATGGCATGGCCTTCCCATGCCTTACACTAGAGTGTTTGCCTAAGCAGAATGTTTGGGTAATGCTTGATCTTTAATAAAAAAGCATCATGTGCAGTGGTCCCCAACTATGTTTCCTTGCTTCAGAAGACTATATGATTACATGACTCTCTGTTGAGATCACCTCTTTAAGGTTAGGTGGCTATTTCCTTGTTTTCCCAGCATATAATAAACGTGCTGTGTGTTCGAGGGCCTGGTGTGTCTCCATCGCACACTCTTACTGGATCCTTGCTTTACAAGGCTTGTGTTTGTGTTTCTTAGTTTCCTGTCTCAACTAACATGCAAAGAAATGTGGTATATAAACATTGCAGAATACTATTCAGCTGTATAGAAAAATGAAATTATAAAATTTGCAGTTAAGTGATTGAGTGAGATTACCCAGACCCAGGAAGAAAAACATTGAATTTTCTCTCTTATCTGTGGTTTCTACTAAATCTTCAGGATACCAGTGATTTAAGAGGGAAATGGAAAAAACAGAGAGAAGGCTTTAATTAGGGAAAGGGGAGAAAAAATACAGAAGAAGGTGGGAGGAAGACAAAATAAGAGTAAAAGTGAATTAGAGCATCCTAAGGAATCATATTATTACCTATCTAGCTCAAAATTTTTAATTAAATTTTTATTTTTTATGTTAATTACAGTTTATTCACTTTGTATCCCAGCTGCAGCCCCATCCATCACCCCTCCCAATCTCACTGTCTCTCTCTCATCTCCTCCTATGCCCAAGTCCACAGATAGGGGAGGTTCTCCTCCCCTTCCATCTGACCCCAGCTTATCCGATCTCATCCAAGCTGGCTGCATTGTCCTTCTCTGTGGCTCTAGCTCAAATTTTATATGATACATACAAGTCTTTGTTTACAGGTACATGAGTCTGAATGAAGTTTTCTCATCTGAAATGAGTGTGCGAACAAGAAACAATAACAACAAAACAAAAACAAACAAGCATAAACTCCACCAGTTATGAGAATCCCAGTTTGAGTTGTCTGGCAGGGCTGTCTATGAGAACTCCCCAAAACATTAAAGGCTATTGCTATTGCCTTTGGTTGCCTCACAGAAGTTGGAGATAAGTCCCTACTGCTGAAGACACAAGGTACTTCAAACACAGGACCGGGATGATCCAAGTTTCATCTAACTTGATAACCTAATTGTTAAGGGCTAGCTTTCATAGTATGAGAAGGTGCCAACAGGCTTCCAGGGAAGCAAACAACCAGTAGTCATACCAAGCGATGATGCCTATGAACTATAAAAATAATCGGCATGGCACTATATCCCAAAGGGCACAATAATGACACATGTAATTTGGCAGTAACCAAGAGTTCTCTAATTGGACTTCAGGTTTTATCAATAAAATGGAAATCATATATGGCATTTGAATACTAGCCAACTATGTAAAGCGTGAAGTAATGAGTCTTGGAGGAGAACCTACAACTTTTCAAAAGCAGCATAATTATTAACTGTATTCAAAATATTTATTTCAATGTCTACAGAAAAATATAGGTTTTACCCTTCATAAAGAAACCTCACCACATAACAGATGGATATCATTCCAGAAAATTATAATGCAGAGAGCATGTAACTTTGTGTTGCCTAACTCCAGGGGATACATATATAATACAACTTGTGTATGTAAAGATCAGGGATTATAGATCAAGAGGGTGTATAAGCTACACCCATTATATCTCAACAACATGGATTTCTAAACAAGACCTGAAGAAAGAGGTCTTCAATCAATATGCTAACAAGGAAGTGTGGGGGGGGGATCTTACTGGGCTTCGACTGTAGACAAAGATCTATAGGCAACCAAGGAATGCTAAGAGTAGGAAAAATGGTCTTCCCCAGGGAAGACTCAAATATATTATTTAATACCAAGTGGTCAAGCCCTGAACTCATATACATAAGAGTAACATTATACAGACTGAACAGTTTGTATTTATGTATTTTGGAACACACACATACACAAACATATGCATATGTAACAACAATTAAAGAAATAAAGGTCATAAATTTAAGAGCCAGCAATCAGGAGTACAGGAGAAGTGTTGGACAGAAGAAAGGGATGGAGGAATATGATGTGATTATACTTTAATTTCAAAAAGAAAAGGAAAGTAAACTAAATTAAATTAGTGGGACATTAGCATATGGAAGAAATGATTTTTAAGGACACAGTAATAAAGTTATCAAGTTGATCCCAAAAAAAATCCATAGATTTAATAGAGGTATCAAACTGACATGATTCAAGCGTACTACTAATATTGGAATCAGGCCACTACCAAACTTTGGGCAGAGTGCAGGGAATCTTAAGAAAGAAGGGGGAGATAGAAAGACCTGGAAGGGACAGGAGTTCCACAAGGAGAGCAACAGAACCAAAAATCTGGGCCCAAGGTTCTTTTCTGAGATGGATACTCCAACCAAGGACCATGAATATAACCTAGAACCCCTGTGCAGATGTAGCCCATGGTAGCTCAGTATCTAAGTGGGTACCCTAGTAAGGGGAACAGAGACTGTCTCTGAAATGAACTCAGTGGCTGGTTGCTTACCTCCCCCTGAGAGGGGAACAGCCTTACCAGGCTACAGAGGAAGACAATGCAGCCAGTTCTGATGAGACTTGATAGGCTAGGATGAGATAGAAGGGGTGGAGGAACTCTCCTATTAGTGGACTTGGAGAGGGGCATGGGAGAAGATGAGGGAGGGAGGGAGGGATTGGGAAGGAATGACGAAAGGGGCTACAGCTAGGATACAAACTGAATAAACTAATTAAAAAAAGAAATAGCAACCCACATATTGCAAATGTGTTTTAATCTATAGATTTAATGTGCTAAGCTCAAGATTCCAAGGAATGTGAAGACCAGGGCACCTTATGTAGCTTATATAAAGTTGATCAAGATTGGAAAGAAGCAAAAACAACCACAGACGGAGAAAAGCCAGAAGGAGGAACAAGAGGATTACAGCAGATTTCTTGTAAGCAATGTAAAGAAAATGACAGCTGGGCAACATTTTCAAAGACTGGGAAATCTAAACTCTGTACATGGAATACATAATAAGATGGAGGTCTATTTTTTATGGATGTATAAAAAATAATAAAAAGATTGTCTTGTAAGTAAAATGGACATAAGAACCAATTCATAACCTGCCAAGTACGTACCTGTATAAAATGGCCACATGTTTTAGAACACTTGTTCAAGTCGAAGTCATAATAGGCACTTTCATTATACCAACCAGAAACAACTTGACTTGGTGTAACTTTTATTCCACCTAAATATATGTTTTCTCCAACAGTCTCATACTTCTCAATACATCTATATCGCGTTTCAGTACAGGGATTATGAGAAAATTTGCACTGTTTAGCCCAATATTTGGCCAGTTTTGCTAATTCTTTGTCCCAAGTCTGAAAAAATAGAAAAATTTCAATTGATTAGTACATATTTACTTACAATAAAATCATTCTAATAAATGTAATAATTTAATTTTCAGTTACTTTTAGTCCTTTGGTAAAGACATCTTTTTATTTTTTAAATTGTATTTGTCGTATTTGTTGTCTTATCTTAGCTAGTTTCTTATTACAACCAACTAACTGAAGAGAAACAACTTGAAGAAGAAATCACCATTTAAGAGGGTTCAGGACATGATCATTTGGCACCAGGTTTCTGGGTCTATCATGAGGCAAACATCAGTAGTTTCTTCATAGTTAACTAGAAGGAATGAAAAAATGAGCATAGGAAGTGACTAGGACAGGTCCTAGGGGCCCTCCCCAACCTTGCTTCTCTAACAACTTATGATGGATCTCTAGAAGTGCAAGAAAATAGAACAGTTGTATCACTCCAATACCAAAGGCTTCAATTTGACTTCTTGCAATAGTTTTTTGGTTGTTATTTTTCTCCTGCTTCAACTTTTTTGTTATAATGACTACTTTTCTACCTAGATGTCTAGTTTTTGATCGACTTGATACAAGCTAGAGTTAGCCAATGAGAGGAACCTCAAATAATGAAATGCATCTATCAGATGGCCTGTAGCAAGTTTGTAGGACGTTTTCTGGATTAATGCTTTGAGTTAAGCTCACAAAAAATTCTAAGGTAAAATAAATCCTTTATTCCCTAAGTTGGTGATGGTATTTATCAAGGCAATCAAATAGAGACACCAGGCATCACCATGTGCTTAACTCCTTAAAGGTTTTCTTCCTATGTGGAATTAATGCCTAGTACTATCTTCTGGCTAGTTAGACTGACACCTATTATCTCTGCCTTCGTTGCTCTTTATATCTGCATTGCCCCTATCAATACCCCCTTCTCACTAACCTTTTCTCATGGTCTCTTGCTCTAAGAGAGCTCTTCAACTGATGTTACTCTAAATCAAAACCAGCAATAGAACTAGACCAAATTTCAGTGGTCCTGGTCCTTGATACCCTTTCAAAGGTTAATTACCTTTGCTTCTCTGCTACTCCCAAATTGCTGTGTTTTAAACACTGGGTTCCTGCCTGGCTCTGAGACAGAAATTCTGTATCTATGCAGATTAATAAGGGAATCATTTGGATGCAGCTAAAAGACAAAAAACAAAAACAAAAAACAAAAACAAAAACAAAACAAAACAAAACAAAAACTGGCAACTGACTTAAGAACCTTTAGGTTTGACCTCTGGAGAAGGACACCTGGTTTTGCCTTTTCTAGTTCCACTCATCACCATAATTATCCTTTCTGCCATTGCTTCCTTATCCTTCTTATCCTTCCTTACGCCTTCTGGAATGTGCATCATATTCATACAGCCATCAGATTTGCTTTTGGGCCTGCCTATGGGGGTATTTTCTTGGTCGTAGTTAATGCAGGAGGGCCTTGACTTCTGTGGGTGGTTACCTTCCCTCAGAAATTGAGCTCCAGATGTATAAAAAAAGGTAGGTGAGCAGGCCAGGAAGTAAGCAACTCCTCCTCCCCAGAAAGTAGCATTCCTTCATGGTCTCTGTTTCAGTTCCTGCTTCCAGACTCCCACTTTGACTTTCTGCCTTGGCTTCCCTCACACCAATCACTGTAGTAAACCTTTTACTCCCCTAAGTTGTATTTGGTCAGCGTTTTATTACAACAGAGATGCAAAGTAAAACATAGCGTGATTGGTGTGTTCCAGGGTACAGGCCGTTAAGCTCCGGATGATACTGTCTCAGGGATGCCAACCACTGTCATCAACTGCCCCCTACCTCAAAGTGATGTCACATTCACGCCTTCAACTTCCTGTGATAATTGTTCTCTAAGATGCGTCCCAAGCCTTCCGACTAGTCCTAAATGGTAAAGCCTATGGGAGATTATTAACAACTATCAGAAAGGACACTTCCCGAGAGCAGAAGCAATTCCTGGAGAGTAACAGACTTTCATTTCTTCTCAGTCATCTGAGTAGAGAAGATGTTCAAACCAGAGTGCCAAAATTAAAACAATGCTTCCACTCCCTGACAGTCAGACCATGAGCGCTTTGAGGCTCACCAACATTCTGCAAAGTTTTCTACAAACATTTAGAGCTTGATTCCTAATAACCTACGATTCTTACCCCAACTGGCCCATCTCAGGAAGGACAGATGGAGCGGAAATGTACCATTTTTTTTTTTCTAAAACAGCAAGGTCCCTACTTCTTCTTACCTATCCCGATATACCATGATTTATTTTCATATGCCAAGCACAATGTCCTAGGAGGTAAGAGCAATAAAGTTTCTCTTCACTGTTACAAAAGGATTCAGAGCGATTCTTCCTTTTCCTCTAAGAATTCGTCTGCTAAAATTTTAGAACAAATTCTGGTCTGGTAAATCATGTTACATCCCCCTCTCCTGCCTAAAGTCATTGTTCTGGATATCACCCCTCTTTCTTTCTCACCAGGTAATTCATATTGGCTGCTGGAGGTTTGACCTGGCTTCGCATTTCATTATGGCGGTCAATGAATTCTTGTTTAAACTTCGGGTTATCAATACTCGGCAGGGTGGGAATATCTGCCTTGGAAAGGTTGTTGAAAAGCAAACATAGACCCAATGTCCAGAAACAAGTATGTTTCCTCTTCAGGGCCATGGAAGGATGCGGAGGAAACCTTGGGTGAATATGCCTGAAGAGGAACTACTCTGACGACGCTGGCTCTGCCTTACTAGGCTGGCTTATGCTTACTGCCTTTCCGAAGTCAGTGTTGCCATGGAGACGTAAGCTCGTAGAGTTCCGAGATCTAAAGTTTTAGATTCTCTGGAAAGCCTGAGGCTCCCTCTGGTGAACAGTTCTAACCATCCAACTTGCTTTCAGAAGAGCTGAACCACAATCAATTCATAGAGTGCCTGGATTGTGAAAAGGAAGTTGCAGGTGCTGACAATGTGTCGTCGGGCCTAGCTAACAAAATACCAGGAGTTTGCTGAAGATATTGGCGCAAAACGTTTAATCGCTGCACTCAGGAGACACAGGCAGAAGCAGCAGATCTCTTTGTGAATTTGAGGGAGTTCCAGGCTAGGCAGAAGTGGAGACCCTAGTGGGGAGGGAGGAGAAGAAAAAAAAAAAGGCAAATGATTTATGAGTTTCATAGACTCTATTTTCATGCTTAGCATTTAAAAAATCATTTAAAATAAGTTGCATATTATTTTGTCCCATTCTTCAGACATTGGAAATATAGAATAGGGAACTGGTGGAGTCTGTGGTATCCTGAAGCCTTCAGTTATTACCTGGTCAAACATATAGGATTTCGCTTCTATTTCCTTCTCAGTGACTGCCTGGAAAAGGTGAAAATGCTATGGGCATGTGGAAAATTAGAGCCAAATAGTTTCTCCTGGTTAAAAAAAAAATTACTTTCTGATAGTTTAGAGCCTCCATATTATATGGTGACTAGCGGATTCTAGACCATTTGTATCCTAGAGAATAGGAACAGAAAATATGCTGATTGCTCAAATGAAGTTATGAGTCAACTTTGTCTTAATGCTTTCACGATTTGTCAGTTACTGTTAGTCAGCAATAAACCAGAAGGTTTCCAAAACATCTAATGATATTTTTCGGCATTTCTTGGTGAATATCTTTAAAACTCAAGTTGTTTAATATTTAGGTTATTTATAGTGCCATTTAATTCAAGCAAATACGTGTTTACATGTACCGAATGTTCTGTCCTAGCCAGTTAAAACCACCACCAAAATAAATAACCAACAACTTATTTTAATGAAACTCGTTGCCTTTTTAAAATCAGAAAGTAGAAATTAAGTTATAAAATGAAGTCAGGTGCCATGGCACAAAGCTTTAATTTCAGAGCTCAGGGAAGGAGAAGCAGGCAGATCTCTATGAGTTCGAGCCCAGATTGGTCTACAAAGTGAGTCCAGGACAGCCAGGGCTACACAGAGAAACCCTATCTTAAAAAAAAAGTTATAAAATAAAAACAAAAGCACACAGCCAGCAATAACAATTTCTATGGCGCTAGAGAGGACATGTTTCTCATTTATTATAGTCTGACGTGGGCTTGCTGTACGTACTGCTGATATGTCACATAGGCAAACTGAGTTTCTTGCATCCCACACTCCAATACAAGCATAGGTATGCATGTTCTTACATGCTCAGACAGCTTACAGGTACACACACATACCCGAGCTTATGCCTGCATGGCTCTGGCATTATGTAACTGACTATGGCCGATACACTGATCTCATTTGTGTTTACTTTCTTGGTTCAGTGGTGTCTGTCACCTTGGCAAGGACACTCCTGGCTTAGGCGCTTTGTACTTGCTGCTTTGCAGTATCCTCTTTCAAATCTTCCCTGATCTTCCTTTAGTTCTTACAAGAGGGTGCCCCCCCCTTTTTTTCATTGAATCAATTACTAATTGAAATTGCATCTGTTTCTGTAGAGTCTTCCTACCAGACTGTGCACTTCACATAAACAATGGCTTCACTGATTTTTCTCTAGAACCCAAAACAAACACTTTATGCCTCCAGTAAAAGTTTGTTGACTGAATAAAGAAATGAGCATGGTATTATTATGTTGTATTGGTTTTAACCTTCTTGACCACAGAAACTGTGTCTTATTTGCCTTTTGTAGGGCATAATAAACAGTTTTTTTATTCCATGATATAAGAGACAATCATACATAGGCTTATGTATGTATGTATGTATCTTACTTCTTCTAATCTTTGGTACATTAGCAGACTGTTCAGTATAGGTTGAATACATGGAAGACTGCATGCAAATAAATATTGAAAGTAAAGCATGAACTTCGAATGAAAATTTTGTAGTGCATGGAGATGGTTCAAAGGGTAAGACTCCATACATGTTCTGCAGGCATGAGGACCTGAGTTTGAATCCCCAGATCCCACATAAAAATGCACACATAGATATGTGTGCCTATAACTCCAGCATTGGAAGAGGGGAGCAAGGCAGAGAAATCCTGGTAAGTTTTGTCCTTGGTTTTGCTTTTCTGACCAGGTCTCATGTAGCTCAGGTTATGATGTGCACATTTAGACATTAATGTTAATTTTCAAAAGATATCTCAAAAAAAAAAACCCTGTTATATAACATTTGCATATCTGACATTACATTTGTGAAGATGCCACCTGTTGCTATAGGAGTAGAGTTTTACAACTACCCCAAGCTAGCTTTGCCCCTTAATAGCCACAGGTCATGGCCCAAAGTTGTTTTAGACATAGCTAAGATTTTGGTGGGAAAATTGGTGGTAGGCTGGGATACAGGATGATTTTATATTGTTTTCTTCTCTAATATTAAACTGGACTCCAGATATGGTAGTCGCTCTGTGAAATAATGTTCAAAGGAATTCCAGTAAATGAATGATCCACCCAAGGCTGTGGTCCTTGCCGGGCTTTGGCATTCTCCTGGTGCAGGAGAGGCCTGCTGTGAGCTAGTCCTCTCCAGTGTTTCTAGTCTGGGCCAGGGTTTAGAGGTGGGCCCTCTGGCCTGGGAGGTTGTCGGTAAAGCAGAAACCATTTAGATTTAAGAGTGATTTTGTCTGCAAGCAGACTTCGAAACCTGCGGGGTGTAAGGATGGCAGGCACAACTTGTGGGGTGAAGGTGTCCAGGAGAGAACTAAGGGAGTGGTGTTGAAGTCCCTTTTATTACTAGGGAAGTTGGAAAGGCTGGCAGCACGCTTGGAGAACGAGCTCCGGTTGCCTAGCAACCCGAGACGCTGCTCTAAACTGTCCTGTTGGAGGGGAAAGGAGCCTTTAAGAAGCCTTTGGGAAACTCTCAGAAGGAAGTTTTTGGTGGAATCGCCGGGGTTTCTATCATTTCCACCTCTTCTATTCCTGGTTTGGGTTGTATGGTGGATTCCTGTTGAAGCACTGCGAGTACTGTGAAGTAAGATTTTAACTGAAGTAGGAACGACTTTGTATTCAGTTGCGTCTGTTGTCAACAAGGATTCAATGCAGTCTTGGTCCCTGTTTCTTATGGAATTTAAGTATTGAACTGTATTTACTAATCTTTCCGCACTTCTTTGCTTATGAACTAGATTAGATACCTTTATCCTTTCGTTGTGTGCTGGCTTTGTATCTACAAGTTACAACCCACTGATTCACTAACTAGGGGAGAAACAATAACATCTGGAGTTGGACCGACAAACGAGAGGGAGAGAAGAGGGAGAAAACAGGGAACAGGCCAGGAGCCTACCACAGAGGGTCTCTGAAAGTCTCTACCCAGCAGGGCATCAGAACAGATGCTAAGACTCATAGCCAAACTTTGGGCAGAGTGCAGGGAATGTTACGAAAGAAGGGGGAGATAGAGAGATCCGGAGGGGACAGGAGCTCCACAAGGAGAGCAACAGAACCAAGAAATATAGGCCCAGGGGTCTTTTCTGAGACTGATACTCCAACTGAGGACCATGCATGGAGAGAACCTAGACCCCTGCATAGATGTAGCCCATGGCAGCTCAGTCTCCAAGAGGGTTCCACAAAAATAGGAACATGGACTGTCTCTGGTATGAACTCATAGGCTGGCTCTTTGATCACCTCCCCCTGAGGAGGGAGCATCCTTACCAGTCCACAGAGGAAGACAATGCAGCCAGTCCTGATGAGACCTGATAGACCAGGGTCAGGTAGAAGGAGAGGAAGACCTCCCCTATCACTTGACTGGGGGAGGGGTATAGGAGAACAAGAGGGAGGGAAGGTGGGATTGGGAAGGAGTGGAGGAGGAGGCTACAGCTGGGATACAAAGTGAATAGACTGTAATTAATATAAAAAATAAAAATTAAAAAAAGAAGAAAACAAACAAAGAAAGAAACAAGGAAGAGAGGAAGCGATGACTCAGTGGTTAACATCATTGAAGACATTAGTCAACAACAGTAACGATTGTTACTACTGTTAGCTAGCAATAGCACTCCATACTGGCAATGGCTGGATGGGCCAGGAATCTGTTCAGGCTTGCTATTTCCCCTCTTGCTATGTCTCACTTGCTTTTTCAAGTTCTGTACTTTAGCACGAGTGCAGTCCTTAGCATTCAATTTAAAGCTCTGCTTTCAGCCATGTGTGTAAAATCATGAAACTTAGGTTTTAAGAGTCCTTCAGTCCTCATAGCAAATTACCTCCTGAGGCCTCTGTTTTCCATACCAGCAAGAGTAGACTATTGGAGAGAGATCTAGAGCCATGTATGAGTGAAGGCCCTGCAATAAGTGTCACAGTTAAGCAAAGTGAAATTCATGCTTCCAGGTCTCAGCTTGCTCAGTGAAAAATCAGAAGCTTGGGCCATTTTAGCTTTTGCAGCCCTGTCCAAATCATTAGATCCTCTAATTGGGGTGCTGGGAGGCAATTGCTAGTCCTGTAGACTCCAATGTGTCCCTTCTAAAAATATTTCCCTTTCCAGAATTCTTATTTGCAAAGTGAATAACTCACTTTTGTGCCGTATAAGTCTGCATTAATTCATACCTAATTGACTGAACTCTCTCATTTTCTGGGCTTTCTGCTAAGCCCTGAGGAAATAAGTGAGCAGCATCAGGAGCTATCTCTTTCATGAGTGTATAGTTTTACTGAAGAATATGTGGTGCTATCTGGTGCTGCAAACATCTTAGCCGATTGTTTCCCGAAGGACTTATATGTTGGCTTTCTGATGAATCTAACATGGGTGTAATCCAAGTGTGTATGGACATTTGTGATGCATTAATTTGTCTAGTGACTAAATAAATATTTCTTAAGAATCTGCAGTAAACACCAGCCTTTGTGGTTGTGATAGTACGTTAGAAATGCAGAGAGTTAGTTACACTGGGAAAGTACAAGGAATGGCAGGAGCAGAATATTCTGGAGTTTCTATTTGCTGTTCTTATTAATTGTAGACAAAGTCTGGTGATTTCAAATGTTTTACAGTTATTTGGAATTGCTCCAACATTTACTAAGGTATGAAGTCAGGAGGCTGATAATGTGAGTGAGAAAGCCGTGTGGTTGGCTGCTCAGCGTCTTTGTCTTATCTTTGAATTGTGTTTTAGTTATTGTTCTATGACTGTGAAGAGACATCATGACCAAGGCAACTTATACAAGAAAGCATTTGACTGGGGCTTGCTTTCAGTTTCAGAGGGTGTTTTTATGGCCATTGTGGCAGGGGGCAGGAAAGCAGGCAAGCAGACAGGGCACTGGAGCAGCCACTGAGTGCTTACATCAGACTAGGCCTTTGCAACCTCAGATCCCATCTGCACTGGCACACCTCCTCCAACAAGGACACACCTCCTAATCCTTCCTAAAACAATTCCACCAACTGGGGCCCAAACATTCAGATAGACAATCCTATGGAAACAGTTCTAATTCAAACCATCACAGGTGTCAGTTAGAAGTCGTCATGGCAAAATCAAAAGCAAGCATGCTCTTGATCCCATGGCCTTGGATGTGTTAGGCAAGTGCCATTCCGCTGGGCTATAGGCAACCTATCCTACAAATGTAATAGCTTTTGTGATGTGACCAAATAATGGATAATAGGTTTAGAACATAAAAAATTCTTTTTCTGAAAGGATGTCAAGAAGGGAGCCATATGAAGCTCTACGTTATTGTGTTATTATGTTCAAATCTGATGATTTGTGCTGCTTTCAGACTGTGTTTACTTTGGGTAGCTAAATATTCTTGAATATGCTATTAAAGTGGGATTCCTGGCTCAAGGTGAGGGATTTTTAGAGAAGAATGATCTGGGGTGGGCATGGAAGGAAGAAAAAAATGCTAAGCTGCAAGGGAATTGGGGTTAGATTATACTAGGTAGGAAGTAATAGTGATAGCTGCCATCTACGAGATGTTACCTCATTCCACCAGGATGAGAAAAAGGTGCTAATATTCCATTTATTTTATACATTATGAACACCAACTCAGAGAGATTACATTCCAAAAATCAGAATTTTAATATTAGTTTATCTAACAGAAGCTGGCACTGCCATCCTATCCTGAAAACAACAAATAAACAAAAAATAAATAAATAGTACAAATGTCACCAGGATAGAAAACACATTTGCTCCAGTTCTAGCCTTGTGAGCAGAGAGCAGGTATAGCATTGAAGATAGAACCTGTGTGCCTACATTCCAGAATCCCTGTAGTGAGTGTCTGTGAGCATAGAGACCTCTGTTTCCCCTACATTTTAAGAAAAGCTATATCCATGGTAATATAAATATGAAGTCAAAATAAAAGTGCATAAAACTTTGAGGACAGAGTCACTTGATTTAACAAGCAGTGTTCTTTACACCATTATATAATTACTAATTATACTGTTTGGTAGATCTTTTTTTTTTTTTTCAAGACAATGTTTCTCTTTGTAGCCATGGCTGTCCTGGGACTTACTCTGTAGACCCTTGAACTCAGGGATTCACCTGCCACTGCTTCCAGAGTGCTGGTGTTAAAGGCATACTCCACCACCACTCAGTTTAGAAATATTTTCATTAGTCTACTGTGACAGTATCAAAATCCACCCTGGCTTGAGAACTGAGTATAAATAAGACTAGCTCGTGTGAAAGAGAAGACAGGTTGACTATAATTAGTCTCCTAATTTATTGTAAAGCCTCTGTATAGACTGAGTGACTTGAAATAATACAATTGTCTCATAATTTCGGAGGTCAGTGCATAAATTTTGTGTGAATTGCTAAAAACCAACTGCCAGCAGGACTGGTTCTTTTTGGAGGTCCCAGGGGAGTCATTTCATGTGTCTTGTGCATCCTGGAAACTGTTCACCATCTTGTCCATCTTTGGTGGCAGTTGCATAGCATCTTTGTTTTCCCCTCAGACTTGTGATTCCATCTTCCCACCTTCTCTATCTGATCCAAATCCTCCTGCCTCTCTCTTCTAAGGACTTCTTCTAAGTATTGAATGAGCCCAACAGATTAACTCTCCCATTTCAAAATTTTAATCTAATTCCACCTGAAATATTCCCTTTGCTATAAAAGAGACATATCCACAGTGCCTAGACATTAAGACATAGGTCTTTTGGGATATACATTATACATTATGCATTTGCATTACTAAAACTCGATTTTAGTTTATAAAGTCAATAAGGGTTTATTATTAGCCATAGCCATTAAACACAATGACTTCTTTCTAGGAAAACTACTGTGTGTGGGTTACTTAAAATTACAGTAAGAATGACCATTTTGCATTATTTTATCTTCTTAAAAGCAAGGCATATTGCATGGGAAATACATACATCTGAATGGATTTAGAGGTCAGAGGAGTGGCTGCTTCTGGGAGCCAAACGCGGCTATTTTCTCAGCGAAAGAATTCAATACAAGTAAGCATGCCCTCGAGTTTTCCTCTTATAGAACGAAGTCTTCAGTTGCTTCCAGCGCCCTTTACTACTGTTTGTATGTTTACACTCTCAAATATTTCGGGCCAGCATTTCTTAGATTTGAAAGTGTGAGCTGCCAAGATTGAAGGCAATCATTATTTTAAAATTTGCTGTTGATTGATTTGGTAATAATTTTAAGCTTATTGCCTTTTCATTGTTATTGAAAAATTACCAATGTATTTACAGAAAACATAAGAAAAAGAAGAAAATATAAAGGAAGAAGAAAATATCACTTTCTTTACAATGTTGCCCCTATAACATGCTAGGAATTTATGTTTAATTGGTACATCATTGTAAACTGCATATTTAATCACTTCATCTGTAAGCGTTTTACATATTAAAAGCTTTAAAAAAGTGTTCATATAAGATATAGTATAGTTTATATACAAAGGAAGATTTAAAAGATCATAAACTAAACTTTCTCTAAATTGTATACTATTTATTTAAAATTAATTTCCGGTGACCAAACACCTTGAGTTTTATTTATTTTGTACTCAAAACCTGCTTAGCGTAATGCCAGTTACTAACGTTACCCAACAATAAATGAAATGAAGACTTACCTCAGGAAACCTCTAGTCTCAGTGATAGTCATATTCCAACATTGTGAAATTCAATTAAGAATAAATATTTAATGGAGAACCATACATGCTTAAAGCAGAGAAGATGGTAAAATGTAGGTGGAAACAGAAGGTTTCAACAAAAATGACACCTTCACTCCCTGAGCGTTGAGGATTCTGAAAGGCAAAGGATGAAGAGATGATGGACACTAGTGATTGCCGCAGCCTCAGGCCAGAACTATGGATGATTTGGCATTTACCAACTTGCTATTTTTGTATTGAAATGCAGAAATGTTTGCAGAGCAAACTTACGTTTTTATTTTAGTTATGTAGGAAGGGCATCTGGGTTTGTATTGTGAAGAACATCCTTCTCAAACCTCAAGACACAATTGCTTTCTAGTAATGGAATAAATAAATGCAGTTTCTCTCTCTGCCTGGTATTTTACCGTGATATATATTTATTTAGAATTTCGTACATGAGCATTGTATTTATATTCATTTATATTTAGTTTTATGAATATTTATATTCATTTTCTATTCCCGCACTCCCCCCAACTCCTCCTAAGCACCCCAAACTCCCTCTCACATGGCCTGTCACTCTTTAGTTACTATAAGTATATAATTTATAAACACAGCCTGCTGAGTCTCTTCAATGTTGTTCATGTGTCTTTAGGGCTGACTACTTGGGACTGGTTACTTCGTCAGGGGCTTGTCCTTGAAGAAGATCTCTCTGTCGCTGTCTCTCCTTCTCTGTCTCTGTTTCTCTCTCTCTGCAGTCATGAATTGCCTGTAGACCTTCATGTAGGTGGGGCCTTGTAAGATTCCCTCCATCCACAGGGGATGTCAATTGATGCTGTTTTTCGGGTCTTGTTAAAATGAGCACGCTGTTGAGATTTCATGGGCCCAGCTTCTGTCATGTGTATATTTCACAGGAAGCATCCCAGTCCTCTGTTAGTCCTCCTTCCTGCTCTATCCTTGTTATTGTTTGATGGAATATCTTCCCAAGCTGGAGAGAGCTAGGAAGGTGATGGTTATCTGTCTCAGCTGTCATTTTCTCTGTCATAATCACAATGAGGAGGGGCTTGGGAGGTACACTTTCTTTGGAGTTTACTGAGAAAAAATATAATTGCCTTTTTTTTATCTAGTCATGATTATCCTTTAATGGATAAGGCACACTGACTCTTTTTTTTTTAATTAAAGAAAAAATGGACCTCCAGACCATGGATGATCCAGAACCCCTGCCTACCTATGTAAGCTACATTTCTTCACATATTTACTGCTAAACAGGCAAACATTTACATTACCTCGATTAGTCAAAAAACTATATGTATGATGTCATATATACATATACATATATACTTTTATTAGTTAAAACTATATATGTATGTATATGTACACATATATGTGTATGTATGTTGTTTTGATTGTGAACTGCAGAAAAACATGCATAAATAAAGCCTCAATATTATTGTGACAGAATCCTATCTTTTGATAGGATAGCAGGAATATGGCTAATGTTCTATTGTTCTTATTTTATTTAATACTATTCTCACATTTTCCTGAAAAAGATGAATTCTTTCTTTTTTCGAGTTGGATATGCTTGTTTATTTTTACATAAGAATTAAATCTCAGCTGAATATCTGATGCTGCAGGATTCAGAACATCATCAGTATTGTTCAGAAGTGGCTGATAATTTGATCATGTATATGGTGTTGTATATATTTGATCACATATATATCATTTATACACACACACACACACATAATATCGTTCCAAAAAGGCCATATTACATAAATATGTAGAATAAGGCAGCAGTAGTATGATTAGGGCCATCTCAGAAAATGCCAGAAATTCTGTCATAATTCCCAGCTTAAGCTCATTGTTAAGCTCATTGCTGAAACTTGTCAGCAATTCAAACCATAGTTTCTAAAATCAAACATTCTAACACAATGCAGTCTAAAGGTATTTTTATTATACTTACTTGAGAAATGACAGTTGGAAACTATTTGAAGTTTTTGTTCTAAATCAAACCATTATGTTTCTATAAGAACAGAAATTTGTATATGTAGTGAAAGCATTGCATTCCTTTTTTCCCTCTATTTTAAATTTAAATTTTCTTTTTATTTATATTTATTACAATTTATTCACTTTGTATCCAGCTGTAGCACCCTCCCTCATCTCCTCCCATGCCCCTCCCCTAGTCTACTGATAGGGGAGGTCCTCCTCTCCTTCCTCTGACCCTAGCCTATCAGGTTTCATCAGGACTGGCTGGAATGTCTTCCTCTGTGGCTTGGCAAGTCTTTGTCCTTTTAAGATTCAAGTTTACTTTAAAATGATACATAACATCACAAATCATATAAATTTAGAAATTCTTCAGGGTATTTTGATACATGTATAAATCAGGATAAGCATGCCTACTTTATCCGCATATATTAAAGAAATGTAAGACATATTTCATTTTGTGATTGGCATAGTAAAAGTTATCTAACAGAAAATACATATGTATTTTAAACTGTTATGTTGAAGAATATGAGAATGTAATTATTTTTATATTTATATATTTTATATTATTAAAGTTTTCTTTTTCATTTAGAATATATCTTACATGTTACAATTTCAAATATTTGAAAAGTATAAAATAGTTGAAAATGTATTCTTCATATAATTTAGATTACAAGACCTCTTTGACATAGAAACTAAAAGTAATAATTTGCCAAGCTGTACCACACCACACTGATACTTTCTGGATACTAAAAATAAACAAAGTCAGTAATTTCATCTGTTTCTACATGATAGATACCCATATCTTCAGTTATACATAAAGCCTAAGTTATGTTTAAGTGAAAAGCTATACGTAAATACTGAACACAGAATATGGAGATTATAGCAAGAGGTGAGTTAAGGAGATTAGCAAGGGGTGTTTCAGTTGTATGCTAAAATATGTTTTACAATTGATGTGAAAATTTATTATTTACCATATATTTTTATTTGCTCATTATAAAAATTAAATTTATGTTAAGATATAAATAACTTAAATTATAAATTAAATTATACTAGCAAGAAATTTATGCAGCTAATAAATATTTAAATTATTACAAGTTTTACTTAGCCAATTTGTACCCATAGAATGCTTTGTTTGTTTGTTTTTCTCTGAATATGTATACTCAGCCTATAGCTGTAATGATAAACTAGTTGGTTAATATTGTTACTTGCTATAAAATATTATGAGCGGTCTCTTGGTAAAACCAAATTTGAATGCTTAAAATAATATTGTTGAATATTCTCCTGTGCTATCCACTACTTGACAACTCCATATATGGTATATTTAAGTTTTATTTGAATTATTAATATCTCTCCCTCCACTTTGTAAATCTCAGAATTCAACAAAATAGCAAATCAAATCTTGGGTCATAGTATATGCTGATTTCCTTGTAAACAATCCAACACTGGCTGATTTCAAGAGAACGGAGTTGGAAAGAGACGTGCAGTTACAATATAATATAGGCACAGATCTCATTAAGCTTCCACCTGCTCAGCTCAGCAGCACACATGATAGGATAAAGCATGTGAGATAGCAGAGCAGGAGAATCATTAAGATGACGGGCTTTGCGTACCTACTGCCTTTGCTCTTCTCTCATCTGTCTGTGTATGTGTGGGGTGTGCATCTATGAATCAGGGGATCATACCTCATCCTCTTGAGTACTGACGACAAGCAGCCGCCACTCCTACACAGCTTTTATGTGGGTTCAGGGGATCTGCACTACAGTTCTGTCCAGCAAATGCCCTGTTCATTGAGGTACCTTCTTATTCTCACCTTTCTGAGAATATAATGCTCTGAATAGAATTGATTTAATTATAAATTTGTACCATTTTATTATGTCATCATATTTATTATTATCATATTTAGTTATTATCATCATTTTGTTAATGATAACTGTATATAATATCCAACATGGAAAGTTACTGAATATTTATCAAAAATGTCAACACTTCTTGCTATTCCATGGCAGCCAACACACCGTCAGCTTAACTGGGAATTTATATAGATACTGTATTTGATAATGATTTTTCTGTTATCACAGACTCACTTAGAATTTTATGAGCTGCATAGATTATTTCTTTTAGGGTTCCACCACTTGATCTTGGAAGCCTTGTTGACTCTGATGAGGAGGTAATTTTAAGTTTATATTTATTTACAAATATTTTCCTGCAGCAGCAGCACCTATGAGCACGTACTAACTACCATTCCATTTCATTCTTCAGGACAATTTTTCACAAGCACCAAATGGCAAAGTGCACGATCATCCCAACCCACCAAAGTTACGTTCTAACCTGAGCTGGGTGATGCCGTGTCAAAGACCATCCACTCAGCATCATCTAAATGAAGTGGTCAGTATGTATTTCAGTGTGACATACTTGTACATACACATCATTAGAGCTGTTCTTGGCTTAAATATTTTTGCTGATTGGTCTGTGCTCTGCTCAGTTTACATAGGTTGCATAGAAAAATTCCCAACAATGGTCCTCATGAAATACTTTTATAATTTTTCAGCACTGAAATGACATTTTAAATACTTCCTATAAAGTCGGCAAATTACAGGTGTATCTAAGCATGACTTCCAGGAATTAAAAAAAATTGTAAACTGTGAGATCATATTGCATTATCTGAATGACAGTAGATTTGAATTCTTAGAAATTAGTTCAGACTTTAAGCTCCTAGACTGCTATGGAGAAGGAACTAATTAATTAAACTCAACAACCACAACAACAATATTAACGAATACCTCAATCTGGTGTCACAACATCTACTATCCTATATTTGGCTCAGCCTTCTTTTCTGTTGTACTTGGACCTCCTCAGAACTCTCCAGAAGTTGGGCTGATATTTATATTTCCTTTTTGCAGTTTCTATATCTATCTAAGTGAGAACAAAATGTTCACTGACTATTATCTCTTGCTACCATAGAAATATGACAAGGAAGCACAAAATACTAGGGAGTAAAATACAGTGTTCGTCTGGAAAGGGTAACCAGGGCTTCTCTGTGAGATTAATCTCCAATTCTCACGACTGTTTTGGTCAGAAAAATAACATATATTAACTATTTAATTGATAAGCTAGGGTCAGATGGAAGGGGAGGAGGACCTCACCTATCAGTGGACTTAGAGAAGGGTAGGGAGGAGATGGGGAAGGAAGGGTGAGATTGGGAGGGAATGAGGAAGGGGGCTACAGCTGGCATACAAAATAAATAAACTGTAATTAATATAAAAAATAAAAATTAAAAAAATCTTTGATTTTAATTCTTTTATGTTACTTTAGTATCAAATCCTTAGCAGTGAAATGAGTCAAGGATTACTGAGACCAAATGCTCATTCTGATCAATTCTTTTTTAAAATTTGTCATTTCACACACACACACACACACACACACACACACACACACATACACACACACTCACTCACTCAAGACAGGATTTCTTTGTGTAGCCCTGCTTGTCCTGGAACTTAATTTGTAGACCAGAGTGGCCTTAAACTTACTGAGAAACGCAGGCCACTGCCTCCCAAGTGCTGGGATTAAAGACATGCTCCATCATGCCCAGCTCATTCTGCTCAATTCTATCTGCTCTGATCAGTGCTGTCTCAGCTAAATGTTTTAAATATTCCTTCTGTTTGGAACACAGACTATGGTAGTCTTCTTCAGAGCCAAGGTAAATAGTAAGCCTGGCAATGTAACAAGAAAAGTACTATTTTTAAAAAAATACTTTTTTGCTGGACATCATACCTTTTGTTTTGCCTCTAGGAGCAGGACATAATACCTGAAGATTTGCCAGCACCAACAGGCAAATATAAGCAAAAATATCAGCAATATGCAACTGAAATGAAAGAGGGATACAAACAGTACATTCAGAGAACTGCAGAAAAGGCAAAAGCAACTAGCACACTGGAGACTTCAAGAAACAAGATAAATGAAAGGGTAACTCATAGGCCTGTGTAAAGTACTAATGAACTTTAGAGTGAACACTGCATGTACCTTAAAATACCATTTTTGTTCATAGTTATAGAAAGTATAATACTGAATATTTATTTCAATAAGCCAGGGCTCTTTAAGTTATTTTATTTGCATCAAGTAGTTTACTCTTCATGACAAACCCAAAGCCCTTTTTTCAGTATCTTTCATATGGAAAACGTTGTTCCTATACCCTTATATGTATATAACCCTTTTCATTTAATTGATAGTGTTGGCATATATATATATATATATATATATATATATATATATAATATTGGCATATATATATGTTCATTTTATATATACATTATACACACATATTTTTCATGTAGTTGTTATGAACTCTGTTGGGCTACAGTCTAAGTTTTAAAGTTGAATAGGGCTTTTAAACCTCACAGTTTTATTGTAAAGCTGCCATTGCTTCTGTGTCCTTGCTTCATTTGGGGAATCTTATTGGTAACCTTATAAATTGCTGAAATTGTTGTGACTTTTAAAATTAGAAATAAATATCATTTAGGCATTAATTCATCATTATAGAATATTAGGTACAGTTAGTTTAATGGGCACAGGGGACACAGTTCATTGATAGACTGCTTGACTGTAAAACCCTACACTCAATCTCTTATAATGGCCTCCTGCCCCTCTCATATTATTTAATGGCATTTCACAAGTAGAAAGGAAAAGTCAGTTTTTTTTTTTTCAAAAACAAAAAAAAGAAAAGATTTAGAGACATAGTTGATTAGTGCTGGCCACAAATAATAGAATATTTGTTCACAATTAAACAAGTATAATGAGTTTATATTTTTATGTCATTTTCTTTTTTAAAAACTTTTTCATTGTTATTATTATTAATTACAATTTATTCACTTTGTATCCTAGCTATAGCCCCCTCCATCATTCCTTCCCAGTCCCACCCTCTCTCCCTCTTACCTCCTTGTGTCCCACTCCTAGTCCACTGATAGGGGAGGTCCTCCTCCCTTACTCTCTGACCCTAGCCTATTAGGTCTTATCAGGACTGTCTGGATCCTCTTTCACTGTGGGCTAGGAAGGCTACTTGCCAACTCATGCCGGTGGCTTGCCCATGCTCCTCTTACAGGGAATCCACATGTAGATTGAGCTGCCCATAGGCTACATCTGAGCAGAGATCTAGGTCCTCTCCATGCATGGTCTTTGGTTGATTCATCAGTCTCTGCAGGAGCCCTGGGCCCAGATTTTTTGGCTCTCTTGGTCTCTTTGTGGAGCTCCTGTCCCCTCCAGGTCTTTCTATCTCCCCTTCTTCCATAAGATTCCCTGCACTCTGTCCAAAGCTTGGCTATGAGTCTCAACACCTGCTTTGATACCCTGCTGGGTAGAGTCTTTCAGGGCCCCTTTGTGAAGGCTCCTGTCCTGTTCCCTGTTTTCTCTTACTTCCAATGTCCATCCTGTTTGCCCTTCTGAATGAGGATTATGTCTCTTCTCTAGGGTTCTCCTTGCTGTTTAGCTTCTTTATGACTATAGATTTCAGTATGTTTATCCTATATTACATGGCTAATGTCTACTTGTAAGTGAGTATATACCATGTGTGTCTTTCTGTTTCTGGGTTATCTCACTCAGGATGAACTTTTTTAGTTCCATCCATTTGCCCACAAATTTCATGATTTCCTTGTTTTTAACTGCTGAGTAATATTCCATTGTGTAAATGTACCACAATTCCTGCATCCATTCTGTGGTTGAGAGTCATCTAGGTTGTTTCCAGATTTTGTCTTTTATGAATAAAGCTTCTATGAACATAGTTGAGCAAATGTCCTTGTTGCATGGTTGAGCATCTTTCAGATATATACTCAAGAGTGGTATAGTTGGATCATGAGGTAGCACTTCTCAGTTTGCTGAGAAAGTGCCAGATTGATTTCCAATGTGGTTGTATAAGTTTACATTCCCACCAGCAATGGAGGAAGGTTCCCCTTTCTCCACATCCTTTCTGGCATGTGTTGTCCTTTGAGTTTTTGATCTTGGCCATTCTGATGGGTGTAATGTGGAATCTCAGGGTTGTTTTGATTTGCATTTTCCAGATGACTAAGGATGTTGAACATTTCTTTAAGTGTGTCTCTGCCATTCAATATTCTTCTCTTGGGAACTCTCTGTTTAGCTCTGTACCCCATTTTTTAATTGGATTACTTGGTTTGTTGGTGTTTATTACTTGAGGTCTTTATATATTCTGGATATTAGCCCTATGTCAGATGTAGGTTTGGTGAAGATTTTTTCCCAGTCTCTAGGCTGTTCTTTTTTTTTCCCCTGTGGACAGTGTCCTTTTAGCCAGATGGCCTGAAAATGGACCTTTGAGGATCCCCATGGATTCGCCTCTCACCTGAGAACCACAGATGTCAGGGATTTGGGGTCTACAATATGGCCTGTCACAGTGCAGGATATCATACAAATACCCTGTGTGGTCAGTGCTACCATCTTGTCACTGTTTTACAGTAAGTAGAAGGAAAACTCAAGGAAGGCAATTTAGCCGTCAGAATCATTTACTGTTAAAACTGATGGTGTGTCAACACGTATCTGTCATTTCTGTGGAGAAAAAAAGTTCTGACAAAGGCAACATAAGGGAAGGAGGATTTATTTTGCCTGAGTTGGAGTGTGCTGTCTAGCTTGGCAGCAGAAAAGTCAGGAAGTGGTTGCACTGCAGAAGCAGAGAGAGGGGAATGCCACCCGTTTTTCCTTTTATTTAGCTCTGAAACATGGGATGGTGCCATCTGCATTCAGGGTGGGTCATCTTGCTTTGTCAATCCTTTTGGAGAACACACCTAGATATATCCAGAGATCTGTTTCCATGGTGATTCTAAACTCCACCAAGTTGACAATGAAATTAAGTGTTGTAACCTGCTTAACTTCCCTAGCCCCTCTGTTGAGACCTACTTTATTTCTTAGCATAACTATGGCTCCTCTGTTAACACCTGCTGTAGCCATTAGCATGCTAGAAGCCATTTTGCCTTCAAGTGCTCATTTTGATTATGTCTCTATGGTTCATTTCTAAAACTTTGTATAGTTTGTTACCAGAACACTCTATGAAGTCCCCCAACTGCAGAACCAATCAAATTAAAGGTCAGTTAGAATTGCTTTGTCTAGCTAGCCAAAATGAGGGAATGTTGCTTCCTACACCTGGATACCTGGTTGCATTTTTGTTACCTGGTTGTTACTTAGTTGTAGTTTGTTTCCTACACCAGGTAAAAGTCTGTTACTTGGTTGCTACCTGGTTATGTTTTTGTTTTGTATAAAAATACCTGCCTTAGGAACAGACCAATGTCATTGTCTGGGTCCGGAGTCCAGATTATGACCCTGGCCTGTCAGTTCCTTTCAGCATTCAATAAACCTCTGTCGAGTTCAGTCTGGTATCTGAGTCAGTGAGTGGCTATTCCTGAACCCAAAACACTAACCATCACACAAACCTAAAATTTAAACTTAAATATGAATGTATATGTATGTGTACAGATAAGGAAATGTCTTTAAATAAACCATGAAATTTATTAAAATTCAATATTAGGGAGATGCTATTAATTACCTAATTGCACTTAGTTGTAATTGTATATATGTATATATATGCGCATGTGTATATATCCAAACATATATGTATCAACTTCTCTGAAAAGACAATACCTTTCACCTTACAAATGACCATCATCATTTACTTATTTTTCTGTAGATGTTTATCGAATGCCTATTAAATAGATACTTAATGCTTATGTACTAGGCTTCCTTTCTGTCACTGGGTACAATTTAATGAATGAAACAGATAAAATATCTGTACTTGTAGAACTCACATCCTAATGCAAGGAACTAGTAAGACAAAATACCGATGGGTCTGTTAACCCAGTCTATCAGTTTTGTCTGATAGATGGTGAGAGATGCTGTGAGCAGGAAACTGAAATAGGCAGGGCAATAGGTAGACAGCAGTACTTCGTGGAGGCCCATCAGGGAGACCTTTCCAATAAGATATCCCTGCATCTCTTACCTGAAAGAGATGGGAGACATGCAGTCAGGAGAAAGGCTTTAGTGCTATGGATTAGCCATGAAGTGTTTCTTAAGTACTATAGTATAAGACTGTGAGTGTGGGCAGGGAAGGAGGGAGCGATGGAAGGACTAGGAAGAGATTGTTGAGTTACAGGGAGGCAGACCACAGAGGTCCCACAGCCCATGTGTGGGCTTCTGCCTTTTTCTCTGAATTGGAGATTTGCTTTATTCTTTTGTGAGTGGGTCTTTATTACGGGCACAATTAGAATCAGGAAGACCTTTGAGACTTCCATTATAACATAAGCACCAAGTGAGGGTGAGGGCTCTCACCCAGGTGAAGGTGAAACAGATTTAGCTGAGAGGCAGTCTCATTGGATGGCTAGACTCTGACAGTGGGCCAAGTTGCTAATAGATTGTTGTAGGCCTGAGAAGATCAGAGTGACTGTACATGGTTGACTATTTAGGGCAATGTCATCTGTCGGATGATAACTCAAATTGCCTAATCCACGTAAAGGAAGATGGGAAAAATCACTTATACGTGGCTGCCAGAGGCTGGGGTTGGGGATAGAAGGATGTTAACAAAAGGCTCAGCATTGTTTATCAGAAGAATAAGTCCTGGGGAACTAATGTTAATAACTACATGGTGACTGTAGTTTCTAGTAGTGTATATTTTGATTCCTATGAGTAAATTTTAAGTATTCTCACCACACTGACAGGCATTGATTGGCATTACTGTTGTAATTATCACTCAATGAATACATATCGATTTTTCACATTTTATACCTGAAATATGTACATTTTCTGTTTATCAAGTTAATATTACTAAATTAAAAAATAACTCTAAGCATTTTGGTTGGAGCAGTTGCCATAAGCAAGAGGTAGAAAGGAGTATTTGAGAGTCAGCTTTGGGAGATTAAGCTTGATATATTAGTGGAAAGGTCACCTCTTACCTTTTGTGGACAGTTCAGAGCAAAGGGATTTTCTTTGTTTGCTTTGAGACAGTCTCAATATGTGATTTGGAACGTGCTCTGTAGATCAGGCGGGCCTTGAACTCATAGGTCTGCCTGCCTCTGCCTCCTGAGTGCTGATATTAAATGGATGAATTCCCACGCCTGGCTGCGAAATGATTTTCACTTGAACATAACGCTACGTTAGCATATCTTTTATGTTAATTTCTTTAATTTACCTCAACAACATAAGCTAGACATTTTTTCTTTTTAAATTAATTTATTTTTTAATTAGCTACAGTTTATTCACTTTGTATCCCGGCTGTAGCCCCATCTCTTGTCCCCTTCCAATCTTATCCTTCCTCCCTCATCTCCTCCCATGCTCTTCCCCAAGTCCACTGATGGGGGAGGTCCTCCTCCCCTTCCCTGACCCCAGCCTATCAGGTCTCTTCAGGACTGGCTGCATTGTCTTCCTCTGTGGCCTGGTAAGGCTCTCCCCCTTCAGGGGTAGGTGATCTAAGAGCCACTAAGTTCATGTCAGAAACAGTCCTTGTTCCCATTACTAGGGAACCCATTTGGACACTGAGCTGCCATGGGCTACATCTGTGCAGGGGTTCTAGGTTATCTCCATGCATGGTCCTTGGTTGGAGTATCAGAAAAGACCTCAGGGTCATGATTTTTTTGTTTCTGTTGCTCTCCTTGTGGAGCTCCTGTCCCCTCCAGATCTTACTATCTCCTCCTCCTTTCATAAGATTCCCAGCACTTTGTCCAATGTTTGGCTATGAGTCTCAGTATCTGCTTTGATACCCTGCTGGGCAGAGTCTTTCAGAGGCCCTCTGTGAAGGCTCTTGTCCAGTTCCCTGTTTTTTCCCTCTTCCTATGTCTATTCCGTTTGCCTTTCTGAGTGAGGTTTGAGCATCTTACCTAGGGTCCTCCTTCTTGCTTACCTTCTTTAGGTGTACAGATTTTAGTATGTTTATCCTATATTATATGTTAGTTAGCATTTTCTTGGTGCACATTTAAATAAGTCATTATTTAGGAAAAAGGAAATATTAGCAGGTAAGTAAATCAAACTGTAAAGCATTTTCTTTCATGGACTTCCAAACAGTAGTTACTTTTTAGGCATTGGGGCTGCAGTTGTCATGAAACACCTGTCCTCAAGGAACAGACCTCATGTTAGGAGATGCAGGCACTCCTAAGCAATATGTAATAATATTTCATGTAGGAATGAAAGGTCATGAAGTTAGGGCAGAATCTAACGACAGTGTGACCTTCCAAGGAAGATGGACAGTGAGGAGAAACCCCAGAGAAGAAACTCTTGAAGTCCGGCATGTCTCTGACTTGATGCTGTCTTGTTAGGGTTGTTTTGTTAGGTAAGGGATTGTATAGCTCATATATATTGTAAGTTTTGGTGTTCATCTTTTTGAAATCCCAAAAAATCCCACATTACTTCTGAATATATTTTCATATAGAATAGACCCTGCCCCATTCACCATGGCTCCAAGAACTGACCTGGCTAAAACAGTGAGGTTGAACGATGAAAGGCAAACATATGGGCACACAGAAAAGCTGGACTCTCAATGGAAAAGCCACAGTAACCCAGAAGCTTAGCCTGTTTATCATATAGAGTTGAATAGGGAGACAGTTTCATTCATCCAGATAAACAAGGAGCCAAGATTGTTGTGTACTGAGGAAGGAGGAGGCTGGCTTTACTAATCTACAGAGCAGTCTCTGTAGGAGATCAGTCTTCAGGCTGTAAACATGGTGGAAGGTGAAAGTTATGGTGGACATTTTGTGCACATATTATCAACATTTACACATGGATCAGGAGGGAAGGGTCTGCCTTTTTCTGAGCCTAGCCTAAGAAAGGCTCTGAGACCTCCCATGGGGCTGAGGCATTGGCCCTTGATGTGGTCATGCCCATGTCAACAACACATTCACTCAGGACCTCACACCACACAGGGCATCCTCTCCTCCCTACAGGACATATCCACATTAATTAAAATTTGAAGGACTCTGTGTGTACAATGCTAATTATGACCATTTCTGTCCTTTACTTAATGTTTCCTGTATATCAGGTCCTTTTATAAACACTAAACATATATTGCCTTTATTATTTTTTGATATAGTATATACTGCTATTCTAAGTTTATGACTAGAATGGGGCCCAGAAAGGTCGCCTAGTTGAACCAAGACCAGCATTCCAAGACGGGCTTGTACTCTTAGCTCTCAAACATCCTTTGAGATTCTTAATGGTTATCTATTTCCTGGTTTTGTTAAAAGCAGGTATTGTGACTATGTGCCTGATGATCCATTTATTGCCTTTATTCTGTGGTGTGATCAGGTGGAAGGAGCCAGTGTGGATGACCTTATGACTTTGGATAGGAAAGCCCTGTTACAGCAAGGCTATGCAGATAGCCCTTACCATATATGGAACAGCACAAGAAAATCAGATGCGGTAAGCCATCAGCAGTTTCGTTTATTTGCTAAGTCACTAAGGTATTCACCCTCCAAGATTTTACAGTTCAAAAGAATAAAGTTATAACAGTGAATTTGGACTAGGATAAATACTCATTAATATCTAAGTTGAATCCTTAGTTTTTATCAACTATTTGCTTGTTTTAGATTTGTTTTCGGGAGAAAATTTGTTTTTTTTTTTTTTTAAATAATTTATCTAATTTTATTTCATGTGCATTTGTGTGAAGGTGTCATATTCCTTGGAATTGGTGGTTCAGATGGTCACTGTGTTAGTGTGCTTTGAATTTGACATTGCTTTTTCGTCACAAAAATAAGCCCAATATTTGGGTTACTTTTCAGATTATGCTTTAATTACATTTCTCTCTTTGCATTTCTCTCTCTCAACCCTTTGTTTGTGTGTGTGTGTGTGTGTGTGTGTGTGTGTGTGTGTGTGTGCATGTGTATTTTAATTCATGAGCTACTGACAACAGAAATTTAAACCAGTTATGCAGAACAGGAGTCAAGTAAGTTTTCTTTGGATAAAATGAAGATGCTAAACTTTGGGGCCAGAAATATGGTTCTGTCAGTAAAGTACTTGCCTTGAGATCACAGGTAGAGTTCATAACTCAGAACCCACATAACCATAGCTGAGTGCAGCTGCATGCACTTACAGTCACAGTGCTAGGAGTAGAGATGGGTTGATCTCTGGGCACAGTGGCCAGTCTGTCTAGCCTACTGGGTGAGCTCCAGGCCAATGATAGACTGTCTCAAAACAAAACAACAAACAAAAACAGGTAGCTGGAATCTGAGGAACAATACCCCAGGTTGTCATCTGAGCTGCACACACAACACACACACACACACACACACACACACACACACACACACACACTCCACACACACACTCCACACACACTTCAGACTTTAAATGTTAAACTTAAATTTACATTTTTTTCAAAATCAGTAAGGTTGGTGAATATTACTTAGTCCAGGCCTGTTATAAATAGACAATCATCACGCTTCTCTGGTGTCCTGTAGGAAAGGGAGGAAATGCTGTTTAAAGGCAGAGTCCTGTGGTCCTTCCTAACTGGTAAGAGCTCAATGCCTTAGACATCCTGTAAAGGCTGATAAAACAAAAACATGTGAACTCCCAGCTTGGAAATCTGTACTTTAGATGACCTAAATAATCATGGAGCAATATGCTTTTCCTAGTTACCTAACTTTTATAAGGCAGCAGTTTTCAAGATTCACAATGCTGTGACCCTTTAATACAGTTTCTCATGGTGATCCACAATCATAAAATTATTGTTGCTACTTCATAACTGTAGTTTTCACAGTTTGAAAAATGCTGATTTCAGGAGGAAAACAATCAAGATATAGGCATTCCATTGCTGTCCTACAGAATTCGTATGCAATGTATTTCATAGTGTGATGGGAAGACTGATTTTTTTTTGTTTCTTTTTCTGAGTATGAATCTGTTACAGGTCTTGCTGTATAAGGAATTTTCTTGCTCATTGTTGTCCAGGTATTAAGTGATTATAAGTTCTATTTTGAGCCTATTTGGATGTATGGATGTTATATTTTAAATTTCTGCCAAATGAAAACTAAATTTAATTAAAGACTACCACTTAGGTAACTGGTGCTCATTTCTTAGGTATCTTAGGAATGATGGCTTTGATATTCTCATTTGCTATATTGTGTCTGTTTCAAATAAAACTGCGTTTGCTAAGTAAACTGCATTTACTCTATTTAAAGTAGTGCCATCATATTTGTTTTTAATTATTGGAGTGATCTGTAGGGATGGTCAGAATTACATTCTAAGATCAGAACACACCTTGACTTGACTCTTTCATTTTAAACTCTTTCATCTGTCTCTCAGAAGAAATACTTTAGAGTTAATAGTTGCGTGGTAACCTCACTGGTATTGAATAATTGCAAATCTCCCAATTGGATATTTCCCAAAAAGTAGCAAAAAAATATTTTTGGGTGAGTTTGGAAAGTGAAGAGTAACGTGAAGACAGTTTACATAATTCTTTATAATTTTTTTCTTTGAGAATTCCATATACTTATACAATGAAATATGTTCATATTTGCCCCTATTTAATCCCTCCAGCTTCTCCCATCGTCTCTCACAACATATCCCTCCCTCCCAACTTTGTCCTAACTCTCCGAGTCCGATTAGTGTTATCCATATGTGGGGGTGGGGCAATCAACTGGAGCATGATAAATCTTCCTGGGCCACATCTTCTCTTTTGGATTCTGCTTTCCTCAGCAGCTATTAACTACCAGTAGCTTCACAGAAAGGGGTGAGGCCTAAGATGAGAGCACCCCTCTCTTCTTAGCCAGAACTTTGGTTGCCTTGATCTGTGCAGGTCTCATATAGGTCTCTCCTGTTGCCCTGGGTTTATGAGTAGAGTAGTCAGACCATGTCCCCAAGGAAGGATTTATGAAGACAGTTTAATAAAACCAGCAACCAAGAAAAAAATAGTATTAATTCATTATATGTGGGGCAAAGAGTGTCATTTTTTCCATGATTTAGTTGTTTTAAAGCATTTAATTAGCTAACGCTTAATTGATTAACTAACTTGGTTGTGTATGTAGGTGGGCATGCATATGCCACAGGGAGCATCCGGTAGTCAGAATCAACTCCTGGAGTCAGTTCTCTCCTTTCAACACGACGGTCCCAGAGATCCAACTCAGGTCACCAGGTCTGACAGCAGGCACCTCTTCCTGCTGAGCCATCTCATCAGCTCTCTTTAGGTTTTTGATGAAAACTGAATTATCTCTATTATATTTGTCTTTTCTACGGTGACTCGATTGGACTAAATTCTCTTTGTGCGTGCACAAGCATTGGTACTGAGGACCTCCCTACAGTGCGTAGGGAAAGGGTGTGCCAGATGTGTCTCCAATGGGCTCATGGAGAAAAGGGCTGCCACCTTCTCCTTTGTTCTGACTGGGAAACGCAGTTTCCCAGTTGTTGGAGATGTGTCATGATGTCTACTGAAATTTAAGTGCATTAATTTTTACGGAATGGTAGTTTAAGACTGAATAGTTGGAACTTGTTATATTAACGGTTGTAATCTGTACTTAGGGTGAAAATACGAAAAAAATTAAGATTTTATGATGTGTGTTAAATCTCTATGGGTAATGAAATTGATTTTTACTTCTCAGGAAACTGTGGCTGTAGAGAAGAAGAAACAGACTGTCACAGAGCAAATGATGATAGACCACCTATCCAGGTGAGCGCTAACAGCTCACCCCACACCTCCACTCCGAAACTGACCACTAAACCTCTTCTTCATGCGAAGCAGCTGTGTGCTTGTCAATCAGCGCTCAGCTGCTAGCAGTTCCCAAACTTTCTGTTCATGCACCCTTGCCATTTTAGTGAGTTTTTAATTTATTATTATTATTATTATTTTATAAAGCCCTCTGAATGAATAGAAGTACTTAAAGATAGTCCACGGAGATAGTTTACTGTGTGAAGTGCTTTCCAAATAAGCAGGAGAATCTAATTTAATACCTCAGAACCAATGTGAAGAAGCCAGGCGTGATAGCAGTGCTGTCTAGGACCCTTGGGGCTTGCTTATCAGCCAGCCTAGCTTACTTGGTAAACCAGGCCAATGACACTCTGCTCAGAAAACAAGGGGGTTGGCTCAAAAAATCAACCTCTGGAGTCCATTCATTTGTGCACACACCTGCTCACACAGCTGCATCTACATGATTCACAGGTAGGCAGGCATGCACATGTGCACGGACACACACACAGAAACACACTTAAAGAGTCTTTCTGTCTTAGGGACCATCTTTATTTAAACCTAATAACTTTTTTCCTGACAATTTAATGAACATTTCAATTACATATAAATTAGAAGACAGCATTTTAAAATTTCATTTGTAGATTTCCAGATTGCTTTATTATGGGATGTAAGCCCTTTTGAGCATCACAGACTCCTTCGGAGTTATCTTCTGTTCTGTGTTGGTGTTCACATGACATTGGCTGTTTGTCATAGCACATGTAGAAAGTTTGGCTTTCAAAGATGTGATATCACTTCAGGAGATTAAGATATCTTGTCAAAAGTTGACAAGTTGCAATGGTTTCCAAATGGCAATGAGCATCATTTCTTTCCATTAGAAATGAATATCCCACAGAGTCACTGTAGTACCCAAGGTGACTGTGTAGAGTTGAGGACTGTGAAGCTCACTGTCAATAATTTATGAACCCCCCCCGGAAAACTGCATAAAACAGTACATAAAGTGATAAATGGTGATGTGACAAGTAAATCGTCTAGTAAGAATATATTTAGTGTGGTGGCCATCTACATTTGATTAGCATTTGTGTGTGTGTGTGTGTGTGTGTGTGTGTGTGTGTGTGTGTGTGTGTGTGTGTTTGGTGCTGGAGATTGACCCTGGAGCTTTCTGTATACTGCGTAAGTACCAGCAAGTTCTTTGAAGTCACTATCTGCAATGTTATCTTTGTATTTTCATAAGAAAACTGGTGACATCATGTCACTAGATAAAGGAGCTTTTCAGTTCTCATGATCTTGGCTCATCAGCAGTGTCTGTCTCAGTTGAGAATGTTCATCTTTTGAAGCAACTTTCTCCTGTCATTAAATGTGGTAAATGAATTCCATATCTCCTACGTATTTGTTTCCTGACTTCAAACATGTTCTGTATTCTGAGGCATCTTTAATCTTCAAGATTTTGATTTCTCTTTTTTCTAATCTGAGTTTTCTCACATGACTAAATCTGCTTTAATTTTCCTCCATAGCAATTTCACTTTTGAAATTTTTTAGTCCCCATGTCCTGGTGATGCCCTTGACCAATTTCTTTTTTCAACTCCAATATCAACTTTGTTAGCAAAGACTCACTTCCAGCAAAACAAGTTTATTTCTTCTATTGGCACCCTTCTTGCTGCTGCCATTTTCTGTCTTCTGGATAAGCCTTTTCAGTCCTCACTGGGTTTTACTGAGCTTCTATTCACATCTCACTTGTTCATTCTCCACTTTCTCACGAGAGTGAAACTACTGAAAGACAATCAAATCATCTGTCAGTTCCCGATCTCAGTCTCAGGAAATTCAATAAAGCTTTGGTACCCGGTTATATGAAATGTCAAAATTTAGTAGCTAAAAGTAGATTGTGCCTATATGTCTTTAGGGTAGCTGTCCCAGCCTGGCTGGTCAGATCTTGTGTCTCACTTAGACAAATTATAAAGGAACAAAAGAAATGATGTCAGTTCCGAGTGTAGACCTTCAGAAGCTGTATGTATGTCCATTTTCCCTTTTGTGTTTTCTCCAACTCTAAAGGAACACTGCTTGGCTCACCAACTAGCCTCCAGAAAAAGACCCCTCTATAAACGTGGCTCGGCTACTTAACCAGGGCACTCTAGATCAGCAGATTTCTTTTTTTAAATTATTAATTATTTATTAAAATTTATTCACTTTGTATCCCAGGTATGGCTCCTCCCTCGTCTCCTCCCAATCCTACCCTCCCTCCCTCTTCTCCTCTTATGCCCTTCCCCTAGTCCACTGATAGGGGAGGTCCTCCTCCCCTTCCATCTGACCCTAGTCTATTTGGTCTCATCAGGACTGGCTGCATTGTCTTCCTCTGTGGCCTGACAAGGCTGCACTTTCAGGGGATATATCAGCAGATTTCTAACCACCTCATATTTGCCTGACTTAGTTTAATGAAGAACAGCAGAGCCATCAAAAAGTACATCCTATCATGGCATGCAACTGGATCAGAGGTACTGATAAACCAGGGCCACTGCTGCAGGCTGTTGGGTTCCACCTTTGAGCTGTTCCTCAGTAGGACACTACTCTATCCTCCTCAGTCCTCCTTCTCTTTGGTGTTCCACATACATCAGCTTGCTATCTTTTGAGAACATGCCAGGCCCCCCTCTAGCCTCTGTTCCTTTGCATTATTTTCTCCTCTGTTTAGATGATGTTTCCTCTGAAAAAAAAAATCTATGCTGCTGTGCACTAATTTTATTTTATACTTTTATTTGGAAGTCACACTGTTGCAGCTTGCCATGGACGCTGTATTAGTCAGGGATACTATTGCCATCATAAAACAGAAAGTTTGGGAGAAAAGAAGTCTTTTTGACTTTTTCCACATCACTGTTCATCACTGAAGGAAGTCAGGACAAGAACTCAAATAGGCAGGAATCTGGAGGCAGGAGCTAATGCAGAGGCCATGGAGGGGTGCTGCTTACTGGTTTGCTCTTCATGAGTGGCTCAGCCTGCTTTCTTATAGAACTCAGGTGCCAAAGTTCTAATGGCACCACCCTTAATTAATGATTTTCTTAATCAATAATTAAGAAAATGCTTTACATGTTTGCCTGAAGCCCAACATTATGGATGCATTTTCTCAGCTGAGGCTCCTCCTCTTCAATGACTATCTTGTGTCAAGGTGCTGTGGGAGCCTTCTCACTGCACTGTTGCTTTTCCTGTGGCCTGGTGTAGTATCTGTATAGCACATACTCACTGTCTTGACTCATGAATGTTTGAAAACTAGAAAAGGGAACTTAATGGGAAGCAGCAGAGCTGAGTTTGCCGTTTAGCCATGTGACTGAAGGACTTGCTGTGTCTTCATGTTTTCTTTCTCCATCTCTTGATTTTTGTCTTTGCTAACGAACTTTAAAATTTCATATAACTCTAACATTCACTGTATATGTATTTAACAGCAGACTGTTGAACTGTTGCATGTGTGTGCATATATCAGAGAGGAGGGAAAGAGGTGGGAGGGAGAGAGGAGACAGAAAAGAGAAGAGTTGATATGACACTTTTGATATATATTTTTTTTTATTCTGGAAGTTTTAAAAACTTTCTTGATCCTTAGTTAAAACAGCGGTTTATTGGTTTCACAAATAAATAGGATCTAAAGTCTAGCATAGTAACACTTGAAGTTTTTCTGATTGTTCCTGCTATTGAAGAAACGTAATCAGTTCATTAAGTCCTTCTTCTCAATTGGTTTAGTCTTCATAGTTTTGAAGACTTGTGACACTTTTTAAAATGTTTGCTCATTTGTAATTTTTACAATTTAATTAAATAATTTAGAGAATTTCACATAGATGTGTTGTATTTACATCACTCTCCCTCTGTCTTTCTCTGTCTTTTTCCTCTGCTACATCTAGACAACTTAGATATTGGAAGTAGGACCATATTGATCTTCCCACAACTCATGGCTTCTTATTCTTGTCACACACACACACACACACACACACACACACACACACACACACACATGAATGCACACACATGAATGCACACACACACACACATGAAAAATGGCAATACATGCTAGCATGGGTGGGAGAATCTCACAAGGCCCAGGGCTTAGTGAAGAATGTTAACAAATGCTGAGAGAAAGTGGCTCAGTCTTCTCTAGTAATGAGTCCCCTGAGCATCACTAAAGGGACCCAGAAGGTTGTATTTATGGAAGAAGCAAGGAGTGAACTGATCTTTCTAACCCCGGCCATACACGGCAGGTCTTCCAGCTCTACTGCACTATCTTACTCGGAGGCATCACACACAGTTGGTTCCCTGTGATAGTCTTTCTCCTTTTCCTCTAAGTGTGAACCTCTCCTCACAATCAGATCAAATGCTTCCACACACTCCCTCTACATTTCTTTTCTTTGTGTGTGTGTGTCGTATGTGCATGTGTGCATGTGGAGGCCGAAGCTGATGCCGAATGTCTTCTGCAATGGTTCTTCCACTTGGCTTTTGAAACAGTTTTTCAAGCAACCTGGCACTCACGAATTAGCTCAGCCAGCTGGCCAGGGTTCTTCCCACCTTCATCCCCTTCAGCTCTGGGGTTAAAGGTACGTGCCACCACTCCCAGCTTTTGTACACTTCTGATGATCTAAACTCAGCTCTTAGTGCTTGTGATGCAAGCAAGCACTTACTGACAGAGGCATCTCCCCGACCCCCCCCCCCCTTTTTTTTTAAGAAATCACATCCTGTTTCTCTATGCTTCCCCATCCAAGTTCCATTATCGTGCTTACCACTTATACCAGAAGAAGGAACCTCCATCTGGTATAGAAGAAACAAGTACCAGAATGGCCTGTGCACATGTCTGTGGGGGCATTTTCTTGATTGTTTATCAATGTCAGAGTGCCTAGCTCTCTGTGATTGCTACTGTTCTGGGTTGTAGCTGAACCTGAGCCTGGGAGAAAGCTAGAAAGTAACCTTCCTCTTGGCCTCTGCCTCAAAGTCCTGCTTTGGCTCCCCTCAATGATGAGCTGTAAAGTGTAAGATAAAATAAATCTTTCCTCCCCAAGTTGCCTTTGGTCAATGCTTATACGGAAATGGAAAACACTTTAGAACAAGTCTTATTTACCAACATTTCTCCCCAGCAGAGCATCTCTTTGAAGCGTGGTAAAAGGCACGAAGCTCTTATTTCCCGTCTTAATTTCTAGGTGATCATATGACCTGTCTGGAGGAGAACACAGATAACTATATTCACTTTTTATGGGAAGTATTTTAAAACAATTAAATACAGTCATATATGACAAACATTGCTAAGACAACAGGACAAATTGCCATCTGGTGTTTGGCATTTTCCAAGTGCTCAGAAATAAATGAGCACATATTTTGTCATGCTCGACATCAGATTTTGTGTCCTCCTGCTCAGGGCTGTCATCAGCGATCCAGAACAAGGTTTAAGCACCATGAAACAAGAGAGCTCTCACATCCCTCCAGACTCAGAGAGGGCGCCACTTCGAGTTATAAGACGAACTCTGCATGAAACAAAGTAAGAAAAGCTTAATGATGTATTGTTAAAATGCATGTATGCACTATACTGAATAAATGTGTGTGTTTTAAAAACTGTGTAAAGAGAAGTAAAAGTTTTGGGGTTTCAGATCTCAGGGCTGTCTCCTTGAATTTTTTTCTTCTACCTTCTCTCCAATTTTTTACATTTTTAATGTAAAAAAATGTAGAAAGGAATGTAATGTAGAAAGGAAGTCACCATTTTTTTTTCAGGATAATATATGTGAAAATGAGGAATATAGTAATTTAGACATCTCTGCCAGAGGATGGTATCTTGCCTGGCTAAATCAGAATCACATAATATACGAAGGATTCATTTGCAGAAGAAAAGACACAGAAAGGACTTGCCCTGCCTCTTAAGTAGTCCACTTCTGGAGTCATAGGAGGGTAACCACACCTTTGACCTGTGGGCCTTGGGGTTATATTAGATCCTAACTGTAGCTATTGTCGGGGGCTTTTCTGGTCCTTTGGTATAGCCCACTGAACCTCCACAACGACTTCACTTACAATTTATATTCAGCCTCAGACTTGATAGGAAATCTATTGTACACAGGAGCTCTTTTGTGTTTTAAGACTGCTATAAATGTCTGTCTTTCCTATTTTTTGTCTCATTCTTAGTGCTTATTGCTACATTTAAATATTTCAGGTTCAATGTTCTGGATTCCCATTGTTACAGCAACACAGTGCTACAAACAGCATTGTAAAACAACACAAATATATCCATGTGGTTCTAGAGATACCAAGTCTAAAAGCAAAAAGCTGACAGGTCTTTACAAATTTCAGGACAGACTCCTTACTTTTGTCTTTCTCAGCTTCTTCCACACCACTTTGACACTCCTTTGTAGACAAAACTTTCTCTCTCTCTCCCTCTCCCTCTCTCTTTCACACACACACACACACACACACATACACACACACACACACACACGGTTGCATTGAATCTGTGTGAGTAACCCTCATAATCTCCATATATTATGACCTTCAACTTAATCACAGATTCCACATTTCTTTCATTATGTCCAATTAACATATCCACATGTTCTAAGCATTAGACTATGGTTTCTTGGGGTGGGGGGATCATTTATCTATTGTATTTCTAATATACATTCTCTGTATTTAATACATCTACTATATATTTAAATGGTCTTTTAAAGTAAGCTGAAATGAGACATGCTTTTAAATAATGTACAAATTTAAAAATTTTAAAACTTAAAAAAATATAGGAAACATGACAAACAGATCAATATTCACGTCTCAAACTCCCACGTGGAGAAACTACACATGAACAGCACCCCACAAACATGTCTCCAGACTCTTACCTGCCTCACTGCTGTGTCATGTTAGGTTCTATGTCCCAATACCATATATTATAATGACTGCTTAGGAACTTTACAAAGGAGAAATAAAAAAAAATTGTCATTATGGCTTATCTAAAATGTTTACAATTTCATTATGTAATCTGTGGGTGAGTATGTAAGCTTGAATGTCAATGCCTGTGGGGGTCGGGGAGATTGGATCTCCCTGGGACTGAAGTTACACACAGTAATGAATGACCCGGCATGGAGGCAGGGAATGAAACTGTGTCCTTTATAAGAGCAGTGCGTGCTCTTAACAGCTGATCCATCTCCCCAGCCTCTTGTCTAGTTTTTAAATCTTGCCCAATACTGTCTGTCTGAACATCTTTCTTCCTATAATCATCAATCTAATGTGATGTTTGTAAAGACTCTCAAGGAAGTCTGTCTGACATTTTTCCCTCACCATTATTTTTAGGAGTGCCATCCATGTTGTCATTCACAGTTGTTTCTCTCATGCCGTCCATTACTCCATTATATGAATATAGTACAACTTACAACTCAGAGATGCTTAACATGTCCTCTGATTTATCAGTTATACTGCTGTGAATTTCTCGTGCATACTTCTGGCAGCCTCCCCCCACTTATGTGGAGTGAATGATTAGACTTTTGGATCATGTGGTATGCTCATATTCAGCTCTACAAGATACCGGCAAACAGTAACCCCAGTGGCTGGATAAGTGGCTTAAGCTGTACATCCTTGCCAGCGCGTGATGTTGCCCATCTTTTTTGTTGTTTTTCTCCTACTGGATGTGTGCTAGTGATTTCACTTTGCACTTCCCTGAAGTCCAATGATGTGACTAGTTTTCATACGTGCATTGCTCATCCAGAAGTCCTCATGTGACCAGTTTACCAATCTATTCTTTTACGGTCAGTGTCTTTTGTATCTTCTTTTAGGAAATCTGAGCCTAGTGAATATCACCCTGGGTTTTTAATTTTACTATGTTGTATGTCAAGTTGTCATAAATGCATAGACATTTCATACCCTGTTTTTCAATCTCATCTGTCTTATTGCACTTGTCTTAGTATTGCTGCATAACAAATACTTGCAGCTTGGTTAAAGCCATTCCAGCTCAGAAAAATCCCATGGGGGTTTTGATGAGGACTTGCAGATCCGTGGCTTCCCACTCTATTGTTTTCCCTGAGGGAGGGGGAAGGAATCTAGCTTTGTAAGATGGCATCAAGATTGGCACGTGTACTTCAGCCTTCTCTCTTTTTCTGGAGGCAGCTTCCTGCAGACACATATATTGCACTCCTGTACTAAACTTTATAAGTTTCTTATCATTAAGAAGAAGCAGTCTGTGTAATTCCAGTGCCAAACACCTATCCTATTATTGTTGTGTGCCTAAACCGTGATTTCCACCAACTTTGTCAATGACAGAATTCATCTTTGTTATTCATTGCATTTAATTCTTCTCTTTGAACTGGTTCAGAACTTATATAGAGAAGAATTTGTGATACTGAGCACCTGGAACCCAGCATGACACTCTACATATTAAAGTGATTTAATAGTGACTAGTGTTTACAAAGTCCTCAATAAATGGCAATTGGTATTGCTGCTGCTATTTTCCCAGCATTTAAAGTCATTCCAGGAACATAGTGATTGTGCAATGACTTCATTACATTGAATTGAGATGACAAAGCCTTCATGGCTCCTCCCAGTGTTCTGAAACTCTCATTGGATTAGTAGGCTGCTGTTTCCTGTCTCCAGCTTTCTTTCTGTAGAGGGAAATCTTTACCTGTTATTAGTGACTGCTGCTCACATGCTTACTATTACAGCATTGCCATTTCTTTATTCCTATAGTCTTCATAAAATTAAATGAACAGTGATGATACATCATTGACTCTTAATATCTTAAGAGTATATATCTTATATCTTACAGAACATCATTAAGCATAGGGTATCAATGAGTGTGCATTTGAGTTCTGCTTCACATTTTAAAGACATTTAAGAGTCTTTAGAAGGTCAGCGGTGCTCTCTAAAGACTACAAAGATACATACATACATGTGTATACATAGTAACTATATTCTAGAGCTTGAGCTTGCTTCACTGATCCGGCACACTTTTCCACCATTGTTTCAGTAAGGAATAGCTGAAAATTAAAATTCAGATTCTCTTTTTCAGCTGCCTTTAATGGAAAGCCTGACTGATAGGATCCAATGTATTAGGATTTGCTTTCACGTGTAACTAGCTTCTTGGAAGTAGACATATGTTGGTTTTGGTCCTATGGCTCAATGATGCTGAAGCTCTGGGCTGCAGCAACTTCTGTCACCATAATTTCCTTAACGTTCATAGGCAGAAACTCTGCCTGTCTTCCCATCGCATCAGGACAGACAAGAATTTTCCTGTCAGATTTTTGGCAAAACCACTTATGATGGTAATAGTTGCAAGAATTAAGAACCAAGTGTTCTTCTGGGAGGAAGGCAAATGAACCGGGTTAGAAAGGGCTTTTAAGCATGAGTGCAGGCTCAGATCGGCAGTCCCAGCGTATGGCGTCATAAACTATATAGTAAAGGTATAGTAGAAAAGGAAGAGACAGGAACTAGAAGGAGAATGGAGGAAAGGGAGAAGAGGGGAGGAGAGATTGGGGAGGAGAGAGAAGGCAAGTCTGCCGGGGCAGCTCAGCCACATGGCCACTCTCATGCTCTGTTCAGAACCCGCCTGCGTGGCACCTTGTCCCTTCAGGTGCAGGAGCAAAGGGCTTACGTAGTATACGCTGTGGCTAAAGGTTCTACGTCATTTGCGGTCTTATATATTTACAATCTGAATTTTAATTTTCACGTTTAATCTGCACCATTTCAAAATATTGTCATAGCCCTTTGGTACACTTGTCATCTATATCAGTTGAAACAGTTCTAAAACAATAACTTACAAAATGTGTCTTGACAGGATAAGAACCAACTCCACACTAACAGAGAATGACCTTTCTCGGAAAGTAGAATTTGATGGGAGGGTCTTATCAAGGTAACTGTCGCTTTATCAAACTTTTTACAACTGTGATTATAATAACACATTCTTCTCCTTCATAGAACTGTCAAGATTAAATTCATATCAATACTGAAAAAATGTGAATTTTGGGGTCATATAATTGTAAACAAAAGCTTTTATTGTTACAGAAAATAGCACACTATAAGGCAAATATTTTAAACGAGCACTTATCTTAAAAGTCTTTTGAAAAGACTGGATGTATTTGTATATTACTAACAGAAGTTTCTAACCTATTAGAAGTTAATTTTTATGTCAGATGGTTAATTCGGTTTTAATAGTTTTAGTTAGCAGGTTACTTGATAGAGCCAATAACAAGGAAGACAGCTTTTAAATTTTCTGCCTCGGTCTTGTGAACTTTGCAAGCTCAGCATTTTAAAGGCCTTCTGCTTTATCTTCAGTCTCTGTCGATCACCATACTGTGTTGAGACAGAGCTGGATGCTGTCTGCTGTTAAGCTCGTGTCTTCTTCATCCAAATCTAACTCAGTCGGGGATTTCTACAGGCTGTAGCGTATTTCCCCTAAATATGCCTGATCCCCCACTCACTGCTACACAGTCGAGGGAGTTACAGTATTGCTACTTGAGATGTATAATCTTAGTGTATTATTTACTTAAAACAATCGTATTTTAAAACCATTGGCATCATCTTATTTTTCTAGAAATGGACGTGATGCCTGCAGGGAACTAATTGGATTTTTCTTTACCCACGACCAGTCCCTAACTGTGTATGAGTATCGAACTTTTGGGAAAAACAGGTATGCTCTGGCACACTGTCAGAACGCTAGAGAACTGCTTCCAGGAGGAACTGAATGACTTCATTGTTGCTGTTTAACTTCTAGAACGAACGTGCTTCCTTTTATTAAGAAAGACATTTACAGTCATCAGTGTGGAAGGAGAAAAGGAAAGCATTACCAGCTTGGTGACTTCTATACTGTAAGTATGTGTCTCTGTGCTGGCACTATAGTGTAAGTGTGTGTGTGTGTGTGTGTGTGTGTCCCTGCACTTACTACCCTATGATGGACTACGTTCATTTTTTCTGGTGTGGAGCAAGGGCCGTGGGTCCAGTTTATTTTTCCGATCAGAGACATTTGTGTGAATGGTGAATGGTGAATGAATCCTAATCATTTGACTCTTAAGCATAGTATTTAATTTCCATAAACATCTGCACACGGTTTTTTAACAGAGATGGTTGCCAAGAGAGCCTGTCTGTAGCTCTCTGTACAAGGCCCGTTCTGGGTAAGTAGCTACCTCAGCAACACTGGGAGCAATACTCCATTTAAGGAGGTACTTTATTTTCTCTGTAGAGTGGCACTGTCCTCTGGAGCTGTGACTGTGATAGCTTGTCTTTTGCGACTTTCCCACGAGGTGAGGGAAAGACTTTGAGGTGGAGAAGAACATGTATAAAGAACAGAGGCAAGACAGTACATGGGTTATCTGGAGAAGTGAAAGTAGGATGAAGGAAAAGGAAATTTGAGCTGAGAGACAGCTCAGTAGGCAGAGTTTAATCGTGCAAGCAGGAGGACCTGGGATCAAATTTCAGAACCCGTGTAAAAATTCAAGGCTTGGTAAGAACACACTTGTGATCCTAGTGCTGGGCTGACAGGGACAGGTCAGTTTTACCCTTATTGGCTGGACACAGCTTAGTCTGCTTGTGAGTTCTGGAGCAGAGAAAGACCAGGCCTCATTGAATAAAAGGTGCATGTAGTGTGCTACCTGAGGGCGTCCTGTGACCTCCATTCATCTGCACCTACACTCCCTCCCAAATAAATAAAAATACATGCTAAATACATAAAAATACATGCTAAAGCGCAGCATGTAATATATCAAGGAGCCACTGAAGAGAGGGTGTGGGAGACTGGTGCATCTACATGGTCAGATTTGTAATTGAGATCTCTCTTCCTTCAGTGTGTGGAATGGGCTGAAGACTAGGCACACAAGGCACAGACTGGATGGATGTTAATCTAGGACAGCACTCACAGCACCTTGATATGCAAATGGCAATGGCTACAAAGATGGTTAAAGAACAAATCCTTAGGAGACAGAACCACTAAGATGTGATGACTAAGGAACAAGCGAAGGAGGAGGAAGCACTAGACATCTTAATCTTGGGTTAGACACTCCATTCCCATGACATCCACACTTGTCTCTTGATGTCTAGAGAAAGTCAGTTTTGACTCCTTTAGTGCAATTCGAAGATGACATGCTTACTGTCTATTGAAGGGGACAGTTAATACAAGTTCTGAGCTGCTGCTGTTGCAATCCATTGTAGTTGCTAATCTATTTTACCCTCCCCCTTCATATGAACCAAACTTCCTTCTATATCCCATGATAGTGTGGAAGAAAGAAAGGAGAAAGCAGGCATGAATGAAAAAAGAGAGGTAATGAGGCAAGAAGGAAGAGAGGGAGGAAGGAAGGCATCACCCATACCTGTGATACTTTGTGTAAACAGTGTGCATTTTGAGAATTTATCTCAGCAGGTATATGTATGTATATATACAGATTTTTTTTTGAGTGCTGTCTCTCCCTTTATGTTTACCTTTCCTAGAATGTTTTATAGCCCTGGGGAAAGATTTCACTTGGCCATAAAGCTAACAATAGATAAGTTATTTCAAAGGGCCAAGAAAGTGCCCACATCACAGTTATTAATTTTCTAAAGTAACTATTCCAAGAAGGAGGGAGGGGAAATTACTTTTCTTTTGCTCTATAGAAAGAAAGAAGCCTCCATCAGAGTTTGCATTTATCCATATGTTGGTCATATATATGTGAGAAACTCTGAAATTAGATTAATTCTCTGGTTTGTATTAGGAACTTTTGGTAGGAATTCTGTCATTGAAGCACTGGTGCTCTAACTAGGTTAAAATTTGGATTTGCAGTTTCCAATGACAGAGTGAAAGGATATGATCAGTAAACCAGATTTTCTTAGTCTACACGGCATCTTTCTGTGAACCAAGAGCTCTGGTTATCCTTTGTTGTTGTTGTTTGGTTGCTGTGATAACAAAAGGGAGAAATGGTTTATTTGGCTCACAACTCCAGGTTACAGTCATCATCACAGGGAAGTCAAGGTGGCAGGAACTTGAAGCCACCTGCTGCTCATATCCACAGCCCAGAGCAGAGCACCATGAACCAGTAATGAACATGTGCTAGTGCTCAACTTGCTTTCTCCACTGTGAGACATTCCGGGATCCCCTGTCCAGGGAATGATGCCGCCCACAGTGGCTGCATCTTCCCAACTCAGCACTATAAAAACAGTCCTCCCTCATGCTCACTGGTCAGCCTAATACAGTCAGCCCCACACTGAGACGCCTTTGCCAGGCGATTCTGCATTACGTCCTGTGGATCCACACAGTCAGTGGAGCTCATGTCATATTTTCTGAGGTTCTTATCTTATATATGAATTCTCTTTTATTCACATGGATTATTGGATAGAAGCATACTATGTTAGGTTTTGAGAAAATTGGTTCTTTTTTTCTATAAAATTATCTGGATATATTCCCTAACTATTCTTCAAGCCTACTACATTATAGTCACCATTAGGATATCCCAAAGCAACTATAATATAAAATCAAACATCTTCAATTAGAATGAGTTGTATTTTATTTTTCCATGCCTTCTAGCTTTAAAATACTTATCTATTCATTTCCTCAGGGTGCAACTTTGACATTTTTGAGCTGTGATCATCCTAGTCTTCCAAAGAGCATAAAAGAAAACCCATTACTTAAACTACGAATTACAAATACTGATCAAATAGCTTTGAATTCTCTGAAGTAAGTCAAAAGCATTTGTCATTTTAAAAATTAGTGATAACACTATAGTTTGTATCTCAGAAGGAGTGTCTATCACAATTTGTTTCACACTTAAGAAGGCTTATATTTTACAAATAATAGTGATGTATGTCTACTTTATGTTCTGTATTATAATCAAACTCACTTTGTGTTTTGGAACAGTTATGACAATTAAACATTTAAAATTGTCCTGTTTTATAATAAAGATAAGGTGTGGTGGCTTTTATAACACAAAAAGCTATGGTCCCTATTGTGATACTATTTATTGACTGACCATGTAGTAAAAAAAATAATGCCATGAATAAAAAATTACATGAAGGTTCATTTTAAATAATCTAATACACACATTTTGCTTTGAATGTTTCTCGACACTAAATATGATTAAAATTGTAATAATTAATGTATTGTATATACATATGTATACATATATTAAATATATATTAGGGATCATAGTCCACAATCTAGCTGTGAAAATAGTCATTTAGTAGTGCATCTTCAGGGCTTTAAAAGCATTTTTACAGTTTATACTTTGCAAGCTAAAACTGCTTTTAAATTTAATAGTTATAGTTATTTTATTTATTTATTTATTTATTTATTTATTTATTTATCTATCTATTTATTTATTTATTTTAATTTATTCACTTTGTATCCCAGCTGTAGCCCCATCCCTTGTCTTTTCCCAGCTCCACCCACCCTCCCTCTTTTCCTCTATGCCCCTCCCCAGTCCACTGATAGGGGAGGTCTTCCTCCCCTTATACCTGACCCCAGTCTATCAGGTCTCATCAGGACTAGCTGCATTGTCTTCCTCTGTGGCCTGGCAAGGCTGCAAACCCCCAGGAGGTGATCAAAGAGTCAGCCACTGAGTTCATGTCAGAGACAGCCCCTCACTTATAAGTAGATATTAACTATTAACTATATAATATAGGATAAACATACTAAAATCTATATTCCTAAAGAATATATTTCCTATATTCCTAAACTACTAGGGGAACCCTAGGGAAAAGGCTGAAACCTCACTAAGAAGCACAAACAGGATAGATATTGGAATTAGGAGAAGACAAGGAACAGGATAGCAGCCTTTCACAAGGGTCCTCTGAAAGACTGCCCATCACTGTATGGAAGGAGATGCTGAGACTCATAGCCAAATTTTGGGTAGTGTGCAGGAAACTTTATGGAAGAAGAGGGAGAGAAATACATGGAGGGGACAGGAACTCCACAAGGAAAGAAACAGAGCCAGGAGGGCCTGCAGAGACTGATACTCCAACCAAGGACCGTGCATGGAGAGGATCTAGACTCCCTGCTCAGAGAAAGCCCATAGGCTGCTCAGTTTCCAAGTGGGTTCCCTAGTTTAGCTATTTTAAAACATTAAAGCAGTTGTAAAAATTAATATCTTGAAAGACTGTGGTTCTTTTATAATCTTTGCACTTAGTTCCCCATGGAACCCAAAGCAGTGGGCAGAGGTGGGGATCGCTCTAGCTTGCACACTTCCACAGCTGGTGCAGCGTCTTTCAGTCTGGAGTGGGGAAGCACAGCTCAGATTGTTCATTTCATTTGCAGAGGTGCCTCTGTGGAGCCCGGGGAAGATGACACAGTCAGGCAGGAGGCCCATGATCGGCGGGTGCTGCAGGCCATCCAGGGTATGTATGCTGCGTTCTTTTACACTCTCAGGTTCTATTTGTACCGTTCAAGTATTTTCCCTGTCATCAGTTAAAATAATATTTTTTATACTTTTAAGTATTACAGACTTTAATTTGCATTTTAGTATTTTAGAAAGTACATATAACTACTTTCTAAAAATATTACATCTTTTATTATATATATATATAACATGATATACACACACTCACACACACATATTAATGTTTTAGGGGGCTGAGGCGATGACTAAGCAAATAGAAGAACTTGACCCTGCTCCAGGGGATGTGAGTTTGGTTCACAGCACCCACGTCACATAGCTCACAACCCCCTTTAACCCCACCTCTAGGGGAATTGATGCCCTCTTTTGACATCTATGAGTCAAAAGCATGTGTGTACTCCCTCCCCACAGATGCACAAGTATATACACGAATAATTAATAAAATAAGTCTTGACACACAAATATATACATAAATAATAAAATAATTCTTAAAACTATTTTCAAGATTTTTCTGTATTAATGGTACAAAGTAAAAGGAATTATAACAATAATTTTAGAAATATATAATATGGGTTTAATCATAGGCTAAATAAAACATGAAATTGATTTTTAAGGAAGTTAAAGTCTATTTATTTGTATATGTGCACGTTTCTGTGTGTGGCTATGTGTGATACAGCACTTGAGTGAAGTTAGTGGACAACTTGCAGGAGTCAGACTTTTTTCCATGAAACTCAAACTGAGTCATCAGGATTGGTGGCAGGTTCCCCGCTGACCCATCTCCTTTGGTCATATCTATATATTTATATGTCATATCTTTAGCTATATATCTATATGTATATTCGCATAAAGCATATACATATATATGTGCACATATATGTATTATGTGTGTATATATGTGTGTATACATATACATATATGTGTATATATATATATTCACACAAAGGCTCACACTGTAGCTCAGGTGGACTGCCACTCACTTTGCAGACCTTGCTATCCTGGACCTCCTGGCAGTCCTCTAACCTCCACCTGCAGAGTCTGGGATAATAGGCACGAACCACCTATCCTTGTTTTATGCCTCAGATGATGCCCTGAAGAGATTCATGCTTTAGTGTCTGACTGTATGTCTCCAGTTCACGTTCCATCGAATGTGTCCTGATGTCTGCGAACAGATCCTGCTGTTCAGTAGACATGAAACTTTATGTAGATCCTTTGCAACTCTTTCCTCACCTCTCAGTGAGGATCATGTCTCCTTCATTTCCCCTGGGAAGCCAGAGGGAACAAAGGAGTTGTAGATAGGCTTAGGCCACTAAAACAGTTTTACAAATTTCTGTAACGAGTGTGGTCTACTAGCCATAATAAACCATTCCTTTATTGAGTGTCATAGTCTAGAAGGAAGAAAGGCGTAAAACAATTCATCATAGAAGTCAATATAAACTTGTAGAATTGTGATGAATCCTGAGGAATTATTGGGGATAAGACATTCATATCCAGGGGGAGAATGTGCTGGATGAGACTGGTACGGCCCTGGTCAGTAGGTCTTTTTCTCTCTGCTCTGTCATAGCCAGTATGGTTTTTGTCACTACCGAAGTTAGTGACATTTGTATTCTTTTTCTAATGTACTCATCATAATATGACACAGACAGTATTAAATGAAATGCCTGTGCAACAAGGAGCATTTAGGAGCCAGGATAGATAACCCCTAAGAATTTTTAGGGAAAAAAGGTTACTGTGAATATATAAGTATAGACTAGTATTCCAAAATCTAGATGTCATCTGCCACATTTTGTTTTGCCTTTAAACTTTTAAACTACTTAAATTTTTTTGAACTGATTTTTTTTTTTTTTTTGATGTGTGATTTGCCTGGCATCGATTTTGTAGTCCAGTTAATGTAAATAAAGAAATAAGGAAGACAGTGAAGATGGGGCAGTTAGATGAGAGATCTAAACAAGAGAAGCTAAGATTTTATTTGTAACATTTAGGTTATCTTTTTAATGAATAAGGAGAAACATTATTTCCTGTATGTAAAATGTAACACTTTCACCACACAGTGGTGCTGTAGTTCTGGAGTATTAGCAACTTGCAGTTGTGTCTGACATTGTCTTCGTTAAAAACATTCTATTTTCCAAGGTCTTCTGGCA